>NC_141689.1:1147819117-1148419117 GCF_964263255.1 Lissotriton vulgaris | reverse complement strand
CAGAATCTGGCCCTTTGCAAGCGCAATTTTCAATGATGAATCTGGCTGTAAGTTCTAGCAACACTAAACTGGATCACAACAGATACGTATAATCTCATATTGCAAACCTTTTCTCTTCATTTATTACAGTTATTTATATGTTGTATTATGAAAAAAACCTAATATCAATTGTTTTGGAGAGCATAGGACCCCATACTATTATGTTTAAACGTTTTTAAGATGGCTAACGCTCTTTGGCAAGATGTTGCAAACACTTAATTAAGAGCTTCTAAATTACTGAACTTATTTTAGGAGTCCATAACTTTTACCGACTCCCAAAATGGATTTAGAAATGGATACTGATTTGGTATTTGAAAGGGGCATTTTTTTTTTGCATCCTTTCCAAATACTGAATCAAAATCATATGTATCAATTGTTTGCAAACAGAACTCTGGTTCAAATCATGTGAAGTTACCGACTCCCAATTTGGGATGGTAACTATTTGGCAAAAGCGAAGGGATCCTTTTTGAAACGCTTCCACTTTGTGAATTTGCGTAGTTCAGGAGGAGAAGGCAGCTGCGGTCGGTAATGGGTGTACCTGCAGGGTGGTGACTTGGGGAGGGGAAGGGTAGGGGGTAGTAATCTGTGGATTACGGAGCTTTACAGGTAAGTAAAAATTTAAATAAATAAAACCAATTTTGTTGCGTGCACAGCATCCCCAAATACGATGCAGTGCGCGCAACGACATTTGTTTTATTTATTTAAATGTTCACTTACCTCTAAAGCTCCGTAATCCATAGATTACTACCCCCCACCCTGCTCCTCCCCCTCCCCACGTCACTGCTCTGCAGGTACACCCATTACTGACCGCGGCTGGGAGAAGGTAGCGGTACTTGCCAGCACACCCCGAAACTTTTAAAAAGGAAAAAAAAATTTTTAATGTGTCCAAATTTCCTTTTAGTCAATCAAGCTGTTTTAAAACAAAAAAGTATTGTTTATTTTAATACAATCACAGGAATGGTAGACTGCTGACCCTAACAGACCACCATTTCTGTGTTTTGCACTAATCAGTGTTAATCACAATTTGCGATCTACCTAATGAATATTAATTTAGTAGATTGGTACTGCATGTCCCTATTTTGCACCCTAACCTATAAGTACATAGGGCGATAAGCAAAATAGTTTTTGTGTTTTATAAAGAATAGACACAATTTGAGACTGCTTTTTGCCACCAGAAACTTACCCCCAGATTCATCATGGACATGTTTTGCGAGTGCTTAATAGCGAATTTTAAGGATTCGCTATTAAAGACTCGCAAAACGGAATGCATGTAGAAATCGCCATATTTTATGCGATTTCTATTGCTTCCTTATTTGTGATTCGCTAATTGCGAATCGCAAATAAGGAATGGATTTCCCATTCCTTCCTATTAGGAATGAATGGGGAGGCATTCCTTATTTGCGATTAGCAATTAGCGAATCGCAAATAAGGAAGCAATTTCAAGGGTGCCAGGGTGTCCAAAGGACACCCTGTAGCACCCCTGAAATGGTAATGTACACTGGTGTTGCACACACACATGTCCAAAGGACATGTGTGTGTGTAACATACAACTTAGAAAAATGCACTAAAGTGCATTTTTCTAAGTTTTTGCTATTTACCACGTAGTTAGACTTCGCGGTAAATAGTGGCCCCAGATTGCGAATTCGCAATTTTAAAATGGTTCATGAATTACACTTAAGGAATTTCAAATTGAGACTCCTTAAATGCAGTTAATCGCAATCAAGCGATTTCTAAAATTGCGATTTTTGTATTTGGGATGATGAATCCCAAATGCAAAAATAGCGCTCGCAAAGGGCCAGATTCTCAGAATCTGGCCCTTTGCGAGCCGATTTCGGCTTGATGAATCTACCTGTTAGAGGCTTATTTATTAGAACCCTGCATCACTTTTGCGCCACGTAAAGTGGTCAATGTATAATGCAGGGCTCTCATGAATATTTATAAAGCCATGCAAAGTGGCCTCATAAATCATGAGTAAGGCGCACATTGCAAATCGCTGCATAACCTGACTCTGCGCCCTGGAGGCATTCCATGAGCATTGCGGGGTGTTTCCCCAAGCAACATCCATCGAATCTGACACGGCCCTAGATTTATAAAGTGATGTAAATCTGAGGAAGGATCAAATCCAAACCCCTCCGCAGGTGAGGCGTAACAAGGAGAAATGTGTTAATTTTTCCTTCTTTTTTCGTCTCTCCATGTGTGCTGCATTCTTCAGCACACATAGGAAGAGGAAAGCTCCTCATAGGATTGTTTTTGTGAAAACAATCATGCCTGAAACAGTGGCCCTCTTGCACCATGGTGCAAGAGTGCCTACATTGGCGCTAGGCTGCCAAAATGGCCCCAGCACAGTTAGAAAGGACAGGAATGCACCGTATTGCTTAAATACTGTGAATTTCTGCATTTTCACTTGGCCAAGCTGTGCAGCCCTATGCAAAAAAATGCCATTTATTAGGTCCTTAGTACATTTGGCCCTTAACTGTTACCTCTACCTCAAAATTTCTTAGAGCATGACTTCTTTGGTATTGAAAGACGTATATATTTGCTTCTCTGGACTGCTAGCAAGAATCAGACCGAACTTGTGTGAAAAGTTATTCGTAAAAGGAGGCACATTCGCTGTCCAAAAGACGTCCATATCTTTGTGGCTCTGAAATGCTCATCCACTCAGTCAGACTTATGTACAACCACAACCCATTTTATCCAAAATACAGTTTAAGGGGAAAACGGAAATTCATTTTTGTAATTTTACCCCTAAAACACCACCATCAAAGGCTGCAGGGAGGACGAAAAGACACAGACAGACTACGTTGCAAAAGAAAATATTCAATACATGAAATTAACTGGTTTACTTACCAAGGAAAATGACTACATCTTGCATTTTCTGTCTGTTGTGTAATTTCCTAAGGATTATACGACCTGCTTAAGGCTCAGTGTGTTTTCGAGATGCTGTTCAGTTCCTTGGTTTCGTTAATCTATATAATTTACAATGATTCATTGACACAACGAAAAGACAATGTTGAAATGTTTTTCAAAATTCCTGTTGCGTGAAGGAATAGTTAGCTGGGACCTGTAAGCATCTGCTTAGAGCTGGTGTTCGCGTGGTTGTGAAATAACCGAACAGTCATCCTCTGCAGAATTTTCACCAGGAATTTAAATCTAACGAAAGCTTTGGATGTAATCTTTTGAAAAGGATGGTGAAGAAATTAAAATCACTCCTAGCCAAAATGTTCAGGCTAGATCTACAGTGTAGAACACCACAACCGGGAGGGGTCATAATCTTATTGCTAGGTCTCCCAACTTTGAAACTGGAGAACTGTGTTTGAGTCCTGCTGTTGGCTCAAAAACTGATGATTTTAAGCACGAATCACTTAATCTGACTGTGCCTACAAAAAGAATGTGACACTATGGTCCATGTTATCAGTAACGGCGATAACATTATTGCTGCTTTAGCGACAGAAAACTGCTGCTAAAGCGGCGATAAGGGGCTTGATAATATGCCCTGGAGAGTTCCAATAGAAGCCCAGGTTCTGGTGTGAAGGACCACAAACCTGGGCTTCTATTGGAATTCAAAAGGGCATATTATCAAGCCCCTTATTGCCGCTTTAGCAGCAGTTTCCTGCATATAAAGCAGCGGTAATGTTATCGCCGTTCTTGATAATATGGCCCTGTGTTAGGTAACTGGCGCTCATGTAAAACTGAAGTTGCGCAATATAAAAACTTGGAAAAAAAACAGAAAGGGTTGTCGTGGTAGCTCATTTCACACTTAAAACTTCCCAGGGGCAGCTCTTCAGTAATGGCCGTGGAGCGCTGCTCCATTCGCCAGTCACAGAAAAATAAAACGATAAAACTGAACTTTATTTTTCTGTGATTGCCTTTCACATTCGACATGTAGTGCAGAGGGCGGAGCCGTGCGGAGTGGTGGGCACTTAGAAGTGTGCTTGTATGCTTGGCCGGCCATCCTAGGCCAGCGAAACATACATGTGCATTTCTATTTCTCCAACCTACCTGTGCTCATAGTCAGTTTGGGGAGACGCTGTAGGCTCCCAGGGATTGACTAAGTGGCAGAGTAATGCGCTCAGACCAATCCTGGCACTGCTCTCTTACTGAGAGCACCAACTGGTTTGGGTAGGGAGCCTGCTTTCCCAGAGACTATGGGGAAAGCCTCAAGGCGGACGTCAGAGGCAGTGGCTGCGGTAGCAGTAGCAGACGAAAAGATAAATTTTTTAAAATTATTATTTGCCTCTATTGCCCCCCCCACCCCGTCCCTCTGTTCCCACACTTTCCATTTATGGTGACTGCTATTGAAACTGCCACCTACCCTACAGTCTATTGGTTAAAATACAAAAGTGGCAGAATGTACCAGTCCAGCTCTGTCTTCCATGAGTGGCTTGATCTGTTGTAAAAAAAACACAAACAGCCATGTTTTGAACCCACAGGTGTAACAGGTTCATCGCCCTCTCCACTTTTGATGGACCATTTGCACATTGTATTGTGTCGTTTTTTGGTGTCTATTTACTATTTCTGTAGGTTAAATGAAGAATAATAGGTGACACCGTTTTTGCAGCGGTACTTGAGCAGGGTATTATCACTGTTGCACAGTATTACCCTTATTCATTTCAAGAGGTTATTGCTCGTGCAAAACCCTGGGATGAGTACAATTTGTTCAAATCCCATGATGGAGGTACAGTAAAATTAGGTGCAAAAGTAATTTCTCAACTTTTCTCCTAACACAGTGTTGCATAAACTAAGGGGTATATTTATCAATATTTCACACAATGAAATGCAGCAAGACGCCATGCTGCGCTGCTCGAAAAGGAGAGGGCTGAATTTGCACCACATTTAACATCATATGGGGCATTTCTGTCCTCTCCTTGCTCTGGCGCAACTTTGGCTGCCGTGCGCTAATGCAGATAGGATTTCTTTGTACAGGAAGAGAGACCTTCCTACTCAAAAACAATCTTCTGAGGTCTTTTCCTCCTTCACTGCGTGCTGCAGAAAGAGGATAAAAAGAGGAGAAAGAAAGATATTTCTGCTTGTTATGCCTCCCCATGCAAGGCGTAGCATTTTGATGCACTCCCAGGTTTACCACTCATGGTAAATCTGGGAATGTGCCAAAAGCCATGGGCGGATGAGTGGGATCATCCACACTCCACTATGGAGTACTTCCCTAGGGCAGAGTAACGCAAAGCAGCGACTTACACTGCCTTGCGTTACTCTAGGTTTGCCGAGCATCACAGGGCCATGCAAGGTGGCCTTCCATGGCTTGGTAAATATGACTTTAGTGTTGCATTGCCCTTGCTTAACCTTGCATGACACAAGGGCAACACAACACTTTGATACATCTGGTCCTGTGTCCATAAGCTTAGCTCTACAATGTCTGACTTTTCTGTCCATGGGTGCCTGAACTTAGTTCAGTGCACCAACACTTGAAAGTGGAAGTCCAGGTTTTTGCAGCCCTACACAACCCCACTCAGTTCTTTGGTTGATCTGGTGTAAAGTGTTTTCTAGGTTAATCACAGTCCTGAAAAGGTATCAGGGATGCAGTTGCAATTTAAAACCAATTCCAATCTTTAGAATATCACACGCAAGCTTTGTAACAAGTTAGGTCCCCCGCATCCGCAGAAACAGAACCGACGTGAGGGCTTTCTCCTACATCGCAGCCAAAACCTGGAATGAGCTCCCGGTCAACATCAGACGCTCCCCAACCCTCCACACGTTCAGGAAGGACCTCAAGACCTGGCTCTGGCTCTTGTACCCACAGCCCTTGTCCGGATGGGGTCTCACTCCCTCCTTCAACGCAAGTATTAAGACAACACCAATTTTTGGTTTAAGGGGTGTAAACCCCCGGTCGTATTTATTATAAAATTACATTGTTAGACAGATGATGTCACATAGCTAACCTTACCTCTAATACATACGACACTCCTACCGTAAATCTAACAATGCATATATTCACTTTCTGCGTGTCCCCTCTAGAGCCTACGGCAAGGTAGGCTTGTCAGGGGGTACAGCTTATCGGATGGATACCTTCCCCCGGGCCCCCCCTACGCCCTGTGCCTTAAACTCCATAACGGGGGCTGCAGAAATTCTGCATACTTGCGCCCTGATGCGCGTGCGGGGGTGGCCACAGGCCCACTGGAAAGAATGACTCCCCCGGCCCCACATCCCGACAGCCTACCTACCGGCTGTCACTGCCCCTAGAGTTACATGGTTCTGACCGCTAAGGACCGAGACTATGCTTACCAATCATGACCTTACTGCCTGACGGGAGACACACACACCTAAATACAACATTATTACCTGAAATCAAATACCATGTACTGACATTTATTAAATGTTACACATTTCAACTAAATAATTCTGCAGTAACAAGTCCTGTACTGACAAGCTTACAAATATTGAGACTTTTATTACAAATTCACTAACACATCATATTTACATGAATTCTTTCTCCTGAGATACCTGCAATAAAATTAAAACAAAGCAAATACATTACTGTCAAACACATTTAAACTGTACCAAATCATCAAATTTACATTAATTCTATCTCCTAAGATACCTGCAATAAAATTAAAAGAACAAACAAAATACATAGCTGACAAACACATTAAAAAATGTACCAAATCATCAAATTTACATTAATTCTATGTCCTGAGATACCTGTAATGACATTTTTTAAAAGAACAATCAAAATACATTCTTGACCAACACATTTAAATTGCCTGCTTTAGTGGATGGTAGGTGGAGAAAAAAAATTGGTGGCCCGTGTGCTGTGCCCGTGGGGAGCGAGGGACAAGAGACTGTTCTGCTCCCCACACCCCCTTTTAAGGGGGGCACAGGCCAGGCCGGTCTAAACCGGCCGAACCCCCACACTGGATGCCCGTGTGAACCAGTAGCACTAAAGAGCTTCTGGTTCACGCCCCGCCGAGCGCCGCCTATTGGACACTTATAGGGGAGGTGGGAGTACTCCCACCTCCTCCTTTTCCCCCCAGGGACAGGTCCGACCGCCATAATGGCGGCGCGCGCTCGGCCTTGCCCAAAACCACTGATTTGATTGATTAAATTTATAATTAAAAAAGTGTTCATTTCAACATTCTAGGTCTGTTGCTTAGCACATGAAAAGTAGCCACACATAATATGATTAATACAGCACTAAGGCACATGACCAAAAATCAACTTAGCAATGTAACACCCTCAAAACTTCTTCTATGTACTTCACTAGGAGAGCATGGAGCAGGTTAACCTGCATCTGCAGTTTCTAGGGAGACCAAAAACTGCATACCTGTTGACATCTAAGTGCTGAGGTTATCAGGAGGGCTGGAAGTGAGTGTTCTCCCAAAAGAAAACACACAACAGATGGGGTCAGCTCTTCTCCTCTCGGCGAGTTATCAGCATTCACGGAAGTGGAGGCTGAGACAGCACATCAATCTGGCAGGTTCCGATGGGAGAATTTTAGACAGTACCTGGTGCGATAATCTGAGACAAAGCTCTCTCTGATTTAATGGCAATTTCAGAGGGTTTTTGTACTAAACTGACCCTCATCATCTTTTTTAAGAAATGTTTTGACAAAATGATATATATCTGATAGATGTACGAATAAGGTGAAAATACATCAACACAGGCTACACTATTTGGGCTGTAGCTGTTATTTGACCTTGGAAGAGACACCTGTTTTAGACTACTGAGCACAGGGAAATATTGTTTGTGTCATTATCGGGAGGCTATGACAACTTTTAGATGTCACTGCCAGGGGTACATGACATCTTTTGTATGTCAATACGGTGAGAATTTGACAACTTTGTACATTAGTGTCAAAGTCATGTGACATATGTTTTTTCCACAGGAAGGTTAAAATCACCATATTGTAAACCCAGGAACCAAAAGGTCACCATTTTTCAAGTAGACCTAAAAGAAAATGGAGTCCTAATCAGGGACAAAATAGAGTCTAGCCAATAGGTCTGCACAACATCAAAATCAGGCCCAAATTGCTTAAAAAAACACACTCGTGTTTTATTTTTTTTATTTCTCCCTGCTGTATATATTTGAGTGGAAATAAGCACAGCCAAAATGACACGAAGTAAAGGCAGAAAGTGGGTAGGAAATATTGGTTGTAAGTATAGCTTAAGTCTAAAAATCCCAAACATGTGGGCACAGTTTCGAACTGTAACAGGATCATGTTCACCTAAATTTTAGTGGTAAATGGGTGCAAACGTGTTTTGCACCTGTTTCAGCACAGACTAGGAATTTAGAGCAAAGGGCGCCTACACTTGTACCACTAACTTTTACCTCGTTGTAACTACAATGAAAATCTGTACTCAAGGAGCCATGGTGCATGCAAAATGTGTCAAATAACATTTGCTTGTTTAATTCCCTGTCATTATGCGCAGCATTCAAATTTAGAAGCGAAAAACAAACAAATCCAGAGGTTGGCTAGCCACTGTAAGCTCGAACCAGGCTCGATCCAGAAGTCTGGCTATTGCTCAGCTCAAAGTTCTCTTGGAATCTCGAGCCCAGACCTGGTTAGCTTTCATGAGCAGTGACATGGCCTAGTGATTGCATCTGCCAACCATGCAATACAGAGAACCACATTCAATTCCTGGCACATTTCCCTGTGCCAGAAAAAGTGTTGTAGCTTAGTCTGCATCTCTTGTGAAACACTCCTATGTCCTTGAGTAAGGTTTACACTAAAGGATTCTGACTGTCACTTATGCTCCAATTTCATTCTACTAGATTTAAGGACAAATGATTAACTTTTGATGTCAGAAGGAAATACCCATGTAGAAGTTGTTGCAATGCAACACACTCCTCTTAACCTTTTGAACATTTTAGAAAAGCTCTTGAGGTAATGTTTTGTGCTGACTTTAAATTATCCCTCAACCCACTGTGCCAATGTTTTCCAAATGGCTGAGCAGCAGTCCTCATATATATAAATGATTCACATAAATATTATAACCTTGAAGAAGGAGTGATTAGGCAAGATCCCACACAATAGTTTCACTAGATTCTAATGTGAAAGGGCAACTGGTAGGATATATACTCTAGTCCTTCCAGAATACGCTCTCAGGCTGAATGCGTAACAAGTGCAGCTCTCGCACAATATATAAAGCTTGATGCTGTACCAAGAAAGCTCATTTGGTATATGTTGCCTGGGGAAACAGCCATTGCAACACAATTTTTACTTTGCAGTGCTTTACCACTCATTTGTTACCCCGCATTTGTTTAGCACGTATATGCCTTTGCCACTAATGCCTTTACCACGCATTTAAGGTAAGTATGGGGGTTTAAAAGATAAGAAAATATATATATATATCCTTAAATATATATATTTAGACTTACCTTAGTAATGTGTTGTAATGGCATGCAAGGTAAAACCATATGGAAGCTAAACAAATACGGGGTACAAAAGTGTTTTAAAGGCATGCTATGTTTTTACTAGTGTTGTACTGTCATACAACTGTTGCCTGAAGAGCAGCTGCCCTTTGTAAAGGATCAAAGACTAATTGGCCACTATATTCTTCCCTGAAGTGTGATTCTCAGGAAACTTGGCAGAAAAATGTTCCATGACAAGTCAAATTTTGAATGATCTGTCTTAGCCCGGAAGGTTCAGTGGCAATACTGCAGAGTTATCATTGTAATGCATCATAAGCTACATATTCAAAAAACTATTTCTGCTCAAAACAAGTGGGATGTTGGGTGTTGCCCAAACTGTAAGAATAGATCGATGAGACTGCACTGATGGTCAGTGTAATATTCATATGAGCAATGCAATGCCTCAAAATATTTTCAATTTCCCAAGTAAAGTTGGAGTCAAAGGGTGTGCTCTATAACGAGATGCTAGAGTGGCTCAATGTGACCTGAAAAACTTCAGTTTGCATATTTGTCAGCTGCTCATTTTCTTCCAGGAACATATCATCCACAAAACTGTGGAAGTAGTCTATCGGCAAAAAAATACAATATTGACTTTACATCCAGCATCTTTAGTAAAAGAGGAACTAGAGGCTGGAATCTACTGGGAGGCTGCCAATTGGGCGCTATTTCTGTGCACTCCAGAAGACCATTCCCAGGGTCCCATGAGCATTGACTAAACCAGGGTGACAGGCGTACAGGGCATCTGACCCCATTCAGAGCTCCCGGATCAACAAGATAGCGAGTAAGTGGAAAAGTGGGAGTGGTGGAGGATCATGAGGTGAGCCAATGATGCCCTTCTTCATCTTGGAGACTGACACATCTCGACTGAAGGAGCCAACAGTGTTCCCCATATTGAGCCTGCACTCATCTAAGGTCGGGCAAGTTTATCAGGCCTGTCTCTCCTGCTTCTGACACTATTGCCTGCCCAACCCACCTGTTTGTGCTGTCCAAGTCTCTCTGCATTAAGGCAGTCAAGGGCGCACCACAGACTGGCTGGCTCCCACTATTCCAGATTTTCTCCCACTGCATTGTACCAAAGATTACCTTTCCTACATTTACAAACTCCCCTACACTGGCTATGGAGTCTTCATGCCCTACAGTGCCGAACTACCCTTCTTCCCATTGCATGGAAGAGGTGTGGTGCTGCGGCTAGGGCGACTGACTCCGGAATCTGGGGATCACAGTTCGATCCCCAGCACCGGCGGCAGATTAACCCAGCACCATGTGACTCTGGGCAATAGCTTGCTTAATCTTCCCGACGGCCCCCAGTGCCTAGAGACCCTTACAGGTGATTGTGCGCTTTACAAATGTGGATTATTATTATTATCATAGTTGGCACCCAGCACGAGCACAAGAACAGCCCCGGGATCCAGCACTCCACCTTCGTCCACCACTACCCAGCCTTCTACCCCTACAGCCATCACCAGCTCGGGGATGCCTCCAGGCACTAGATCACCACCCATGAGTTTAACAGCACCCTGAAGGCCTGGCTAAACGAGCACTGCAAAACCCCAGCAATGGTGAGAAGATCATTCTCTGTAAATATGTAATATATATTTGTCCAACCATAATCGCTTCAACTTTTCTTGAAATGTAATGCAGGACAGCTCAGTAAGAACACTAGAAGGCTTGCTGCACTGCCGTGCATCAAAATATTGTAAATGAGGCCCTACAAATTAATGTGAGGACGCATTTCACACTAAAAGGTGCAAAATGACGAAACTGGCATTTTGCGTTATATAAAATAATTTTGTATAATTTTTTGCCAGTGATGAGTGTATTTGTAAGTTGAGTTTCATGTCTCAGAGCATGCACTGACATACATTTTACCTCACTCTCTAATGCTATTTACCTATCCCTGACACAATTTATCTACCCACCTCTATTTCTTACTTCTTTTTTTCTCATAAAAGTCATGTATTTAACTGCAATTTTTAAATGCCTGCCAATGACTTTAGAGAAAACCACAAGGTGGGAAACAAACCTCCTGCGACAAGTTTGGGGCATATTACCAAGGCAGGCGAAATGAAATTATCTCCGCTTTTGTGGCCGTTTTCGGCCACAAAGTGGCCATAATTTCATTGCCCTATTAGCAAGCTGTCGCTAACATCAGTTAGCGACAGCTTTTAGGTGATAGCGAGCGGTTTGGGGCCCGATTTGCATGTCAGCGATATTTATCGCTATTGACATGCAAAGTGGGCATACCCAACCTGTTAGCGACTGAAAGCAGTCGCTAACATCGCTATCGCCTATTATCCACGAGGGCATAACGATTAAAAAATTTGCACTACGCGCGAATATCGCTGAAAACTAACGCCTGCTCAGACCACTTCTTAACCTGTATATCCAATAGGAGTTGGATATTCAGGTTAAGACCCTATTGGCGTTAATGCCTGAATATCGCTGGATTCCCAGCGATATTCACGCATTTCGCCGCTATCGCAGGATATTTTTTCGCATTGGAGATAAACGTTGCTAATAGCATGTTATCTCTGCAATAAAATCCGGCGATGCGCGGCAATAAAAAAAATTTGCTAAGCCTATTTAGCGAAAAATATCGCTAGTTGGTGATAATATGCCCCTTTGCCCCTAAACGTTTTCACTCAAAACTGAATGTGGATGAAAAATAAAGTAACTATTGAAAATAAGCTTTACTAACATGTACTTGTAAATTCATAAGAACTACGGAACCTATGTCTAAACTCAAGCAAAAACGTTCACAACGGAAGTTAACACATTTGCCCATGATTACAAACTGTTGTGGCATGAGGCCTATTTACAATATTCATCAGTGTTTGGGTAGCGCTAACATCTTAGAATATATTTAAACGTTTTTGGTGGTTGAGAAATCGTGCGGCTTCACTTACACTACATTACATAAACCCTATGGAAAGCTCTGACATGTCATGACATCTGATTTTTTTTTGACAAGCTGAAGGAAAATGCCGGCTAAATAGATTGTGTCGGAGAAAATTAAGACTAGTACAGCGTTTGCTGAATTTTTCTCCAAATTTAATTTTTACAATATGTTTCATTAGAAAACTCCAACAGATTCTCACTGGAGACCTATTTGAAAAAAATCCCAGTTCTTCAGTTTCAGGAAATTGCAAAATGAGGAATTTCTCACAATTGCAACAATGAATTAGATCTTTGCACACCCCCATAGAAGTAACTCAGTCAAAGCAGCCAATCAGATTGTTCTATGCCACACCACACTATATTCTGTGCATTTTACTGGAAGATACAACGCAAAGGAACTGCTGTGCCACTGTGTTTGGAGTAGAGAGGTAACAAAGTCGTTCCACGATTGATATTTTACGTATAGTCGTTCCTGTCGTTCGTTGACTTACTCACATACACACATAAAGGGCACCTATTTGGTGCAGTTGAACATTTTGACATTTTTCGAGCCATCCACATAAAAAGAAAGGGTTTCGCACTTCATATGCAACGACTGTCCGATCAAAACAAAATGAAAGCAGTTTTCACACATATTCAAATAATCTACAAGATGCAACAAGCCAATTAATATTTATTTATGCTTTGCAGTAATCCGCAGCAAAATCAGACAGAAGACATCTCAGTTTATAGGAAAACTCCATAATTATATACTTGTGGGAGGGATGAAGCTCGCTGTAAGCCTTTGAATTCACACACCTGACAGACATTTAGTCACTGAGAGCGTGCCCCTCATCTTTTAAAGTAGCATTGCAACAAATAGTCCTATACATTACTTTGATTTGTAAGATCCCATTTCAGAAAAAAGAATAAAAATGGTGAACATTTTTTCCTACGTAAAAGAGCTTTGAGCATCTATGTTGTCAAAGCTATCACATTTCCCACACATTAATATATATTTCTGTATTGCTGTACTTTATGGTTTTGGTGCAGTCCTACGTGGTGTACTGTGCACATCTTAGAGGCCTTAGAAGGAAAGGGCACAAGGAGATAGTATTGGCGAATGTACAGATTCGGGGGCACCTTCAAATTGGCGCCAGGGTTCAAGTACAGTGCTGGCATCTTTCGTGCAATGGAGAACTGCTGCAATGCTTTTATCTCAATTTTAATAACAAGTGTTGGAGGGTGAATTCCTTTTCTATAATTAACCCTCATTTTCAGTGATTTTGTCAGCGGCTCATTGTATGTGCCCTTTATAGTTTGGAGCTACAAATATGATATTTTATTTCTCTTATTTCTCAAATGAGTCGAAATTATTTACACCAACGAAACGTCTTGTAGTGGGTTTCTCAACCTGCGCAAGTGAAATGGTTTAGTCCACCCCGTCTCCTTGACGTTGTCTACGCCCGAATAACACTGCTCCGGTATTACGTATGCCACTAAGAATGTTGTTTTTACAGCGGGATTCAGTAGCCCGGATTTGATGTAATCGTTTTAGCTCTGCTTGAGCAATGCTTACCACAACTTTTTGCAAATCAGATCTTCTGGATTTGTCAGGATTGCAAGGCAGATCTATTTCACGGTTACGGAGGCGTTTCTGACAGACATTAGTCCCCCTTCTTCCTCTCGAATGATCAGGTAGATTATCGGCCAGATTCATGAAAGACCCGTTTTGCGAGTCTGAAATAGCGATTCATAAGTGAGAGAGCGCAAAACTGAGAAAAAATGTATAAGTGCGCCGAACTTACAAGTTAGATGCACGTATTTAGTTAAAGCATTTAGAAGTGTCGAAAATATATAGAAATGCATATACTCATGAATGTTTAATCAATATAGAAAGCATATTGTAGAGTGTGAAACTAATGTAGTAGTGTTTAGAAATGTTAAAGTGATATTAGATTCCATGTTATGCAGCTGCTGCAGAAGAAAATGTGATGCTGCTAAACGTAGAAATGTGCAGGCCTCATGGCAATGTATGAAGAACGAAAACGTGCCTTTACATTTCACATAAGATGGATTTGATATTAATTAGAATATTATTGATCATATGTTAGAAGTTATATTTTATAGAAGTGTTTCATATAATCAGAGTGTAATAGGTTAGAAATTCTATTGCAGGACAGGAGGCTCCGATTATGCTTAGTCTCATTTCTTTATTGAAATGCTCAGCAGCCAAGTAAAAAACCACATTACCCAGAAACACTTGGGTAATAACCATAGAGTCTTGTTAGTATAAGTAGGTGTACAGACAATCCCACTTCCTCTTTCTTTGCTGCTCCGCAGCCAGTTAAGTGCTTCTTACCTTATTGTTGTTATTTGCCTTGCACTTTGTATTGCTTAAGCGGCGCCTGTTTCTCATATCTGCCGCTTTGTTTTCCGCGCGTATCGCGCTGCTTGCGCTTGTCTTCGCCATTCCGTTCGCGTTGTGTTTTCGGTGGCGGCGCGGTTGGGTGCGAGGCATCTCCACCCTGAAGTCGGGCGCTTTGTGCCTGGGTTCTTTCATTACTTGTGGAGTGGTTTATAGGGGTCAGGGCTGCCTCGCGCTGTTCGCGCGAGCTCCTCTCCTTCCTGTTCAGGCGGCCGGTTTAACGCGCATGCGCGTTTTGGTGTTTCCGGCGCTCCGTGTTGTTGCCTCACCGGAGCTTCTCAGAAGGTCGTCCCCAGCGGCGTACACGCCCACGAGCCTCCAGGATTGACCCTGTCGACGCCAGTGTCTAAAAAAGGACGCTGGTTGTAAAATTTTGCATAGGCTTTGCCTAGGGTGGCGTTTTTGGTGACAGTAAGCCTTCCCTCCACTCTCTATATATATTTTCACCTGTAGTCTCTACAGCTTTGGCTTGCTGTGAGGGTTTTTCACCCCCCTTAATTGAGCCTTTGGCTTGTTTATATTTGCATTCCTCATTTGTGGGCATATCTTTTCACATCTATTGTGAATCATGAGTGAATATTTTTATGAGGATGAAGAAGAGTATGATGAGGAGGCTCCGGACTCCATGGAGCAACATTTGGTGGATGCTTTGGACCGGGGAGTCCAACACTCAATGAATAGAGCACTAGTGCGTGCTATTACGCCTCTCAAAAGGCACTTGACTAAGTATGCTGAACAACAGGGTTGGGTCCCTGCGGCTAAGAAGTCGTCGTCTTCTCCTGCCAATCCACATTCTTCTGTCTTCAAAAAATTGGCGCTGTCCTTATCCTCTGCCAAGTCAGACGTTGTTGTTGAAGAAGGTGAGAGCGATGACCTGCAGTCATCGTCTTCCTCGGACCCCGCTCCTCCCCCGCCCAAGAAAAAGAGATGCAAGGAGCATTTTGTTGATGCGTCTTCGCATCCTCCAGTCCTGACCTTCGAGCCGGAGGACATTATTCATCCCCAGTCCACGGCTTGGCTTCCTTCCCAGGCTGTGACGGAGTACGTCCAGCAGCACATCCGCCAACCCTTTGAAAAGGAGGTACGTGCCCGTCTCCGATCTGAGTGCCCGCGGCCAGACTTGGCTGATCATCTGGCGGAGACTCCTGAGATTGATCCAACTATGACAACGTACCTCCACAAGTTTGCTAAAGACCCCAAAAAGGGTCTAGATAGGTCCTGGCGGGCTTGCCAGGACAAGGTGTTAGATCTCCTGGGTCCCCTCACCAAAATGTTGGACCTTGGTTTCCTGGCTAAAAGTACTAACCGGATGGTGGATCCAGATGAACTGATTAATTGGGCTCAACGCGCCATTTGCCAGTTGGGTAATGCCAACTGTGCGCTCTCTGCTGAGAGGCGCAGATCCATTTTGCTGAAGCTGGATCCTAAGTTGCAAGAATTAGCTACTTCTGAGTCGGGTCCTGCGGCTCAGGGTCTTCTTTTTGGGCAACCTTTTTTGAAGGAGCTAACCAACTTTGTCAATACATTCAGCGGTCTGGATAAGGCTCAGGCGTCTCTCCGCCGGACCCTTTGTCCGGTTTTCAACAGGGCCGGTAGAAGTAGAGGACGTTCTTCCGGCCGAGGTCAGCAACAGTCCTCCCAGAAGGGTTACCAATCTCAGAGAGGAGGTCAACAGGACTCGGGTTATACCCCTCGTTCAAACTTCTACCCCTCAAGAAAAGGACGTGGCCAGTTCAAAAAAGGACGTGCTGGTGGATCCTCCGGCGGCTACCACGATTCCGCCACTTCAGGTGAGCATTCTTCCTGCATGCAGTGTTGTTCTGGGGGGCAGGATTCGCCTTTTCCTAGAGAACTGGCGATCAATCTCCAGCGATGCATGGGTGCTGGAGACAGTTCAGGGCTTCAAACTGGAATTTTATCATCCTGTGCGTCAGTCCCGTCTTCCTTTTCCTCTCCATTTCTCAAACCAAAGTCAAGAGTTCATCACAGAGGAACTCAGGTCTCTGGAAGCCAAAGGGGCGATTGTACAGACGGTGCGCCACCCTCAGGGCTTTGTCAGCTCAATCTTCCTTGTGGAGAAGAAGGGAGGGGGATCGAGGTTGGTCCTCAATCTAAAGGACTTCAATGCGGGAGTGGTTTACCGCCACTTCAAGATGGAGGGGATCCATCTGTTGAGGGATCTCCTGAGGGAACGGGATTGGATGGTCCGTCTAGACCTCAAGGATGCATACCTCTCGGTTCCGATTTTTCCGCCCCATTGCCGCTTTCTTCAATTCCAGTGGCTGGGGATGTGGTATCAATATCAGGTTCTTCCATTCGGCCTTTCGTCAGCACCATGGTGCTTCACGAAACTGTTACGTCCGGTCGTGGAATCTCTCCGCAGTCGGGGAGTTCGCTTGATCATTTATTTGGACGACATCCTCTTGTTAGCGGATTGTCCGATAAAACTTATGTCTCACCTGACGTGGACTGTAGACCTGCTCCAGTCTCTGGGGTTTTTGGTGAATGTTCCCAAGTCTGTACTTCAACCTACTCAGGTAATAGATTTCTTGGGGTTTCAAATCAATTCCCTTTCTTGTCAACTTCTGCTACCTCGTCAGAAAGTTCGTTACATCAAACGGGAATTGAAGTCTGTTGTCTCGAGTCCGACGGTGTCGTTGAGATCATTAGCTCGAGTTGTAGGGCTTTTAGCGTCTTCTCTACAGGCGATATTTCCGGCCCCACTGCATTACCGTGCGTTGCAGCGTTTGAAGATCCAGCATCTTCAGAGAGGCCTTCGCTATTCCGATTGCATCCCTCTATCGGAGGAGGCGAAGTTGGAGATGACGTGGTGGTTGAATCACATGGAGGCCTGGAACGGCAGGGCCCTCTTCGGATCCTCTCCGGAGATTGTGATCGAGTCGGATGCCAGTCAATGGGGCTGGGGAGCCCGCTGCGGTCCGGTCACGACTGGGGGGCGTTGGTCCCCCCAGGAACGCTGTCTCCACATCAATTGTCTGGAGTTGCTGGCGGGATCGTTCGCGATCAAATATCTGTCTCCCCTTCAGTCCCGCTGCTGTATACTTCTCCGAATGGACAATGTATCAGCGGTCCGTTATATCAACAAGCTCGGAGGGACTCGCTCGAGGTTGTTAGCGGAAATAGCCAAAGAGTTTTGGCATTACTGTCTGCATAACGGGATCACAGTTATTGCGGAATACCTTCCGGGTTGTCGCAATGTGGTGGCGGATTGGAATTCCAGGTACCTGAGGGATTTCAGCGACTGGAGACTCCATCCGCGGGTGTTTCGACAACTTCTACGGACCTGGGGCCCTTGTCAGATCGACCTCTTTGCGTCCCGGCTCAATGCACAACTTCCCCGGTTCTTCAGCTGGAGACCGGACCCGGAGGCCCTGGCAACGGATGCATTCCTTCAACCGTGGCCGACCTCCCTGTGTTATGCTTTTCCCCCCTTTATGATGATCCCCAGGGTTCTGGCATATGTGAAACGTTTTCAGGCGGAGCTGATTCTGATCACTCCTCTGTGGCGAGCTCAGCCTTGGTTCCCTGTTCTATTGGAAATGACTTGCGCATTGCCGTTTCTTCTGCCTCAGAAGCGGAATCTCCTGTTAGATCCGCTTCAGAATCCGCATCCCCTAGTTCAGTCAGGCTCTCTCCTTCTCCTGGCGTGGCGAATTTCGGGGAACGGTGGGCTGTGTCAGGCCTTTCTTCGGACGCTACCAGACTCCTCAGCAACGCCTGGGCACCAAATACCCCCAAGCGTTACAGAGGTTCCTGGAACCGTTGGAGTGACTGGTGTGCTCAACGGCAAGCTGATCCAACATCAGCAGATGTTTCTTTAATTGTCAATTTTCTGGCCTCACTGTATTCGGCTTCTGGTCTAGCGTACCGTACTATCAATAATTTCCGGTCTGCTATTTCGGCAGGTCATGTTCCGATTGACGGTAGGCCTGTAGGAGAACATCCTTTAGTGTCCAAAGTTCTTAAGGGCGTTCGTATGGCTGTCCCTCCGCGTCCCAAATATGTGGCCTTATGGGACGTTTCGGTTGTTTTGCGATTTTTAGAGGCCTGGCCGGTTAATTCCTTGCTTTCACGCAAACAACTTTCGGCCAAGCTTACCATGTTGTTATGTTTGCTTTCTTGCAAACGGATTTCTGACGTTCACGCATTGGATCTTGCTGGTCGGAGTTTTACTCCTGAAGGGGTTACTTTTCGCCTTTCCCGGCGCACCAAGACTGATACTGAGATTGTCTCTTACCCTTCTTTTCCGGCGCGTCCCAAACTTTGTGTGGTCCAATGCCTGAAAGCTTATGAGGTGAGTACTTCTCTTATTCGTTCTGATATGCAGGGTCAACTGTTAATTGCATTGCTGAAGCCTTTCCGCCCTGTTACTACAGCTACGTTGGCTCGCTGGGTACGGTGGCTTATGGGAGAGGCAGGGATTGATGTTTCTGTTTTTGGAGCTCATTCTGCTCGTGGTGCCATGGCCTCTAAGGCCTTTTCACTGGGGGTCACATTAGGGGACCTTATGAAAGCTGCTGATTGGTCAACAGATTCAGTGTTTAAGACTTTTTACTTTAAGCCTGTGCCTACGGTTGCGTCTGTGGTGTTGGATGAGCTTTGAACAAGCATAATCGGAGCCTCCTGTCCTGCAATAGAATTCAAAATTTGCAAACATTCGTGACAAGAATTTTCAATTCTATTAAGGACTAGGAGGCGAGGATTATCCCACCCATAGATTATACATTGTATTACTGACAATTGATTTGCATTACTTTGTTACGACTGTATATATTGCATTGTCTTCTTCTCCCACCCTTACTTCAAGTTATATATGATTCTTGGGATGGCTATTACGGCTTTGTATCTTTTTTCAGGTTCTGATCCCAAGTGATGCGCCTCCAGTTCCTCGTAGGAGCGCCTGTTTTCTTCTCTAAAGAAGTCTCCTGGTTTTCTGCCTTCGGCTGTTTGGGATGTCTCCCTTCGTTACCTTCAATGGACTGTTCTTTGCTGTTGCATTGACTTTTGGATTGTTTGCTGTTTTCCTGGACTCTCCTCACCAAAGAAAGAGGAAGTGGGATTGTCTGTACACCTACTTATACTAACAAGACTCTATGGTTATTACCCAAGTGTTTCTGGGTAATGTGGTTTTTTACTTGGCTGCTGAGCATTTCAATAAAGAAATGAGACTAAGCATAATCCTCGCCTCCTAGTCCTTAATAGAATTGAAAATTCTTGTCACGAATGTTTGCAAATTTTGAATTGTTTTAGTTTAAGAAATAAAGGTTCACAGAGTGCAGGCCTCTTGCAAAGTAATTTAGTAGGCCTGGAAAGATAAAGTTGCTTCTTTGATCTGCACGTGTTAGTTAGAATCGAGTCTCGTTAAGCATAAATTGTCAACTGTGTTCGAAGCTTTATGACTTGAATAGATAGCTGGAGGTTGGAATTTGAGGCCCAATCCATGGGTGTCTGTTTGCAGGTGCGAGGGGGGTTTCAATCAAGAGCGTGATGAATAGAGCTCTGTCCGGGGAGACAGGCACAGGCCTGGAGGAGGATCCAGGAATTTCCTGGGGGGTACCGGCGAGCGGAGAAGAAGCCTGGGAAGCAAGGTCAATGCTAACAAGAGGCCCAGAGGAGTATCAGTATGGAAAAAGCCAGAATCGAAACCGCGTGAGAGGTGTACATGGGGGGCGTCTCTGAGGGGCGTTTCAACTGTAATTATGGTTTTGTATTAGGGACAGCACCCCTGGGTGGAGTTAGAGCAGATGGCCTGAGGACCCTTAGAGAGCGGATGGGTAGGCAGAGAGGGCATGACTGCAATGCACAGATTTTCACCAAAGACTAAGAAGAGTGAGTGAACTTCTTTGGAAGTCACCACGGCTGACACCTTTTTAGCTTAAAGATTCTGTTAAGTAGGGATGTCACTTAGTCTAGTGTAGGGACAGTCTAAGCTGATTCTTTTCTTTTTTTTTTGTAAATGACGCTCCAGTTACATCTTGTGTCAATTCTTGCAAACCTGTTAATCTTCGAATTGGCTTTAGTTGTATTTTTCTGTCGACTAAGATCGTTCAGAGAATTTATGTTTGTATTGGTGCCAGTATACCTTTTGAAACTTATATTGAGATGTTTGTATCTTCAATTATCTTTGGCTTTATAATAAATCTTTAAACTGATTTGTGGTAAGTGGTTTTTCAGAGTCGTGCCAATTATTGGTTTACTTAACCTGGTAGTGGATTGCTTTTTACTCTACGACAGGCAACAAAGATTCAGTCGACCTGATTGGGGATTTAGATCTAGAGTAAGCAAATGCGAGATCAAAAATCCCGTCTTCCCAGTTGGTAGCAATATAGGATGGTTGCCTTCTAGAGGAAGGTGATCTAGACTAGGTTAAGATTACCACGAGGCCCCTATGGATCGAGAGATGACCAGAAGAAGAATCACCTGCCGAAGAAGGTGCTGACGGTGCGGGAGAGAGAAAAGCAGCAGAGTCGGTCGAGAGTGAGTATAAAGGGTCATGCGTTGTCAGATTGCGGGGTTTGTGTTGTATTTTGTTGTAATGTCATGCGGAGTTAAATGCCTGTAGTGTGATTGAGGCAGGGTTGTGAGCGTGCGCAACCTGGTAAAAATCTTAAGTTCAGAGAAGAGCTTAAGTGGTTCGGGTGTATCGGACATCCAGAGCAATTGTCAACCGTTGTGAAGGGGGTCCTGAGGTACCATTGATCGCCCGCAGGACCGTGATAGGGGGAATGCAAGAGTGAGTGTATGAGTAACGGACGCTGGTCGGAAGTTACTGTGTGTAAGTAACCTATCAGTTAAGGCGATTGTCTGGACGTCTACGGAAAGACATTTCGTCAGTTGAGGTGACAATTACAGTTAGACTGTGGGCGTACAGTCAAGAAAAGTGATCGCTTGGTCGGAAGTAATCATTTTTCAGAGTGTGAATGGGACGCATGCATGACCGGGACACGAGCTGAGAAAGGAGGGGAACTGCTGAAAAGGGGACGGGTGACGTCAGGGAGAGCCGCGCTGTGATAGGTCGGTTGGTGTGAAGCCGCGCTGGGATAGGTCGGTTGACACAGACCGCGCTGTGATAGGCCAGTTAGCAAGAACCGCGCTAGGATTGGTGGATTGTCATCAGGAAGTAAATAAGCGCAGGGAATTGAGAAAAGTAGATTTCGAACATGAAGTGTTTTAAATGTTTGAGAGCGATCTTTAAGAGGGACAGAAGGAACTCTTATTACGGGGAAGAAGCCCCGCCAGAGGGTACACCGGCTCATTACATGGCTACGAATGTTGGGTTGCATACTATATTGTGGATTTCTAATTGGAGTAAGATTACAGAGGGGAACGAGGAACTGACTTTTCCGAAATACGGAACGTTTAGATTAGAAGTATTGCACCAGTTAAAAGCAGTTATGACCTCAATGAGACCACCAGAGGAGGATGATGAGAGTGAGACAGAGGATAGTCTGATAAATAGGTTGTTGACAGACAGACCGCCTCCGTACAATAGAGGGATGGAAGGTGCCGAGCTCCAAACGAGGGATGGGGCTGGCATAGGAGAGTATAGACCACTTCCTGTGACGGAAAGGGAACCCGCCAAAGGTGAGGAAATACCTCAACCCAGTCCAGTACAGAGAGTGGTTGGAAGATTTGTGGTACAAAAGGTGCCGGAAACAGAATGTGCCAAGTCCTATCAATTGCCAGATGCTCTCCAGGTACCTGTTACTATAGGTCCTATAGTATCGATTTATGACCCAGAGAAAGCACGAGAGGAGGAACAGGTACGGCTAGACAGGGAGAGAGCAGAAATGGAGAACAGGAACAATATGATTAATTCTCGAAGGCAGTTGCCAGGACCAAGAGATTGGAGCACCCCATTAAATCAAGCAGGGGATTCCATAATAGATCAAGGGGGTCCGAGAGGACCGATGGACCTGAGGGGACCACGACCGAAGTCCTTTAAGGAATTGAGGGCTGACTTGAGAGAGTGGGATGCTAACACGGGAACCCAGAGTAATGGGTCAGGAGTAGAAGCAGAGTGGCGAAGTCGAGGCGATGGAATCTTGTCTCACTGCGGGGCTAGCGAAAGCGGTCAGGAGTGCGAGGCAGAAGTCAGGAGAGTAGAGGAACTATGCATCGGTTCCATAGAGAGAATAGGAAGGAGCAGGAAGATAGAAGTACAGAGTGTGGAAGGGCGTCTCGTCTCATTCACAGTGAGGGAGACCGAAGGACGCAAGAGTACAGGGACAGCTTCAAGTGCACTCACCAAGCACCTGGCGATAGTAGACAACATTGGGATCGCGGGAACTTGGGGAGTGGCGAAGGGTCCTAGCATGTATTGAGTGACACCAGACAGCAAGGGAATTGCAAAAGCATGGGGAACAATGGAGGATCCTATCAGGTGCCTAGAGAAATCAGACAGAATAGACAGAATGAGGCGTTGGGAAATAGAGCTTTGTTTCACCACACGCCAAGGGAAGATGGAACTGCATGGGACCTAGAAAGATGGGAACATGGGAGGACTCCCCATAACTCGCCTGAACCTAGGCGTAGGGCTCGGAGCTGGGATGGGAGAGATGTAAATGGACCCTCTAAGAATAACACACTGAGGGCTGAGATAAAGGCAAAAAGGCTCGATGTAACCAGTTTAAAATCGGATCTAGATGAAATAATAGATGGTACGTTGCCTTTGGAGAGGATTGACATGTACGAGCAAGATGAGGTACTGTTTATAGCAAAGGATATTACTCGGAAGGCGAGAGCAGTACACGAGAAATTATCTGAATTGGCAGACAAGTACATGGTAGACCTGTCAAGGACAAAGGCACTACAGGGTAACCATAGGTTGCATTACTCAGATCAGGATCTTGATGAGAGAAGGACGATCGGATTAAAAACACACATAAGAGAACTGATCACAGGAATAAGAACATGGAGAGATTTGGATAAATGGGAGGAAAGGTGGTCCAAGAAAGGGACTGTCAGGCGGAGCACAATCGTGATGTCCCCGGAGGGAGGGCTACAGAGGATGGAAGCATACCCTTTGCGAGAAATTGCGAATGGGAGCTATGTGCATGTGCCCTGGAGTAGGGGGGACTTAGCGGCATTTACCAATTCCTTTCCTAAGCTGAGGGAGAATCCCGTGGAGTGGTATAAACAGGTAGAGAGGTTTGTGAAAATATCTAAAGTACTGTGGGTTGACCTGAACACCTTGTTTGACATTGTAGTCCCAGGAGACTTGTGGACGGCATGCAAGGTTAGTGTCGAATGGCCCACGTCTGAACCGAAGAGGGATGCCCAGACTAATGGAACATCAGAAAGAGTCATGGAGAAATATGAAAGTGTAATGACCTGGCTGAAAGATAAGGTGCCACTGCAGGATATAGATTGGGTCAAAATAGATCGGACTAGGCAAGAACCCAAGGAGACAGTCCATGAATATTATGAGAGACTACTGAAAGCGTTCAAACAATACAGCGGATTAGATGTAATGGATCCTAAATATATAGGACAGTTTGTATCAAAATTCGTTTTGGGGTTGAGACCCGATATTTGTTTGCTGATTCAACAACATTTAATTTGTTGGCAAAACAAACCATTAGATGAGATTTTGAGATATGCGAGATACTGTAGTGATGAAATAGATTCCAAAGCAAAGAAACTTAAGGAGAAGTTGATGATGGTACAGATGCAGTCAGCTGGAAAGGGTGGACAGCAGCAACAGGGAACAGGGACCATGGGAAGGAGACAGAATAATCAGAACAGGGACAGCGAGGAAAATCCGAGACCTAGAGTAGACCTGGCCACCCTGAAAAAGATGACAAAGTGTCACCAGTGTCACCAGGTGGGACATTGGAAACGCGAGTGTCCCTATAACCCTGAAAATGGAGAGCTAGAAATTGAGGAAGAGGAAGTTCAGAGCAGTCCGGTAAAGGGGACAATGATACCCAAGGGTAAGGTGGTCAAAGGGGGGACCCCGGCTCCTCGAGCCCAGTTCCCTCAACCACCCAGAATTGCGACAGGAGGAAAGACATATAGACAGATGCCTCTTTTTGTAGGAGGAGAAGAGTGTTACTATGTTGATCCTCTAACCGGACAACGAGTGAATAGAGAGGAAGATTGCACCCTCGGGGCAGTTCTAGAAGTGGACCAAAGGGGACCATATGTAGAGGCAGAAGTAGCAGGGTGTCCTACGACCTTCTTGGTGGACACGGGGGCCACTCGATCCACTCTGAGATCAACAGTGGTTCCAGGTCTGCCAATGTCGGGAGAAACAATACAGGTAGTAGGAGTCGCAAATAAGAGAATGACTAACCCGCTGACAGAACCAGTGTTAGTAAAAATAGGGAAATACAGCGATGAGCATCAGTTTGTGGTCTGTGATTCTAGCCCTGTGTGTCTGTTGGGAAGAGACTTATTGTGCAAACTAAATTGTACGATATACTGCACACCTCAGGGAGTGGAAGTACAGACTAACGATGACGATGCCGTCTTTAAAGTTGCAAACTTAAAGGTATGCGTAGAGCTGTATCCTACCTTGACGGTGGAAGAGCTCCCTTGGGACTTGAGAGATACGGTGTCATCTGAAGTATGGGATTTCACTGGGGAGGAGATAGGACTGATCAAAGGAGTGGAGCCAGTGAAAATCATGGTAAAACCAAATGTCGAATATCCAAGAACGCCACAATACAAATTGACTCCATAGACGATTGCCGGAATAAAACCCGTGATCGACTCCATGATTAAGCAGGGAATACTGAAGGAAATCGTGGGAAGTCCATGTAACTCCCCGATTATGGGTTTGCAGAAACCTAGTGGGAAATTCAGAATAGTGCAGGATCTCCGGAAGATTAATAACATAGTTGTTTCATGTTGTCCAGTGGTACCGAATCCATCAGTGATATTGTTTCAGATACCATTCCAAGCTGAGTGGTTCACAGTGATAGACCTTTACAAGGCCTCCTTTTCAATCCCATTAGATGAGGAGAGCCAATTTCTTTTCGCTTTTAAGCTGGAAAATCGCGTATTAACATGGTGTCGTATCCCACAGGGGTATACAGAAAGCCCATCGATTTTCAACCAGCTACTGAAGAAAAGTCTTGAAAGTCTAGTACTGCCGCAGAACTCGGTTCTGGTCCAGTACATAGACGACCTACTTGTCGCGTCAGAAACGGAGGAAGCTTGTAAGGTAGACACCATCACCTTGCTGAACCATTTAGCTGAGAACGGACATAAGGTGTCTCCGAGCAAATTACAGTATTGTCTGACAGAAGTACAGTACACAGAATTGGTCACAGAATTGAAAAAGGGAAGCGGAAGGTGTCACCAGACAGAATAGAGGCGATCATGAAAATGAATTCGCCCACGACACAGAGAGAGGTTAGGATGTTCCTAGGAATGGTTGGTTACTGCCGACAGTGGATAGCTAACTTTTCACTGAAAGCAAAGCCTTTACAGAAACTGACGCACAAGGAGGTGAGTGATCCGGTACCATGGGACAAGGACTGTTTGATGGCGTTCTTACAGCTGAGAGAGGACTTGTGCCGTGCCCCTGCTCTGGGAATGCCGGATTATGAAAAACCATTCTTACTTTACTGTTGTGAAAGAGAAGGTTGTGCTTTGTCAGTTCTGGCCCTAATTCATGGAAATGCCCGCAGACCAGTTGCATACTTCTCGGCTACTTTAGATCCAGTAGCCGCAGCGTTGCCTAGATGTCTCAAATCCGTTGCTGCAACGGGTGTCAGCATTGAGAGGTGCGAAAGTATTGTAATGGGACACCAGTTAGTGGTGTATGTACCTCATTCTGTGGAACTGTTAATGACCAGGACCAAGACACAGCATTTGACAAATAACAGGCTCACGCGCTACGAGCAAGTTATTCTTGCCGCGGAGAACGTGACCCTTAAGAGATGCTCTGTCTTGAATCCTGCTACTTTGATGCCACTTCCAAATGATATAGAAGATGGAGAATGTGAAGATCACGATTGCCTTGATGTGACTGAACTATGCACCAAACCGAGACCAGATATTGTAGATGAGCCGTTGACTGACCCTGATGAAATTTTCTTTGTTGATGGCTCATGTGTAAGAGACAATATTGGTCAGTTGAGAGCAGCTTATGCTGTTTGCACCATTACTGGAGTTGTGGAAGCTGCTTGCCTGGAAGGAGTACACTCCGCTCAGGTAGCTGAAATCATTGCATTGACCCGCGCCTGTATAGCAGGTAGCAAAATTCGAGTCACCATTTACACCGACAGCCAATATGGTTTCGGGGTAGTTCATGACTATGGGCAGTTGTGGTCTCAAAGAGGTTACATGACTTCTTCAGGATCACCTATTCGAAATGGGGAATTTGTATGATTGTTGTTAGAAGCATTACAAGGTCCGGCAGCTATTGCCGTTGTTAAATGTTCAGCCCATACCAAAGGTACTGATTTTGTGTCCCAGGGAAATAGATACGCAGACGAGGTTGCACGTTATTGTGCAGAGCAAGGATACTCTTTTACAGAGGTAGAAGTAGGAGGGACACAGGAAAAGACAGAGTTAACTATGATGTTGGAAACTGTAGACACCTGGGACGATTTAAAGGGCATACAAGAGAATGCAACAGATTTTGAGAAAAAGACATGGGAAACTGCAGGCTGTGTAAAAAGTGAAATGGACTTTTGGGTTTCAGCAGACGGAAGGGCAGTGTTACCAAATGAGTTAGTGAGTCCCATGGCAAGACAGATACATGGCCCAGTACATCTAGGTAGAGATGCTATGCTTCGGGTATTTAGACAAACATGGTATAACCCCAAGGTTAGAGTAGCCGCAGAAGCAGTGTGCCAGCGATGTGTAACTTGCCAACAGCTGAACGTAGGAAAGAGAACACCAGTCACGTTGAGTCACATAGGGAGGTCTGGGGGCCCGTTCAACCGGATGCAACTAGACTTCATTGAAATGCCAAAATGTAACCGCCTCCGATACGTTCTGGTGGTTGTCTGTATATTTTCCAGATGGGTCGAGGCTTACCCTACACGTAGGTGTGACACACTCACAGCAGCAAAATAATTGCTTAGGGAGTTAATACCGCGCTTCGGGGTGCCGGCCTCTTTGGAATCAGATAGGGGAACGCATTTCAACAGCGAAATTGTGAAGATGCTCTGCTCAGCATTGAATATTGATCAGAAGCTGCACTGTAGCTATCGACCAGAAGCTTCAGGAATTATGGAGCAGATCAATGGGACGATAAAGTCCCGAATTGCTAAAGTGTGTTCATCGACATCTCTGAGCTGGCCTGATGCACTGCCATTAGTACTTATGAGCATACGTAGCACACCAGACAGGAGAACCGGTCTCTCTCCTCATGAAGTGTTAACGGGGAGGGCAATGAGACTGCCATCAGTTCCTACTGCAGCATTGTTGAATATCACAGATGATCTAATCCTGGATTATTGCAAGGGACTTTCTGATGCCATCCATTCTGTGTCTCTTCAGGTGCAGGCTGCTGAAATTCCATCATCCCAAGATCTGTGCCACGACCTGTGCCCTGGTGATTGGGTTGTGGTGAAGAAACACAGCAGGAAGAATTGCTTAGACGTGCGTTGGCGAGGACCCTACCAGATCATCTTAACATCGAATACTGCTGTTAAGGTCGGAGGGCTGCCCAATTGGATACACGCCTCCCATACGCGGAGAGTTCCAGCACCCCTGGAAGAAACAGCTCCTCTCTCGGACGAAAATCCAGCTGTGGACGAAGAATCGATAGAGGGGACCAGCCAAGCTGTGGGGGTCTCGGAGGAAGCTGGGAGCGTGTCCGACCAAGTGGAAGAAGGGCAAGACGACAGTGAAACTGACGTTGCCACAGAAGGAGAAAGTAGCTGTGAGTACGAAACAGACACTGATCAAGCTGCAAGCGATCAAGAGTCAAGTGTGAGGACAAGGAGCAGGAGAACAAGGCGTGGAGAGACAAGTTGGCCTGAAAGAAGAAGGAGGCCGAGCCTAAAGTCAACTCCAGAGAGAACCCTTGCTCCTATATCCGAAGACTCAGACCTGGACGAAGGTGCACAGAACTCAGAAGCGGAGGGTCCAAGAAAATCAAGGAGGGTGCGTGTACCCTGCAGAAGATACGCCACCCCTGAGTGGACCTACCAAGCAGCAGATGTCGTGTGCACAGAGATCCGGGAGGGTGAGGGAAGTGACAGTGATCAGCACTGACCCCATCATAAAGCTGGAAGTAGCGTTGTTGGTGCCTGGAGTTGAAGCTGAAGGGTTACTAACACTCACTATTCCCAATCCTCCCTACCTGAGCAGAATACGAGAACTGGTTCTAAACAGAGTAGAATTTCCGACTTTTGGTACAACAGTATCAGCACTCGAGGAGACCATTCTTCGCTTAGAAATATTAGAATACGCTATTAGAGCCGCTGGAACACGCACAATTGTGGACACCTTAAGACTTTTTGTAAATAAATAAGATTGAGAAGATAACCTAGCGCCAAGTGGAAGAAGAAAAAATTTAGGGACCTTTCCATTTAGTGGACGGAGACGGGCTAGGGTTGTCTGTTGTTGCGGTTCAAAAGACTGATTGCAAAGAGAGATTGCCAGCCTCCCAAGGTGTGGTTCAAGGAAGACTGAATGAACAAAAAGAGACTGTTGAAGAGATAAGGAGAAAAGACTTGCATTGAGAATAGACTAAAAACTACACTGTCTGAAGAACATGGAGGCCGGCAACCCGAACCGCAAAGCGAAATGTATAATAGGTACACTTTTAGCGGGAGTAATTTTCCTTATAGTTTTAGTAGTTACAGTATCATATATAGTGGGACATGAGAATGAGACGAAAGCTACAGAAGCAAAGGTTGTGGTAACATCAAAACCTACTACTGCTAGTAAAAAGGAGGACAATGCAATACAGGAAAAGGCTTTACTAGCAGCAGAAGCTCGTAGGTTACACGTAGATGAGTCACAGGGAAACTTTAAATCAAACGCCTATGCCAAATTGTTGTATGAATACATTGACGTTATGGAGGCAAAAGACTGTTACGTTTGTATGCAGTTGCCAGCCTCTGTAGACGAAGGTATTAGATATCATCATCTTCCATTGACTTATGGGATTACATGTAGTTTGTTGCTTAGCATATTTTATTGACGAGATAGCTTTGAGTACTATTTTTCAAATTTTGATGCAATTCTACCTGAAGTCCCGAATTACAATCACCTAAATAAGTGGGACTATTATAAGAGTGAGGACAGATTAGGGACATTTTTCATTCCTTGGAAAACTTTAGATACTTCACATGCCCAAAGATATAACCTGACTTGCAAGGTATCCGAAATTGAGAAAAAGTTTATAGGGCAGGTAGATGATCGATACAGAAGACAGAAAATTCTAAAAGCTTCAGGCCAATGGAAAACAGATTGGACCGAGGAGGAAAAGTCACACAAAAGAAAGGGTAGTAACGGTCCAATAGCTTTGGATCGAACACAAAAAGGGAAACTATGTATATATAGGGGTAAGACCTACTATGAAAACGTGTTTGTGGGAGAAGTAAGTTGTGAACATGCCTTCCAATTAGAATATTACTCGAAAGATTTCTTAAAGGGGATGCAAGTGATCCCAAATGTGTATTTTGTCTGTGGAAGAAATGCCTACGTGAAACTACCTGACAATTGGTATGGTTCATGTTATTTGGCAATTGTCTTCCCCAAAATATATCACGCTAAAGATTTAGAAATCATAGAGGGAAGAACTTCAGCAAGGGGGAGACGAGATGTAGGAGATGCTGAGGTAGTTGGAGATGTGTTTGGTGCTATGTTCCCTCTGTTGGGATTAATACTGAATGATGTCAAGATCAGGAGATTGGCAACAGTTGTAGATAGATTATCTGCCAGTACTGCTAGATCTTTAATGCTGGTGGAAGGAGAGATGCAATCGATAAGGGCAATGGTTCTTCAAAACCGACTTGCTCTAGACGTTCTGTTAGCTAAAGAGGGCGGAGTCTGTAAGGCTTTGAAGGTCCAGGAATGTTGCACTTACATTCCAGACAATTCAAAACCTCTTGAGAAGTACATACGAAATATAACTGAGATACACCAAGAAATTGAGGATCTGTCAAAAGTAAATGTGTGGGAAAAAGTGGGTCACGGAATGGGTAAAGTTGGAGGTTGGTTCGCCAACCTAGGGAAAAGCTTTGTATGGTACATTCTAAAACCTATCATCATAATAGTGATCTGTGTGATCATATTGTGGGGACTAGTGAGGCTGTACCAATGGTATAGGTCAAATAGGTTGCAAAGATCCATGAGAGAGCAGGAGCAGAGACTAGCTGCGATGCAAGATAACCAGTACAGGAGTCTGAGGGCTCTAGAAATGATAAAGCGAGGGAGCATTGCAACAAGTTCTGTTTGATTCAACTCAATGTTGGTGTTGTGATGGTGATGACCCCTAGAGGTCATCAAAGGGGGGAACTGAGAGAGCGCAAAACTGAGAAAAAATGTATAAGTGCGCCAAACTTACAAGTTAGATGCACGTATTTAGTTAAAGCATTTAGAAGTGTCGAAAATATATAGAAATGCATATACTCATGAATGTTTAATCAATATAGAAAGCATATTGTAGAGTGTGAAACTAATGTAGTAGTGTTTAGAAATGTTAAAGTGATATTAGATTCCATGTTATGCAGCTGCTGCAGAAGAAAATGTGATGCTGCTAAACGTAGAAATGTGCAGGCCTCATAGCAATGTATGAAGAACGAAAACGTGCCTTTACATTTCACATAAGATGGATTTGATATTAATTAGAATATTATTGATCATATGTTAGAAGTTATATTTTATAGAAGTGTTTCATATAATCAGAGTGTACTAGGTTAGAAATTGTTTTAGTTTAAGAAATAAAGGTTCACAGAGTGCAGGCCTCTTGCAAAGTAATTTAGTAGGCCTGGAAAGATGAAGTTGCTTCTTTGATCTGCACGTGTTAGTTAGAATCGAGTCTCGTTAAGCATAAATTGTCAACTGTGTTCGAAGTTTTATGACTTGAATAGATAGCTGGAGGTTGGAATTTGAGGCCCAATCCATGGGTGTCTGTTTGCAGGTGCGAGGGGGGTTTCAATCAAGAGCGTGATGAATAGAGCTCTGTCCGGGGAGACAGGCACAGGCCTGGAGGAGGATCCAGGAATTTCCTGGGGGGTACCGGCGAGCGGAGAAGAAGCCTGGGAAGCAAGGTCAACGCTAACAAGAGGCCCAGAGGAGTATCATTATGGAAAAAGCCAGAATCGAAACCGCGTGAGAGGTGTACGTGGGGGGCGTCTCTGAGGGGCGTTTCAACTGTAATTATGGTTTTGTATTAGGGACAGCACCCCTGGGTGGAGTTAGAGCAGATGGCCTGAGGACCCTTAGAGAGCGGATGGGTAGGCAGAGAGGGCATGACTGCAATGCACAGATTTTCACCAAAGACTAAGAAGAGTGAGTGAACTTCTTTGGAAGTCACCACGGCTGACACCTTTTTAGCTTAAAGATTCTGTTAAGTAGGGATGTCACTTAGTCTAGTGTAGGGACAGTCTAACCTGATTCTTTTCTTTTTTTTTTGTAAATGACGCTCCAGTTACATCTTGTGTCAATTCTTGCAAACCTGTTAATCTTCGAATTGGCTTTAGTTGTATTTTTCTGTTGACTAAGATCGTTCAGAGAATTCATGTTTGTATTGGTGCCAGTATACCTTTTGAACCTTATATTGAGATGTTTGTATCTTCAATTATCTTTGTCTTTATAATAAATCTTTAAACTGATTTGTGGTAAGTGGTTTTTCAGAGTCGTGCCAATTATTGGTTTACTTAACCTGGTAGTGGATTGCTTTTTACTCTACGACAGGCAACAAAGATTCAGTCGACCTGATTGGGGATTTAGATCTAGAGTAAGCAAATGCGAGATCAAAAATCCTGCCTTCCCATAAGGAATCGCTATTACAGACTCGCAAAACGGGATTCATGTAGGAACCGCAAAATTAAATGCGATTCCTACAGATTCCTTATTTGCGATTAGCAAATTGCTAATTGCAAATAAGGAATAACTCCCCATTCATTCCTATGGGCCAAAAGGCCCATAGGAATGAATGGGGAGTATTCCTTATTTGCGATTAGCAATTTGCTAATTGCAAATAAGATAGCGATTTGAAGGGTGCCAGAGGTGTCCAAAGGACACCCTGTAGCACCCCTTACATCCACATTTCAACAGGTGTTGCGCACACACATGTCCAAAGGACATGTGTGTGTGTGTAACATGCAACTTATAAAAATGCTTTTAAAAGCATTTTTCTAAGTTTTCGCTATTTACCACGAGGTTTGACCTCGCGGTAAATAGCGGCCGAAATTTGCGAATTCGCAATTTTAAAATGTTTCAAGAATAGCATTTAAGGAATCTCTAATAGAGATTCCTTAAATGCTATTCCTCGCAAATTTGCGAGTTTCTAAATAGCGAATTTTGCATTTGGGATGATGAATCCCAAATGCAAAAATTGCACTCGCAAAGGGCCAGATTCTCAGAATCTGGCCCTTTGCGAGCGCAAATATGAATGATGAATCAGGCTGATAGAGGCATAGGGAAGGAACTCGACTTTAATTTAAAGATAGCATTTTTACACCAAGAAGAGCAGGAAATTCTGGTTGCCCTCTTCCTGTTATAAAGCCATTAGATTTTTAGGTGCATCTTATTACCCCTGGGGATCAGCACAGTCTATATTTACACTGTCCAAAATTAAAATATTTAGCATGGATCCAAACAGCAATATTAAAGGTATGAACATATAGGATTCATCAAGGATCCCAATGCAGCCGATTGGCTGAGCTTGCTGCTTCTCCTCGACTGACTCGTCAAGACGCTATGAGTGGCATGAGGGAGGCGTGCTGTTTGATGGCGGATCTCGGTGCCAGGGAGAAACTGCTGCTCTGTAGCAGCATCTTGCCGCCCTTACTGCCTCACTGTCCTTATTTCTATTGCCGCCTCCATTGCCTTCACGCCCTCGCTGGTGCTCAGATGTGTACAGGAGGTAAAAGCTGGCATAAAGAACTGCCTTTTGTTTCTTCTTCTTTTTACCTCTAACTTCAAGGACTCACCACCGGAAAGATCAGGAGAGTCAGTGAGTGCCCACCCGGTTTCCCATGGTGGGGTAAGTGCAGCCAATGGTTTGCCGTAAGATGCAACCTGTTCGGGGGTCACTGGGGCCAGAGGTTTGTGCTATGAGTTGCTTTCATTATCGTTCTTATTGCTATTAGCCATCCTTGGAGGGAAAGATTTCCCCAGTTACACAACCCGCGGCACCAAAGGAGAAACTTATTAAATACAGGATCAAACAGAAGGAGAATACAAAAAAGTGGGATTGGAGTATGGAAGAAAAGGTGAAAAGGAGTGGATGGATAGAGGAAAGAAAAGAAAAGAACAATGCGAAGTCACCCTAAAACATCAGGCACAGTTACCCACCTGGATGCGTCAATTTGACTCAGAGAGTGGAGTAACGATTGGGACAAGCAACAGCATGCACCAATCGCACAGCCTCCTTTCAGAATTAGTGTATAATGTCCAGTAACACTGATGGAGACAACTCAACCACAAGTGCAAGTGCAGGTGCTCAAGGACAGGACAATAGCGGTTCTCAAGGGGAAGATTATGAGACGGGAGATGCCCTTGGGGGTGGCTGCACATTTACAGTCTCATTGGGTGAGATCAACAAGCAATCCTGTGAAAGTCCTGCAGAGATCCCACAGGAGAGGGAGCGGGAGGAGCAGGAGGCCAGCACTGCAAAGTTGAAGGGATTTTTGGATTACCCTCTACTCATGAAGGCAAAAAACGGTTCATACTCTGGAGGGAAATCTGCAACTGAACTGCCAGAGAAATCAGATTAAGGACAGCTGGGGGTGTCACAAGCTCCACATGCAGAGATCTTGTTCTCTCCGGATCCCGCGCCCATCATCTCGGAACAACCATCGGTGCAGACACCTGAAGCCACATCCAAATTAGGAGAAATCAAGCAGAATTCCCAAGGCAGCAAGGTGCAGAATGAATCCGGTTCGAACTCAACACAAGATGATACGCTCTCAGAGTACCCACGACTCACGATGCAGTGGGATGTTAAATCAATGCTTTACGTTATCTTGGAGAAAATAAGGGATCTCAAGCTTCAAACCACGGAGATCGTGGTTCTATATCTTAGACTCTCCAAAATAGAAGGGTCATGGCTCACATTCCGGAGAGGATTAAAGAGGCAGAGGCTAGAAGATCAAGTGGCTAATATGCAAGAGAAAGTTGCGATATTTCAGAACCAAAAGTCCTCAATAATGTCTTAGCTGGAGGAGTTGGAAAACAACTTGCGCCGCTCGAAATTCCAGATTGTGGGAGTTCCAGAAAGGTTTGGAGGGACAACAAAAGCTCAAATGGGTCAATACCTTTATTAAAATGCATGTCGTCCCCAAACATTGTGAGGATCTCACACTAACAGGGGCTCATCGTGTTCCAGCTCAACAGCCTCCAAATCAGAAATTCCTGCGAACGATGCTGGTTAACTTTGGAGTCTTCCGATTGAAAGAACAAGTACCTTCTAACGGTATTCAACTGCAGCAGTGCCTCTCTGCTGCATATTTCCCGATATGTCAGCATCAGCTGCAAGACAAAGGATGGAATTTGTAAAAAATGCTCTATCTTTTTAAAGCGCAGGATGCCCAGGCAATGACTGCATAGCATTCCAAACTGAAGATGTTATTACAAGGACAATTTCACTTATTCTGAGATGTATCTGAGGCACAGGAACTTTTGTAGACAATTATTATAAGTCATAACTGAACGATATAGCCCAATAATCTGTATTTGCGCTTTTTAGCTCCTAACCGCTGGGATTAGGTTGAGGTTTCTTTTTGATGGTTTTACGTAATTAGGAGTTGGGTCTCTTTTCTCTTTCTCTCTCTCTTTTTTCTTATTTTTTCTTTGGTTTCCTCACTTTTTCTCTTTTTACAAGTCCTGACGGGGACGGGCCTGGAGGAGGAAGGCAGATAGTTCTTGGCACAAGGTCACTGTTCCAGTCTTAATGGGGGGTAAGCGTGTCAGGCATGGGAGGAAAGGCGAACCACTCACAACAGGGAAGGTGGAGGAAGGGCAGGGTAGGGGCATGCGGAGGGGGTTGGTGGAGGCACAAGGGAAAATTTGATAAAAAGAGATTCAAATATGTTAATATCTCAAGGGTCCAAATATGTATTTGGTCTTTACATCTACCAAGGAATACTGGGCAGAGATGCAAGAATGCGAAATTTTGATAAATGCACATACTATAGCCTTATAGCCCGCCGTAGAGGGCTATACCGGTAATTAAAGGCCCTCTCCAGTGTTAGGGAGAGGGACTTTAATAGTCTGTATAGCCCAGCTACGAAGGGCTATAAGGCTATTAGAACATTCTACCACTAGAGGGCAGAATGTTCTAACAAAAAAAACAAAGCCTTATGGGAGTGCGAGGGGATTGGAATCCCGTCAGGCTCCCTGAAGCCTTTGTTCACAGCAAGAGCTGTGAAAAAAAAAACATTGGAATGTTGAAGCTCTGGGCTTATACCAGCCATTATAAGCCCGGGCACTCTGTTGTTTTCAATGGAGCTCCCAACATTCCAATGTTCTAATAAGTTTTATTGAATGGGAATATTATTACTGTGCTGAATGCTTTATTATCCAGCAAAGTGTTGGAGGCCTGCTCAGTATGTACACTAGAGGTTTGGAGCAGCTATATGGCTTAATTAATTGGAATCTATTTTAATGGCCAAGCGATATACAGTATTGTTTTTAACTGGGAAATAAGTATGATAAGGTGATAATGAATAATATTTTGAGGATAGTCTCGATGAATGTTAATGGCCTCAATAACACAAAGAAATTCTGGGCTATTGAAACTTGGATTAAAACTGAAAGTCTGTCTTTGGTCTTAATCCAGGAGACTCATATTCTGGCAGGGAAGTTATCAGAATTCTGCATGTTTAGATCCTGGGCAGCACACAGGGGTTTCTCATCTTCCCAAGCAGCGCATCAGGGCATTGTGGTTTTTGTGGGTAAAATTGGAAGTTGTTAATTATGTAGTGACAAAAATCGAAGATTGTGCTGGGTGACCTGCAGGATGGGGTTAAGATGTCTCTTTGTTAGTATTCATGCCCCAGTTGAAGATAATGCCTAGCTTTATGAGGAACTATTCCAATCACTAGTAAAAATTCCTGGTGAAGTAATCAATGGGTGGAATTGTAACTTCTCCTCAGCTAAATTAAAACGGCAAATGAAACCAAAAACCTTTAAAGTTATTCAAAATGATTGCAAAACCTTGGGACTAGTTGATCCCTGGAGGGAGACCTTTCCTACTAAAATCGCGTATACCTACTTTTCAGGCAGATTTCGTACTTTCTCCTATATAGATTTCTGTCTAGTATCTAAGACTCCGGTACTTAACAAACAATGAATCTTACCAAATGGATTCCTAGATCACATAGTGATTATTCTCGTGTTCGAGATAGGGAAAGCTCTAGTAAAGCCTAGGCGCGGGGTTCTAAATAAACAGCACTTACAGGAAGAAAAGTGGACGCAGTTTTGTAAAACCAAGATAAAGGAATTTTTGGTACTAAGCCATGGGACTACTTCCACACACATTGTATAGGACACTTTAAAGGCATACACTTGAGGGTTGAGGATAGGAAAAGATGCAGAAAAAAAAGTACAAAAGCAAACATTGGAAAGGAACGTACAGCAGTGCTATGAAAGTCTATTAAGAAGTCCATCAGTACTTAACAAAAGAAAAGTTGATAAGACTAAACAGGTGCTAAGCAAGACATATTATGTAAAATGTGGAACTATAAAGTGCGCCTATCTGCAAAAGGTATATGAGGAAAGTAATTTTCACAGGAAGAATTCTGGCCTGGCAGTTCCGGGAACAAGCTGCAAATAATCAGATTGGCATGCTGAAATATCCTGTCACTGGCATGCTGAGCAAGGATTCAGTAGGGGTCAGTGAAATTATGTTAGAAAACTATAGACAAATTTATGGACAAAAGCAATCAAGTAATAATGAGTCCCTTGAGAAGTTCCTTGTGGAACAGAATATTCCAGTGCTATCTAAAATTGAAATGGTAAATAAAAATGCTACACTTTTTATAGAAGAACTGGCAGAGGTCTTCAGGAACCTCCCTAATGGCAAAGCTTGTGGACCAGATGGTCTCCCTGCAGAATTTTTGTAAGCTTTCACAGGGGATTTACTTGAATACTTTTTAATGGTTGCCAATACAATGCTGGAGGGTGGCCTGATACCAGCATCATTTCACAAGGGGAATGTGGTAAGCTTTCTAAAAAAGGGGACGGACGGAGAAGATCCTAATAAATTTCATTTATTAGTAGCAAATCTGATTCATCATGATCAGAATGGCTTTAGTACAGGGAGGCAGTTGGGGACAACCATGTATAATTTTGCCGATGCATTAGATTATTTCGCGAGTAGCAATATACCTGCCTTAGTGCTTCTGCTGGATGCAGAGAAGGCATTTGACCTCCTGGTCTGGGAAATGTTAATTCGTATCCAGTCCAGATTCGGTATACCTTCCCAGATCACGGGGTTGATACAAAGGGTGTACCATAATGTAGAAGCCAGCATTATTGTCAATACAGCAGAGGTAGGGAAAATCAGTGTCCAACGAGGAACCCAACAAGGCTGTCCACTATACCCTATTTTATTAGCCTTCTTCATGGAATCACTGGCAATCCTAGGCAATACTAATATTCGCCCCCTCTGCCATCTATGGTGAAGACAGAATTATACCCGGACGATATTATGTTAATTCTCGATTGCAAGAATGGCATCAAGGAGAAAATATTTGAGATTGTTCCACCCTTTTAGGGACTGGGAGGATATAAAATTAATAAAAAGAATACCGTAATAATACTGTGTGGTTGTAATCCAGATGTTCTACATTCAGAAATCGCCTCTTGTGCGAATCTTAAACTGAAAATATGTTTAGGAATTATGTTTTCGTCATGGATTGAGGATCTATGTTATCTCAACTTCTCCCCTTTGCTTTCAAAAATACAAGATTTATTCTCACTCTGGAACTCTCTTCCAATCAATCAATTAATCAATCACAGGTTTGTAAAGCACAGCTGCCCACCTGTGAGGGTCTCAAGGCAATTAGGGGGTGTCTCTGTTGGGTTCCGGGGTCATCTGAAGAGCCAGGCCTTGATGTTCTTCCTGAACTAGAGCAGTGTGGGGCTTTGCCAGAGGTGGGGTGTGAGGATGTTCCAAGTCTTGGCTGTGAGGTAGGAGAAGGGCATTCCACCTGTTCTGGTCTTGTAGATGCGTGGGATGGTGGCCAGAGTGAGGTAGGGTGATTAGAGGTTTCTTTTGGGGGCGTGGAATGAGAGGCAGTTGTTTACGTATGCCGGTCCGATGTTGTGGATGGCCTTGTACGCGTGCGTGAGGAGCTTGAAGATTATTCCTCTTTCAATGGGGAGCCAGTGGAGATCGCGAAGGTGTTGGGTTATGTGGTTGTGGCAGGGGGTGTCTAGGATTAATCTGGCTGCGGCCTTCTGGAGCTTGCAAAGGAGTTTTTCATTGATTCTGGCATAGAGGGCGTTGCTGTAGTCTGGTCTGCTTGTGATGACGGCGTGAATGACTGTTTTTCTGGATGTGGAGGAGGTCCATGTGAACATTTTTCAGAGTATGGGAAGGTTGTTGAAGCAGGCCGAGGATACAGCATTGATCTGGTGGTTCATAGTGAGTGATGAGTTCAGTATGATGACGGGGTTTTGTGCATGGTCTATTGGAGTGGGGAGGTTTCAGAGGGCAGGGGTCACCCGGTGTCGTCCCATGCTGAGGGGTGGAGCCAAGGATGAGGCCTTTCGTTTTCTCCGAGTTGAGTTTCAGGCAGCTCTTCTTCATCCAGGTGTCAACAGCGTTCAACCCTTCTTAGAAGTTGTGCCTAGTGATGTTGGATTCCTTGGTGAGGGAGAGGTTGAGCTGGGTGTCGTCGGCGTAGGAGACCATGTTGAGCCTGTGGTTTCTAGTTTCTGACAATTGGTGTGAGGGGGGCCATGTAGATGTTAAAGAGGGTGGGGCTGAGAGAGAATCTCTGGCATACTCTATAGCTGGTCTCTGTCGGTTCTGAGAGGTAGGGCGGAAGTCTGACTCACTGAGTTCTGCCTGTTAGAAATGAGAGTGTCCACTCAAGGGCTTTTCCTCAGATGACGGCGTGGAGTCTGGTGTCTAGTGTGTGGTCGGAGATGGTGTTGAAGGCAGGTGAGAGGTCCAAGAGGATGAGGGCTGTAATTTGGCCCTGGTCAAGGAACGCGCCGATGTTGTCGGTGGCAGCGAGTAGGGCGGTCTTGGTGCTGTGTTGCTGCGGAATCTGGATTGAGAAATTTCCAGTACATTGTTGGCTTCAATGAATTTTGTTAGCTGGGTGTTGACGGCCTTTTCGATGACCTTGGCTGCGAAAGGAAGCAGTAAGATGGGCCTGAAGTTCTTGAGGTCCTTCAGGTCTGCAATGGGTTTCTTAAGGAGGGGGTTGACTTTGGTGTGTTTCCAGTCATCTGGGAGTGTGGCTGTCTTGAGGGAGCCGTTGATCGTCTGGCGTAGTTCGGGTGCGATTACCTTGGTGGCCCTGTGTAAGATGTGGGGGGGACAGGGGTCTGAGGGTGCTCTGGAGTGGATGCTCTTTATGGTCTTTAAGGTGTCTTCTGTCGAGAGCGGGGTCCAAGTGAGCAGGGTCCAATGGGTGGGGTCACTGGGGGTGGGAGCTAAAGCAGTGAGGAGGTCTTGTTTGTCAAAGTTATCGTATGGCGTTGTGCTGAGTCTGTTGCAGAGGTCTTGGGAGGGTGGGACATATGTTGTTTCGCTGCCAGGTATGGAAAATTTCTGGATGATGGAGAAGAGTTCCATTAACCATCATGAGGAGGGTCTCTTTGATTAAGATGTCCATTCTTCCGTTATTTAATTTTTTATTTTCGGCTATCCCGTGCGTCTTAACTGCATCATTAAAACAAAAAAAGATAGAGTCCATGTTTATGTCCTTTATTTGGAAAGAGGAAAAAACAGAATTGCACTAAGCACTTTATATGAGGACCTGGAAAGAGACGGGCTGTCGCTCCCTAATCTTAGGGATTCATATTTTGCGTATTTTTCACACTATATGTCCAGTTTAAAATAGAATCTTACACAGGAATATTTTTTAACTATGTTATGCAGCTGATTTGCACAGAACACCAGCTAAGCAATCCGTTAAAAATTGCAAAATCAGCCCAAACAGTCCGATATAAGAGCATGCAGTGTTTTTTTATAAAACGCTTCGATTTTTTTTAGAGGATATGCTGTTCCTTTTTTTTAATACTGCAACCCCTTTATCTAAATTCATTCTTGAATGAGGTACTAAAGTCCCTTATGAAATAGTTAAAAAGTGAGCTAAAGTAAGGTTTAGGAAAATATCAGACTTTCTTCTGATGGAAAGATGGCTCAATGTTTCTGAAATCTTTGAGTTGATTCAAAAGGATTTTCTTTTCCTTGGCACTTATAGAATGCTATATAAAGCTTTTAGCAATTAGGATCTGGGCCATATAAACTGGAGTAAAAATATTATATTTGCGCTATTTGAAGCGGACACAGATGAAAGTCCTGGGAAAGGGAAAAAACGCTAAGGGCCGGATGTAGGTCGGTCGGTAACGGCCGAAAATCGGTATTTTCGGCCGTTACCGACCGAGATTCACAAAATGGTATGTAGGGCCACATATTTTACAGATTCGGTAAATTTACCGATCGGTAAATTTACCGAATCTGTAAAATACCGAATCGGTATTTTTACCGATTCGGTAACAATGAGATGTAGGTGGGACTCTTCTGAGTCCCACAAGCCTTACAGAATCGGTATTTTACCATGAAATCCAACTTCATGGTAAAATACCGATTTCGGTGTGCATGCACATGTGTGCATGCACACCTGTGCCATATGACAGGCAGACCTGCCCTTAGGGCAGGTATGCCTGCCACATGGCCCCCGAATCTTTTTTGGGGGTGCTAGAGGGTGTCAAAGTGACACCCCCTGCACCCTTGTCAAAATCGGTATTTACCGATTCGGTAAATACCGACCGGTAATGCCCCATTCATTCCTATGGGCTTCAAAGCCCACAGGAATGAATGGGGCATTACCGGTCGGTATTTACCGAATCGGTAAATACAGATATTTACCGATTCGGTAAAAGGAACATCTGGATGTTCCTACATATCCACCCCTTAGATTTACCGATTTTTAATTACCGAATCGGTAGAATTCGGTAATTAAAAATCGGTAAATCTATTTTACCTACATCTGGGCCTTAGTTTCTATCAAATGCCCAGACCTTACCCAGAAAACAATTGCAAAATGGAAATACGAAGGGCTCTAATTAACAGCTAAAATGTGGACTGAAATAATAAACTTAATTTCAGTGCGTTACGTAGAGCTAATTAGCGGCGGATGTTATGTTTTAGTAAATGGCTGCTGTATAGAACCCCACAATTCCTCACACAAGTTCATTCTAACCAGGGCTTCTGGAATGAAATATTTCTGTTTCTGGAGACCGAATGGCAAATCAAACTGGCATCCAATAGTTGGTTGAAAGTCTTGGGATATGATCCATCTCTTGGCCTAATTGATGAATGGGAAAAATTAGTATATATTGCAATGGCGGTGGCCAGGTCCCTTTTGCTTCAGAAATGGTGATCACGACAAGTTCCAACAATGAGTGATTGGGTTTGGAAACTAAAGCAAGTCAGAAACAGTGAACGGCTATACGCAATGCAAAATAGGGGGATGATAAATTTTGAGAAGCTATGGAAATGGTATTTTGAGTAGAAATTAAGGTCAGAATAGATGACTTAATGTGATTCTGCGATTTTGCACATCATATCCCGGATTTAGCATTTTAAGTGATTCACACTGCTTATTTTAAGGGGTTGTTAGAACAATAGTATACATATTTTAGGAATAATATTTTGTACATCTTATCCTCGCATGCACTTTAAGCATTTCGTATTATCTATTTTTGGAGGGTTCTATAAAAATATAATATACATATTTTATGTCTTTTATTCCTGGTAATTCTTAAAGTAGCACCATTGTTTTTCTTAGCCTGCTTTTGGTATCTCTGAATATGAATATGTATGTTGTATTTGCTGATTATCAGTGCTGACCAATTTTTTGGTACTGTGTTATACAGATAGATTTGAAATTATGTTGGATTTCAACAAAAATATGAAAAAAATAACAGGTATGAAAATGTGTAAACATTAATGCATAGACTTTATAGAACAGTAATTTATTCATTGCAAATTCATTAACTGCATTTTGCCAACAAATGACCTTCAAAGTGACAAGGATAACTGTTTTCTACACACAGACTCTGGAGTCCTTACAGAAGAAAACAGGTGAAGCCAATGAACTAGGAATTTCTGCCATCCCCTCCTCCAACCTGGTGTTTTGATGCCTTGAATTTTTCATCTAGGTCCTTTGCTGCTTTTGTGTATTTTTACCACCAAGGAAAACGATTACTGTGTTATCCCTCCCTCCGTTCCATGTTAGGGGCTTATTTATGGGATTTTGGGATAGGGCGGCTTTAGGACTTTGCCTTTTTGGCTACAGTTCCCTAAACTTTTTGCTTTCCGCCTAGACCGTTTTCATGACATAGAGTTGCCAATTTAGAATCTTTGGGTACTTTGCGACTGGTGAGCGTGTCGGGGTGCGGCCGAAGGCGTTGGTGAAGAGCGCATGGATATCGGGGCACCAGGGTTGAAGTAAGTCTCAGAGAAGCAGTATGCGTGCTTTGGTGCAACCTGGGACTGTAGAGGTGATCGACTGATCATCGTGTGCACTGGAAGAAAGTCTCTGCAGCACGGTGTACGTGTCTGGGTGCCAACTGAGACCACAGGATGGAGTGCCTGGTGAACGTGCACTCGGAGTCAACGTGAAGTCCCATGAACATTGTGTGTGTGGCTTCGTGCCAGAGGAGACCCGGAGGGTGGTGTGGTGAACGTGCACCTGGAGTAACGTAATCTAAGAGACCTGGGGTATGTGTGCCCTGCGGCCGGCTGAGAACTTCCTAACAGCCGCAGCCTGGACCGGTAACCCCGGAGGAGCTGAGCTGCCAGGCCGAGCCACTGAGGCCTATTAAGGAAGTTCTGCATGGACGGCCTAGTTCGCTGAAGGAGGAGAGGAGAGTGGGTTTGCGCCCCCAGGTAACGTGGATCACTGCCTGCGTGGGGTGCGGGCTCGGAGGGACACTCTCTCGGCCTCTCAATCCTTCTGGCGATGTGAGCCTTTGCTTCAGCTAAGTTTGGGGCCCGTACGGAGGTCAGAGTGAGAAGCTGTACTTTATGCCATTGCTGATATGTGTGGGGAGCAACTGTTATCAAAGAGGCTGACTGTCATAATACACATTGCCAATATTGCTGCTATTGAACTGCCGGACTGTCTTATGATGCTTGACATTATTTCTGCATAACAAAGTACACGATTGTAGGGCTACGCATTGCATTATTTCTCCATTGCAAAGTACAGGACTGTAGTGGCCCGCATTACATTATATCCTTCATTGCAAAGTACATGATTGTAGCTACGCATAACAGCATTCCTTACTTGTATGCAAAGTACATGATTGTAGCGGTGCGCATTGCATTATTTCATCATTGCAAAGTACGTAATTGGGGTGTGACGCATTGCATTATTCCTTTATTGTGCAGTACATGATTGTAGGGGTACGCATTGCCTTATTTCTCCCATTGCAAAGTACCGGGGTGTATTGTCACGCATTGTATTATTTCTCCTTTGCCAAGCACAGGATTGTATCGTTACGCAGCGCACAATTTTTTGTCCATTGCAACGTGTGTGATTCTAGCAATGGGACCAGCATAACATTTTTAAAGCGGTGGTTGGGATTTGAACCTGCCAGCCGGAATGAATATTACCCTTTATAATATGTTGGCTTTTGAATTGTGTGGTCTGATCGTATATCTTTTTGTATAAAGTGTATACTCGTTTTATCACACTCGTGTGGAGTCCATTTGTGGTGTCACCAGTGGGTTGCTGTGAGTGTGGTTGCACATACTGTACACTCGTGCCTTGGAGATATGCCTGGCTGCTCGTGACAAGCTACTAAGGGGTTGAGCAAGGCTATCTCAAACGGTGTCCTTACTTGGCCTAACGATGAGTGAGGAGTCCTGGGTCTCGTATTTGGGGACAGTGGTGGAGGGCTGGGACTCCGGCTTCCAACAGTAGCGCAGCACAGCGCCTTGCTGTGCTGCTGTACACCAAAGTGAAAGGGCAGGAATGCACTGCATTTAAGCAATACGTTGTATTCCTGTCCTTTTTTCCCTGTGCCGGCGGCGTTTCGGCAGCCTAGAGCCAACGTGGGCACTCTTTCCCCATGGTGCAATGGGGTCTGCGTTGCATGCAGGATTGTTTTTGTGCAGGAAGGGGTACCTTCCTGCAGAAAAACAATCCTAAGAGACGTTTTCCTCTTTCTATGTGTGCTGCAGAATGAAGAAAAAATTAGGAGAAATAAACATATTTCTTCTTGTTTCGTCCCAGTTTGGGAAGCGTACAGATTTGATGCTTTCCCAGGTTTATATCACTTTATAAATCTGGGGCAGCTTCAAATTCCATGGGTGCTGCTTGAGGAAAGCCACTGCAATGCACATGGAATCCCTCCCGGGCGCAGAGTAAGGCGATGTAGTGATTTGGGCTACGTCATCTTACTCATGATTTATGAGGCCACTTAATGCCACGCAGGGTGGCTTTGCGTGGCTCCATACATCTTTATAAGAGCCTTGCTTCACACATGTACCACTTTACATGGCGCAAAAGTGACAAAGAGCTCCCAAAAATAAGCCCCTTAAGGGCTTACTTATGGGTTTTTGGCATAGGGCAGCACAACAGGGCACCGTCCTGCGCTGTCCTATGCTAGAGTGAAAGGGCAGAAATGCACCATATTTAAGCAATACGCGGTGCATTCCTGTCCTTTCTCCTCGTGCTGACACCATTTAGGCAGCCTAGCACTATTGTAGGCACCCTTGTACCATGATGCAAGGGCGCCTTTGTTGCATGCAGGATTGTTTTTGTGCAGGAAGGGTAACCTTCCAGGACAAAAACAATCCTAAAACATATTTTACTCTTTCTATATGTGCCGTAGAATGCAGCACACATGGAAAGAGGTAAAAACTAGGAGAAATTAACATATTTCACCTTGTTATGCCTCACCTCGGGAGGCATATGGATTTGGTGCTTCCCCAGGTTTACATCACTTTGTAAATCTTGGGCTGTGTCAAATTTCATGGGTGTTGCAGGGAAAACCCACCGCAACGCCCATGAAATTGCCTACCCGGAGAAGAGTAAGATGATGCCGCGATTTTCGCTGCATCGCTTTCCTCATGATTTATGAGTTCACTCACAGACATGCAGGGTGGCTTTACATGGCTGCGTAAATCACAATGAGAGGCCTGCGTCACACATGTACTGCTTTACGTGATGCAAAAGTGTCGCAGGGCTCTCATAAATAAGCCCCTTAGTTTTAAAAAGACTAGTTTTCATCATTAACTTTTAAGTGATAATTACATTACCGTCAAACAGTGTGACTTGACATTTTGTCTACTTATTATTTTGAAGTAGAAACACAATTTGCACGCAGATAAATGCATTTGAAGTTTTTTAGCATGGGCACAAGTGGCAAAAAATATAGACAAAGAAAAATCAAGAAAATCAATGAAGTTCATGCTTTTTAGTTTGAGTTGGATATTGAGAAAGAAAACCTTTTGATAACTGTAGGGTACATGTGGAATACAAAGCGACCATGACTACTGCAGTGTCTCGTAGGTGCATTTTGTACAGTTCAAATTTTTGTGTCAGTAATGACTCTACAACCGAAAAGGAAGCTTTGCATGTTGGTGGGATGAGGACCATTTCTGTCAACATGGTTTGGGTGCAGAACTCGCGGTGAACAGAGATCCTCAACGTTTATTTGATCTTTTGTCTACTAAAAGAGAAGGAATGACACAGATGAGGATTGCCAGGTGAAACTTCAAAATGCAGAGGTGTAATCAATCAAAAAAACTTTATTTCGAATGTTATCAAAAACTCTCATAAAAGTGCAAAGAAAACATTAAAAAAAAGAATAGATCAAAATAAAAAAGATTTAAAACATCAATGAACTACAATAGCTGATGGTAGACTTTAAAAAGGCTACAGAGCAGCATAATTTTAGCTCCACACTTACGGTTCACAAATACTTATCATAAACATGCACTTAGAACATGTTTCTTGTGTGGTTTAATCACACCAATGTAAAGTGTTGCTCTTAACATCATTATTGAAATGCATTCACTGTAGAATCAGAGAAATCACATACACTGTGTGACTTAACCGTATTAAATTATATATTCTTGGAGACATGATAAATAAACCAACCCCACCTATTGAAAATATATTTACTTTAGAAACAAAAAAGATTTATATAATATGTGCACTAATGTTTCATATATTGCATTAAATGTAGTTCTTAGTCCTACTTACATAAATATTTTCAAGATTTAGCTATATGCTAAATGTAATACGAGTCTAATGTTCTGACAATTTTACATTCGTTAGTGTATGAAAGTGCATACCATATCAAAGGCGCACTATTGATTCAATACTTTAAAAATGTCCTGACTAGGTCTGCTTCCTTCTGCACTGCTTTCCATTTCTGCTTGCATGACTTTTTCCTTCCAGATGTGTTCCCAAGGATTGTTAGTTTGAGAATAGATACAACTCTGTACTAGCCATAGATAGCACCTGATAAGAAGGCCTTGACAAAGAACATGAAGAACCAAAGCATTTAATAAAGGTTCCTATTCAACATTATTGCAACTTGACTTGGTTGGGCAAGGACCTTGTTGTTCCCATGTTCAGTGTGGGATATTTTATGAATGTTGCAGCTTACAACATGAGAATGGAAAATAAGCATGTACGAATTTTGCGAATATGCGATCCGGGAATTTGCGGATTTGCGAATTCGCGATCCGCAAAATTCACGAATTTGTGCGAATTTGCGGATTTTTTTTGCGTGTTCGCGGGGCGCTTTGCGTGTTCGCGGGGGGGTTTTTGTGCGAGACCGCGATGCGCCCTCTGGTTCATCACTGCCACCCTCTCGTTTTTTGTGCCCTTCTGCCCTCTGCCCCACTCGTTTTTGTGCCATTCTGCCCCTTGCCCCACTCGTTGTTGTGCCTTTCTGCCCTCTGCCCCATTCGTTGTTGTGTCCTCCTGCCCTCTGCCCCACTCGTTGCTGTGCCCTTCTGCACTCTGCCTCACTCTGTGACCTTCTGCCCTCTGCCCCACTCCTGTTCTATTTTAGAACGGCGCCAGCAAGCTGCCAGCACCATTCTAAAATAGTTACTAAGTTAGCTTCATCAGGAAGCACTAATAGATAAAATAAAGCAGGTGCTCGAGCACCTGCATTTTATCTATTAGTGCTTCCTGTTAAAGCTAACTTAGTAACTATTTTAGAATGGTGCCGGCAGCTTGCTGGCGCCGTTCTAAAATAGTTACAAGCTTGAAGCTTGAACTTTTGCCCCCCGGATCCGTTCCGCTCGCGGATTCGTGTTTTTTTGGCAAATTCGCGGGAATTCGCGGATCGCGAATTTGCCCAAAATCTGCAAAATCCACGAGTGGAACGGATTTTGCGCCCATGCTTAATGGAAAGGCGCAATGGAACCCCATATGATGCAAACAGATGGGTGTTGCTCAAGGGATTTTTATGTTAATATCAAATGTTCACGCTGTCTGAGTTTAGGTTACTTTTCATTGGACTTTAAGAGATTCGGACCTCTGTGTGTATTCCCTTTGATTCCTTGCTGAGTGTGGAATAGGCTAATATTCAATTCCCCTGACCCAAGAAGACTCTTGACCGAGTTCTGAGATGCTGATACCTTACCATACTTCCTGCATTTCCCTGCGTTTTCCTATTATTCTGCATTTCCCTGATTTGAGATCTTTTAAGTCTATAGAACCATCCTCTTAGTTTGGACTTGAACTGAGATACATTTTATATTTTATTCAGGTATAGAAGGGAGAACCAAAAACTCTTCTCTGAGCACCAAATCTTGTTATTGATCTTTTGTATTGCGGTGACTGAATTGCTTTTTTCCTAATACTGGTACGCCTAAACTTCTTTAGGAGGTTACGTTTCCTAGTTGTTATTCTGTACCGTTACAGCATGGTGCTTAGATTTGTGTACCTTAACTTAACTGCTAATTTGTAATAAACCTTCTTAACTATAGTCACTGATTCCTGGTCTGTATTGGTTAGGCAAATGGGTTACACTGTTAATTGAAATTAATTAATTACATGTTAACTCCCATCACCTCTCAAGCGGCGAAGAAAAGGTCCATCAGAGAGCAAATGGTAAAAGGGTTGGCCTAGAGTACTGCACCAACTTGGTAGCTCGCTGGATGGATTGTCACTGAAGTAGGGGAATGTTATACATGGGGTTCCTGGTTGGATGCGGTTTAAACCCTGGGTAGGCAGGAGTCACCACTCTTGTAAGGGTAAGCTAGATACAGAATAAAATAACCTGACCTTACCCTCTGGTAGCTTGGCATAGAGCAGTCAGGCATATCTACAAAGGCAATGTATAAAGCCTTTGTGCAACAGTTACACAAATACAGTAACACAATGAATACACCCCAAAAAGAATCCAAAACAGGTTTAGAACACTAGAGAACATTTGTCAGAGCAAAATAAGACCAGAATGGCAACATTCCAATCAGTAGAAAGTGAGAAATTAATTTGTAAATAGTAAATGCAAAAATAGTGCTTAGAAGTCAATAGGGGTCAAAAGGTTACTTGAGGTCGTGAGGGGCCTGTGCAAATCCAAAGTTCAGGCTGACCATGATCAACAGCAGGCCGGCTATATGACCCAGACAGGTCTCGCTGAAGAAATACCTTGGATAGAGCTTTTGTCACTATCGAGACATGCTTTGTCATCTAGCCTCTCAAAAGTGGTCCCGTATGTTCCTCGAGCTCAGTTGAAGTGAATGTTATGCTGGTCCTAGAGCAGCGCAGAGCATCATCATTGAGCTGCCCAGGCTGTGGAACCGCTTTCGGTGGACAGCGTCTGCGTCGACATTGAGGAGCGATGCAGAGGAATTTCTCATTCAGTTGAAACAATGCATCGATTTTTGATGAAAACAGTTGCAGAACCCACTTCTGAGGCCCAGACTCTGGAAGGGGCACCTCCAGCAAGGGTAGGACTCAGAGCAGCAGAGTCCAGGAGCACAAGCAGAATTGTAGGAAGTCTTTTGTGTCCCCAAGACTTCACTTGACTTGTAGGGAAGATAGAGACCTTCAAGCAGAGTCACAGAGTAGCAGGCACCAGGGCATCAAGCAGAAAAGAAGTCCTTCCAGAAAAGCAGTCCATTTGAGTCTTTTAATCAGCACAGCAGTCCTTCTGACAGAGGTTCAGTTCAAGATCCAGAAGTGTCTGATTTTAAGGGGTCAGAGACCCAGTACTTATACCCAAAAGTGCCTTTGATGTATGGGTGACTTCAAAGGAAGTCTCTGAGATGCACAATGATCTCTTTCAGGCCAGTCCTGTCAGGCTACCTGTGGGGGGTAAATCAGTGCTTTGTGTGTGGACAGGACACTACCTATTGAAGTGTAAGTGTCAGCCCCTCACATTCATATCTGCCCAGAAAGACCCATCAGAATGCAAATGGATGCAGATGAGTACTCAGAATGCAGAAGAGCCTCACCTTCCTGTGTTTGTGGCTGTCTAGAGGGAATACACAAAGTGTAAATGTCCCCCAACGCTGATGTGCATTGGGGACAGGTTGTCAGACACAAAGAGCAGTAAGTATAGAGAAATTTGCATTTTCTAAAACAGGCATTTCGAAAACAGTAATATTATATCCAACTTCACTAGTAAGGAGGATTTATCATTACCAATCCAAACATATGAAACATGCAAAAGTTACTACTCTCTGGTCAGGAATTACAGCTTAAAAGTGTATTAAAGAATTCTCAATGCTGGCCTAGAAGAGTGGTAGGCCTCACAATTGTGAAAAATAAAATAGGCTGATTGTCACTACCAGGACATGCAAAACATACCAGTACATGTCCTACATTTTACATACATGGCACCCTACCCTTAGGGTTACTTAGGGACTACCTTAGGGTTGATTTAACTGCAATAAAGGGGAGTTTAGGGCTTAGCAAGTAGTTTTAAATGCCAAGTTGAAGTGACAGTTAGCTGCACACACAGGCACTGCAGTGGCAAGCCTGAGACAGATTTGAAAGGCTACTTCTGTGGATGGCACAACCAGTGCTGCAGCCCATTAGTAGCATTTGAAGTACAGGTCCTAGGTATATGGTATATCACTTTACAAGAGACTTATTAGTACAAAGAATATGCCAACCAGGTATCTACCAATGTCATCATGTTTAGGGGAGAAATACATGTACTTTAGCACAGGTTAGCATTGGTAAACAGCGAAGAGTCCTAGGGCCAACAAAAGAAATCAGCAAAACGTGGAGGTAAAAGGCAAAAGGTCCAGAGGAAGACCACCTTATGGATGACATTTCTAACAGGGAGTTAGGTTTTCCCATTCAGACACTGCCCAAGCCCAGTCCAAATCCCTAAAGCCCAATGTTTGCTCTGAGGATTAATGGAGTTCCACTGGTTCAGAAATGAGTTGTAGCAGCGGATGTGTTAGTATTAATAGGGTTGCACCATGCAATAGCTTATGCTCAGCTTGCGGTATATTGCAGTGATTGTGTGGTGTTCTGCAGAGACAATTTAAGTCGCTGTGTGAATGTGGCGCGTAATGCAGAGAAGTTGAAGTGATTATCGAGTCTATTGTGGCCTAAGATCCCGGGACACTTCAAAATAAGTTATCAGTGTAGAAGACACTGGGTGCAATTGTGTGCTGTGTTGCGGTGCTGGTCATGAGACTACGTCGACAGTATTATTGAGATAGGGACTTTATCTTTGCGGGATTGTGAGATGTGGTTGGTACAGTTGATCTCAGTGCACAGGGAGGAACCCCACTGGTCGAGGTTTCATTTGAAGTAAATGTCAGAATAGGTCAGAAAGTGTTGCCCTAGACCATTTCTTGTGTGATTGAATCTTTAAGATCTTTATAAAAGCAGACAGTGCTAGTTGTTGAATTTTTTTGCATTTATTTTGTGCATAAATTTCTAAGAGAATGCTGTCGGAAAATTGTAAAGGAGGGTGAGCTACTGCAAGGAGTGAGATTGACGTCACAGGTCGGTTGGTGTAGAGCCCCACTGGTATTGGTTGGATACGTCATAGAGTCATAGAGTGCCAAACTGGTATTGGTTGTAATTGCCAAATAGTGAATTGTTGGTGAAAAATCATTTCTTGTTTTAAATGAAGTTATTTGTGAATTTTGCATATTTTGATGGAAATTAAACTATTTAAAACACTACTAAGAGTAATGAGGGGAGATGTGACTGTGCCTGTTAGAAAAGGGGAGGAGGCACCACCCGAAGGTATGAAAGAACATAATAGACGTGGGTCTTCAAACGTGTATGTGGCTGGAACAATTGCATAAGATCACTCAGAACGATGGTCCTTTGACATTTCCTCGTTATGGCACATTTAACTTGAGAATCATTGAGCATTTTAGGAGGACATTGTATCACATGAAACCCCTTCCTAGACCAACAATATGAAGTACTTAATGCCTGGGAACATTCAGCTCAACTTAGGCCAGAGAAAGATTTCAAGGAAGGGTAAAGAAAGCCATACGCAGTTTTGAGGATGCTAGATGGAATGCAGAACAAAAAACATATGATTGAAGGAGCTAGATTATACACTGCACTAACAAATGGGGAAGAGGTGAAAGGAAAAGGCAAGGATGAGAAAAAGAAGAAAGACACAGATGACACAGAGAACGCAGTGGAGGACAGTAATAACGATTCGAATGAGGATTTTATGACCAATTTATTGTTAAAACATCCACCCACAAGCATTATGACTCAAACTGAAGCAGCCAGTAATTGGTGAGACTATTGATGTGTCTACGGCACCAGTAAATGCAAGTCCTAACTCAAAGGGAGACAATTGAGTAATGACAGCCCCTTCCAATTCACTTGCTCTAAATGCTCCAGATGCATTGACTGTTCCTGTTACAATTTGTCCTGTAGTTCCTTTTTATAAACTTGGATTAGCAGGAAAAAATATACATACTGGAGAAAGTACTTCAGCTAATGATCCGGTGGGCTCGACATTGAGACCAATTCCCCAAACTCCTATGGTTCACACACAGGGAATACTCAATGTGCTGCAAGTGCAGACCCTACAGTGGATCAGACCGGATTTGACCCAACTAGGTTTCCACAAAGATCGCCACCGTTTTTCATGCCCATCACAAATGTGCTTACAAATGTTAATTACAGTATTCCCAGAACAGAAATACTTATGAGTATGCAATAATCTGACAGGCCTTTTTTAACTCACCACCTAATACAAATAGTAGTTCCTTTAACGGAGAGAAATTCATAATACCTTGGAAGAAAACCTGGTCTTACTGCCCGAGAACTTGATGATTGGTTCAAGGGTATGACCACCCAACTGGTTTTGGGAACCCTGGAATGAGTGGAAGGAATACTCAGGTCTCACAGAGGGAAAAGACAATAGATGTGGCTAAACTGAAATTGAATTTGAAGAAATTATACTTGCAACTCTTGTCATGTCTTAATGAAATGCTTACAGAGATGATGAGCTATTGTTCATGTGTAAAGACATTACTAGATTTTGCAGGACAGGCTCATGAAAGATTATCTGAATTGGCTCACAGATATGAAATTCACTTGCAGAAATCTATAACTTTACAAAGAAGTTACCTTTTAAGCTATGATGACAGGGATCTCGCTAACATGAGCCTGTTTGGAATTAAATTACAGATCAAGGAGTTAATTGCCTATGTTTTAAAATGGAGTGAGCAGGATAGATGGGAAGGTAGGAGGGCAAAGAAAAAGGAACTGAAGAAAGGTAGATTCGATCTCATTCTGTCTGGAACATAGGAGGAGGAGAAGGAGGATATATCCATGCTTCCCATGAGGGAAGTGCCTGGTGGAGGTTATGTCCACATACCTTGGAGAAGGACTGATCTTGTGCCATTCACAGACGATTGTCTGAAATTGAGAGAAAACCCAGAGAAATGGTATAGACAGGTTGATTGGTTTGTAAAGATATTCAAATTCAGAGGATTAGTTTGAATACCTTATTTGAAATTGTGGTTCAAGGTGACTTGTGGGCTGAATGCAAAGTTTCTGTGGATTGGCCTGAGAAGGAGCCAGTGAGGAATCCTCTATCAAACGCTCTGTCACTAGTTGATTCGGTCAAGATTGACAGAACGACTCAAGTCCCAAGAATCAATACATACTTATTATGAAAGATTGTTGTAAACATATAAGCAGTTTAGTGGGACAGAGACTATTGATGCAACAAGCACGGGACATTTTGGGTATCGATATGTGTATGGATTGAAATCTGAGGTTAGTTTGATGATTCAGCAGCATTTGATTTGAAGGTAGACTAAGCCCATTGATGAAATCTTGAGATACGCTAAATACTGCAATGACAAATTGGAAATGAAGCATAAGAACTTGAAACCGCGGTTTTCGTCAAAAACTAACGCCTGCGAAAATGTGTGGACCTCCTTGTAAATATCACGATGTGCACATCAGCGATAATTTACAAGGAGTACTGCCCAGTGACGCCCACTTAGCATCTCATTAGAGATGCAAAGCGAGGCGTCGGGAAAAATGGTGCTAAGATGCGCTAATACATGTTAGCACACGTTGTAAATAGGGCGATAAAAATATCGCCGCTTTAGTGGCAAAAAGTGCAGCTAAAGCGACAATACTGCCCTTGTTAATATGCCCCTAAGTGACTAAACAGAAAACGTCTGAAAATTGAGAGATGGAAGAAGAAAGAAGAAAAAGAAGAAATGAAAGAATGGATGAAAAATGGTTATCACTTATACTTACCGAATGTACTGTTTGATGACACTATAAATAATCAACTAATAACAGAAACCGAATGATTGAACAAATAAAGAATAAAGATACAATATTAGTACAGGAAAATAAAGTTGATATTTTAAAAGAGAATTGAGATTTGTTTTGTGGTTGTAAAAGTAAGATTGCGTGACAAGAAGGGAAGCACAAAGTAAGCAGACGAAGTAAATATATAATATATTTGTCAAGACAACATAACATGACTTTGCATAATAAAGTTTTCACTGAAGGACATATTTATTTATATCCTGTACAATATCTGAATTAGGAAATCATTTATGGCAGCATTGTTGATTGCTGCCCTCTAGTGGTTAGAAATAAATATCCAAGCAGCTATAATAAAACCTTGTTGGGCTGACTCACAAACAACTTTGCATCAGAAAGCTCATGTAAACTATACATGCTTTTTAGATCTGGTAGAAAAAACTTTCGCTGTTTGATGAAGCTCACATAATTAATGTGGAGCGGGTGTATTGAACTTAGCCTTTGGCTATTTTAAATGTTAATCATTATAGTCACCAGCCATTGGTAGATTACTGGTGTCTTCAATGGCAAATGGAGGTTTTCTAATGCACTATGGTATCTGAACATTTTGTTGGCACAGCTGTGAAATTCGTTCATTTAAGGAGTGCCACTCATTTCTCTGATTTATGCAGCTTGTCATTTACTTGGAGAATTTTTCTTTGACCTGACGCCACAGAAACGTGCTGTTAAAATATGCTATTTAATGCATCAATTTCAATAGGCACTTAAGGATTAGAAGAGCGTTTGGAATGCAGATAGCAATAGGTATGTCTTCTGGTGAGTGAAAGAATCTGTGATAGGCTAATGCCGCTCTGAAAAGCTAATTGTCGTGGTCCGAAGTGAGGTGTGTGTGTGTGTGTGCACATCTGAAATGTCAGAAGGACCATTAATAAATCGGGTAATCTCCCTAAGTGTTTGACCGTCTCTCCTGCTACGTTGTTACAAGCATATACAAAGCAATTAGGATTATCTTTTGAATAGAAAATGCGCACAGATCAACACATGCACCCACAGAGGCAGAGCAAAACAATTATTACTATATTTATGTCCCCAGTTGTGTCTCGCTTACACCACGCAACTTGGTACATGTGCAACGCAATTGCAAAATTTGACTGGAAACACTCTGAGAGCAACCCCCTCCTGAAGAAGCTTTTGGCGGACCCCACCAACCTCAAGAACTACAAACAAATCTCCCTGCTCCCATTCCCAGTAAAAGTCATTCAGAAAGCCAGCAACAGCCAACTCGCCAAATTCGTCGAAGAACACAACATCCTCAACTCCTCCCAATCAGGCTTCAGAAAAAACCACAGCACAGAAACCACCCTCCCCGCCGCAACAAACAACATCTGCTACCTACTGGACAGAGGAGAAACAGTAGCCCTCATCCTCCTCGACCTCTCAGTGGCGTTGAACACAGTCTCTCACCCCCTAATACACAGACTCTACGATGCAGGGATTCCGGACAAGGCGCTCACAGGATCCACCCCTTCCTCTCTGGCACAACGCAGCGGGTCAGACTTCCCCCTTTCCTCTCGGACCCTACATCAACCACCTGCACACCAAAAAATCCTGCATGCAGCACAAAAATGACCGTGTTGATGCTAGGCAGCCAAAATGGCACCAATGCAGGAGAAAAGGCAGGAATGTGCAGCATTCTTTTAAATATAGAACTTTCCTGCTCTTTCTCTATCATGCAGTGCAGTGCTGCAAGGCGACTTGCTGCACTGTATGATATATCTCGTAAATATTCCCCTTATGCTTTTCCATGTGCATGCACAAAAAAATAAACATACACAGCACCTATCTAGGCGCACCTACCAAAAGAAGACACACACATGAAATCTTACAACTTTTACACTGCTGATGGGCCGTTGTACCTGATGTGTACTTGTGTGTTTTGGTGTGCATGTCTGGGATGATGATGGGGAATACAAACTGTTTTTCTTTGAGTGAGCAGACATAACGTACCATTAAAATCCACTGCCTGATTATATTTAAAATACATGCAAAGACCTCTCAAAATTATGAAAGATGCCCAACTTGGGTTTAACAATGAACGAGCCTCCATGTACTTAATGAGCCAATCTCAAGAGTGTTTATGGATCATAAGAGAGCAAGAGATGCAAATATTTATGAATAAAAGACAGTAGGCTAGGGCAAAGCTGGTCAAAACAGGTCAAAGCCAGTCAACACTGAGTGACTGTAGGGCTGGAACAGAGTCCGCTATAAGCAAAGCGCACTCTGCATAGACCAGTAGAGTATAGCAAAGGCAGACTTAGTTACCCATGAAGTGTACCTCAGGCAGGGCAGTAAGTCTTCAACAGAATTAATCACATGTCAGGCACACATCTGACATGGCAGTAGGGCTGTAGTAATATGTGACACAGTCCAGTCACACCTCTGAAATCCTGTTAGGGGAGGAACTGTATTACTATTTGGTGTGAGTGACTACATGTCTCAAGGAATAATCACAACAGTTGTTAGGGTGACCCCCTCAAAGTCACGAAATTAACCTGAGTTCAACCCCCTGGTGCTTATGTCACACAACAGGCAGGCTTAACTTTGAGAAATGTGCAAATAATTCATGTAGTACCAAAACAGTAATAAAGTCAAATTGCAAAACAGTAAATAAATCCTAAACCAAATAAAAAAATAGACTAACATTTTATTAACAAAATGTCACCAAAATGACAACCATCGAATACCAGGAACTGGAGACATGATTTTTTAAAGTTAGAAATAGTGCCAAAAAGCACAAAGTACCAATGATAGTCACTGGTTGTGGTAGACCAGGAGATAGATATAATTTGAGGTTCACCACGATAGAGGGTGGGTCAGATATACCAAAAAAGTTCATCCTGATCAAAGATTTTACTTTCTGACATGGGGCCTATTTAGAGTTTGATGGATGGAGGCTAAACTGTCAGTATTGCGGAGTAGTTTACTCTGAGGGTCCTCTGCCAGCCAAATTTAGAGATGTCTGCCAGCCCAACTTACATCTCTTAACATTGGCAGGAACAGCTATCAGGCAGGTTCCCTACAAGAGGCTCCATTAACATTACAGTGCTGTCTGTGAAACATTTTTGTATTTTTAAAAAACAAAATCCCAAATTTTGTGTTTGAAATTACAAAAAATAAAGATCCTAACCATGGGAATTGTCTTCCATTGTGTGTGAGTCATTTTTCAGTTTCCACCACTCTGTCGGGCCATAAGAGGAGTATATCGGCAACAGAAATGGAATAGTCTCCATCACTGTCATACTTAAGTTCTCTCTGTTTGTAAATCAGGTGAACATACCTTCAGTTTGGCAGAGAAGGTACTCTGTCATCTTTGTGATAAAGTACTCTCTCTGCCAAACTCTAAATCAGGTACCTAGCTTTTATGTTGCAATCCACAAAAGGAGGTTGCTTCTAAAGCCCCTAGGAACTCAGGGGAGATACTAAGAGACTCGCAGGGTGTCAAGTAGGGTCCAGTAGCAATGTTCAATTACAGATTCTGCTCTGCTCCTGGCTACTGACACAATGAGAAGCTGTGCGGACGAGGGGCAGACGACAGCTATGATCCTACTGGATCAAAGTGTGGCGTTTGATACCGTCTCACTTGGGCTGCTTCTGCAGAGACTAGAGGAATACGGCATAGAGGGTACCGTACTACAATGGATGACATCCTTCCTATGACTACGAAGTTTCTAAGTGTTACAGCAGTCACATCTTTTTAAGAGTATCATGTTGCCTCAGGGAGTCCCTCAAGTTTCAATTTTGAGTTCAACACTATTCAACCTATATGTGGGGCCACTGGCAGAATTAGTGTAAAAACATCAAGTCACCATTGTATCATACGCTGATGATACTCAGTTAATTGTGACATGATCTGGAAACAATAAAATGAAAGCACCTAATTTCATCAGGTGCCTAGAAGAGGTAGCAGGATGGATGTCCAATCATTGCCTAAAATTTAATAGTAATAAAACAGAGGTGATGATGGTAGGCAATGCACCGAGTATATGGTCTTCTGCATGGTGGCCAGAAAGTCCTGATGATGAAATCGGAAGTCAAAAATTTGGGAGTCGTGTTTGACCCTAAACTGTCCTTCGAGGCTCAGATTCGAAGGGTCGTAGGAAAATGCTTTGGAATCCTTAAAATCCTGAGGAAAATTGTGGACCTCCTACCACCAAATGCAAGGATAACCATAGTGCATGCTTTGGTAACATCCCAATTGGACTATGGTAATGTACTGTATTTGGGAGCTCCCAAAAGGGGGCTAGCCAAATTACAGGTGGTGCAGAATGCGGCTGCATGGCTTATACTGAATCTCCCTAGAAGAGCATCCACAAGGAAAGCTCTGAAAGAGCTGCACTGGCTGCCGGTGGAAGAAAGGGTCCTTTTTAAGTCTATGTGCTATTGCCACAAAATACTTGCAAAAAAAGGACCCCGCTACCTGCACCCCCTAATTTCTCAACATGTCCCAGGTCGCGATTTGCGATCAGAAGGAAGGTCGCTAGTAAAAGTTCCGAGAATTTGGAGCGCGAGAATGGGGGCTCGGTCCTTCATCTATCTTGCAGAAAAATACTGGAATGGGCTCCCAGAAACCATACGAATGGAACCATAAGAAGGCCAATTTAGGAAGAAGCTAAAAACTTGGCTATTTTCCTCCGCATTCTAAAGTATAGGAGAATCACAAAAATGCATTAGTTGGCAAACTATATCAAAGTAGGTCCCAGTTCTGAGTCCGCTTAGCGCGGGGACACGCCAGATGGCGTAACCATGTGCTTTAGAAATGTTAAAATAAATAAATTATGACACTAGCTGGGCACATGAAGAAAGGCCTCATGAAGCTTTTCACATCTCTGTAGCTTGAACAGTAAGTCATCAACAGTGGATACACAAGAATTGTCTTGGAATTCTGTTTAAATTCTTTCAAGTGCTCTCCAAGTGTTATATGTTAAAAGCCAGAGACAAATGTCAGGGTAAACAAAAGCAGGTTTCTTCAGCAACTAGACAATGGACACACAAGAATTGGCTTGGCATTCTATTCCCTTCCTTTCAATTGAGCCCTGAAAGTTACATATGAACCCAGCAGAGCTGTCAAGCAGGATTTGATTCTCCATCAGGATTTGGCACTGTAATGCTTTAAAGGACACAAACAGACCCCACCTTGCAATTTATGTTAGGTTCAGCTGAGTCATTCCTGCACATTTAAGTCTACATTTTTTTTGCTTCTAGGAGGAATTGCACACCTTTTCACAAATCATAGGCCGAGAGAAGCTTGAGAGAAACTGCAAATTAGCCTCCAGCAACTTGTGGCAGGGAATAGGTAACTTTCTAAAAGTTATTTTTCTTAATATTTACTAAACATCCGATTTCACCACTGAATTGAATTTTTAATAAATATTGAAAAATATTTGTTGAAATATTTTTCTAGCTATTCACATTCCCTTGATACAGTATTAGGATTTAATCTGTAATCCGGCTGTCTACATAGGACAGATATCCCTGCCACAAGGAAAAATAGCTTTTGGTTGCTAGTCGCTGCAAGGACGTTACCTTTACATTTCTACATGTCCTACTTTTAAATATCATGCACCCTGCCTTGGTGACTACAAGGTCTACATTGGGGTTGCTTATTAGTATTAAAAAGGGAGAATTTAACTTGACAAAGGGGCTTGTTTTGTCAGAGAGAATTGCAGTTTTTACACTGCTACAGTTAGGCTACAATGATAGGCCTGAAGCCATGTTTGCACTGTGGCTGAGACAAAATATTGAGTACAAAATTTCGACTTGCAAAAATATTGAGTCAAAAATATTGTGACATGGAAATATCATCAGCAAGAATATCATTGTCAAGGATATCATTTTAAAGTAATATTGATTTTTAAAATATCCAAGGTATGAAAATAGTTAACAAAAATATAGTTTTTTAAAATTTTGTTTTCTAATTATTGTTATGTATTTTGGTATATATTTTTTAATGTATATGTGTAATTTATTTGTATAATTATTGTTTATGTTTTTAATGCATTTTTAAAATGTTTAGTAGTTATTAAATGTAAGTATTTTTTGCTGTTTAGTACCATAATGGTTTGTAGGTTTTTAGGGGCATAGGGTGAAATTAATTTAATTATAATAAATGTTTATTATTATTATTTACTAATTAATTATGTTAATAGTGAAATATAATTGTCTTAATTTAAATTTTATTTATGGGTTGTGGGGTTTATAGGGCTATAGCTTGGAAAGTAATATAATTTTAATTAATTGTTACTTCATATTCATTAATTGAGTACTGGGGAGGATGTATGACATTGTTCTGCATTCTGTCCATCAATTGTTCTTTTAGCATTTATCACCCTGAGTGGGATTGTATTTCCAGACGTGGGTCCCATGATCTCCATGCCCCTGGAGTCAAGCTAGCCTGGCTGATGAGGGGTGACATCCCGAAACCAGTTCTAGGATGCTTGTTTCCAGTCCAGGGAGGACCTGGCCTGGCAGTTCGGGCTAGACTGATCCTATAAGGAGCAGGGTTAAGAATGATTTGCATATGGCTGGGTTCAAACTGGAATGGCATGGGGAGAAAAAAACCAATGGATTTAGGCCCAGATCTCTTTAATGGGGTGGATGCATGACATTGGTCTGCATTCTGTCCATCGATTGTTCTTTTTGAATTTGTCACCCCGAGTGGGACGGGTATGCCCAGACATGGGTCGTGTGCTCTCCATGCCACTGGAGTTAGGCTAGCATTGCTGATGAGGGATGAAACTCCGAAATCAGTCCTAGAATGCTTGTTTCCACTCCAGGGATGACCTGGCCTGGCAGTTCGGGCTGGACTGTTCCATAGGGAGCATGGTCAAGACTGCCCATATTTTTTATTGACTCCTGCCACTGTCCTTTGTAAATGGTGGATTTTCATTGGTCAATAGGCTTTGTAGTCCCTCCTCAGTACAACCTTTACTCTTCTTGTAACCTCCCATGAGGATACCCCCTATTTCATGTGTTGTTACTCACTGCGTTTTAATTACAGGCTCTGTGCACTCTTTTCTTAAATTACTATCTCCTGCCAATTGCAGGCATGACATGCCCACCCGCAACTTCTTTTTTTTTTTAACCAGCATGGCATGGCTTGCGACCACCATGCACCTTTCTTTATGCCAGCTCCCCATATTTACTGTACCAAAGACTCCTTTTTTTAAGCACACCATGCCGCACTCTCACTTTAATGGTGGCCACGCACCTTTCTTTAGAAGCCGCTCCCTGTATTCAGCTTGACAAACAAATGGTATTTTTGTAAAAGCACCCCCATACTGCACGTTCACTTCAATGGTGTCCGTGCCCCCTTCTTTAGATGCAGCTTGTCTAAAGAAAGGGTTGTGCCGACCATTAGCGTGAAACGGTGGCATGGGCGCTTTTACTAATAAAGGCATTTGTTTGTCAAGTTGAAAAACAAATGTTTATTTTTGTAAAAGCATCCCATACCAAGCTTTGACTTTAATGGGGCTGCGCCCCTTTCTTTAGATACGGCTCACTGTATTCCGCTTGACATTGTCATGGACACTGATTCTAGGAATAAGTCATGAGTTCTACAAGACTATCCCCCAGATGCATCAAGCATCCATTTTGCGATTCCTTATTAGCGAAAAATAAGGAATCGCTAATAAGGAATAGCAAAATGCTATGCAAGAAGAACTCGCTCAAAAAATAGCAAATTCTTTAAGTCCCAAGATGCATCAAACAAAAATCCACTCGCAAAGGGGCAGATTCTCAGAATCTGCCCCTTTGCGACCGGTATTTTTGCATTTGGGATGCATCATCCCAAATGCAAAAATTGCAAATGAGAATTCGCTAAATTGCGATTACTTGCATTTAAGGAATCTTAAATTGAGATTCCTTAAATGCAATGCATTAAAGTTTAAAAAATAGCGATTTCGCTAATAGGGCACGCAAATTACCATGAAGTACAACTTCATGGTAATTTGCAAAAACTGCAATTTGCGAGTCGCAATTAAGGAATTTTAAGAAATCGCATTTTTTTTGGCAATTTCTTGATGCATTGCATTTTGCAATTCCTTATTTGCGATTCCTTATTTACGATTCCTTAATTGCGAGTAGCAATTAAGGAATACCTCCTCATTCATTCCTATGGGCCTAGAGGCCCATAGGAATGAATGGGAAGACATTCTCAATTTGAGAATCGCAATTAGCGAATCACAAATTGAGAATGCGCTTTCAAGGGTGCAGGGGTGTTCAAAGGACACCCTGTTGCACCCCTGAAATTGATCTATGCACATGTGTTGCGCACACACAGGCCCTTAGGGCATGGGTGTGCGTAACATGAAACTTTGAAAAATGCACAAAAGTGCATTTTTGAAAGTTTTTGCAAATTACCATGAAGTTGAACTTCATGGTAATTTGCCACTCCTATTAGCGAAATCGCTAATTTTTTAACTTTGATGCATTGCATTTAAGGAATCTCAATTTGAGATTCCTTAAATGCAAGTAATCGCAATTTAGCGAATTCTTAATTTGCGATTTTTGCATTTGGGATGATGCTTCCCAAATGCAAAAATACCGGTCGCAAAGGGGCAGATTCTGAGAATCTGCCCCTATGCGAGCGGATTTTACCTTGATACATCTGGGCCTATGTCACAGCAAAATCTTTTGCGAATCGAGCTGCGTATGTGTGTGTTTTTTTAAATAAACTTCGGAAGCGCTAAGTGCGCCTTGCACAATACAAACGTTTTGTTAGGTGGACGCTGTTAACACACTGAGATGTTTCTTTAGAGGCCCTTGTGCTAAATGAAATGAAGCCTTGCTTGCATCGGAAGTTTTTCAGTGCGGTGTTCACTGCCCCAGTTTGTATCTGATGATATTAGGAGCCTCCTCACTTGTACCATTATAGATGCCATTATGCAGCTACCACCTGCCATTGCGCAGCTACCCCTGCAGGTGTGGTGCAACCACCGCGCCCTCATTGAACGCCTTCATAATACTGGCTAGAGTACATTTGCCCCCTATGTGAAAAGCCCCGCCCACAGGTGATTCCAGCAGCGAATAAAAAGCTTTGTGCCACCCCATTGCACACTTAACTGCATGCACCTGTGCAAGTGGCCTGTTCCGGACCAGTGGTCACGTTGCACTACAAAATCAGGATTCTAATCAATGGAGACCGATATCCTTCCAGAAACTATAATGTCTAAACTAACCAGTGTGTTTGATGACTGATCAAAATGTATGCACTGTTGCCCTTTGCCGAGTGCTTTAACAGCTGTTAATTGCCTACATTGCAATTACAAGCGAAAGCTGATGGACAATGAACACATAAACTGTAAGTAAGGCTATCAGGACCTACTCCACCACAGTCAGCCACCCCCACACCCTAGTCAGCCACCCTCATCCCCAACACAAGTTTACCCAGCCCTCCCTTCTCTTTCTTATCCTTTCTCATCTCCTATTCAAAGGGCGCCGGCATTTTCTGGCTGTGTCTGCACTGTGCAAAACTACTCAATGTGTGCAATAACGGTATTAGCACCCATCCCTCTAATTTCTCATAAGAAGGCAAATAAACACGTCCACTGGCTCTACGAGCCTCTCCTCCTACCACAGGAAATAAAATATGACCAAATGGCGGTGGTGTCAACAATCAAAGCCTTTAGTTTGACTGAGCGAACCCCAGCATTCCCTGCAGGCTGCTAAGTTCAATTAAACCTGCAAGGCTTAGAATTCAGAAAAACAACAGCGGTGAATGCCTCCTGATTGGCTGAGGCTGTCCCAGCATTCCACAGAGGGTGCAAATTCAGAGGGCAAGCCATGCATTACCAGCCTTATTCCACTTAACAGCTTTACCAGAAGCCACACCTTTCAAAGAAATATGTAGCTCTGGGCCAAGAGCGCACTGGTTTGTGAGCAGCGCCATTTTGGGGAATCCCATGTTCGACCAACAACCCCATATTAATATATATGTATTTTTCATTTTTGCAAATAATCATGATAACTTTCTTTTTTTAAATGAATAAATATATTTTATTTTCATTATAATAGTATTCATATTTTATTAAATGGATGTTTATTATTTAAATTTATTTATTTATGTGAGAAGTTGGCCTGATATATGATGTCTCCGATTCTGGGGGCACCTTGTATCAGTCCAAACAATCCCTTATGGTGATGGTTGTAAGTCAACCTTATAGACAAGCTATCCTAAGGGTAGCATGGACCAAGCAGTCTTAAAGGCTTAACTCAAGAGGGCATGTGAAGCCAGCTATTTTACCAATCACAATCCTGTAATATCAAATGAAAGTACCCCACACAAGTTATATATTATAAAAATATATGTATTTATTACTAGAATAATCCTCTGTACTCTTTATGAGTGCAGAGACACAAGCGTTTCAACAAAAGCACAGTTAAATATATAAAAGTTGCACAATTATGGATGAGGCCGGGGGGCCACGCAAACCATATATTAAAAAAGTGGTATAAGTATCACTAATCGAACAGTGGTCAGGCCTAGGGCCTGGGGAATCGCTGGGACCAATCGGGACTAGCAATGCTGAAGTCGGGAAAAGCCCGTGGGAATCGGGTGCAGCGCTGAAAGCACACACATGCACCAATGCAAAGTCAATGGTGCGTAAACGTTATCGAGTTACTGTTTTAAGAGTCTTCCGACTGGACTAGAAGTACAAAACTTTAGACTTAGACACTAGAGGTGTATACCCCTACAGGAGCACCGTCGTTCAAGAATTACCTCACCCACAGGAAGCGGGTGCACAGGTGCAAAGTCGTGTCGGCTTTAGTCATGTAGATCTATGGAGCTTGTAGATGATGATGCTGCAGGCGGCCAGAAGAGAAGTGTCCGGTGCGATCCAAGGGTGGATCAAAGGTGAAGAGTACCTGAAAGCAGAGGGTACAGAGTCTGGGCCACTCAGCAGTGACCAGGGTGGAACCAGGAAGGAACCAGGCAATGTCGGGTGCAATCAGGTGGTTGTCGTGAAGCTTGTCTCCGCTGCCACGTGGACTCTGGGGCACCGAGGGTGTCCAGGAGTGGATCACGAGTTGTCCCACAAAGGCTCTCGCTGTCGGCGGTGTCGGCTTCCAGATTGAAGCAAACAAACCTTGGCAAGCACAACCCACGCAGGATTCGAAGATCGCTTCTTACTCGGACCAGGAAGGTCAGAGCGGGTGCTCTTTTTCAGGGGAGCAAGGGCCAGTCCAGAGCATTCGGACTGGCAGAGCAAATTCAAAGTTTCGTCGGTACTGGGGCCACTAGCCAACGGGCAAGCGACCGGACCAACGCATTGAGCAGGAAAAGGCAGAAGGGCCCCACGCAGCACTCAGTGAGTGTAGAGGGGTGAGCTTCAGTGCAAAAGCTGCTTGGGCTGGGGCTTCCTAAACCCCAACGCACAGCGTCAAGGGAGCCTCGGGAGCTGCACGGTCAGCACTTCGTGGTTTTTCCAAGATGGCCGGCCCCACGCTTCAGGTAGCCTCCACGGGTCTCAGATTCGCTGGGACTGTGGATCGGGCTGTTGCAAAGCGGGAAAGCTGGGTCTTGTTGATCTCTGTTGCTCGAGTTCTGGCAGGAACTGCAATAAAGCAAATGGTGAGGAGCTGGATGGTGCCTGATTGCACAGGGTGGTCACTCCTTGACCACAAGGGAGATTCTTCAGTCTTCTACGTCGAGTAGGATGTCGAAGGGTCCAGAGTTTCATTTCATAAGTTTCACTCAGGATAATCTGCGTGCACTAGCACTGCTCCCACCTTTATTCCAAATCTGTGGGCTGGATCGGTACACAGACATAATATCGAAATTTAAATATCGATATACAATTATATCGAAGTTTAAATATCGATGTAACACAATATCGAAGGTAAGTAATATCGACACTATTTAATATCGATATCAGTAATATCGAAGTTAAATATATCGATGTGTAGTAATATCGATGTAAATAATTTTGATGTTACTAATATCTATTTTCTAATAATTTCTTTGTATATTTTAATGTATATAATATGTTTTTAAGTATTTATTTATGTAATTTAATTAAATTTAGCATTTTAGTTCAGTAGCGGGTTGTGGGTTTATATGGGAATAGGGTGGGAAGTAATTTAATTATGTTAAAATAAGTATTAATTAGTAGGAATGAATAATTAATTTTAATTAATTGGAAATTAATTTTAATTAATTGGTAATAATTTTTAATTAATAGATTCATTGATAAATATGTTCTGTAGTGGGTGGTGGGTTTATAGGGGAATAGGGTGGGAAGTAATTTAATTATGTAAAATTAAGTATTAATTAGTAGGAGTTATTAAATTAATTTAAATAATTGGTAATTAATTTTAATTAATTGATTAATCGATAAATATTGATTAATTGATAAATATATTCTGTAGTGGGTTGTGAGTTTATAGGGGAATAGGGTGGAAAGTAATTTAATTTTGTTAAATTAAGTATTAATTTGTAGGAATTAATAAATACTTGTAATTAATTGGTAATTAATTTTAATTAATTGGGAATTAATTTTAATTAATTGATTAATTGATAAATATGTTCTGTAGCGGGTTGTGGGTTTATAGGGGAATAGGGTGGGAAGTAATTTAAAAATGTTAAATTAAGTAGTAATTAGTAGGAGTTAATAATTAATTTTAATTAATTGTTAATACATTTTAATTAATTTGGTAATAACGTTTAAAAAATTGATTGATCTATAAATATGTTCATTAGCGGGTTATGGGCTTAAAGGGGAATATGGTGGAAAATAATTTAAATTAAAAAAATTAATAATGTTTCAAAAGTAATAGTTTTGTTAATTATATAATTGTTAATAAATTATTAAGTGCTAATTAAATATTATAAAATGGTATTTTCAATTTTATTTTACATTTATTTAGCTAATCATGTTTTTAATAATTATGTATAGGTATAGTAAATAGTTTATATTTATTTAATAGTTTATTTTTTGATTAATAAATGTTATTTTTTATTTATAAGTATGTTATTTTAACTCCTACGCTATACAACACTTTCCCTACTGTTGCACTTTCTGGAGTGGGAATAGTAATTTTAACCCCTACGCTATCCAACATTTTCCCTACTGTTGCACTCTCTGGAGTTGGAATACTAATTTTTAACCCTACGCTATCCAACACTTTCCCTACTGTTGCACTCTCTGGAGTGGGAATAGTAATTTTTACCCTTACGCTATCCAATACTTTCCCTACTGTTGCACTCTCTGGAGTGGGAATAGCAATTATTACCCTTACGCTATCCAACACTTTCCCTACTGTTGCACTCTTTGGAGTGGGAATAGTAATTTTTACCCCTACGCTATCCAACACTTTCTCTACTGTTGCACTCTCTGGAGTGGGAATAGTAATTTTTACCCCTACGCTATCCAACACTTCCCCTACTGTTGCACTCTCTGGAGTGGGAATAGTAATTTTTACCCCTACGCTATCCAACACTTTCCCTACTGTTGCACTCTCTGGAGTGGGAATAGTAATTTTTACCCCTACGCTATCCAACACTTTCCCTACTGTTGCACTCTTTGGAGTGGGAATAGTAATTTTTACCCCTACGCTATCCAACACTTTCCCTTATGTTGCACTCTTTGGAGTGGGAATAGTAATTTTTACCCCTACGCTATCCAACACTTTCCCTACTGTTGCACTGTTTGGAGTGGGAATAGTAATTTTTACCCCTACGCTATCCAACATTTTCTCTACTGTTGCACTGTCCGGATTTGGAATAGTCATTTTACCCCTACGCTATTCAACAATTTCCCTACTGTTTCACTCTCTGGAGTGGGAATAGTAATTTTTACCCCTACGCTATCCAACACTTTCCCTACTGTTGCACTCTCTGGAGTGGGAATAGTAATTTTTACCCCTACGCTATCCAACACTTTCCCTACTGTTGCACTGTCTGGAGTTGGAATAGTAATTTTTACCCCTACGCTATCCAACACTTTCCCTACTGTTGCACTCTCTGGAGTGGGAATAGTAATTTTTACCCCTACGCTATCCAACACTTTCTCTACTGTTGCACTCTCTGGAGTGGGAATAGTAATTTTTACCCCTACGCTATCCAACACTTCCCCTACTGTTGCACTCTCTGGAGTGGGAATAGTAATTTTTACCCCTACGCTATCCAACACTTTCCCTACTGTTGCACTCTCTGGAGTGGGAATAGTAATTTTTACCCCTACGCTATCCAACACTTTCCCTACTGTTGCACTCTTTGGAGTGGGAATAGTAATTTTTACCCCTACGCTATCCAACACTTTCCCTTATGTTGCACTCTTTGGAGTGGGAATAGTAATTTTTACCCCTACGCTATCCAACACTTTCCCTACTGTTGCACTGTTTGGAGTGGGAATAGTAATTTTTACCCCTACGCTATCCAACATTTTCTCTACTGTTGCACTGTCCGGATTTGGAATAGTCATTTTACCCCTACGCTATTCAACAATTTCCCTACTGTTTCACTCTCTGGAGTGGGAATAGTAATTTTTACCCCTACGCTATCCAACACTTTCCCTACTGTTGCACTCTCTGGAGTGGGAATAGTAATTTTTACCCCTACGCTATCCAACACTTTCCCTACTGTTGCACTGTCTGGAGTTGGAATAGTAATTTTTACCCCTACGCTATCCAACACTTTCCCTACTGTTGCACTCTCTGGAGTGGGAATAGTAATTTTTACCCCTACGCTATCCAACACTTTCCCTACTGTTGCACTCTCTGAAGTGGGAATAGTCATTTAAACCCCTACGCTATCCAACACTTTCCCTACTGTTGCACTCTTTGGAGTTGGAATAGTAATTTTTACCCCTACGCTATCCAACACTTTCCACACTGTTGCACTCTCTGGAGTCGGAATAGTAATTTTTACCCCTACGCTATACAACACTTTCCCTACTGTTGCACTTTCTGGAGTGGGAATAGTAATTTTAACCCCTACGCTATCCAACATTTTCCCTACTGTTGCACTCTCTGGAGTTGGAATACTAATTTTTAACCCTACGCTATCCAACACTTTCCCTACTGTTGCACTCTCTGGAGTGGGAATAGTAATTTTTACCCTTACGCTATCCAATACTTTCCCTACTGTTGCACTCTCTGGAGTGGGAATAGCAATTATTACCCTTACGCTATCCAACACTTTCCCTACTGTTGCACTCTTTGGAGTGGGAATAGTAATTTTTACCCCTACGCTATCCAACACTTTCTCTACTGTTGCACTCTCTGGAGTGGGAATAGTAATTTTTACCCCTACGCTATCCAACACTTCCCCTACTGTTGCACTCTCTGGAGTGGGAATAGTAATTTTTACCCCTACGCTATCCAACACTTTCCCTACTGTTGCACTCTCTGGAGTGGGAATAGTAATTTTTACCCCTACGCTATCCAACACTTTCCCTACTGTTGCACTCTTTGGAGTGGGAATAGTAATTTTTACCCCTACGCTATCCAACACTTTCCCTTATGTTGCACTCTTTGGAGTGGGAATAGTAATTTTTACCCCTACGCTATCCAACACTTTCCCTACTGTTGCACTGTTTGGAGTGGGAATAGTAATTTTTACCCCTACGCTATCCAACATTTTCTCTACTGTTGCACTGTCCGGATTTGGAATAGTCATTTTACCCCTACGCTATTCAACAATTTCCCTACTGTTTCACTCTCTGGAGTGGGAATAGTAATTTTTACCCCTACGCTATCCAACACTTTCCCTACTGTTGCACTCTCTGGAGTGGGAATAGTAATTTTTACCCCTACGCTATCCAACACTTTCCCTACTGTTGCACTGTCTGGAGTTGGAATAGTAATTTTTACCCCTACGCTATCCAACACTTTCCCTACTGTTGCACTCTCTGGAGTGGGAATAGAAATTTTTACCCCTACGCTATCCAACACTTTCTCTACTGTTGCACTCTCTGGAGTGGGAATAGTAATTTTTACCCCTACGCTATCCAACACTTCCCCTACTGTTGCACTCTCTGGAGTGGGAATAGTAATTTTTACCCCTACGCTATCCAACACTTTCCCTACTGTTGCACTCTCTGGAGTGGGAATAGTAATTTTTACCCCTACGCTATCCAACACTTTCCCTACTGTTGCACTCTTTGGACTGGGAATAGTAATTTTTACCCCTACGCTATCCAACACTTTCCCTTATGTTGCACTCTTTGGAGTGGGAATAGTAATTTTTACCCCTACGCTATCCAACACTTTCCCTACTGTTGCACTGTTTGGAGTGGGAATAGTAATTTTTACCCCTACGCTATCCAACATTTTCTCTACTGTTGCACTGTCCGGATTTGGAATAGTCATTTTACCCCTACGCTATTCAACAATTTCCCTACTGTTTCACTCTCTGGAGTGGGAATAGTAATTTTTACCCCTACGCTATCCAACACTTTCCCTACTGTTGCACTCTCTGGAGTGGGAATAGTAATTTTTACCCCTACGCTATCCAACACTTTCCCTACTGTTGCACTGTCTGGAGTTGGAATAGTAATTTTTACCCCTACGCTATCCAACACTTTCCCTACTGTTGCACTCTCTGGAGTGGGAATAGTAATTTTTACCCCTACGCTATCCAACACTTTCCCTACTGTTGCACTCTCTGAAGTGGGAATAGTCATTTAAACCCCTACGCTATCCAACACTTTCCCTACTGTTGCACTCTTTGGAGTTGGAATAGTAATTTTTACCCCTACGCTATCCAACACTTTCCACACTGTTGCACTCTCTGGAGTCGGAATAGTAATTTTTACCCCTACACTATCCAACACTTTCCCTACTGTTGCACTCTTTGGAGTGGGAATAGTAATTTTTACCCCTACGCTATCCACCACTTTCCCTACTGTTGCACTCTCTGGAGTGGGAATAGTAATTTTTACCCCTATGCTATCCAACACTTTCCCTACTTTTGCACTCTATGGAGTGGGAATAGTATTTTTAACCCCTACGCTATCCAACACTTTTCCTACTGTTGCACTCTCTGGAGTTGGAATAGTAATTTTTACCCCTACGCTATCCAACACTTTTCCTATTGTTGCACTCTCTGGAGTGGGAATAGTAATTTTAACCCCTACGCTATCCAACACTTTCCCTACTGTTGCGCTCTCTGGAGTTGGAATAGTAAATTGTACTCATACGCTATCTATGTTTTTAATTTTATTATTATTACTTTTATGTTGTTATTAATTGTTATTTATAATATTAATTTATGTTTATAAAATTATTTATATATATTTAATGTATGTATTTTTTAGTAGTTTTATGTTGATATTATTTGTAATTTATATTACTATTGTATGTATATACATTTATTTTTATATTATTATATTTTTATATATTTATAAGTTATAAAAATAATTAATTTAGAGTTATTAGTAATGAAAAATATACTATGTATTATACATTTATTAATAATTCTTTTTTTACATTAATTGTTAATAATTTATCATATATTATATTTTTAAACATGTTTATTACATTCATAATTAATATTTTGTTAATATAACATTTTTATTTAATTAAAATATAACAATATTTTACAAAAAACGATATTTTTTACATTCGAAATTTTTTTTACGATATTTTTGTACTTACCTTTTTAAAGATAGCATCCCGATATTTTGTCCCTCTATATTTTTGTTGCGATATTTTTGTATATCGATATTCTGTCTGTCGATAATTAGTCAGACATTCGGCTGGATCACCTGCTAGGTCCCTCCTATGTGTGGGACCCAGGAAGGGGGTGGTTACACCCCTTTTCCTTTGTCCAGGGTCGCGCTGGGACTGGGGCTGGAGAGCCCCAGAACTGGTTTGACTGGATTATGCATGGGACACCTTGTGTGCCCCAGGCAGGGTCTAGTTTCATTCAGCCCACCCTGCCCCAATCCACTATCTACTGTCTGGGGAGGTGTAGCACCTCCCTGCGACAGGAAACCTATTGTCTAGGCCTCCCCTGCCAACTTTTGGTCAGCAGTAGGAGGTCAGACTTGTGTCTGTGGCAGCAGCATCCATTTTGTGATGCTCAGGCTCTGGCTAGGATTAACCGCGTTTTAGCGAAGTAACATGTCTTTCTCCCTCTAGAAGGTAGGCGTGGGCGGAAAATCCGTTCCGCTCGCGGATTTTGCGGATTTTCGGGAAATCCGCAATCCGCGAGATTTGCGAATTTCCCGCAAAATCCGCAAATCCGCGAGCAGCGGATTTTGCTCGCACTGCTCACACTGTTCGCGTGAGTTCGCGCCCCGCGAATAAGTGCAAAATTGCAGAAATACGATTTTAGCAAAACTGAAAGTAACTACTTACCAGGTTCAAAAGTTCAGGCTCATCATTAGTAGCCATTTCCTGGAGTGCTTCCTGAGGGGCCCCTCCAGAGTTCAGTTGCCAGTTGAAACTAGTATGTGACCCTGCTCTGAACCTCAGAATAGTTACACATATGCCACAAAGGTCCTGAATTACAGCTAAGGGAGACAAGCAGGAGCCAGGCTGGAAGTTAAAATCCATTAATCAGCCCCTAATTCATTATTGTCAGTTGGGGCAGGGCAGGTGTTGTAACTAATTTTGCAACAATGAAAGCACTTAGCAAGTGCAAAAGATCACTAATCAGGGCGCACTAAGGAAGCAGGTGCCAGCTAAAAAAATATTCTGTGACACATGAATCAGCCCCAAATTAATTCAGGTCACTTGAGGCAGGGAAGGTGTGCTTTGCTTTGCCGAAAATAATGTACACTGGACAACCAGAGGGTGTGGTGATGAAACAGAGGGTGGCATGGGTGGGCCAGAGGGTGGCATGAGTAGTCAGAGAGTGGCAGTGGTGACAGAGAGTGGCAGTGATGAAGAAGAGTGTCCCAAACAGGCTGGACACGTAGAAACAACAAGTTCGCGAAACTTGCGACCCGACAGGTAAGTTCGCAATTTGCGAAAGTGTACAAAACCCTCGCGAACTGGCAGAAACACGGGCGAACACAAAAAAAAAAAAAATCCGCAAATTCGCGGGAATTCGCGGATTTTGCGGATTGCGAATCCGCAAATCCGCAAAATTCGCGAACGCGAGATCCGCAAAATTCGCTCATGCTTACTAGAAGGGTGAAATGCTACCCCCGTCACCAGGACTGGCGAGGGGGTAGTATTCCAAAGCGTATGACACCTTACACAACATGTTTTGATAAAGACAAACCAAAGTTAGCAAGTAACCGCAAGGATTATAATGCACTGAAGAGTATATGGTATGGCAATATCCCGGAACAGCTCAGGGAGTTGGTCCAGACAGCTGCAGACAGGCTCAGCTCATGCTAGAGCACCATCTCACATAAAACCGAGCACTCTGCCTCCAGGATTGTTAAGGCCTGCCATAGGAGTGACTTATAGGTATATATGTGTCCAGATATAGGTTTAGATATAGGTATACTATATCTAAGCAAGGGGTGATTACACCACCTTGCCCCAGCTGAGTGATCAGCCAGTTGTGTCAATTTGGATAGCCAGCCAGGGGTGGCAAAAGATATGCTGCAGCCCCTGGTAGGCCTTGGATGCACCTATGCCCTGGGCACCTATAGTGCACTGTACAGGGGCTGATAAGGTGACCCAGGCCAATTTAGTTATGCACCTAGAGTACATTGAATCCATTTTAAAGAGAGAGCTGATAGCCTGGGGCCCTGATTAGCAGGGAACCAGGCCAACTAAGTCGTAAACCAGCTAAACACAAGGCAAAAAATCTGAGGTAACCATAGTGAGGTATCCAAACGAACCACGATGGGAGAGACCGAACCACCAAAGACCAATCTATTCTAGAGGAGGTAACAGATGTATCACTTTCTCAGAAACATCTGGGTCTAGTAGTGAGGAAGAATCAGAGAGACCGGCAGAAAACCGAGGGGGACCTAACTTTTCCCGGGAACCTTTTTTAGACAGACGACCGAATCGGGGATAACGGAACTTGAGGGGTTACAATCGGTCAGAACCTTCTCGGAACCATCTACCTCAGAACAGTTCCAGGGAATATAGCGCCACGAGAAGCAAAAAATACTGGAGGTAGAAGAATTCCCAATAGTGAACCTCTCAAATAGAGTCCTGACCAAGGTAGAACAAGAGGTACTTCAAAAAGGGTTCAGTTTTGCCCCAACCAATACCCATTCATTGTTTAACTTAGAAAGTGATTACATTTTTTTTTTAAAAGGTACGATTGAACAGATTTTTTGAAAATAGAGTTTATGATCCGGACCCTAGTGTCACGGGCCTCAAACCAAAATCAACCTTCCTCCACAGTCTACATCAAGTGAACAAAAATGCCGAGATCTTTGAACGCGTGGTAGAGGTAGAGATTAAAACTTTATTTACCAACCCTGAGCACAAGAAACCCAACAATAACCTGTCTAAAGAACAAAGAGCAGCCCTAACTAACCTCCAAAATAGTGACGAGCTCACAATTAAACCCGCAGACAAAGGCGGTGGAGTGGTGTTATTTGACACCCCGGCATATAACAATAAAATACGTGAGCTACTTAACGTACAGGAACACTATAAGAGAGCTAAATATATGGAACTTAGCCAACTGAAAACAAAGGTGGCATATCTTTTAGTCAGGGGTAAGAAAGAAGGATTTATCAATGATCAAGAATATACATTTCTTCTCAACACACATCCTACCATCCCGGCAATTTATGGTCTGCCAAAGATACACAAAAACGTAGCAGATCCCCCGATGAGACCCATTATTAGTGGGATTGGTTCTATCCTTGAACCACTTAGCCGATATGTAGACGACTTCTTGCCACCTTTAGTGAAGAAACAAAAGTCTCACTTAAAAGACACTTCTCACGCGATCGCCACCTTTGAGGGCAGAGTGTTCCACAGGGCGACCCAATTTTCGGTCGCCCTGGACATCAAAGCCCTCTATACGAATATCCCGCAAAATGACACCTTGGAGGTTATACAGTCTATTTTAGAAACTGAGGACCTAAGAGGGGGCAATAGTAATTTTATCATGTCCTGCCTTTATTTTATTCTTAAGAGAAATTATTTCTTATTTAAATATGAGCTATATCTCCATGTTAAGGGTACCAGTATGGGGGCCACTTGTGCCCCCAGCCTGGCATGCCTCTATGTAGGCAATTTTGAGGAATTACATATATAAAATGAGATAGCTCCCTTTTACGAAAACATATCCTGCTGGCACCGCAACATAGATGATATCATTTTCATCTGGAGCGGTGCCAGCAGTGATTTAGACACTTTTCTAACATGGCTGAATTTGGGCGACCCCAATTTAAAATTCACGGGACATTACAGCAACGATAGAGTTGCATTCTTGGACATTAATATAAAGGAGTAGGATGGTATACTTAAGGTGGAACTTTACACCAAACCCACAGACAAAAACTCATTACTACATTACTCCAGCAACCATCCTAGAGCCCAGAAAGATAATGTGCCTTTCGGCGAATTTCTCAGATTGAGGCACAATTGCTCTAATCTAGAGGACTTCTATAAACACGCCGAAAACACCAAAAATAAGTTAAAAGCAAGGGGATATCCGAACAAACTCATAAAGCATGCACTTAAACGTGCACGTTTCTATGATGGAGACAGTCTGTTAGATCAGAATAAACCCAATAAGAGACAGGACATGACTTTAGACAGAATAGTCTTTGTGACACAATACTCGCATGTTAGCAATCAAATCAAAAATATTATAAATAGAAACTGGAAAATTCTTAATTTCAACATGGACAAACAGCTAAATAAACCCCTTTTTTCTTTCTGCAGAAACAAAACAATCACAAATAGTCTTGTCCACACTTATAAGCCCATTAAGGATACTCAACTAACCCTAACTGGGGCAGTTGCGTCCGGCAATTACAAATGTGGGACATGTTCCATATGTCCCCATTGTATTACCGGAAAAAATCTAGAACACAATGGCAAAAAACTAACCCCCACCACCTTTAACAACTGTCGAAGCCAAAATGTAGTATACTTGCTCCTATGCCCCTGTAACTTGGGGTACGTTGGAGAAACAAGCAGGGAGCTGCGTACCCGCGTGCTGGAACATAAATCAGCAATACGGACCAAAAAAACCAATGCCCCACTAACTGAACATTTTCAAACTTTGAACCATACATGCGAGGATTTAAGATGGTTTATCTTAGAAAAAATTAGAATTAACAGAAGAGGGGGAGATATTGACAAAATTAGAAAGATTAGGGAACAGTGGTACTTTTGCCACTTAAATACCATTTACCAAGGACTGAACAGTAGGTAAGATTGGACCCAATGTTTATAGAAATCTCCGTGATCCTGCTGGTGAGAGTGTTCTTCTCTCCCAACCTGTCAGGTAGGATACATCCACCAGGGATTTTCTACCTCTTGTTGCTCTAACGCATCTGTAACTAACCCCATTGGCCCCCATTTTGATTTAGATTCTCCCAAAACCAGGTCCTATAGAAGTTCAAACATTAGAATTACACTCTTGGACTTTTCGTCCCCCTATTTTTCGACAGCAAACACTTTATATATTTTCACAATTCAGCAAGCATTTTATGTGTTTCCATCATTCAACAGACATCCCTTAGGTTTATATAATATGCCTGCAGCTTAACAAACATGAGCCACGATATATAATACAATATATGACCCTGATATTCCCCAGATAGCTATCAGCTTTGGGTCTTCATCCTGTATTTCGCTACTGTAGCCGCCCGTCACATGCCGCTTAGCGAGCACGGATCTCGATCGCGGGCTCCAAGAGTTTAAATGAATACGTCATAGTAGCGAGCACCGATCCCAATCACGAGCTGCAATAATATAAATGAACGCGTTACTGCAGAGAGTCGTGTATGGGCCAGGCTTGGCCCTAGGGCGCTTCTGGTTTTTCTTTCTTTATTAATTACAATAAATACAACAACTGCCGGGTGCACTTTGAACTAGTTTACCTCGTATATAGTGATCCGGGTCCCATTTCGCAATGCAATGGCGGACCAGAAAGTAAACCCGATTTCTGGACATACATTACACTCTGATTGGATAATAAGATCCAATGAGCTTCGAAGCCTCATAAGACACTATTTAGCATACCGGGATTTAAATTGCTCCCACCAGATTGGTGCATAGCACTCTGGCATTGTCCAATCACAAGGTAGCTTACTGTTTTTAACCCCGAGGAACACAGGTTGTTTCGACATACGACGCGGACCCCCACAGACAGCCGAACTATTAACTACTGACCAGGTGAGCGAGCTACATGGCCTTGCCCTTATCGGGATACTAATATAAATTTAATGCACGCATAGGACTCTTTCACGTTTTTTAAAAATGACGCCTGTTTCTACCCACTTGCAGGTAGTCTTTTAAAGGCCAAGGAAATATTCAGATTGACAGTGGAACCACGTGCCATCCTAATAGGTGAGCAGTAATATGGCCCCTGCCTTGATCCCATTAGAGAACCTAAAAACAAATACCTAGGACGTTCTCTTGACAAAGGTTTCCTTTTAAATTTAAGGTAATTTTCGAGAAGGCTAAGAGTGAGGCACCGACAACAAGCAACCAATTTTATTGATAACTGTAAGAAGCTGGGACTTCACGGATACCGCTGATGGTATACCTTCATATATACCTATGTACTAATTCTTATTTACAACAGTAGGACCACGCAATTTTAAAACCCATGCTATTCCCTTTCTTATTACCTCCAGGCAATTGCGGCCTAGAAACAAATTAACCAAAAGATTTTCAGTACAACCAATTTAACTTTGGACACAGACAGGAAGTGGGAGAAATGAATGTCATATAAAGCAAAACAGGTAGGCATTGACTTTCATTTAGCAGATCATAGACGTTAATGTGCATCTCTAAATTGTACTAATCCAATAATCCTTGTACTGCAGGATACACTACTGGCAGCAGCAATTTAACAGGCCTCCAGTAGAAGTCCATGTTTCGATCTGGAATTGATGATTGACCACTACAAGTGATCATCAATAGGAACCTAGGGTAAGCAGATACCATTATTACCAACTTACACGATCCACTATGAACTCTGGGTGCTTCATGGTAATCAAAAAATGGGTTCTGCCCATCGGCCCCCTGCATCTCATCTATATTTAAGCCCCCTAATGAAGAAGTAACAACATGTAGTATTATTGTTAAAGAATTGTTAGCTTTACCAAGGGAATGGTTCTGTTTTTATCCACCGCGGTATCTGTTTCACTTTATTTTCTGAAAGTACCAGCGTGTAGTTGTGTTATTAATGAATTGTCAACTTTACTAAGTGAATGGTTCTGTTTTTTAATACCGCTGTATCGGTTGCATCTTATTGGTAATATACAGTGTGACATGGTTAAGATTTGAAACATGTAAGCGACAAGAGACTGTTGCTCTATAAGTTCTTAGGTTCAGAAACATGGATTTTTTTGAAAACTCACACATGTTCCTTACAACTCAGGATCTAAATTTACTGGCATAACATGAAGGTGCAAAGCCAATTATAATTTGTGCATAGGTTGTGATTCCTCGATATGCAAAAAGTACATTGCATCAATTTGACGTTAATTGTTTGTATGATATTTTTTACAGGGCGATTGTATACACTCCCTGGGTGTGACAGATTATTACTTATCTTGATAAAGGTGGTAACTATAAGGAGAACCCACCGAAACGCGTCAACGCAACAAACTGTATAATTCAAGTCTCCAACACCATAATTGATATGCTGATGTCATAGCGATACAACACTGGTGTTTTCACAACGGAGCAAGAATATACAACTCGTACTCAACGATTTTATGTTGTACCTGTTCTGTCTGTTCTCAATTGTGCATGTCACTATTGAGTGTACTGTTTTATTGTGTTTTAGACTTGGGGCCTTATTTATGAAGGCCTTGCGTCAGTTTTGCGCCGCCGGTGCGTCACTTTTTGTGACGCACCAGCAGTGTAAAAAATGCGCCTCATTGCGCCATATTTAAAAAGTGACGCATCTAGGTAGATCCGTCACTTTTTAAACCCCTGCGCCACATTATACCTGCGTCAGGTATAATGTATGCAGAGGGGGCGTTCCCCAGCAAAAAGCCTCGTAATAGTGACGCAGTGAAATCTATGAGATTTCACTGCGTCACTTTTAGGACGCTGTTGCGTCAAAATCTTGCGCCTGCCTCACAGCAGGCGCAAAACTGACGCAAGCCCTTTCACATGGGGCTTTCCCCATGTGAAAGGACGCATTGCTGGAGTTGCGTCACTTTTGTGACACACTCCTGCAATGCGTCACTTTTGCGCTTACAGATACGTCAGAAATACTGACATATCTGTAACTCCTTGCGACATGATGCGTCATACATTAAATATGACGCATCAGAATGTCGTAAGGAGTGCGCAGTGAAAAGTGATGCATCGCTGTTTTCACGCAGCGATGCGTCACTTTTCATAAATGAGGCCCTAGGGATCTAGATCAGTCAGCCCTATTATTGTGTCTTTTTAACTTATTCAAAATAAATGAATTTTTAACTTTCAATTTGCTTTTGTTGTATGTACGTGTGACATTGTAAGGCTTGGTATTCCAAACCTATGCTTAGTTTTGCCTCAAGGGAACTTTCTCACTTAGGTATCCACCTTCCTACAATTTAAAAAAACGATATTTTGGACAACTATGGGGCTGATTTCGATAACGGTGGGACCGCCGCAGGCAGCCTGTTGGTGGTGGTCTCACCGCCATTGTTTGTATGTTTTCTGACTGCCATATTATAATGGCAGTTCGGGCTGGACTGTTCCCATGGGTCACAGGGTAAAGACTGATTTGCATATGGCTGGGTTCACACTGGAATGGCATGGTGAGTAAAAAAACTATGGATTTAGGCCCAGATCTCTGTACTGGGGTGAATGTATGGCATTGTTCTGCATTCTGTCCATCAACTGTTGTTTTTGCATATTATAATGGTGGGCAGAGGGATGGCAGTTGGAATCTCTGCTGTGAGCAGGCAGGCGTAAAGGGACTTTGGGGGCCTGTATCTGGCCCCCCTTCCACCCTGACCCTAAGTTGTTCCCCTGACAGATCCCTGCACCATAAGCAGGCACCAAACGGTGCCTGCCACATAGTGCAAGTATATGTATGGTGTCCCTTTTTGGCATTGCAGCGGGTGCTGCAGCCAGCAGCACCCGCCGCAAAGCAAAATATAGGCATTGTGACCGCCGTGTTGGCGATTGCACCCTAATGCCTACTGCGGGACTGCCGACAACCTGTCAGGTGGTCCCGTCTGCGACAGGTTGGCAGGCGGACAAAAGTCTGCCCGCCATCTTATTCGGGCCCTATATTAGTGCAATTGGTATCTTAAAAAAATGATTTTGTACTTTTAATTATGCGAATAGGGAATCGATATTTTTAACATCTGTATTTTTCCCTCGATATTTTTGTAACTCGATATTTAGTACTCAGTATTTTATCTGTGAACCGTTGGCACTGCCACTGTAGTTGATGGCACAATAGGTGCTGTAATCCTCTTGTGACAAATAAATTCCTGGCCCTGGGTACACTTTGTACCATCTTGTAGGGCCTTATAAGGAATTTAAATATAAGAATTAGGAATATGTGGATACAACCATGTTCAAAAGGGGAACAGGCACTTTACTACTGGTTACTATGTGTTAGACTTGGCACTTTTTGGCTAAAGTTCCCTACATTTTTTGCCTTCCCCCTAGACCTTTTTTCTGACGTGGTGTAGCCAGCTTAGATACTTTGGGCACTTTGCCACTGCTGATCAGTGTCAAAGTGCAAGTGCTCCCTATGTAAAGTTGAATGATAATTGATTGTCCATGATTGGTATGTTTGCCTTACTAGTAAAGTGCACTATGTGTGCCAGGGCTAGTAATGCAAATGCTAGTGGGCATGCAGCACACATGTTGCCACCCACACAAGTAGCCCTAAAAGAGAGAACTCAGGCCTGCCACTGCAGAGCCTGTGCGCAGTTTGTTAAACTGCCATGTTGTCCTGACAAGTGCACCCACTTTCCAGGCCTTACCCTTCTCTTTTTATTCACATCAGACATCGCTATGGTAGGTCCAAGGTACCCCCCTAGGCAGGGTGCAGTTCATGTGAAAGGTAGGATCTATATTAAGGTGTGTACAATGTCATGACAGTGAAACACTCTCCATTTCGTTTTTAACTGTTGCAAGGCTATCTTGCCCATAGGACAGAATGGGGAAGGCTTTGTAATATGTTTCCAGCCTGTCTTCCCATAGGCTTAAGACAGAGAGGTGAAGTTTAGTGTGCCTGAACTCACAATTTAATAACACATCTTTTTGTGAAGGTGTTTTTTGCATTGTGTGTTTAGAAACCACTCTTTTAGAAGTGGCTGTTTTTATTGTGTTCTAACATTTCTGTCTGTCTCTGCCTGGTTGAGGATTGACTGTCTGGATTTGAATGTGATAGGCTCTGGGGAATGTCTTGACCAAGGCAAGGAGGAGAGACGGCAACATGCTGACCTGCATCTGGAGTGTAGGGGGGAGGAGTAGCCCCTGGAGGTGAAGAGGCCTGGGCTGCTGCCATAAACCAATGGCTCCATCTCCTGCTGAGTGATTGAGGATCCAGACCCCCACTATCAAAGGAAGGAAGTGTCACTGGAAGGAAGAAACCCGGAACTGGTTTTGACAGGGGTCAGTGCCCCCTGAATACAAAGACTTCAAAGACATTTAGGGGTATAACTATGAGAGCTGAAACCCCTGAACATTTGAATGGAATGGAACTGATCAAGACTGAAAAGAATTTAAACTACTTCATGGTCAATAGGAACCTCTGCCAAGGAAGAAACATTTGAAGAGACTGAAGGAAAGGACTGACACTTGCTGTGTATTCTGGGGCTGGCCTGCAGTTTGTTAATTTTAACCAAGAAGAGGCTAAAAGTACTTTGCAGTGTGCTGTATCCCCCTGCTTGAAAGGACTTTGCTGTGTGCTGTGTCCTGAAGTAACTTATCCCCAAGGGCCTGAGGAGAGCTGGCTCCCAGTTGTGGAAACTCAGGAACACAAACGTTTCTAGTTGTGTCTCAGTGATGCTGTGTGCATGTGCTTTTTGTAGTCTGAGACCCTCGTAAGAATTGCCCTGTGATCGTGGGCACCTGGAATCCAAGTGAGTCTCAGCGACGCAGTGTGTGTGTGCTTTTTGCAGCCTGAAACCCTTGTAAGAATTGCCCTGTGATGGTGGGCACCTGGAGTCCAAGTGAGTCTCAGCGAAGCTGTGTGCATGTGCTTTGTGCAGCCTGAGACCTTTGTGAGGATTGCCCTGTGATCTTGTGCACCCGGAACTCAAGTGAGTCTCAGCGACGCTGGGTGCGTGTGCTTCGTGCGGCCTGAGACCTTTGTGAGGATTTCACTGAGACTGTGTACACCAGGAGCTCAAGTGAGTCTCAGCGACGGTGTGTGTGTGTGTGCCCTGTTGCAGCCTGAGACCTTCGTCATTGCCATCGGCCCGGACCGACATCCCCAGAGGAGTGGTGCTACCGACCCGAGCCTGCCTTTACCAAGGAGGGACCCCAAACCATCCCCGTTGGGGGGGCTCGAGTTCCATTGCCCAAAATCAATGAAGTCGCATCGGAGGCCCAAGTCACGAGGAGATGAGAGGGAGGTCGCATACCCCAGGTAACGCTCAGCAAGCGTGCGTGTGTTGCAGCCTAGGGCGTAGTGCGGGTGCAGGCTCCGAGAGAAACACTCTCGGCCTTTCCCATTCTTGTAGCGTATCGTGGCCCGTACTTGCTGAGAGGTGGCTGTACCAGGGCTGGAGTGTGGAGCTGCACTTTGTTTTCCACCATACCCACTTTGGGGGCATATTTGGGCAGTAACTGACTGCGAGTCAGTAAGAGTGGCATAGAGACCGGTCAGAGCACCGTGATCGGTGCCAGAGTACATTATTGTTGCATTAAGCGTTGCATTATTTTTGCATTACAAACTGCCTTATTGTTGCAATACAGATTGCATTATTTGTGCATTACAAACTTCCCTTGATTGTTGCATTATTTTTACATTACAAACTGTCTGATTGTTGCATTACGCATTGCATTATTTTTGCATTACAAACTGCCTAATTGTTGCATTACGCATTGCATTATTTTTGCCTAATGAGCTGCCTGATTGTTGCATTACCAACTGCATTATTTTGACATTACAAAGTGCCTGATTTTTGCATTACGAACTGCATAGCATTGCATTAGAACTGCGTTGGATCATCCAGAATTGCTCATTAAGACTGCAAGAACCTCTGGCCTAATACCTGGCAAGGGTAAATATTACAAATATGCATATGTTGGCTTTTTAACATGTGGTCTCCTCGTATATCATGTTTATAAACATATAAGAGTCCATTTGTGATGTCATCATTGGGTTGTTGAGAGTGTGGTTGCAAATATTTTACATATTTGCCTCGAAGATAAGCCTGGCTGCTCGTGCCCGGCTACAGAGAGGGTGAGCAGGGGCTATCTGAGAAGGTGTCCTTCCTTTCCCTGACTCAGACGCAAGGGCCTCTATTTGGAATAAGGTACCTACCTCAGCCAACTAGAGACCCCCAGTTCTAACACTATGGTTAAAATGGACAGAGTTCTAAACCCAGTAAACATTAAGGGGCCTATAACGATGTCAGGCAGTACACCATCTCGGAAACAGGACTGATCAACATCCGGTCGATAGTCCAGACCACCTCATTATGATGTGACCGCATATGGTGTGGTTGCATTCCGACATTTCCCTATGGGAGCATGTGTTATGGCCATAAACTGGCCTTAGTACATGCTCCAATAGGGAAATGTGAGATTTTGTTAATACCTGCACCCCGTGGCAGGCACCTCAGGGTGCCTATCACGGGGTGCAGGGATTAACAGGGGGGGCACCATAGATGCCCCTTCGGCCACAAACTGAAGGCTGCAAAGGAAATGGGGCCCTGCTAGGAGCCACCAAACACACTTTCCGACAGGGTTTCCATGTCGGAAGCCCCGGCATAGATACCCTGCCGGAAACTGTGCATCATAACCTGGAAGATGTAAACCGCCGACCATTTGAATTACGGGTCGTTTCGACTGGCCGACAGGTTCCGTGAGCCCGTCGGAAGCCAGCCGGAATGAGCGTCATGTTTCAATTCCAACCGGCTGAAAGCGAAATCAGCCAGTCAGAACTGAAACCGATGATGTTGGTCATAAGGCCTCCAATCTCAGGTCGGAGGCCTTACGACCAACATCGTATTAGGCCCCATAAGCTTTAGCAAGCGTGAAAAATCTGGTGAAATCACACCGAAAAGGTGGATATTCTGTGAATAGCTTCATCTACATGTCAGACACACAAAGAAAAGACAAATAGGACTGAGATAGAGTTAGTCGCATATTGAGAATGCTTCACAAGGATTAGTAGCACTGGGTCAAAGTCAGTCACAAGCTAGGCACACTTCTGAGACTTGTGGGTCCGAAGTAGAGTCAGCAAATCAGATACTGTAAAGGCTGAGTTAGTCACTCTTTTTTCACAACTTTTGTCACAACTCTGTCAGACCACTGGAGCAAACCAAATTGCATGTCAGATGCATTTCCTACATTCTGCAGGGATAGGAGAATATGAGCCTCATGTCTGCTGCACTTGTGAAAGGCGTATTGTAAAGTAAGCTGCATATCTGAGGAGCCTCGCTGGATACTGGACAGAGCTAAGCATGATCCAGATAGACCTTTAGAGAATGTGGGAGGGCTGCTACAAAGCTATTCAATGTTAGGCATACATCTAGCAGGTGAAGACAGCTGGACCACAGTCCACCCACTGAATGACATCAGGTTAGTAAGCTGAGCAGTAGGTCAGTCACTGCTCCTTAGTGTGTATATACATTAGTTGTGCTGGAAGAGAGGAAATCAAAAGATCTTTTATTTAAGTGAGGAACTGACAGCTGGAATGCAGAAAACATTAATCAAGAATACCAATCAATCAATCATGAGGCTGTATAACATATACCTCCAAAATAAGGCCAAAAAGACAACAAAGCCCTGACAGGCTCTAAACTTTGTTTCAGGACTTGAGGGTATGGTAGAGAGAAAATTTGGGGCATATTATCAAGGACAGCGTTAACCTTATCACCGGTTTAGCAGCAGAAAACTGGAGCTAAAGCGGCAATATATAGGATTGATAATATGCCCTGGAGAATTCCAATGGAAGCCCATGTTCACACCAGAACATGGACTTCTATTGGAATTCTCAAGGGCATATTATCAAGCCCATTATCGCAGCTTTAGCTGCAGTTTTCTGCCGCTAAAATGGCGATAATTTTTAACGCCGTCCTTGATAATATGCCCCTTTGAGGTTTCTTGTTAAGCCAGGGACACATATTAAAACATTTTGGTGTTTCTGGCTGAAGCAGCCAGTCTATCGGATAGTCATAAGTCTAACTACTGGTTTAATTTGTCTGCGAAGGCAGATGTGCAGAACTACAGAAAGTAGGTGGAGGAATTAAGGATTTGAGAAGAGACCACTTGTTAAAGGAAACAACTGCTGATCCATAAGAACTTAGAAAGGCAAAAAAGATGTATTATACAAACCAAACATTGGAAACCAGCACACTGAGCATTCTGCATGACACTTTCCCAAAAAAGAACTTCATCCACTTTGGCTCCTTCATGAAAAGTTTTTGGATGATCTATCAAGCAGGGCCAATGTAAAAGGTAACATTTCAAAACAGTGATTTCCCATGTGAATTCCCATGGGAAACTTTGCTCTTTGGTACAGAAAAAAATAACTGAGCGGAATTACACTAAAGTTGGCAAAAAGTTAGAATTTTACTCAGAAAGGATGCTTTTTGTGTTGTGTTTTGGTGTAAATCTGTTCACCTGTTTTTGAGAAATTAATGTTTAAAGAGCCGCTAAGGTTGGTCATGAAGTGGTTGAACCTTAGAAAAAATTCTCTTCGCCAGATGCCTTCTTTCGCTGCCTGCGGGACCTGCCAAGCGAGGGAGCATTTGCCCGACAACAAGGGAGCCATAGTCATCATTACCGCTGGTGACGTGGGGGCCGCAACAGGGGCAGGCGCAGTAGCAGCTGGAAGCACAGGTACAGCTATGGGCACAGGCGACGTGGGAGCCGCAACAGGGGCAGGCGTAGTAGCAGCTGGGAGCGCAGGTACAGCTATGGGTGCAGGGGGAGCGTAAAGCAGCACTGGGGCAGGTAACGGAGGAGTAGCAGAGGTAGGCAGTGCAATTTCCGGCGGTGGAGCCACCTCAACAAGGGGGCCAGCAGGCGCTGCGCAGCTGCCCCCCCCCTAGAACTGGAAGCTCGCCCCACACACGAGCAACGGCTGCATCCCCCGACAAAGGCAGGGGAACCATAACTGCAGGCTCCACCACCCGGGGACCCACCGGTGGCGAAGACTGCAACGGAGCGGCAAGCAGACCCGCTCTGACCACGGACATGAAAACAGCTAGGGTGTCCGTGAGCTTATCCAGATCCTCCCGGGTGGCAAATTCCGCAGTAGCAACCACTGGGCGAGGGGGTGGGGGGGCACTAGCCAGGGTCACCGCCGGGGGTGAGGCGGGGGCGTGCACAATTACATTTCTGACGGGTTCGCCCGCCTGGTCTTGGGGGGGGCTTTGCTGGGAAGTCTTTCACTGTCGGCTTCCTCACACGCTTGGGCCTCGCAGTACCAGAGTCCTCCACAATGTCTATTTCTGGGGCAGGGGGGGGCGGGGACAGCCCTGGAGGCTTTGGGGGGGTTGTCAGACAAAAGTTCACTGGCCCACGCCACCCCATTAGCCTTGATCATGTCCAATAGTGCCTTCATTTGGGCATCCTTGGAGGGTCCTATCCCTGAGTCATCGACCTGTGACGTCTGTGTAAAGAGCGGAGGGGACCCCTGATTTTCCATGTTATCTTTGGCTCTTCCCCTGAAAGAAAAATGACTGTGAGCCAAATAGACCAAACTAAACCATATACAGACAGCAGAACTGACAACCTACACGCGATTATAGAGCGACAGTATCAAGTTTCCGAGGCCTTCAAGTTCTGCTTCCCGGTGAGTACCACTATGGGGAATGCATAAAGTTCAAGACGGGTTAATTTATTTGAACGCGGTAAAGACGTGTCCGTTCACACGAACACGGTAAAGACGGGTCCATTTCGGTGGGCACGGTAAAGACGTGTCTCTTTACGAGACCGGTATGGTTGTGCTGTATTCCAGTGCATAAAGTTAACTGTTTTCAAGTACATAGAGTTAAACTGTATCTGTTTTAGTGTTTTAGTGTTAATGATTGTTTCAGTTAGTCTATTTAGTGTGTGTTGTGTTGTCATTGTGTTGGTTTCAACATGCCACTGTTTTCGAAGTTACGTCAGATAGGGACCAGGAAAGGTATATTAGAAGAGTCAGTTAACATCCCGCCTAGAGACACGCCTGGTCATTATGTGTATAATAAGCACGGGCTAGATGCCATATTGTTTTTAGACTTATGGGTAGATTACACAAAGGATTTAGAGGAAAAGTACAGATGGCCTGCCTCAGGAACGTGGGATTCTGAATGCATTATGAGAGTAGAGGAAGCGCTATGGAAAAAGAAATCAAGACCCTCTCAGAAAGATGCCATTGAGTTATGGCGCAAAGAAGCACATAGGAGAACAGAGAAAGAATTCCACCAAGCAGAGAGAAGTAAACAGGCAGCGGAAAAAGCCAAAGAAAAAGAACTGCGGGAGGAGGGGGAACGGGTCAAGGCAGAACAGGCTGATAGAGAAAGAAATGCCGTCGTTGCTGGTATTTATCCCGTCCTCTCAGAAGAACTAGCTAGAGTGACCCCCTCAGAAACACCCCGTAGGTCGCGAACGCCACCACCTGTACCATATAGAGTACGTAGAATAAAGCCAACAGCATCCGAGGCGTTTATTTCCTCCTATCTAGAAGAGTCCCCACCGGACTGCGTAAACGCAGATTTCCCTCCGCCCCCATCAGCGGATCAGCTCCAACAGCTCCAGCAGCTCGTGAAAGACGACGTAGGACAAGGGGCAGTAGGGGGAGGGGGGCCAAAGCCTACTGTAGATGTAGCAATCCAGCACTGTATTTACGATCCAGAACCAGGAAAGGGCTCAATGCTCGTAATTTCACTATGACTAAGACAGGCCGTCGACTATTTGGACACATTACCAGACATGAAAGAGCACCTAGATAATATATATTGTTTCATTAGGACAGGGGAGGGACCCGAGAGTATAGCACAGGCCATGCAACACAGAAAGGTAGGGGTTAAGAACTACATTCTCCGTTTTATTATTAACTGCCTGATCAGGGAACAAGACGAAGGAGACGGGGATGTAAAACATGGTCTGATAGAATGGAGTGATAACATAGATGCCGGTCGGCATGATAAACAGGGACAGACAGATAGCATGATGAAGAAAATACGAAAGGAAATACTAGCAACACACAGAGTAGAGTCTGACGAGCAGGGTGAGTCATCAACGGAAGAGGTAGACGAGGCGAAGGACAAGATGAATTATGTAGGCAAAGCACGACGGTTTGACAGGCCCAAGTGCCTCGACTACCGTAAACAGGGGCCGGCTATAAAAGAAAGATATTCCCTTGAAAATCTATTCCAAGCTACTGAAAAAGCACTGAAACGACGGATAGAGAGCGAGTGATCTCACACCCCACACAAAATGGAATTGGCCCGGTCAGCCACCCAGTGGGTGTCCAATTCCAATATATATAGCAATGATATAGTGGCCCAGACTTTCTTGAGCCTTCCGCCGAACGAACAGCGTTTGGCCGGTATTTACATGGTCCAACATTTAATAACGTTGTATGAGCATCAATATTCCGATCCCGGTCCATTGTATAAATTACTGGACGACATACTTCTAGAAAGATGGACAGGCCTGGGTACTGACTTAATTAATGTTATTCTGGATCAACGACATAAGTACTTAAATTCTCTGACCACATGCATGCTTCCCGCCCCACACCACGACAGAAAGCGCCTATACGTAGACAGACAGAACCCCCTACGAGAGGTACATCCCGTCAAAAATGCAAACAATGTGCTTCAACGGGTGTATGTTTACACCCCCTTGACGAAATTAGAAATATTGGAAATGAAAAAGATGTTGTCCTGCCATGATAAAGACCCGGGGGGGTTTCACCGAGAATTAAAAGACATTCTCCGCATCGGAGATTATACGTACGCTGACATTCTGAAACTATTGAAAGTACTGTTGCCTGCAGGTATTTATGAAAAGCTTAAGGAAAAAGACTGGGAGGTGGGGGAGAAAATGTTAAGTTGGGCAGAATTGGAAACAGAGGATAAAGCCAGGCTTCCGGGGGTTGGTCTTGGTGACAAAGCTAGAGAACTACCTGAACTCCTAATACAGGTTTTGCCGAGACTATTGATTACTAAAAAGGAAGACTGGGATGCTATTTCAGCCTGTAAACAAAAACAAGACGAGGACACAAGTGATTTCTATTCTAGATTCGAGAAATGTTTTACTATTAATAGTGGCCTTAAGCCCGGTAGCGAATCATATCCCTATCTTTTCGTGAGCGAATTAGTAGAGAATTCCCTACCCCAGATCAAGAATAGAGTACTGAAGGTTGAGAGTACTTGGCAAGCAAACAGCCCTTCACAAATGTTGCAAATGCTACAATATCACCAGAACAGGATTAGAGAAGAGCAGGATCAGGAAAAGAGACGCATGAAAGAGACAAAAATGAAGGTGCTGGTTGCCCAAACGGTTCCGGCAAATATGAACAAAAATGGCACGATACCTGTCAAGGGGAACTGTAATTATTGCAAACAACCAGGTCACTATGTAAAGGAATGTGCTGTCCTGAAACACAATATAGCTACAGGCAAGACAAAAGAACGACCACACACTCCTAGGCAAAATAGTACGCTAAATAGCACCCAACAGAGCACACAACCGACAATAGCGACATTTCCACCCCCACCACCGCCTGTTCATGCCACATCACAAATGCATCAGTACACACAGTCAGACTATCCAGAATACCAATCGTTCTCATGAAACAGCCTAGAGAGGGAAGTTGGCTTGCCCCTTATTGAGGTTCCTGTAGATCAAGAGGGTCCGTATGTACATAGTCGTGTACTGGGACAGGACAGAAAGTTTCTGATTGACACAGGGGCGAGCAGAACTACCATCAGCCATGACGAGGTTCCAGGGGCACCTCTCTCGGGCTCACAGAATGTTTCCCTGGGATTTTCAGGAAAGCCTATTGTTAATGAAGTATCGAAACCAGTCTCCCTAGGGGTTGGTCCACTGTCACGTACCACAGACTTGCTACTTACTAAATCATGTCCAGAAAACTTACTTGGTATAAAGACATTAAAGGAACTAGGAGCAGTTATCTGTTGTTCTCCGGAGGGAGTGCGATTGTTCTTACGTGATTTTAAGGGACATTATGTGTTGACAGATTTTGACCACAGACTCCAGAATGTACCACAGCACTTATGGGCACAAGGTCCGACTGACGTAGGTTACATGAACATAACACCACACTGTGTCACTCTCAAAGCAGGAGTAGTACTACCACGTATACGACAATACAAGTTACCACCTGAGGCCGAAGAGGCCTTATTGAAAATTATTGACAAACTAATTGCACAAGGGGTAGTGGTGGAGACTGACTCGAATGTATGTAACTCACCTGTAATTCCTATGCTTAAACGATCAGACCCTAATGCACCACCAGTTTACAGACTAGTTGTTGACCTTCGAGAATTGAATAAATGTGTAGTCCCACAATACCCAGTGGTCCCAGACATTTCTTCATTATTGACTGCTATTGATTCTGAGGCAACGTTATTTACGGTCATTGACTTGAAGAATGCCTTTTTCAGCATTCCAATTCATCCAGACAGCCAATATCTTTTCGGATTCAGTTTAAAAGGACGCAGTTTTAAATTTACGAGAGCACCACAAGGTTTTACAGAGAGTCCTAGCATTTACAGTCAAGCGTTAAAAAGACAGCTAGACAGTATTAATATGCCTACCAACACTGCACTGCTCCAGTACGTAGACGACATCCTAATTACAGCACGATCAGAAACAGACTGCGAAGATGCATCACTGACGGTTTTACACTTTCTGGCAGACAAGGGGCACAAAGTGTCCCCTTCGAAGTTGCAATTCTGTGCACAGCAAGTGGTGTACCTTGGACACTTGCTGTCCAAGAGGGGTAGACAGCTGACACAAGAACGTATTCAGTTAATTGCTAACCTTTCACAGCCCAAGACACAAAAGGAAGTGCGGGCCTTCATTGGCCTCACTTCATACTGTAGGCAGTGGATTCCCCAGTATGCCTATCTAGCCAAACCACTCATACAGTTGACAACACAGGAGGCAGCGTCTTCGACTGTCCTCCCTTGGACACAAGAACATACCTCGGCATTTGAGGAATTAAAAAGAGCCTTATGTCAAGCGCCAGTTTTAGCGACTCCTAGTTACAGCAAACCCTTTATGCTTTTCGTAACTGAACGGGATGGAACAGCATTATCTGTCCTCACACAAGATCAAGCAGGAAAACACAGGCCTTGTGCTTATTTTTCTAGTACACTGGACCCAGTGGCCCAGGCTCTGCCTGCGTGCCTGAAATCAGTTGCAGCAACAGCCCTAGCCATAAGACAAAGTGACTCGATAGTGTTGGGACACCCCCTGACAGTACAGGTACCGCATGCAGTGGAAGTTCTCTTGAACAGGACACAGACACAACACTTGACCGTAGCGAGACTGACAGGATATGAACTGACATTATTTCAACCACACATAGAGATCACACGATGTAACATTCTGAACCCTGCTACACTTTTGCCCTCAAGTACAGTAGACACCGCACCACATGACTGTGTGGAAATAATGAATATAGTGACGAAACCAAGACAAGACCTGACAGATTTAGAACTGCCAGACCCTGACCTAACAATCTATGTAGATGGATCATGCATGAGAACAAGTTCGGGAGATTTAGTGGCAGCATATGCCGTGACCACTGCTACTGAAGTCATAGAGACACAAAGAATAGACATACTGTCTGCACAAGCAGCAGAGCTCATCGCTCTGACACAAGCCTGCATAAGAGCTAAGCACATGAAAGTGAACATTTATACAGATTCACAATATGCATTCGGCGTTGTTCATGACTTCGGAGTATTATGGAGGGAGAGAGGTTTCTTGACCTCTCATGGGGCTAAAATTCATCACGGTCTGCTTATTCAGGCCTTGTTGGAAGCAATACATTTACCTACAGCCATAGCCATCCTGAAATGCAAAGCACACACCAAAGCTACAGACACCATTTCCCAGGGTAATGACCTGGCAGACCGGACTGCTAAACTTACAGCCCAGACACCAACAGACACGACAAAGACAGAGGTACCATTACTGACAAAAAGTATGACAGTTAGGGATCCTTCTCAAGATGTACTCGACATACAGACACATGCCACTTCAGATGAAATAAAGAAATGGACTGAACAAGGAGGGGTCCAGACTGACCAAGGTTGGATGACTAAGGGCAAAGCCACATGGTTTCTCCCTGATTCCATGGTACAAGTGATCATAAACACAGCACATAGTCCAGCACACTTGGGAGAGAAGGCAATGTTAGACAGCTTACAGAATATCTGGTTTAACAAGCACCTGCGTGCAGCAGCGAAACAAAAAGTACGAACATGTATGATCTGTTGCCAGTTCAATCCAGGTAAAGGCATCCCGGTGGAACAAGGCGGATTTCATCCTCCTGACCACCCTTTTGAAGTCCTCCAGATGGATTATATCCAAATGGACAGATGTAGAGGTTACAAGTATGTCTTGGTAGTTGTGTGTGTGCACTGACTAGATGGACAGAAGCGTATCCAGTCCCAGATTATACTGCTGTGACAACCGCCAGGCAATTGGTGCGTGAATTCTTCCCTAGATACGGATTGCCCCGTGTCGTTTACTCAGACAATGGTCAGCCTTTTTCTTCTGAATTAATAAAACAAGTGTCCCTTCTGTTAGGATATAATTGGAAGTTCCATTGTGTACGACACCCTGAAGCAGCAGGCCTTGTAGAAAAGCATAATCAGACAATAAAGACGAAACTAGCAAAGATCTGTGCAGAAAAAGGCGTGGATTGGATGGTAGCCTTGCCGGTTGCCCTCTTTTACATGCGTATGGTAGCCCATTCCAGAACAGGCCTATCACCATATGAAGTGGTTTTCGGTAGACCGCCGAATATGTGGGGTACGCCTATGCCTAAGAAAATAACTGATGTTGATAGTAACATGCTGACAGATTACCTGGCTTCCTTGATGTCTGCACTACTCTCTTGTCGTTCACAGGTTGCCGCCGCCTTCCCTGACAACACCCAGGTCAAGGAGCACGCCATAGTCCCTGGCAATTTCGTCCTCGTCCGGAATTTTGATCGATCAAGCCCCCTTGAGCCGCGTTGGAAGACGCCGAAATTAGTGTTACTGACTACGAGGACAGCCATCAAGGTCGAAGGGAGAAAAGGATGGCTCCATGCCCATCATTGCAATAAGTACTTTGGAGACTCTGGAACTTTGGTAAAGACTAAAGACATTACAGACTTTGAGCCCCCTTTGCTAGAAAAGACTCCACAGCAAGAGTACAGGTCCAAATTACGATCTAGAAAGCCAGACGACGTTTAATTGTTTAAGCCCACTAGGTGGTGAATCGGTTAAACAAGATTTCTGAGATGTATAGGATCGCGGACCATAATAGTAAAAAGAGCAAAATGAAAGAGAAATACTGCAAGATATTACGTAGTAGATGTATAGTAACTCTGATTTTTCTATCTCTTCTGTGCATCACTATAATCAGTGTCAGCTTAATACTACATGTTTTCTTTCCTCCTATTGCCTCACGTATACACTCTTCTATTAATGACACCGTAGAGCATACATTTAGTGAACTGCCACCCCATGAACTGTCATATCGACTAGCTCTGCGCTTTCATTCGGATGTTGCACCGTTCTCATCAGACCAGCAATGCGACAGATTGCTGGGTATGTGGCCGACTGCCACCTTATCAAAAGACGAAGGGAGTTCTGCCCCTCGTCCCTTTTCGGTTCTCCCACAATGGTTCGTGCGGAGCATGGTTTGCCTTAATGTCATCACTAGACAGAAAGTCCACAGTTTACCAGGGTGACTGGATATGGGGAGACTTGAATAAAGTAATGAATGAGGTATGTTTTCCAGACGAAGACGGACTCCTCCAAAGGAAGGGGACCGATCTAGAAAATGTAGAGTACGAGCAAGGAAATGCTTTCCTCAGCTTTATGATTCTGAATGTTCAGCCCATGCAAAATGCGGGTCCACCGTTTATTTCAGTCCTACCAGTAAAAGGTGATTTGTGCGTTAGAAAGAAAGGATCAGTACATATGGGACACAGTGAGTGTAATGCTGTAGTCGAGTTTAATGATAAAGGAAAGTCTTCTTTCAAAGCATCTCGCCATACCTATTTCATTTGCGGTCAGACAGCCTATGTACATCTGCCCTTAGACTGGGGTGGGACATGCTATATAGCGTTCCTGCTGCCACCCGTCTTTCTAGCCCCATCCCATTATCATCGAGATTCACAACTAGAACATGTTAGACACAGGAGAGAGGCCGATTCCTCCGAGATTGATCAGAATGAGACAGCCTGGGAGCAATATACAGATTTCAACAAAGGATTCTTTTTCTTCATAGCTCCCGTCCAAAACAGTAAACTCATACGCAGGTTAACAAGAACTCTGGAAGCAGTTGTGAATGAGACTGCATCTGCCCTGGCGAACTAGACCCAGGAGCAGTCTGCCATGCGACTTGTTGTTCTTCAGAACCGCCTTGTTCTTGACGTCATCCTGGCAGATAGGGGCGGGGCCTGTAGAGTGATCGGCTCCAGTTGCTGTGTTTTCATTCCAAATAACGCGCCATCTGTGTACGCAGCAATAGCAAGACTCCACAAGATTGCTCACGATATACATCAAGACCCAGGCACATGGACTTGGTCCAGTTGGCTCTGGAGTGTAATATCGGCATGGGGATGGAAAGTGTTGTCGTTCCTAGGAATGATACTGCTTATGATATTCGGCTGCTGTCTCTGTCTGCAGTGTGGCCCGGCCATTTGCGGCCTGTGTGCGACTGCCTGTGTCCCACATCCATGTATACAAAAGATCAAAGATGAACAAATGATGCTGTATGATCAGATATACGGTATCATGAATATAGATGTGTCCTGAAGGGTACAGTAGGGGACAAGGAGGGAATGAGGAAAAATAAATTTTACATGGCCAATGTGTCCCCTGCGTGTACCCCAACGTTTAGTGTATGTGCATGTCACCCATGCATTTTCCCTCTGTGGCCTGAATAATGAGGCCTCTGCATTTACGTCCCACATTAGGATGTCAGTCACCAAGTCTTCCATGAAAGAAAAGTTAATTCTGCACTGAGGCCCATGTTGCCCACGTGTTTGCATTGTGCACTTTTAAAATCGAGATGAACCCATTTTGTGGCTCAGCCTGAGCCAGTCTCCGAATTAGGGTTTCAGGCCTCCAGACACTCTGAGGGCTGCAGCTACGTATCCCTGACCTCGCATACTTTTGGCTAAGCCGAGAGGGACCCAGCCAAGGGTGCCAAGACAGTATTTTGCACAACAGTTATCTGCTTGCTCTACAGAATCACATTCCTGCCTGGTGAAGAAGGTAAACAGAACCCATCTGCAGAGATAGGGCCTAGCCTTTCTGTCTCCGTTTAAGTGATTTGCAGAGCTCGCATCCATAGAAAGCCCACGGCCCCCACGCAATGAACGAAGAAATATATGCCCACACTGGCTCTTGGTGATGAGCGACCTTTGCTTCAGATAATACATCCCCGGACATAAGATATCAGATAATACCAGACGTGCTGGTCGCCCTGACACTGAAGGTCTCCCTACTAGACCGAAAGTCAGCTTCCCCCCAGTTACACGTCAATTGCACGTCATGATCAAGTTGCGCACACAAGTAGGGCAAAGGTTCCAGCTGGCCATGCAACCCCCCTCCGTGTATCCACCCACCTATGACTCACCTATGACTCCTCAAGTGAACGCCATCATGCACGCCCACATACTCTTATCTCTCTTTCTCTTGCTCTGCCTGGAGCGCTCCTCCTCTATGCAATTGAATGTATAAATATTGTACTCTGTGAATAAAGTTTAGAAGACCCTTCCTGAACCTTAGTGGGGATGGAACCAATTCTCCCCTAACTCGAGTTATTGAAATAAAGCCCTTTTGAATCGGACACCACGGACTCTGCCTCTCATTTTATGCATGACCCTTTGTTTAAGTATAGAAATTATGACAGGGTAATACTTTATTTACCACAGGCAGACACCGGGCAGAAGCGGGGATCCCCAAGGGGGCCAACCGGATTACTGACCCTTTGCCAGCCTGGTCGGTCTTGGACCGTCTGAGCGTGATAGACAGACCCTCCTTCAAACAAATGTCCGCCACCCCAAGAGCGTCCCCAGACTGATTTGCCTTGGAGCGTGCGACTAACTCACTGCTCCGGAAAGCCCCGAAAAATGCCAAAATGAAGGCCGCAGAGAAGAGGGAAGCCTCGTAGTGTGAGTGAACAACTGACTGCAGGACCGCCAACATGGCCTGCAACGTGGGGAACTCAATAGGGGACCTGTCATCAGGAGTCTTAGGTTCTTCCCGAGCCCAACCTTTCAAAGCTGCCCTGATTACAAAAGACTTGGCTGGATCACCCACCCCGTTCAACCTAGTCTCGTGACTGATGGCCGCCAGGTGGCCGCAGACCCAGGAGTGGGATTTGTTCTGTTTCTTGGCCCAAACTACGAAGGCCTGTACTCTGTCCTCCAGTGGAAGGGCCACCAAATCTAAGTCAGCAATAGCTTTGTGAAATGTGGCCCGATGGCTAGCATAGCGCTTCCTCGTACCTGGGGCTAAAGACTTTTCCCCTAACTCTCTCAGCTCCTGCTCCACAACAATGTGCGCCAAAGTCCTGGTGCAAAGGGGGTCATCTCCTTTCTCGCCTGTGAGCAGGCCGCCCGGAAACGGTCCCACTGAAAACGAGAAAGAGCGTCAGCCGCGACATTTGTGACCCCCGCAATGTGCCTTGCCCTAAATTCCACATTGCAGCGCAGGCTCCTGCTGGCCACTACTCGTTGTAGGCAAAGAACCAATGGGCAACTAGCTGTTTGACCGTTGATGGCTTGCACCACCGCCATATTGTCCGACCAGAACAGGACCTTCCTGTTGGACAAAGGACCCGGCCAGAGATGTAACGACACCACAATAGGGAAGAGTTCCAGGACAGTTATGTTGGAAGTGATCCCCCGCTTGCGCCAAGCATTAGGCCATTCCTGCGCGCACCACAGCTCCCCCAGAATTGCTCCGAAACCCTCCCGCCCAGAGGCATCGGTGAACATACTGATTTCGGGGCTATCCACCCACGGGGACCTCCAGGTGACAGTCCCATTGAAGTCTGTCAGAAATTCAGCCCACATCAATAAGTCTTTCTTTAAGCCTGAAGACAGTTTTACAAAATGATGACGTTTGGAGACCTTAGCAGTGGCCCTGGCTAACCGTCAAGCAAACACACGACCCACCGGGATGACTCGAGCCGCAAAGTTTAGTTTGCCCAGGAGACTCTGGATGACCCCTATCGGTGCTTTGTCCCTTCCCAGCAAGTCCTGAATGTCCCGTTTCAGTCCCTGTACTTTCTCAGCTGGGAGTTGAGACACACCCGTTACCGTGTCCAACTCTATGCCCAGGAAAGTCAGGACCTGTGCCGGACCCTCAGTCTTGCCAGGCGCCAAAGGCACCCCCAAGTGACTAGCCAAGTCAATGAAACAGTTCAGACCTGGTCACCCCCACGCTCCTGTGCCTGCTGCCGCTCCCGCAGCCCCAGCCTCCCGAGGGCCGCCGAGCCCACACCAGCTTTTCCCGCCGCCCCAGCCACCCGAGTGCCGCCAAGCCGGCTCCAGCTTTTCCCGCCGCCCCAGCCCGTGGCCCCGCCCCCCCGACAGCCGATTGGCTCGCGCTCCCGCCTCCCCGCAGACCCTCCCGACCGGCTCCCTTCTTAAGGGGAGCCAGACCAAGATCCAGGGAGTGACCACTGTGCCTTCAGCCTGGTCACCCCCACGCTCCTGTGCCTGCTGCCGCTCCCGCAGCCCCAGCCTCCCGAGGGCCGCCGAGCCCACACCAGCTTTTCCCGCCGCCCCAGCCCGTGGCCCCGCCCCCCCGACAGCCGATTGGCTCGCGCTCCCGCCTCCCCGCAGACCCTCCCGACCGGCTCCCTTCTTCTGACGTCCCCAGAGCGACCGCGCAGCGGACGCGCGCAGCGGGAGCACCGATTGAGCGCCGAAGGTGCGCCAAAGGTAAGCCCGTCTACGCCCGTCTGTGCCTGGACCGCGCCCAGCGCCAGGACCCCTGGCCCCCGCAGACCCCAGCCCACCCGCTGGACGTACGACGCCGCCACCCTCAACGCACTCAACGCCGGCCGAAGCCCAGGATGCTACCGAGCCACCCCGAGACGCACCCACGGACCCTTCTGCTGCAACTCCTGCAAGTTCACCTGCTTCCGGACCTGCACCACTCCAGCAGTGCCCAAGACCTCGACGAGCAACAGCAGCCGCAGCCACCTGAGATGCATCCTGCTCAACACCCGCTCCGTCCACAGGCACGCCATCGAGATCTGGAACCTGCTCGACACCACAGCCCCAGACGTCGCCTTCTTCAAGGAAACCTGGATGAACGCCTCCTCTGCGCCTGACATCGCCATCGCCATCCCAGACGGCTACAAGATCATCCGACGGGACCGCATCAACCACACCGGAGGAGGCATCGCCATCGTCCACAGGAACTCCATCCGCATCACGACCAACACCGACGACACCCTCACAACCGCCGAGCACCTGCACTTCCAAGTCCACATCAACCCGAAGACCACCCTCAGAGGCACCCTCATCTACAGACCCCCCGGACAACGCACACAGTTCAGCGAAGACATCGCCGACTTCATCAGCCCACACGCCCTCTGCTCTGCTGACTACATCCTCCTCGGGACCTCAACTTCCACCTGGAGAACAACAACGACCGCAACACCACCACCCTGCTGGACAACCTCGCCAACCTGGGACTCAAGCAACTGGTGACAACCCCCACCCACTACGCCGGACACACACTCGACCCCGTCTTCGCATCCAGCAAGGACATCGCCTTCAGCCACGCCACCGGACTCCACTGGACGGACCACAGCTGCGTCCACTTCAGCTTCGCAAGGACCACGATCCACCACCACCAGCAACAGGTTGCACGCAGGAACTGGAACAAGATCACAGCCGACCAGCTCGCGTCCTCTCTGAGCATGAACCCTCCCACCAACACAACGAACCCTAGCCAGGCGGCCACCAACCTCACGAAGTGGATCAGCGACTGCGCAGACGAGCTCGCCCCCCTGAGGACCCCGCCTAGCAGACCCGGCAGCAAGAAAGCCCCATGGTTCACCGACGAACTCAAGAGCTCCAAGAAGAACTGCCGAGCCCTCGAGAGAACCTGGCGCAGAGTCCCAACTCCGGACAACATGACTGCCCTCAAGCTCGCCACCCGAAAACACCAGCAACTCATCCGCGCCACCAAGAAAACTGCATTCAAGGAACGACTGGACAACAACGCACACACAGCAAAGAACTCTTCAACATCGTCAAAGAGCTCTCCAACCCCAACGCTGGAAACAACGACATCACCCCTTCGCAAGACCTCTGCAACTCCCTCGCCTCCTTCTTCCACAAAAAGATCGCGGACATACACAACAGCTTCAGCTCCCAACCGACGAACGCCACGACCGAACCACCGCCCCCCACCACCACCCTCCTCGCCTGGACTCCGGTCAGCACCGAAGACACCGTCCGCACGATGAACTCCATCCACTGACCCCTGCCCTCACCACGTCTTCAACAAGGCCGACGCTGTCATCGCACCCCACCTGCGGGACATCATCAACACCTCCTTTGATACCGCTACCTTCCCGGAGAGCTGGAAGCACGCCGAACTCAGCGCTCTACTCAAGAAACCATCGGCTGACCCCACCGACCTCAAGAACTACTGCCACATCTCGCTGCTCCCGTTTCCTGCAAAAGTCATCGAGAAGACCGTCAACAAGCAGCTGGCCGCCTTCCTCGAGACGAGCGGATTCCTCGACCCCTCGCAGTCTGGCTTCCGGGCCAACCACAGCACCGAGACCGCCCTGATCGCAGTCACCGATGACATCCGAGCGCTGCTCGACAACGGAGAAACAGCGGCCCTCATCCTCCTAGACCTCTCCGCGGCCTTCGACACTGTCTGCCATCGTACCCTAGTACAACGCCTCAGCAACGTCGGAGTCCAGGAGAAGGCACTGGAGTGGATCATCTCCTTCCTCGCCGGGAGGACACAGAGAGTCCGCCTCCCCCCGTTCAGATCTGAAGCCACCGAAGTCATCTGCGGCGTCCCTCAGGGCTCCTCGCTCAGCCCAACCCTCTTCAATATCTACATGAGCCCACTCGCAGACATCGCACGCCAGCACAACCTCAACATCATCTCCTACGCCGACGACACCCAGCTGATCCTCTCCCTTACCAACGACCCCGCCACCGCCAGAGCCAACCTTCACGAAGGGATGAAAGAGGTAGCCGAATGGATGAAGAACAGCCGCCTGAAACTGAACTCGGACAAGACGGAAGTCCTCATCCTGGGATCCTCACCCTCCGCCTGGGACGACTCCTGGTGGCCCCCCGCCTTAGGCAGCGCACCCAAACCAACAGACCACGCACGAAACGTGGGCTTCATCCTGGACTCCTCCCTCTCCATGACCAGACAAGTCAACGCCGTCTCCTCGTCGTGCTTCAACATCCTGCGCATGCTACGCAAGATCTTCCGGTGGATCCCCACCGAGACCAGGAAGACGGTCACCCAGGCCCTCGTCACCAGCCGTCTGGACTACGGCAACACCCTCTACGCCGGAACCACCGCCAAACTCCAGAAGAGACTCCAGCGGATCCAGAACGCCTCAGCACGACTCATCCTGGACATCCACCGTCGCAGCCACATCTCCGGACACCTGAGAGATCTGCACTGGCTCCCGGTCAACAAAAGAATCACCTTCCGTCTCCTCACCCACGCACACAAAGCCTTACACAGCCAAGGCCCAGGATACCTCAACAGCCGCCTCAACTTCTAGTTTCCCAAACGCCAGCTTCGCTCCACCAGCCACGCCCTCGCCGCCGTCCCCCGCATCCATAGAACCACCACAGGGGGACGGTCCTTCTCCTACCTCGCCGCCAAGACTTGGAACTCCCTCCCCACCCACCTTCGCCTGACCCAGGACCACCTCGCCTTCAGGAAGCAACTCAAGACCTGGCTGTTCGAGCAGTAACAGACCCCCCCCCCCCAGCGCCTTGAGACCCTCTGGGTAAGTAGTGCGCTATATAAATTCGATGATTGATTGATTGATTGATAGACCCTCCTGACATTCCTGCGTGCCCTCCCTCCCAATGAAAAGAAAATCATCGAGGTAATGTGACACAGCCGTGACGCCATACTTCGCGGAGAGGGCCCATTGAATGAAAGTGCTAAAAGCCTCAAAGAAAGCGCATGAGACGGCGCAATCCATAGGCATGCATTTGTCAAAATAGTACTACTCTTTCCACTTGAAGCCCAACAGGTGCTGACTGTCTGGGTGCACAGGCAATAAACGGAATGCTGCCTCAATATTAGCCTTTGCAAGCCAGGCCCCCTCCCCCGCTCTCCTCACTAGGTCAATTGCCATGTCCAGGGAACAGTAGGAGACAGAACAGGCCCCCTCTGCTAGCCAAGAGTTCACAGAGTTGCCCTCTGGGAAGGAAAGGTTGTGAATTAACCTGAAAGCCCCCGGCTCCTTTTTGGGGACCAAACCCAGCGGGGACACCACAAAATCCGGAAGGGGAGGAGATGTGAACGGGCCCGCTACCCTCCCCAAAGACACTTCCTTGCAGATTTCCTTGTCTACGATCTCAGGGAGTTCCCTAACAGACTTCTGATTCTCAGCGTCCCTACTGACCCTGGGACCCTGGTAAGGGATCCTGAAACCCTCCAGAAAACCTAAAGTCAGGACATTCCTGTCCTTCTCATTGGGGTAGGAGCGCAGCAAGGGCAGCAAGTTCGGGATAATGACTTGAGACGGGCCCTTAGAGTGGAAGGGGGGGGTCTCTGCTGGAGACAGCAACAGAAATGTGATCCACGTGGGCAGGCAGGGAAGGGGGGGAGGGGGGGGAGCGCGGCAGGAAGGGCGCCAGGCGGCAATGCTTTGGAAAGGGTTTTATTTGTCTTTGCTGGAAGTGCTGGTGGTGGCATCACGTTTGTCACTTGTTGACCAAGGATGGGGCCCACCACATTTACTGCAGGAGTGCGCAAACCTGCACGCCTTTCCCCAGGTGCAATTACCTGCATTAAACAGCCTGCATGTTGCTGAGAAGCCCTTCCTGTTAACCAGTTTATTGAAACCCCCCCGCCTCACCTCCCTCGAAAGGGCTGCCTGAAGTTACCTTTTTTCTCTGAGTACCCTTTACTTGTATCAGCCTTCTTAACTTGTGTGCTGTCTTTGCCCACGGCTTCAGATCTACCCTTCCCCATATGCTGCATCCAGAGTCTAACCTCCACCTGGTCCCAATCTAATTCTGGACAGAACAACATTTTCTTGCGAAATTCACAGTCGTACATGTACCACCCCATGCCAGCAGAGGATTCCGTTTCATTAGTAATGACACTCGGGTATTGAAATAAACCCTGCTCCTGCTCTGGGAAGCGCTCTGTGATTACTGCAGCCAATATAGAAAAAGCCTGTCTCCAGTTCTTGATCGTTTTCTCAGGCCAAGACTGGAAACGAGCTTTCTTTTCCTCATCCTTAGAACCCATTTTCCTAACGTCAACACCATCGGCACCCAACATCAAGAGAGAAAAGATGTAGATGAATTCTCTTCGCCAGATGCCTTCTTTCGCTGCCTGCGGGACCTGCCAAGCGAGGGAGCATTTGCCCGACAACAAGGGAGCCATAGTCATCATTACCGCTGGTGACGTGGGGGCCGCAACAGGGGCAGGCGCAGTAGCAGCTGGAAGCACAGGTACAGCTATGGGCGCAGGCGATGTGGGGGCCGCAACAGGGGCAGGCTTAGTAGCTGCTGGGAGCGCAGGTACAGCTATGGGTGCAGGGGGAACGTAAAGCAGCACTGGGGCAGGTAACGGAGGAGTAGCAGAGGTAGGCAGTGCAATTTCCGGCGGGGGAGCCACCTCAACAAGGGGGCCAGCAGGCGCTGCGCAGCTGTCCCCCCCTAGAACTGGAAGCTCGCCCCACACACGAGCAACGGCTGCATCCCCCGACAAAGGCAGGGGAACCATAACTGCAGGCTCCACCACCCGGGGACCCACCGGTGGCGAAGACTGCAACGGAGCGGCAAGCAAACCCGCTCTGACCACGGACATGAAAACAGCTAGGGTGTCCGTGAGCTTATCCAGATCCTCCCGGGTGGCAAATTCCGCAGTAGCAACTACTGGGCGAGGGGGTGAGGGGGCACTAGCCAGGGTCACCACCGGGGGTGAGGCGGGGGCGTGCACAATTACATTTCTGACGGGTTCGCCCGCCTGGTCTTGGGGGGGGGCTTTGCTGGGAAGTCTTTCACTGTCGGCTTCCTCACACGCTTGGGCCTCGCAGTACCAGAGTCCTCCACAATGTCTATTTCTGGGGCAGGGGGGGCGGGGACAGCCCTGGAGGCTTTGGGGGGGTTGGCAGACAAAAGTTCACTGGCCCACGCCACCCCATTAGCCTTGATCATGTCCAATAGTGCCTTCATTTGGGCATCCTTGGAGGGTCCTATCCCTGAGTCATCGACCTGTGACGTCTGTGTAAAGAGCGGAGGGGACCCCTGACTTTCCATGTTATCTTTGGCTCTTCCCCTGAAAGAAAAATGACTGTGAGCCAAATAGACCAAACTAAACCATATACAGACAGCAGAACTGACAACCTACACGCGATTATAGAGCGACACAAGAACTGACGCAATGCTATCAGAAGTGAGTGTTATACTAACAAGGAAACATTTGAGAATATCCGGAGGAGAACTGTCTGCACGAGACTGTGAACAGGAACCAAGTGTGAATGGGAAGTTTGGACTGTAAAATATTTCCCGTAAACCGGACATGCCCACATCCCGGATCCCCACAGGCACCAATACATACCTCACAGCACTGTTCCTGGTGCCGTGAAAGAAGAAAAAGGGGGGGGGAGGGGCAGCTCCCCAAGCCCGATGTCGGAGACGAGGGCAAGCACTGCGTTAAAGAAAAAAGAATTAGAGAGGGCAAAGCTACCCACGAACTGCCGGACAAAACCGGTAACAAACACACACCACAAAACGCCCTGTGGCGGGGGCGCAGAGGTTGGGGGCACCATGGCACACTGCCTGTATGACTTACCCTGGACCCTGCCCCCACATGAGCAAGGCCTAGTACTCCAACCGGTATCCCCACACTGGGCTCCCTCCTGAACCCGCCCCTCCGGCTTCGCAAATATACATACCTCCCCAAAAGTGGCAGAAGCTGCGAGAACCTGCGCAGCACCGGAGTGCGCGCAAAGGGGGGTGAGGGGGGGAGCGGTGCTTGCAACATGGAAGAAATGACACTGTTAGGGATGAGGCCCACAAGCTGTCTTTGCCACGTGGTACCTGAAGCAGCGACATGATGACTCTGTAGCCGACCCTCGCGACCAGCTACACATCTGACCACACCCAGCTGCTTGCTAAAACAAGACGCTGGACACCCGGCCACACCATAGAAGGTTTCAGAAAAATTTAGCACATTATACGAGCACATATCATAGCAATGTAGGACACGGGGGAACGTAATTCGCCCAAAACATGAAGAGCGGTGACATAGCCGAGGCACAAACCGATTCGTGGTTGAAAGGCCATGCCATTAGGCCCGCCCTTCTCCCCGTAGTGGCGGGCCTGCGCGACAAGGATCCAGCTACGACTGCGCTCTACGCGGCCTGGAGATTGAACCACCGAAGCCCCGCAGAACAGACTGCTATACGCAGGCGGATCCCAGAATGGCGCCGAAGCACCAGGGCGAGGGGGGGGGTTGGGAGTGCGCAGCGGGCACCAACCAAGTGAAGAGCCTGAGAGACGCAGTAGTATGAAAATGAAGCAATTCACCGCTAACCGACCTGCGACAACAAACATGGCAGCCAACGCACGCATACTGAACGCAATGGCCGCCGGCCACGTGCACAACTGAAAACAATGCATCCCCTTGCCGCGTCATGTCCTAAACTGCATGCAACATTGAGATGGTGGCCCCACACACAAGAACCGCCCACCACATAGAGCAATTCGAAATGGATAAGCGTTAAGCATAAGTTCAGAGTGCTCGGGGCCTCCGCACTAAGCATGTCCTAAACGAAATGCAACATTAAAGACATGTCTGCCCCGCACATAAATACTGCCCACCACATAGAATAATTCTATCAATGGAATAAGCGATAGCATGAATACGAGTGCACAGTAAACCTCCGCACTAGCCATGTCCTAGACAGATTGCGACATCCAAATCATGGCGGACCCACACACAAAAACGGCCCCACCCCGAAGAGCAATTCGATCAAAGGAAGCGTTTGGATACTTACGAGCACTCGATAAATTGTGAATGCTCTGTACCCCCTTCAATAAAGCATGTCCCACACAACACAAACTATGATTCACAGAAGCAAATAAATCAATAATTCATTTAGACGATACAGGACACCGTCGGGGATTGCACTACAAATCGTTTGGAGGACTCCGTAAGCATCAAACACAGAGAGCCCCCTTGGGCTCACGCGGGGACCAAAGGGCGGGGGAAAGGGACAATCCGTCGCCTCCTCACGGTCCCAGCTTGGCCCGAGTAGACGAAGACTATACACACGTCCAACTCAGGGCCCGGGCCGAGACCAACACGATGCGCCCTGGCATCAAGGTCTTTACACCTTGCCCCCTCCCACGCGCTAAAGCCATCAGTGGGGGACCCGCCGGGCCATCGTTAGGGCTCTTCCACCCATGTTAGCCTAGGATACGAGCCGCTCCAAACCGCCCGACCCACGAAGGAAACAGAGGCATGGAAGGAGGGGGAGGGACACACAACCCCGAAAACAGCCCCATCGGCCACGTGGGCTGACCGGTCTTGCCCGCACCCAAAGGAGAGAGCGCCGGGGGGACTGCAAGGGGCGCTCGCTTGTAGGCCTCGGCCCACTCCCGAGAAATATCTTGTTGCCGAGTCGCAACCCCCACCTCCACAGCGGCCCGTCGCTAAGCGGGCCGCCTAGCCATAGCTCATACCTCCGCAGGGAGGGAGTAGGCGGAGGGGGGTAAAGCCCGTAGGCCACACTCACCGCAAAAGAGTGTCCCGTAGCAAAAGAGTGTCCCGAAGCTGCAGCACGACGTCCGGAGCGGCAAAGAGGCCTCCACAAGGGTGCAAGGGAGTAATGTACCCCCTGAGGCTCCTCCTAGCCGCCCCGGACGTGCGTCAGCGAACCGCCTACTTCCTACCGGGCAACGCCTGCCCTGGTGAGGAGTGGCTGGCCACATGAGTGGGTGGGGGCAGCCCTCTGCGACTAGGGGCCCGCCCTCCTTATGGCCACCGGGTGGCCTCGGGCAAGCACACTCCATAGCGTCTCGTATCGGTGCCGCGTTTGTAGCGAACTTGGTGTTTCCTCACTGGCCGTCTGACTCCAGGTTTTGTCGGCTGGGCTTAAGCAGAAAGGTGCAATGCCCGATTTGATACTAGCATTCATGCACAATTAACTCAGGCACAATGCAGATGGGCTTTTGTTTTTTCCCCACAGCTCACTTTATTAGAGGGTCATAGTGATGCAGTGGGAGGCTCTTCATCGACTACAAAGAGGTCTAAGGTTGTCAATTTTCAGCGGCTTAGAGCTAGGAAGCTCCTTGCCATTCCGCAAGGCTACAGCCATTTTACACCCAGAGCTGAGTCAGTCCTGGAGGTAGACTGAAACGAACAGACTAGCCTGCCCCCTGTTAGAACTTACTCACTTTTAAAGTTGCTCGAACTTAACTGGGGAATGTTTTTGTTTTTGTTTTCTATGGCTTATCCTGAAAACCCAGTCTGGGCAGAGGGCTTTACTCTTAGGCGCCCACTTTGCTCAATGGTTTTGGACGCCATGTTATGCATCTTCATCAGACTTGATAACGCCGCATCCCTTCCCTGGAAAAGATGTTCGGCATTGATGGGAAAGTGCAAAGGAACTTACGCCTCTGTTCTACTAGGGAGGCCATCTTGGAGCAGACCCCTTATTATAGGAGTATCCATTCTGCCTTCGCTATTTACCTTTGAAAAGCTGCAGAATTTCACTCCTAACATTCCTACACTCCACATGCATCTAAATGTCTGAATGAACACCCTATAATTAAAGCTGAGTAGTGACTGGATCTTTGAATCCTGTAGTCCTAGGATTTCCTAATTTTAAGTTTCTCTATCTTAATGCATAATTTTCTCCCAAAATGTTACATTTGATAATATATTTGACAGGCTCCTCCTCTCAAGGCGGCTGGACTATCGACATTTTATGTTCAACTGCAACCAGATATTGGGCTCCCATTGCCCTACATGCTCTCAAATTGACCTACCGCTAAACAGCAGTTATCTTATTCGGATAGCTCCTAGATGCTCCCAACCTAATGTGCAATGTGCCCCCTTTATGACTTACCCCGTTTTTGAAGCTTTAATTTTTTAGATGCTGCCTTTCCTGCAGCTCGGCAACATGAAATCTTTCTCCTGAACTGTCACGAGATATTTTTAACATGTTACAATTTGTGCATCCAAACTGATCTACCTCTTCTGGAAGCTTTTATGCTGCAAATGCTTATAGTGCCCGCCGCTAACCCATCGATAATGCTTACCTTTTACGCTATGTGCACCCAAATTTATCTACCTCATTCTTATGTAGTATAATTCATATGTAGCCTTTGTCTGTGTTAGTCTAGCTGTAATTTAGGTGGAATTGTAACATGATGTTTTTGCCTTGATTTTTTGGCACTGTTATATCCGCTCCTTCTCCATCGAGCTGACTTGATCACAGTCCCAACGTCTGATTATCCGCTCTTTCATCACCTCCCCGTTTCAAGCCTCCTGTTTATAAGGCCCTGCCCTGGTGTTCAGGACTAGCTTCCTATTCTCTGACTTTTCTCCCGCCTGTACCACCTGCTATTTCCCCCTTGATCAATGTAGCTGAAGTACCATGCCTCCCCGCAATCAAACCCTTACAGCTCCGGATTCTCTCATCACCAGGCATGGCCCCAATTCTTGGAACCTCCTTTACCCTCACAAACTCTCTAAAAATGCTAAGAAAAACTTGAAACACAAACTATTAATACGTCACCAAGAAACCTTATTTGTCGATAAATACATTAGCCTCACCTCCATTATTAACACTAATTGCATCTTTTACTCCAGAAGCCCCTCTAAATGGAAAAGTATCTTCCTCCACCACCTCCCCATAACGAAAGATTGCAAAATCCCATATGGTTTGAGAATGTCCACCACCCCTTCCTCGACTTTTTTAGGCGACATTGACATCTCTATCTTTAAGTCTGGAAATATCCTCATTCAAACCTCTGAGAACCACCTCACCATCTTTGAGCACCACTTTAGCTCCTTATCCGATCTACTATCTTCTCCCTCCCACATCTCTGCTGCCTCTCAATCCAGGAAGTCCCTCAAGCTTCGCCTCTTTTGACACCACCCCCTCTGCTCCCTGATTCTGCAACTACCTTTGAACTCTCACAATGCCCGACCTTGGATCCCACCACCTCCCTAATATCCTCCCCTGTGCCTGACACTCCCACATCATCCCTATCCACTCAAACTCTCTCTCTCCTTGCCTCATCTGCCTCTCCACCTTCTCCTGATTTTCTGGTACACTCGTCCTCACAAACCCTCTCCCCCACGCTTGACTCTCTCCCACTCAATCCCAATCACCTTCCTCTTACCTCCATTTCCTGCTAGCGCCCTCCTCCTGATCCCCCCACTCCGACCCCCTTTCACTCTGTGCTTCCTTACTCTGACCCCCTCATGGCTCCACTCAGGACCACAATCTCTTGCAACTTAATTGACCTCCATCGACAAGATGACCCCCCTCCTCACTCGCCCTCTCATAGCACCTACCAGGCCCCTGGGAATGAGGGCTCACACTCCACAAGTCATCTTCAGTCTAACATCCAGAACATCCCTCACTGCCCTCTACCGGGGTCCCCTCCACGACTTTCTATTCCTCTCTCCCTGTCTAATGTGAAATACACCACTCTCTCCCCTAACCTCCTTGCCTCTCTTCCTTCCACGCTCTTAACTCATTTGCTTCTTAACATTGAACTTCACCTCTCTATCCTGACGTTGGAACTTTCATCCCTCAGGAAAGACTTTGTTGCCCTCTGTGAAACTAATCTTGCCAACCAATTCTTTTCCAGAGGCTCAGTACAAACGAACACAGCATCCTTTCAACAAGGGAAAACTACACCTCCCGGTAGTCCAACCCGTTGACCTCCCTGTAACAGTCCTCTTATACCATCCCAACCCCTGAGCAGTCTCTCCTCCCCGGATCCCGGGGACTTAAATATCCCCTACCCCCTATCTCCAGGACTACTGATCCTCCCCCACTGCACTCCACTACCTTGGGGAGAAGCTGTTCCTCACTTCTCCTGACTCACCCAGACCTTCCCTGCAACTCTCCATGACTGCTGACCCGCCTATACGTCACTCCACTATTCAGGTGATCCTGGGAACAAGCCGTATCCCGTCCTCCCCTGACTCACCCAGACCCCTGCCACAACTCACCATAATCCACTCCTGCAGCCCCCCTAAAATTAGCCCTGAACCCCTTAACAGCATGCTTGTCAACTGTCGTTCGGCATCACGACATGCAACAGAAATCTCGGAAACCATCCTTAGTGAAGCCATTGACATCGCTTTTCTGACGGAAACCTGGCTCAAGGCTCACTCTTCATCTATGCTTGACCTGCTCTCTCCCCCAGGTTACTCCTTCCTCAGAAAAGATAGGCTTGACAAAACTGGAGGGGGCCTAGCTATAATCTTTAAAGATGAACTCCAACTCTCCCTTGTTCCAAATTAAGATCTGTGGAAAGGTAGGGCCGATTTCGACCAAGAACCTTAAGTATTGCCCGGCGTTAGCCGCCTCTCATACCACTCAAAATTGTCAAACAAAGAGGCAGGCGCTGGAGACTGGTAGGCAGGAAACAGGAGTTTATTCCGACGGAGCAGAACACGTCAAAACAGACAACAGGGTATCTTCTCGAGGTGCTCTAAACGCATCTCTGAGGTCTGGCCTCTTATACACAGGTTTATGGTCTTTATTACAGTTTATTACATGTGGCACATTCTTGTAAATACTTTGAAGTACGGAAAGACATCCTCGGAATCCCCGCTTCAAGCCCGCTTCAAGCCCGTTCCCACACACATTTACAGTAGAAGTCCCCACCCCGATCTTAATAGGTGATGACTGTCGCAGCTGGACATTCCGCCGATTCCCGGAATGTGTGTGGTTGATCGGATCTCATGGGGTGGGGGCTTTGATCAGTTGTAGATCCTTTGAAGAGAGAGAGGCTTCCTACTGTATGGGGGCAATAAACTGTATCCGCAGGGCCATGTGGTGGCCTGGGAGCGAGCAGGACAATCGGGCACAGAGGAAAGGGGGGTTCATCAAAGGATGTATGATCATGAAAGGGATGGAGGGAGGTGTTGGCTGGGTATGGGATGTGACTCCGAGGCAGGGTAGCGCTGAAAGGGAGGTTTTACGGCCCAAGCATGTGAGAGCGGGGGCTGTCAGCGTGCGGGGGGATGCTTGCGAGGTTAGAGGGAGAGAGAGAGAGAGACGCGCTGGCTATCGGCAGTGGGCAGAGAGGCCATGACATTCAAAATGGCTGCTACTTACGCGCACATATGAGCCTGAAAAGGGACAAGATGGCGCCGATAATGTTGATGTCGCAAACTAGATTTTAACAGTCCTCCCTTTTCAACATATCTAGCCAGCTTGTCAATCTATGTCTATCCCCATTATGTTTCGCACTTCGACCTCGTACATAGCTCTCATGCATTAGGCTTCAAAGTCCAAAGTCTTGGGGCAGATAGAGTTAGTGCAAAGTGAGCACAGGGGTGGCAAGCATTGAACACTCAGGCAGAATCCACATATTACAACAATCGGTATTAATATGATCATAAACAACCTCCACCCCCAGTCTTTTACGGTGCTCCAAAACCAACTCCCAAGCGACCATTCTTCTTGTTCCTGATGAACTTCTGAGGAAAGTCTGTGGAGGTGTTCAATGGCTTTGTACACTGAGGGTGAACTGTCCGGTATGTAGGTGCAGCAGCTGGACCCAATGATACGGCACGCTCCTCCTTGATCCGCTAGAACAACATCTAGAACAAGGCGGTTCTGAAGAGCCACCAGGCAGACCGCCTGAAGCTAGGCTGTATTGTTTGTGAGGATGCCAGTTGTAATGTTCATTGTTGTTTCAACTGCCTGGGTCAAGTGTCGGATGGCACGGCTGTTCGCCATCGGACCCCAGAGTGGAACAAGTCCCTTCATTGCATCCAGGAACTGTGCTCTGGTGGAGTCGGCTTGCTCAATGTCCTTTGCTCGCTTTTATCGGTGATGGTTTGCTGGAGCCACATAGGTCGTAGGAAGGATGAAGGCAATGTAACAGGTACCCCCCCCCACCCTTTGGGGAGCCAAGTGTAGGCTTTCGTACCACAAACAAAGTACATATTCGTAGAAGTGACAAAAGAGGGTGGATCAGTTGAGTCCAAAGTTCTGGTAATGCGACAAGCGCTGTGGCCTACCAACTGTGTCCCAAGGCCTTCGATGCATACAAGACCCGAGACATTGACAACAGATAGGGCCACAGTCAGGGTGGCAGCTGTTTGTTTCAGGAGGTAGGAGAAGGTGGGTCTGGCTGGGTTGTTGAACACCTGCATCTCAATCCGTTCTTTGGCAGGGATGTCCATATGAATAGAGTTGTTGGATGTCAGAGGGCAAAAGGAGGCAGAAGTTCTTCCTGTTTTGATCTGCCAGACCACATGATAAAAGTGTGCCATAGTTCTGCTGGAAGTGGCATTATCTCTGTAACTCTCTTGCAGGAGAATCAGCCAAGCGAGGCAGGAACTGTGAACTGAGAAAGGTGAAGGAATGAAGGGGATGGAATGTCCGGTGGCGTGGGGTAACGACCCACAGATCCAGCAGTTTGTGGCATTGGCAGCAAGGTTGTGTTGGTGCAGCAACTGCACGAAGGAGTTGTTCCAAAACTTCTTACGTCTTTCTCGGAGTTGTGGTGAAAGAGAGACCAGGTAGTGTTCTTTTATTGTTGTAGACTGTGCAGTGGTTAGAAATGTCTTATGAGCTGGTGCGCTCTCTTCCACAATCCAGAGGGTGGTCATGAAGAGGAGGCAAAAGAGAAGGGCGATATAAAGAGCAATAGTCTTTGAGCTGTGTATTTTGTCAGTCTTTGGGTTTCTGTAGTGGGTCTTCGGATGTCCGGTTGCTTCCATCATCTTCGTGTCGGGGGCTTCCATCATCTTCATTTCGAGCGCTTCCATCACCTTCAAGGGGCTCGGTAGCGGGCAGAACCACAAACTTCGTTTAGCTTCTCTTCTGGCAGCCTTAGTAGTGTTAGGCCACCGCTCTGAGAATTGTAACTTAGTCAGCGGTCTGCTTAGCCGAAGCTCCCACCTTTCGTCGCAGGTTATACCCTTCTCTGGATGGCACAGTGGGATCGGGCAATTCTGCTAGTTCAAGGGTCTCTTTATCGGGGTAACAGCTCAGGGATGGTCGATCTTTGTTCAGGAGCTCTTCTTGGGTGGCCACGTCTCCGGTCGTCATCAGGGTTGAGGGGATCTTTTTGCAGTGGTGCACATGCAGCTAGTTCCGTTTACCTTCCACTCGAAGAGCTGTATGGGTGGTGATCAAAACTTGCCAGGGGCCCGTCCACCGAGGTTCCAGACTCTTTGCACGCTGAAAATTACGTATCAAAATGTAATCACCGGGTTGGATATCGTGTCCGGGGCCCCTAAGCATCAGGAATGGCATGCAGCACCTGTTGATGGATAACAGACAGTGTCTTAGTCAGATTGTACAAATAGTCAGACATTAGGACGTCCGGGACGTTGTGAATGGATGTCGTTTTCGGTGCGGACCAAATGCTTATTGGTCGGCCAAAAACGACTTTGTAAGGGGTCAAATGGTGTTTGGTGGGGGTGGAACGCATTGATAGCAAAGCCAGTGGGAGGGCGTCTGGCCATTTCAGTCCTGTGGTAGCCACTATCTTAGCTAGTTTGAGCTTCAGTGTGGCGTTATGTCGCTCAACTAGTCCAGCAGATTGGGGGTGGAAGACTGCATGACATTTTTGTTTTACACCCAACCCTTTCAAGATGAGATGGATAACCTCGGCTACGAAGTGGGGGCCATTGTTGCTCCACAAAATTCGACAAACGCCGTAGCGAGGGAAGAATTCTTTCAATAGTACCTTTGCAGTGGCAATGGCAGTGTTGTCGCGAGTTGGATAGGCTTCCACCCACTTGCTAAATGCACACACGACAACAAGTACATATTTCAGGCCTTGGCATCTTTCGAGTTGGATGTAGTCCATCTGTAGGACTTCAAATGGATGATTGGGGACCCCAAACCCTCCCCAGGGTACTACAGTTCCTTTCCCAGGGTTGTGTTGCAGGCATATCAGACATTGTTGGACCAGACGTTTGGCTGAATCTGTAATCTTGTCATTGTGCCAAATCTTGGAAACAAGTTCAGCCATAGGGGTAGATCCTATATGTGCAGGGGAGTGTGCCATGGTCAGTATGGGGATCAGGTACGAGTTGGGTAGCAGCCATTTGTTCGTGTCTTTTGTCCGCCAGCAGCCTTCATCGTCTTTCAATCCCACCCGTGCCCATTCAGTCAATTCTTGTGGTGAGCTGACCATCTGGATGTCCCTAATAGTCTCCCTAGCGTCCGTCCATTTTTCTGATTGTGACCTAGTCATGCACATGCATGTCGTCGTCCTATTCTCGGCTGTGGTCCAGGCAGTGATGTCGGCCAGTGCATTCCCCTGCCAAATGATGTCTGTCACCTTTTTGTGTGCCTGGCATTTTATTACTGCAAGTTGCTTGGGAAGGAGGACTGCTTCAGTCAGAGCGGAGACTAGATCTCCGTGTAAGATGGGTGTGCCATTTGAGGTCAGGAAACCCCTCTCCTTCCATAGGAGCCCAAAATGATGAACCACCCCGAAGGCATACTGGCTGTTGGTGTAAATGTTTGCTGTGGTTCCTGCTGCTAGGATACATGCTCGTGTGAGGGCAATCAGTTCTGCTGCCTGTGCAGATCGTTGTGTGATGCGGGCGGTCTCTACTACAGTTCGGGCTGTGGTAACAGCATAAGCAGCTGATGTGGTGCCGTCGGGGAGTTTGATGCAAGAGCCATCCACCCACAGTTCTCCGTCAGGATCTGGGAAGGCAGTGTCTCGGAGGTCAACCCTACTCCTAGTCTGTTCGTCCGTGAGGGTCACACAGTCATGTATAGGGGACACATTGGGATCGTTCTCAGGTAGGGGCAACAGAGTGGCCGCATTCAGTGTGGTACACCTTTTCAATGTGATGTGGGGTGCAAGCAGAGTCAGTTCGTACCCAGTCAGTCGTGCACTAGTCAGATGTTGTGTCTTAGTCTGGTTCAGGAGGGTGTCAACCGCATGGGGTCCTAACACAGTGAGGGACTTCGAGAGTACGATCCCCTCACTTTGTCGGATAGAGATAGCAGCGGCAGCTACAGCTCGAAGGCAGGCAGGCAAAGCTCTGGCTACAGGGTCAAGAGTGGCAGAGAAGTAGGCACATGGGCGTTGCTTGGGGCCGATGGACTGAGTCAGGACAGACAAAGCACACCCCTCCCTTTCGTGAGTGTAGAGGGAGAAGGGCTTTGTGTAATCGGGGTTTCCTAGGTCAGGGGCTGAGCAGAGGGCATCTCGTAGTTCTTTGAAGAAGGATTGGCATTCAGGGGTCCAAGGGAGCGGGAAGGGGACATCTTTAGCCAGCAGGGAAAGCAGTGGTTTCACAATGAGGCTGAAATTTGGCAACCACTGTTGGCAGAAGGAGGTGAGGCCTAGCAGGGAGCTGACTTGTTTCTGTGTTTTAGGGGCAGGAGTTTCGAGAATGGTCTGAATTCGATCGGGTGTAAGCTTTCTCCCGTCTTTGGACAAGAGGTGGCCTAGATAAGTGACCTGGGGTTGGCAGAATTGCAACTTCTTCTTAGAGGCCTTGTGGCCATTTTCCGCAAGGAAGTCCAGGAGTTGGATGGTGGCTGTGACTGCAAGTGGAGTGGTGTCGGCCGCCAAAAGAATATCATCGACATACTGTATCAACACCTCTCCATCCGGCAACTGGACTGCGTCCAGTTGTCTCTTGAGGGCCTGGCTATAGATGCTGGGGCTTTCAGTGTAGCCTTGGGGTGCTCGACAGAATCTATATGAGCGGGCTTTTAGGGTGAAGCCGAAGAGGTATCGGCTGTCTGGGTGGATGGGGATAGAGAAGAAAGCGTTCTTGAGGTCAATGACAGTGAAGGTGGTGGCAGTGGAAGGAATCAGAGTCAGAATAGTGGTGATGTCTGAGACTACGGGGTACTGAGGTACAACTACTTTGTTGACCTCTCGTAGGTCGATGATGAAGGGGTACGCTTTCTCATCTCCCTCACCTTGCTTCTTTATGATGGGTGGGATAGGGCTGTTGCAAACATTGCTAAGTACTTCCTCTACCACTCCTGCATCTATCAGGGACTGGATAATCTTTACCAATGCCTTTTCGCCCTCGGGCGATATCCGATATTGTGGAAGTTTCGGGAGTATTGCGTCTTGTCGAACAGTTATGTGCACTGTTTCGATCATCATGCGTCCTACGTCCGAGTCAGTTTTGGCCCACAGATATGGAGGTAGAGTGTCAAGTAGGGACAAGTCAGCATCAGTGATGGAAAACATGCGTCGGGTGGGACAAAGTCTGAGCAGAGTCGGGTTATCATACAAAAAGACTCGAACTCCATCTTGCGAACACCTAATTGTAGCTCAGAAATGCTTCAGTAAGTCAAGTCCCATAATGGCATCGGGGGTGTTGGATGAAAGCAAAAACGTTGTGTCAGTGGTATTATTTTCTAAGTCAAAGGAGATCGGTGTAGACAAGGGATTAGTGGAGGGCGTTCCATCGAAACCTATCGATGTTACAAGTGAGCCAGACAAGGGTGCCCTTGGAATCAGTTGTTTAGATAACGCACTACGTGTTGCGCCATTGTCTACCAGAAATGGAGACTTCGTACCCCGGACCTTAGCGGTGACATAAGGACCTTGCTGGTCAACATAGAGCTCGACTGGATCCCTCCCTTGCCCTTGGCAGTCCTATGTAAAGGCGTGAGTGTCGTCGCAGTCAGACTGTTGGTACTGGTTCTGTCGGGGACGGTCAAATGTGTTCGGTCTGCCTGGCCTGTCGTTGTTGGTGTCGTTCGTGGACCCTCGTCCCTGTCCTCTATTTCTAGGCCCACCCGCTACATCTCTTGTGTCCCTATTCTTATTCATTTCTAACAGGACCGGACACTGGGATTTCCAATGGCCAAATCCCTTGCAAAATGCACACTGGTTCTTGTCAATGTCCTTACGTCCAACATAGGGTGCGGGTGTACGGTCTTTAGGGGGTGGGTTTATAGGAGCATTCGATTGGTAATTTCCCTTGCACTGCTCTCTTCCAATAGTCACCCCCTGCAACTGCGCGATCATCACCCTTTCCTTCAGGTCCTTTTTCTTTTTCTCTATCGTCCTATCATTCTCGTTCTTCTGATGCTCGTAATACTGGGCCATCTGAAGGATAGCCGCAGGCTTGGAAGCCACCCATCTACTTTCGCTAGCCTGTAGTTTCTGAGAGACCTCCTGTGACAGACCTTTAACATAGTTCTGGACAAACAGATGATGTCCGGTTCCGGTGGTCATGTCTTGGCCGCTGTAGTCGGAAAACACTGTTTCAAATCGGGAGAAGTATTCTGATACGTCTTCCTGGGGTTTCTGGCGGCAGGCCGTTACTATCGACCAGTCCACCTTCTTTTCTGGGATAAGGGTTTTTAGTTTCTGCACGATCTTGTCTGGGAGTTCTAAAATGGATTTCAAAGGTTTCTGTCCAGGCTCTCGTTGTCTGTCTATGCCATCGAGTTGTGACCAGGTATGTCTGAACAGCTCAAGGTGGTCGACTTTCCGGATTTGCTTCCACACATCAGCTGGCAGACATAACCCGAAAAACAAATCGATGTCAGCTAGGGTCATAATCGTTGAACCTAGGGCTGTGCCTAATTCAGTGTAAAAGGCAGTGGGGTTTTTTCGTAAATCGGGTAGGGATTTTCAGAACGTCAGGATATCTTGTCGATCCCATGATTTGTAGACCCAGTTAAACACTACCCTCCCTCTCGCATCTTGATGATTAACGTCATCATGCGTTCCCTGTCCTCGTGGGGGAACCCAGTAAGGAGCGCCTCCCTTATAGGCATCATTGTATTAGTTTGGTCTATTCGAGGTTTGGTCGCTACAGGAGTCGTCGTTTTAGTTTCCATCCTCTGTTCAGTGAGGTGGCGGAAAACTTCAAGCGTACGCGTGAAGAGGTCCGTCACGTCACACTCGCCCCCAATGTTAACTTTTCTATATAGAGTCGTTAGGCCCTCGGGACCTTTGTCTCGGTATCGGTCCTCATAAGCATTGAGGGTGTGGTAACAAAATCGCACGACAAAGTGTCGTCTGTTGCTATCGGCATATGAATTGTACATATGCATTACGTACTCCTCGCTCTCCTTTCGTTCCACCAGTGTCTTTACTATCTTATCGATCCCTGCTTGCTCATCCTTGCTCAACCTGTTCATTCTAGTGGAATCTTTCTTCCGGGTCTCAGGGTTGTCTAATGCTGCTGCTGAGTATGAGGGGTTCGGCCGGCGCGGAGGCCATGAGGACCGAGGCCCTGGCACTATTCTCATCTGTGCTTGGGGGCTGCGGATGCTGTGCTAAGGGTTGGGAAGGGGCATATGGAGGGGGCATGTTGATGATCAGAGGACCTAGTAATAGATCATCGTTCGCTCGCTGCTTCGAGGGTAACTCGGGGTAGAGCGTAGAGGGTGTTCTAACTGGACACTGGCTAGATGTTTCAGACTCTTGCTTCTGCTTGGCTTCCTCTCTTTCCTTAATCTCTTCCTCTAACTTTCTGGCAGCTAAGTGAGCTGCTTTTTGTAGCTCTTTCTCCAATCTGACTTTGTTTCTCTTTTTCCGTTGTTCTGCTTCTTTGCGCCACATGCCGAGACTATCAAGCATAGTGGGCGTTGTCTTATTGTTACGAAGGGCTGTTTCCAGCACGTTTATCTTTTCTTCATCGAAGGATCCTATCAGTGGCCACTGACTTTCCTGATCCTTTTTTATATACTTGTGCCATAGCTTGCTATAGGCTATAGCGACTAGTCCATGCTTCATGAACATGTCCTTATTAGGGGTGCCTTCCAGTGGAGCTGGATGGTTCATCTCTATTAAGCGGTCCGGGCTGAACCAACTACCAATCAGTGGGGAGAAGATAGGCATGACAGATTACAACGGGGGACAAAGGTCCGCACTACCTATCCTTCACTACTTGCAAAGACTAGACAGAATATTTCTATTCTACGTTATTTGCAAACAGAGAATATCTCAAAAGAACCAATTTCGAACAGTCAATGTTCGGGCAATCAATCAATCAGTGGGGAGAAAAATAGGCACGACAGATTACAACGGGGGACAAAAGTCCACGTTACCTACCCTTCACTATCTGCAAAGGAAGAGAGAATATTTCTATTCTTCCCCGTTTGCAGGCAGAGAATATCTCAAAGAACAAACAATCGAAGAGTAATACTAGTATTTTCCAAACAATCAAACAATCGTTTCGCAATTTGTCGTGCTACACGACCTTACTCGGACCGCATGGACAGTTTCTCGTCTTCCGCTTCCAGCGCCCGATTGTCCTCTATTCTCCATAGTTGTCGCGGCACTCCTGATGGTTCCCAGTCAGGACCGTAGATCACTCGAGAGAGGTCTGTTCGGAACCGGTGAAGTTCGGATGATCGGCTGCCAGACGAGGGTCTATCGGGCAGGTGCACTTCCCGATCGTTGCAGTCGTTCACTCTGTCGTCGGGACCTCTCCCACTGGATCCACGTGTCGCTGATGGGCCCCACGTTTGGGACGCCAATTGTGGAAAGGTAGGGCCGATTTCGACTGAGAACCTTAAGAATTGCCCGGCGTTAGCCGCCTCTCATACCACTCGAAATTGTCAAAAAAAGAGGCAGGCACTGGAGACTGGAAGGCAGGAAACAGGAGTTTATTCCGACGGAGCAGAACACGTCAAAATAGACAACAGGGTATCTTCTCGAGGTGCTCTAAACGCATCTCTGAGGTCTGGCCTCTTATACACAGGTTTATGGTCTTTATTACAGTTTATTACATGTGGCACATTCTTGTAAATACTTTGAAGTACAGAAAGACATCCTCGGAATCCCCGCTTCAAGCCCGTTCCCACACACATTTACAGTAGAAGTCCCCACCCCGATCTTAGTAGGTGATGACTGTCGCGCAGCTGGACATTCCGCCGATTCCCGGAACGTGTGTGGTTGATCGGATCTCATGGGGTGGGGGCTTTGATCAGTTGTAGATTCTTTGAAGAGAGAGAGGCTTCCTACTGTATGGGGGCAATAAACTGTATCCTGCTGGGAGCGAGCAGGACAATCGGGCACAGAGGAAAGGGGGGTTCATTAAAGGATGTATGATCATGAAAGGGATGGAGGGAGGTGTTGGCTGGGTACGGGATGTGACTCCGAGGCAGGGTCGCACTGAAAGGGAGGTTTTATGGCCCAAGCATGTGAGAGCGGGGGTTGTCAGCGTGCGGGGGGATGCTTGTGAGGTTAGAGGGAGAGAGAGAGAGAGAGAGACGCGCTGGCTATCGGCAGTGGGCAGAGAGGCCATGACATTCAAAATGGCTGCTACTTACATGCACATATGAGCCTGAAAAGGGAAAAGATGGCGCCGATAATGTTGATGTCGCAAACTAGATTTTAACAGTTCGAGCCACCTTCAAATACATCAGAGCCAATCTTAAAGTTCAGGGGTCCCCTCCTATTAGACTTCATAATATCTACCATCCCCCTGGGGACCCCTTGCCCTGTGTGGAGGAATTATCTGACATGCTCTCCAAAGCCTCAATTTTCAACTCCAAAAATCTCTTCCTCTGTGATTTTATTATTCACTGGAACAATAAGGATGACTCCTCGGTTAACATCCTCAATGACTTACTTGACATTACTGACTTGAATCAACTCTGCCATTCGCCAACACATTCCAAAGGGGCTACTCTTGATGCTATCATCACTAGCAAAGATCTGGCTTCTCTTTCCCGCATTCTCCCCATTCACTGGCCTGACCATCATCTCATCCTCTTCATGATTAACTGCGCCATACCTCCCCGTCCCCTAAGAACAACAAACATAGGAAATTAACCAGAAATCTTCAACTTATTCCTCCAGGGGATCTGGAGACAAGATTAAAGCAAAACTTCAACTTATACCTCCCTCACAAAATGCCAACAGCCGTGGTCGGTAGTGGGAGTACCTGCCGGCCGGTGACGTGGGGAGGGGGAGGGGCAGGGTGGGGGTAGTAAGCTATGAATTACGGAAGTTTACAGGTAAGTAAACATATAAATAAATAAAACAAATTTCGTTGCGTGCACTGCATCGCCTTTGGGGATGCAGTGCATGCAACAAAATTTGTTTTATTGATTTATATGTTTACTTACCTGAATACCTCCGTAATCTATTGTTTACTACCCCCCACCCTGGCCCTCCCCCTCCCCACATCACCGCTTGGCAGGTACTCCCACTACCGACCGTGGCTGAAAGCCAATGACCTTACCGAACACTACAACAAATCCATCATCGAGGTCCTTGACAATATTGCCCCAGCCAAAATAAAACTGCATAAAAATGATCCCGCCAAATCCTGGTTTAATGCAGATCTCAACAATGAGAGACGCTCTATTAGGCTGATCGAATGCACGTGGAGATAACACCCCTCCCCCTGAATCTAGCTCTCCTCAGAATCGCAAGGGCTAACTACGAAAAGCACATTCTCAATGAAAAGCCGCCTTCTGCTCTCAACTTGACCGGACCAAAAATCGACCAAGGGAACTTTTCAGCATTATCAAAAATCAAACTGCTTCTGCCCCTCCCAAACTGTTTGTCACTATCGAAAGATGTGATGAAATTGCTAACTTTTCTTCCGATAAAATCGCCAAGATTGATCAATCCTTTGCCTTATCCCTTCCTCCACACTGCTCATCATCCCTCTTTGACCTCCCTACTAAGTCTCCTTTTGCACCTATGCCCCTGCCTGACTCTGTTCTTCTCCCACACGCAGAAGCCCCTCCTTAACATTTCCTCACCAGCCCACAGCTAAAAAATAATGCATCTTGGCTTAGCTTTACCCATGTTACAGAGCGTGAAGTCCTCAACATCATCACCAAGCTTAAACCCTCCTCTCATACCTTTGACCCTCTCCCTGCTAATCTTGTTCAAGATTTAAAGCATATCATTGCACCTTATTGGACCACCATCATCAACTCCTCCTTGGCCACTGGGTGTGTCACTGCTTCCCTCCAACATGGCCAAATCCCTCCTATCCTCAAAATGGTACTGCCGACCTTACCAACCTTAACAATCTTCGTCTCATCTCTAATCTTCCTCTTCTATCCAAGGCTCTAGAAAAATGTGCCTTGCTCCAACTGGAAAAGCACATTGACTCTTTCTGCTTTTTGGGCACATTAATGTCAGGCTTTAGAAAGGGCTGCAGTACTGAAACTGCTATGCTCAACATTGTTGATGACATCTATCACTCCCTCGACAAGGGGGAGGCCTCCATTCTCATTCTTCTTGACCTCTGTGCGGCTTTCGATACTGTTAACTACTCCGCCTTACTCAACACCCTCAAAGATCGTTTTGGTTTCAATGGTCTAGTCCTATAATGGTTCACCTCCTTCTTTCAGCACAGAACCCAACAAATTAAAATCAGCAGTTGTCTCTCTAAACTTATTCCTGTCCCCCTGGGTGTTCCCCAAGGGTCTATTCTCTCTCGCTCTCTATTTAACCTCTTCATGGAACCCCTCACCCTCACCCTCATTCTCAAACAAGCAGGTATCAACTACCACCTCTATGCTGACGACACCCAGCTTTACTACAAGATCAATTCCCAAGCTGACATTCTGTACCTCAATGATGCCCTAACTAAGATACAACACTGGTTCCAGCACAACCACCTTAAACTCAACCCTAAAAAAACGGAAGTCATTCTCTTCGCTCCTAAAAACAACCAGCTCTCCATACAACTCTGGATCTCTGAGCTTAAAGCTCTCAACTGCTCTTTGTCCACTTCTAACTCAGTTAAATCCCTTAAAATAAGCATTGACCCCAACCTCAACCTTTCTCCCTACATAAAAAAACGGCCAAAGGCGCTCTCTTCACCGTTCTCCACCTCAAGAAAATTAAACCCTTCATTCCTGCTGATGACTTTAAATTAGTTGTTCAATCACTAGTACTTTCTAGATTGGATTACGGTAATGCCATTCCTTCTGGAGCACCGAAAGCCCACTTAGCCCCAATCAAATCTGTCCTTAACCTCGCAGCAAGACTTATTTCTGACTGTAAGCAGTTCAAACACATCTCCCCCATCCTCAAAGAACTCAAATGGCTTCCCCTCGAAGGCAGATCCACCTACAAGAATGCTTGCATTACGCATAAAGCCATGCATCAGCACACACACCCCATTGTATCTCTCAGACAAACTCCACAAAGCGGGGTGTGCAAGAGATATGAGGAGCACAAATAATTTTGTGCTAGTACCGCCCTTGGTAAACAAGAAAGCTACCCATTCACACTCTTTCTCTGGAAATGCTCCCACTATCTGGAATTCAATCCCCAAAGATCTATGTTGCAACCCTTCCTACCTCAGCTTAAAAAAAGATCTCAAGCGGCACCTTTTAAACAAATTCTGGGATCCTTAGTCCTGCCAACAATCTGGGTTTCACAACCTGCCCATGAAGGTTTCATGTTCCCGCCACTTTAGACCTGTCTTACTACCCCCCTCTTCTGTACCTTTCTTATACTTCCACCCTCCCCCTACTAGTTCTCTTATAATCACTGCCTACACCTTCATGCTTTCACCTCTCCCATCACCCGCCTCACTTCCTCCATACCCCCACACTTCCCCCCTGAGCCCTGATCACCCAAGCTAGCTTAATTATTCAAGATGGGTTATTTCCTAAATGTATTCCCTATTTTTGTGTTTATGTAATTATGGTTCTTGACATATTGTTCTTATTATCATTGTCTTGCATCTTACCTCCTCATAATAATGTTATACTGTGATTTGTTTCTCCCCCAACCCTTGTAAAGCGCTCTGATACCTTTGAGTCTAGCCAGCGCTACATAAAACTATTTAAATAAATAAATAACTAATAAATTAAGCATTTAAAAACACCAATTCAGTGAGTAATTAAGACACAACACACAATAAAATCTAACACCAATTTATAAAAATGGGAAATATTTTTATCTTGAAAATGACAGAAAAACAAAATGAATCCAATGTAGGGAACCGGAGATATGATTTTTTAAAGATTTAGTACTATATAGCACATAGACACTGTCGCGCATTTTGGGACATCTAGTCGTGCTAGACTGGGGCAAAGTCAAAGATTCAGGCCGACAGCAATGGAGCCCTGCATGGCTACTCCTGACAGTAGGTCTCGGTAAAAATTTTACCTTCTAACTTAAAAACTTTTCTGGAGTTTTTCTTCCAGGGGTCCCTCGAAGCTCTCAGCCAGTCCAAATTCGGTGAGGGTTTGCCAGCTTGCCTTGCAATGAGCTCCAGGTCAAACCTATGAAAGTCAGACTTTCAGGGCTTTCCAGCGGGATGAACCAAGGATCCAGGCTGGCTCAGGGTTGAAGGTGGGTGGCTTGACTCTCGCGGTTGGTCCCGGTCACCTCTCCTACGTTCTGACTTAGAAACATTTACAGAGCTTTTTCTTCAGGGTCCCTCTCTGCTCTTCGCCAGGCCGGCTTCAGAGAGGGGTTGCTGGCTTGAGTTTCAGCCAACTCCTGGTCAAACTCTGGAAGTCAGACCTTTCAGAGATTTTTAGTGGGACGAACTTGGGTCCTGGTGGCTAATGGTGTCTGTTGGACCAGGCTACCAAATAGTTGTGGCTCTACTCTAACAATCTCATTGACCATGACTGTCAACTCACTTCGCGGCTTGTGATTGAGGGTTGCCAGCTTGGATGGCCAGGTTGAGTTGGTCCACTTATGGACCTTTTTTACAAAGTTGCTCCAAACTTTCTTCAAACTTCTGGAACTTTTTTCTGAAGTTTCTTTGAGGGTCCCAAAGGGCTCAAAACTTACTACAAGGTTCTAGCCAGGTTGAGTTGGTCAACTTGGAGAGGTGTGGAGCAGCGGCCGGTACAGCTGACTTTGGAGCATAGGGTTCCCGGTTCGATCTCTGGCGGCAGCTCAGCTCAGCACTGTGTGACTCAGGACAATAGCTCACTTAATTTCCACCACAGTCCCCAGCACCTTGAGGCCCGTAAGGGTGAGTAGTTCCCTCTATATAAATACAGATTATTTTTTTACTTATGGAGCTTTTTTCCAAAGTTGCTCCAAACTTCTGGAACTTCTTCCTGAAGTTTCTTTGAGGGTTCCAAAGTGTTAAAAACTTACTCCAAAGGTCTGGAAGCTCCAAAATGGTCCTTGAAAGCTTGGGACTGAGAGGCTCTGCCCCTATCTATTAGTTATGAATCAATACCTTCTTGCCATATTAAAGTACGTGGATGAGGATCTGCAATGTGGAAAATGAACTGGGCAATTTATCCAACACCATAGCTTATAAAACATCTTTTATAAGGACCCTGCCTATACATGCAGGACCCCCCACCCCTGAAACAACTAGAGGAGACTTTAGGCATTCTAAATATATACAAATGTTGCAGATCCTCACTCCACAGTGTTCATAGCACAAATATTGGTTTTGTGAAGCACTTTACTACAATGTGGGGAGTAAAATGTGCAATTTCACTAAACCCACAGCATATAAAGCCCATTGTTATAAGGGTTCTCCATATAAATACAGGACCCCCACCCCGGGACACCTAGGGGAGACCCTGGGGGTACTTAATATTCCAAAACTGTGTAGTTTAATAATTTATAAATGCACCAAACATCAAAGTCGAGTTTAGGCACAATTTGTATCTCAAACCAATCCTGCACCTCAGGCTCAGCAGTGGACACATGGACTGAAAAGCTGGTGACCTTTAAACTGCCATGCCATATTATATGCTAGGGTCTTAATGGTAGTTTTACTCTCCCTGCCGTATTATGTACTAGGGCCTTATAGGGGAAGTCATGTCAATCATAGGGGTACCCTAGCCCATAGTGTACCCTAGTATATGTAGGTACTGTCACTGTATTCCAACTGTGTTTTCAGCATAGCACTGGCCCTGGGCCTCTTTGGGCAGAGTCTGGGGTCAGTCAGAGTCAGTTACCACAAGTACCAGTCAGCCAAAAAGTTGGGGGTGCCCAGGGCACAGGAGGACTTTGCTACATAGCCCCCCAAAACAAAAGGTGACTAGCCTACACCTTGGTAGTCCTCATCAGCTAAGTAGAAAAACCTGGAAAGTCCATCAGCATTTGCATGGGCAACACCAGGTTTGTGTTCTACTGTACAGATGTACACCTTAACAGCTTGGGATTCTCCTCTCTCATCTGCATGAGCCATCTGAGAGGCCTGTTGTCTGTTTGCACACAAAAGTGAGTCCCAAACTAATATGTTTTAAGATTTTCAGGAACCACACCACAGCAAAAGCCTCTCTCTCAATGGCACTCCACCTCTGCTCTCTGAGAAGATGTTGCCTCCTAATAAAGGCAACTGACTGATCAAGACTGTCTTCATTTAACTGTGACAACAGTGCCCCAATCCCTTGTTCTGAAGTATCTGTCTGAACCACAAATTAATCTGTGTAGTCAGGGGCCAGCAGCACTGGTGCTGAAAATAGAGCAGCTTTCAGAGTTTCAAAAGTCTTCTGACACTCTGGGGTCCAAACCACCTTTTTGGGCCTTTTCTTAGAAGTCAGTTCTTTTAGGGGCCCCATAATGGTCTCATAATTTTGAACACACCTTCTATAATACCAAGTCAGTCCAAGGAATGCCCTGACCTGAGTCTGGTTGACAAGAGGTGTCCAATCCAAAATAGTTTGAATATTGGCCTAGAGAGGCTATACATGGTCTCCACCTACCAGGTGGCCCAGGTACACTACAGCGCTCTGTCCTATTTGGCACTTACTTGCCTTAATAGTCAGGCCTGCCTGCTGCATGACCTGAAGCCCTTCACCCAGGTGGCTTACGTGATCCCCCCAGGTAGAACTGTATACAGCTATATCATCCAAATGAGCTGCATTGAACTGCTCTAACCCAGGCAAGACTTTGTTCACCAACCTTTGGAAGGTGACAGGAGCATTCTTTTGCAAAACGGCATTACCTTGAACTGATAATGTCCCTCTGGTGTGGAGAATGTTGACCTCTCCTTTGTTCCATCTGTGAGGGCAATCTGCCAGTAGCCTGAAGTCAAATAAAAAGTGCTCAGGAACTTAGTACCCCTTAACCTGTCAATGAGCTCATCAGCTCTAGGTATTGGGTGAGCATCAGTCTTTGTGACAGTATTCAGTTCTATCACATACTTTTCTAACTTACAGGTTGCAGTATGCCTTCAGCTATTTGATAAATGTAAAAAGAACAATTGATGGACAGAATGCAGAACAATGTCATATATGCACCCCAGTACTGAGATCTGGGCCTAAATCATCCATAGTTTTTTTGCTCCCTGTGCCATTCCATTTTGAACCAAGCCATATGCAAATCAGTCTTGTTCCCGTGCCCAATTTGCAACTGGATTCAAGCTAGCCTGGCTGATGAGGGGTGTTACCCTGAAACCGATCCCAAGATGCTTGTTTCTGGTCCAGGGAAGACCTGGCATGGCAGTTCGGGCGAGAATGTTCCAATGAAGAACAGGGTCAGACTGATTTGCATATGGCTGGGTTTGAACTGGGGTGGGGAAGTGAGTTAAAAAATAATGATGGCTTCAAACAAGAAGATCTGTGACTGGGGTGAGTGTCTGAAAAGCTTCAGCTCTCCATCCATCATCTACTTGTGTTTGCTTTGTTCAGCTATTTGATACTAGTACATAACTCACTGTGCTATATTAGGATTGTAGTTCAAGAACTGCAAGTAACACAAGGATGTCTCTGAAGGAAGCAGTAACCCATGAAGCTAACTTCATAAAATGCAATTCAATGATCTACATGATACACATGCTTTGCAGCATGCAAATGGATTAGGATGGAGCTAGTGAGAGGTGCTAACCCCAGCCTACTCTGTGACGAAGTGCATAGATAGACAACCGACCCTGGGCACTTCAGGGCTTAAAACTGAAGCACCCAGGTCTGAGGCTACCAATGAAGCTCCCCCTCATTACGAAGGTAAAGCATTGAGGTGCTTTGCCAGGCTAAAACGGTCTTGCCCACAGGAGCTGTGATATTTTCAGCCTGGCAAAGTTCAGCTCAGGCAGTCAGGAGCCTGGGCATTTAGCGCATGTTTAAATCCTGGCTAGCTGACCTGAACAGGAAAAGCGTCTGTCAGACAGAAAAAAAAGGTGGGGGAGCATGGCCTTTCCACCGGTGAAGATGGGCAGCGTTGCCTCTGCGCTACTTAATGATGAGTCAAAAGTGCCACTAGACAAAACTCCAATATCTCTCCAGTAGGTACATTAATCACCAGGGTTATCTTTATTGTTGTCTGAAAATTGCTGGACACACAAACTCTGAAACAGGTGCCTTTAGAACCATAAGATATTTAAAAAACACAGTCCTCCCCCCTTGAGTTCGGCACCTGATGTGGTGGCACCAGCAGGACGTCCTTAAAGCCAGCCTTGATTTTACTCAGTACAGTGACAATTTGAACCCAAGAGAAGAGCTTCGCCTACAGGTTGACCACGGAAGCATTTGCATAATTATACCAACTGTAAGTAATTGACGATCTGTCAAATATATGTTGGTATTTCATTCTCCAACTCAGTGCTTTTTTAGTTAATACGCAGTTAAGTGGCCCTGTTCCTAGCTTTTGAGATGCAAAGCTTCAACAGCACTTATAAAATAAAATACCACTGTTGTGTCTTTGTATATACAAAATATGAAAACTTAATAGCTATTAAAATGGCAGTATTTTTATTTTCGATCTTCATTATACTGGAATTTTAGAACTCCCTGCTATTTCATTGTGTTAGGCTTAAATCATGCCTCTCCCTATTGGCTATTAAAGTAAGTTAATAATAAGCATTCTTATAAGTACTTCACCACCTTACATCTCTTTAAGAAAAAAAGTAGGACATTTATCTGTGAGTTTGGTTTCTTGCAGTGTGTAGATGTCTTTTTTTAGTTTGGCTAGGTGGTCTAGTATTTTCCTTTGTTTAACTCCAACATCCACACTAGAGCACAACGAAGACTCAACCCTGAAGAAGATAAAGGAAAGACTAGACCTATGGTCACCCAAATACATAAGCTGGTGGGGCAGGATCGAAACAATAAAGATGATGGTAACGCCAGCCGTCAACTACACGCTCAGCATGCTACCGCTCCCGATGACAGACGCATTCCACAAAAAACTGGACAAGCTCATAAATAACTTCATATGGAGAAACAAGAAACCTAGAATCGACCTACAGAAACTGAGATTAACGAAAGACCTTGGAGGACTCAACTTAGCGAACTTCAAAAACTTTCAAACAGCCTGCCTAGCGAGGCAAGGAATCTTCTGGCTAGACAACACCCAAAGCTACGAACCTGTTTGGTTAGAGGTGGAAAAGAACATTCTTGGGGGGGGGCTAAACCCCCTAGCTCTTCTAACTGCGAACAAGCACCCCCAAAGAACAAACCCGATACTGAGACATACCAAGGACGCACTGATGAAAATAGACAGGCGTATGGCACGGAAACTGAAGGGCACGACATGGGAGTCGATCTGGTTCAACACAAAGATAACTCACCAAGGAGCTACAATGCACAATGATACATGGATAGAGAAAGGAATAAGCCTCCCAAACCAGCTAGAAACTAAACAGTCACCATTAACATTCCAAAACCTGCAACAACTAAACGAGCTCCCGAACCGGGAACTCTACAACTTCCTGAAAATCAAAACAGCCATAACCAAAGCGAACCTATGCAAGGAAGAACCTACCATCATCAAATACATGCAAACCCTAAACTCGGCAGGCCACCCAACGGCAAAGATATACAAGCTCCTCAACCCATCCACGTTGTCACTGAACAAGAAAACAACAAACACATGGGAACAACTCCTAGGAAGGCAGCTAAAAGACAGCGAACGATGCAAACTGTGGCGCTCGGCTTCAACAAACAAGATAACCCCACAACTAGCCCAGACAAAATTCTGGTTCCTCCACAGAGCCTACTGGACACCATCAAGACTCCACAAAATCGGCATCACAGAATCAGGCAACTGCTGGAACTGCCGGATAGAGGAAGGAACTCTAGAACACCTTATCTTCAACTGCACTAAGGTCAGGAAGTTCTGGATGCAAGTGAACAGCTTTGTGAACGAGACATTCAACAAAGACTTAACAATCAGCTTTGTAAGCCTGGCCACAGAACATATGACAGCGGACCTAAACAGCAAAGAAGAAAGAGACCTACTAGACTTACTGCTCACAGCAGCCGTAAAAATAATCCTGTCGAACTGGAAAAACACGGCCAAAGCCAAATTTAAAACGTAGATGAACTGGGTCACCTTTCTCAGAGGAGCGGACAACATAACGGGGAACTTCTCAAAGGAACACAACTCAAAAAAAGAGATGTGGGAGCTACTGGAAGCACAGCTGACGAGAGCCCAGCAAAAGACACACAACTAAGGCCCCCCCCCTCTCTCTTTCTTCTCTCTCTTTTCTTTTCTCCTCTCCTCCTCGGAGAAGACGAAGGCGAAGCGTACCACATTTTGTACTGTATATAAGAAATGCCAAATGTATATTCTACTTTTTTATATTTTAATAAAAAGTTTTAAATAAAAATAAAAAAAGTAGGACATTTACTTCCTTAGACTTATTCTTATCTTGGAGTAAAGGTTCTGCCTTTTTGGAAATCACAATGTGAATAATTAACAAACGATTTTCTGCAGGTCAAAAACTGCTAAAATCCTCAAATGCACTATATCCACCTGAGTTAAAATAAAAATAAAAAGAAAAGCAGTGGGTCATCACAAACCCCTTAGGAATCCCACCCCACTCTGTCCCGCCCTTGCAGCGACCAGAGTCACTGGACCCTTTAAAAAAAAAACATCAATCAATCCAATGCCCTTTCAGGGTGCATGCAGGCTAGCAATACATTCCTAATATTGCTCAGTAAGATAACAGTGTTATGGCTTGAGTCTCACAGCACATGCAGCAGGTCCGCTCCGGGGATGTGAACTAAAGCTGCCCTCACCGCAGAGAAACGAAGACAGACTAAGGAGAACATTAGTGCTTACAACCAACCCGTGGTGAGGCGCTAAATAAAGTTTAAACCACACACCAAACCAAGTGTAAGAGTGACTTGCCTCTGTTGCCAAAGAGCATCCAGAGGGTCCCAAAGGGCGGCCTAGAGGTGTAGATGCATCAGATTTGGCCACAAGGTGCATTCAGGTGCCGGTGAAAGGCGTGTGTGAGGGAGTGAAAGTGATTTGGTTTCGATCTTGGGAATACTTTTTTCTTGACGCCACAGTCCAAACACCTGTTTTTTCGCTGACACAAAGAATACAAAAGCAGGGTGGGAAAAGAGGGGAGGTCGGGAAGGAGGACAGTCAGGGGCAGCAGGCTGTTATGCTGTCAATTAATCCAGCTCAGCTCCCTGCACAAAAAAAGGGACACACACACGTCGAAGGGGGGATCAGTGTAATAATCTGTTTAATTACTACACAAAAAGTCGCCAGGGTGAAGTGCTACAAAGAAGACAATATGCAACCACGTACTTGATAGTCACCTGCAAGCTCGGTGGCATCATGCACAGGTGGGCGGCAGAATACAGTGGCTAGCAATTTTAATTGTGGCCTCACAGTCTCAGTGCCCCAGACGCCTCATGTGTAGCTTACACTGCGCATGACAATTCCACAGTCCTGCCAAGTACCACACATCAGGCGTGAGACAAACGCATTTCAGTGTGGTGATCCGTATCACTGCACTGAAATGCATTGTCATGCATTACAGGCATAGCGCCTCGGCTGTCAAAGCCGTTAGCGCTGCCTACTAAATGCCTGCCTGCATAATTACTATGCTAAACTATAGCTTCTGATGTGGCTGGCAGCACGTCCTGGCGAGCATGCCATGCTCTCGCAGGTTTGCCGGCTACAGTTACTGATTCATTGTTTCAATAAGGAGATTCCCACCTTGCGGTCCCCGGTATTTGATAGGCAGCGCAGCGCCCCCCTACTGCAGCGTGCATAGCTGCCAAGGTTTCAGATTCCTATGTGTGACATTTTCATAATTTCAGTCTAATTATGAGTGACATTTCAACGACAAGGAGTGACACTTTCTTGCATGCAAAAACAAGCAACAAAGACGAGGGAAACTTTTAACCCCTTCGAGGCTGATGACGAGCTGGGCTCGTCATGGTGTAGCCTCCTCAAACACTGATGACGAGCCCAGCTCGTCATGAACAATGGGTTTTTTAAAAAGTCAGCATGACAGCAGAAGAACAGCAGCGCGCATGTGGTTAAATTTCAGAAATCACACCCTTTTGAGCAAAGAGAAATTCGAAGAAGATCTTGCCCCAAGAATAAATTGTCCTATATAGAATCTGGAAACCTCAGTGTTCTAATTGTGGTCTCTCCACTTAATATTGTGTGATCATTGCCAAATCACTAACCTTCATGCACTCAGCTCCGTAACCTACAGAATAGGATTGCTTAGATACAGGTTGCCTACCTGCTATGTAAACAAAGCGGTACAAAAAGGGGTGGTGAAGGACGGAGCATCTGAACCAATCAAACACTCACACCCAGTCAACAGATCTGGGTTTAATCCATCACCTTTCTTTAGCACACTCTGCCACCCCAGTTCAGACATGGCCATATGCAAATCAGTCTGACTCTGTGCCTCATGGGAACAGTCCAGCCCGAACTGCCAAGCCATGCCTTCCCTGGACTTCCCTGGACCGGAAACAAGCTTCCTAGGACCGGTTTATGGCATTACAGCCGTCTTCAGCCAGACTTGCTTGAATTTGGCAGGGTATGCTCAGACGTGAGTTCCTTGCTCACTTTGCCACTGGATTCAAGCCAGCCTGGCTGAAGACAGCTGTAATGCCAGAAACCGGTCCTAGGAAGCTTGTTTCCATCCAGGGAAGGCATGGCTTGGCAGTTCGGGCTGGACTCTTCCCATGAGGCACAGGGTCTGACTGATTTGCATATGGCCATGTCTGAACTGGGGTGGCAGAGTGGGCTAAAGAACGTGATGGATTAAACCCAGATCTGTTGACTGGGTGTGAGTGTTTGATTGGTTTAGGTGCTCCGTCCATCACCACCCCCTTTTGTACCGCTTTGTTCGCCATAGGTTGGCAGGGTATGCTCAGACGTGAGTCCCTTGCTCACTTTGCCACTGGATTCAAGGAATCCTGACTGAAGACGGCTGTAATGCCAGAAACCGGTCCTAGGAAGCTTGTTTCCGGTCCAGGGAAGGCAGGGCTTGGCAGTTCGGGCTGGACTATTCCCATGAGGCACAGGGTCAGACTGATTTGCATATGGCCATGTCTGAACTGGGGTGGCAGAGTGGGCTAAAGAACGGTGATGGATTAAACCCAGATCTGTTGACTGGGTGTGAGTGTTTGATTGGTTCAGATTCTCCGTCCATCACCACCCCCTTTTGCACCGCTTTGTTCACCATAAGTTGGCAGGGTATGCTCAGACGTGAGTCCCTTGCTCACTTTGCCACTGTCTTCAAGCAAGCCTGGCTGAAGACAGCTGTAATGCCAGAAACCAGTCCTAGGAAGCTTGTTTCCGGTCCAGGGAAGGCAAGGCTTGGCAGTTCGGGCTGGACTCTTCCCATGAGGCACAGGGTCAGACTGATTTGCATATGGCCATGTCTGAACTGGGGTGGCAGAGTGGGCTAAAGAACGGTGATGGATTAAACCCAGATCGGTTGTTTGGGTGTGAGTGTTTGATTGGTTCAGATGGTCCGTCCATCACCACCCCCTTTTGTACTGCTTTGTTCGCCATAAGTTGGCAGGGTATACTCAGACGTGAGTCCCTTGCTCACTTTGCCACTGGATTCAAGCAATCCTGGCTGAACACGGCTGTAATGCCAGAAACTGGTCCTAGGAAGTTTGTTTCCGGTCCAGGGAAGGCATGGCTTGGCAGTTCGGGCTGGACTGTTCCCACGAGGCACAGGGTCAGACTGATTTGCATATGGCCATGTCTGAACTGGGGTGGCAGAGTGGGCTAAAGAACGGTGATGGATTAAACCCAGATCTGTTGACTGGGTGTGAGTGTTTGATTGGTTCAAATGCTCCGTCCATCACCACCCCCTTTTGTACCGCTTTGTTTGCCATAAGTTGGCAGGGTATGCTCAGACGTGAGTCCCTTGCTCACTTTGCCACTGGATTCAAGCAAGCCTGGCTGAAGACGGCTGTAATGCCAGAAACAGATGCTCCGTCCATCACCACCCCCTTTTGTACTGCTATGTAAACAAGCATCTGCAATGCAACAGGTCTCGCATTTACGCAAGTTTGAGCTATTGGTATTGTAAATGACAATGCCTTTTATTTATGTTTTGGTTCCTAAAACATAAATAAAAAGCATTGTCATTTACAATGCCAATAGTTTAAACTCTCGCAAATGCAAGACCTACTGCATTGAAAAATATTGAAGGCATTGCTGAGTTTCCCTCTTCTGTCTCCCAATACCCCCTGAAGAGCTCCCCATTTGCTACAAGTTAAATAAACAAGCTAGTGGTCACAACTACGCAGGAGAGACCCTCCTGCAGTAAGAGAAACTCATTAAAGAAAAAAGTGCTCAGAGACTAAAGTAAAAGGGCCAGTCCTCATGGGAGAGTACAAATGAAGACAAGTTAGTATTAAGGAGGGACTAAAAAGTCAAATAGCGAATCAGAAGCCAGCATTTATAAAGGACAATGACAGAAGCCAATGACAGATATGGGCAGAGAGTTGACTGGGCTTAAAATACATACTGCAATACAGAATGGCTCACAGACCAGCGCATGCGCTGCCCAGGCTCCAACTAAAAACACACAACCGCCCATGTTTAGTGATTATTATTTCTGAAACGCTCCTCTTTCTTTGGAACCACTTCTAGGGTGCTGTATGTATGAAAATATTTTAAAGGGGCTACCTAGGAAACATTAAGAGTGGCTATTTTATTAGGTTTGAAGATGTGTTTTTCGTGAGCTATTATATTCTGATCTGTGTTTTACGTCACAAAAACAGACTTGAGCCATCTGTAAAAGTTCCACAGGGCATAATTCAGATGTTAGATCCACCCCCGTTGGCAGTCTAGCGATGCCTCTGACATCAGCTTTGGGTCACAGAATGCTAGGAGATCAGTTCTGTATTGGGCTACTTGACAAGCGGCAGCCAAATTATGCCTCTCGCGTTAGTTTTGGGCTAGAGAATGCTGGAGATCATCTCTGTATGTTACCTGCTAAAATAGAAACTTGCAATCTTTAGACATTTATTTTTCACCACTTTAAATAGCGCAAACCTTGTCAAGGTACAAAAGAGAACTTCACAAGTAATGCAAACTACATCAGAGGTTTATTGGCTTCTCGCCCATCTGATGAGAGCTCATATAACCAGGCATAGGGCTGATCCCGCGAGCCTCAAGACTTTTACAGCGATCTGTTTTGTGTCATCCAGCAGGTCGGGTTCCAGTTTAACTGGGACAGCTTGCGGACCACTTTGTCTGGGAACCACAGGTAGAAAATACTATGTTTTAAGCAACAATGCACTGTGCAGTCTAACTACAGCAAAGAGGGCCAACATGATGTGGGGGCCAGGCACAGGCAGAAATTACTGTGTGCAATGACAACTACAGCCACCTCTTCAAGCCTGGGCCCAGCTTATGCTCTGGATGCCAGCGCCCCATTTAGCATAGCTATTCAGTGTTTGGCGCTAAAGCTGCATGGACAAAAGAGTGGTAACTCCTAAGGGCACTAATGCCTGGCATTTAATGCCAGTGCTGCAATGTGGCAATAGGCATTAAAATATTCTAGCCTAACCCGCAATGCGTGGCACTTGGCTGGGCTGTCCAGCTTATATCCCATTAATTCGCTTAATATCCCTGGGGCTTACCCCTGACAAACAACACCTGTCATTATAAACAGTATAAGAAAGAGCTCGTAATTCTGACTCTGACGTCCAAAAATCATTAAACCTTAAATTTAAGGCGCATACCTTTAGACATCTTGACTTGACTATGGAAATGGGCTCATCAGAATTCACAAAAATCACCTGGCAGTCATACACTCTGCTGCACGACTTATCCCCGTAACAAGACAGTACAATCATTCTACACATTTATCATTTATTTCGACCAGTGTCTATCACCAATAGAAACAACAAATGTGCATGCATTACTCACATCGTGGCACCCCGGAATACCTGGGCCAAAAAACTCACCCCTCTTCTTGTGGATGCAGGTCATAAAGAAACAATAAACCCCCTTCTGTCACAATCACTAAGGCTTAATAAACAAAACACAATCTGTCCTTGGGAAACAGGCCCAAAAAAGGGAAGTTTATCCCCAGAGGAATTTGAACGAACCGCTCGTTCAAGACTTTCACGGAACAAAAAAACTTCCGGATCCAGAAACACCCTTTGAACAAAGAGCTGCATCGCAATATGTCCATTTTTTTCAAACATGATATTGTGAGGGCACACTGCAATGTGACCTAGTTTGTCTCTAATGTTCATCCTCTGTTACGCGTCAGAACCATTCTGGTATACTAGATTTCGCCCTCACATTTTCTTCTCAGTTTCTGCTACTTTTATAGTATGTAACTTGTAAGGAGTACTGTAAAGCACTCCGACTCCAGTCGCGGGTCTAGTTCGCGCTATACATTACAAAAAAAGCAAATTTCAAAACCGAAATTAAGAATCAGAAGCCCACAGCTCCATGGAAAGTGGTAACTGTACAGCTGAAAATATGGTTAAAGGGTGGCTAAAAAATTCTGTTTAAAGAATGATTATCTTGTAAGGTATTTGGCCAATAAGAGGTAGATTCACACCAGGGTTTAAATACGGCACTTGAAAATGAACAGGGGAGAGGAGGAGGGGGGCACTGAGTCTTCCCTGCTGTGCTAGGGAGTCACTTCACCCCCCGGCTACTCCCTCGCAGGACCCCTATACTCGGCACTGACTGACTGTGTACCCTAGAAAATCTGCATAGGGCAATTATTAATTTATCAAATCAGGTCGGTACGATGATGCGATCTAACCGAGGTCTGAGACTCGGGTGACTCCGGTGCATGCCAGTACTTTAAATGTATGATTTAGATTACCTGCGCTCTCAAGAGTTTGTTTACTGCGGCGACAGGCCCTTCCCCTCCTCAGAATCCAGTCCTGAATAAAACATCACACTCATGCATTTAGAAGGAGGGCTGTGCCACACATAATTTTAAAGTAAAGTCAAGCCCAGCCCAGCCCTGCCCCTCCCTAGCTGAAGACCATTAAGCTGCGTGCCCCGCGCGCGAAGCATACTGGAAAATCACTTCTTTGAAACTGCATCCCATAGGCCCTGCTGTCTGTCAATGACTGCACTTTGTGTTGTGGGGGCCCCTGGAGTTCGGGCCCCACGCAACGCGGGGGCTGCAGGGATGTATGTTACGCCCCTGACTCCAGCATATTAGCTACCTCAGCCTTAATGCTGGCTCTGACATGATAAGATAACCTATAGAGTTTATTTTTGACAGGTAGGCTGTTACCAGTGTCAATGTGGTGTACACACCATTCAGTAATGGCTGGGAGAAAGAGAACAGACCAGCAAACTGATCCAGCAACTGCTTACAGTCTCTGTGCTTGTGGTCTGTCAATTTGGGAGAGAGTACCACTCCCTCTACTGACCCATCTTGCACATTATTGTAGATGAGGTCAGGCACTGGTTCAGTTTCCTCCTCCATTTCCCCATCAGTGACCAGTAACATGGTCATATATGTCCTTTCATGTAGGGGTTTCAATCTGTTCATATGCAGGACCCTAGGAGGGTTCCTGGGGGTGCCAAGGTCAACCAAATAGGAAACCGTACCCTTCTTTTCTAAGATTGGATAGGCCCCACTCAGTTTGTCATGGAGGGCTCTGGGAGCCACATGCTCCACACCCACACCAAATGTCCTGGAGTATACTCAGGCATAGTAGCCTTCTGATCATACCAGGGCTTCATGAGCTCCTGGCTGGTCTCCAGTTTTCTGCTTACCTTATACGTGTACTCTGCCATTCTGGATCTCAGGCCTAGCACATAATCAAGCACATTGTCCTTTACTTCTTTGAAAGGCTTCTCCAAAGACTCTCTCGGCAGCGCAATGGCCCCTTTACAGGGTGTCCAGGGCACCAGATGATTTTGCAACAGTCTTTTACTCATGTGCAATGAGTGTATGAATGTCTAGTAAAAAAAAGAATATGAAGAAAAAACATAAGTAGGCTGTTTACCTGCATTTTCCAGCTGCATGACTACATATCTCTCTTAGTGCAGCGTGTGTGTTTGGGAGGCAGACAGCAGGGTGTGTATTAATAACAACAACAGTATTCTCGCCTTGGAATTCCTCGTGCCCAGTGCATTTAGCGCCCACCTAAAAAACCCGGTCCTAAAAAACTTCCGTCCGATCTCACTGCTCCCAGCCCCTGCGAAGATGCTTGAGGCACATCTAAACAAGCATCTCGCTGCCTTTGTGGAAGACTCGGGCTGTCTGGACATTTCCCAGCACGGATTCAGGAGGGAACACAGCACTGAGTCGGCCCTCACTATTGTGCTTGATAAGATCTGCACGAAAGTGGATGGGGGCCAGACCACCCTCCTGGTCCTGTTAGATCTAACTGCGGCCTTTGATACCCTCTTCCCCTCAGTACTCACATCTCGTCTGAGGGAAGTGGGGGTGAAGGAAGCAGCTCTAGATCTACTGACCTCTTTCCTTGACGGAAGGGAACAAAGAGTCAAGCTGGGGGAGTTCCTATCTTCATCCCGACCTGTGCTTTGTGGGGTCCCGCAAGGGTCGGCTCTTAGCCCGACCCTATTTAACATCTACGTGACCCCACTAGCCAGACTAATTAGAGCTTTCGGGATGGAGGTAGTTTTTATGCAGATGACACCCAAATCCTCGTCTCTCTTTCCCATTCAAATGTACCAACTGCCTCCAACTTTAGATCTTGCATGGAGGCGGTTGGTCAGTGGATGATCCAGAACTCACTCAAACTGAATGGGGAGAAGACTGAGGTAATGGTGTTTGGAGGGAAAGAGAACATCTGGTCAGCCAGCTGGTGGCCTGACTCGCTCGGAGTGTGCCCTTCCCCCACGACATCTGCTAAGAATCTTGGGGTGATGATAGACCCTGCCCTGGATATGGGCAGACAGGTTAGTAGAACCATCTCCACCTGTTGGGGCTTAATCCACACCCTGCGAAGAATCAGGAAATATCTCTCTCAGCAATCCAGAAAGCAAATAGCTGTCGCACTTATCGGCTCACGACTGGACTACTGTAATGCGCAGTATGCGGGGCTAAACAGGCGCCTGCTGCAGCGCTTGCAGGTAGTCCAGAATGCTGCAGCCAGATTTGTTCGGGATATTCCCAGACGCTCCTCGGCCACGTTGGCCAGGAAAGCGCTGCATTGGCTACCGGTAGAGCACCGAGTACGGTTTAAAGTCCTATGCATGACCTATAGAGCCATTGCAAAGAACAGCAACACGGGAGTTGGTCCCATCATCTCCCATTACACTCCTGGAAGGGACTTGCGCTCCTCCAGGAAACTGCTCCTGACAGTCCCCCGCATACGAAGAGCCAAGTGGGGTGGCAGGGCTTTCTCCACCCTGGCCCCTAAATGGTGGAATGATCTCCCTCTGGATCTCAGGTCCCTACCCTCCCTACAGAAATTCCGAAGTGCCCTTAAAACTCGCCTCTTCCTGCAAGCCTATGTGTAAGGATGATGTTTCCATTTTTTAGATGTTATTGTTAGGCGCCTTGATACCTGCGGGTTATTATTTTGCGCATTATAAATCTTTATCAAATCAAATCACCTAGACAGCCTCCTGCTTGAAAATGAGTACCTCATGAGGGAGAAGAGAAACGGAAACCAGAGTAGCTTGAAGGGAGTAGGTGGAAGAAGAGATGCAGAATCTGGGCCTTACGCTCAGTAACATCAGTGAAGACAGTAAATAAGAACACAGAGGGAAAAAAAAGCTGGGCAAAAACCGTTATCCCAAGAATTTTGTTCAGCTTATGTTAACGAGCTCGGATAAGGACGGGGCTGTTATCATCAATGGAGAAGCACACAGACTCGAACCTGTGGCTCTTAGGGTGAGGCGAGTAACACACATGTAGGTGTTGGGTTAGTAAATATATATTATAAATCCATACATGATGAGATAACTCACACACATGCTCACATATGTGGATCTATGCCACGAAACAACACACGGATGCACACAGAGGTTTGATCCACTAAATGCCTGGGGGAGGAAGTTTGTAAACGGACACAAAGTCATGCAGGAAGTTAAATGTCCTCCTTCCCATCCTGTCATTTCTGACCCACAACAATATGCACCCCCATGTATCACTCTTGACCCTGGAAGAACACTGTGCATGCGTGCCACCATCTTACTGCAGCTCAAGTGAGGTCATCTCAACCCACACTGGTAAACTCACAAACGTCACCGCCTTTCTTGCATAAATATGCATCTTTAACCCTATGTTGGTCCTGATTAAGTGGGCAGATAAAGCAAAATATGGTCCCTGCAATGTGATACCTCTCAATGCTACCACACACTTAGGTTCACTTGATACTAAGCATGAGCAAGTGACAGCGTCCATATGCCTGACCCAATTATGACCGCCAATTACGACACTCAACTTTTTTGTGCCCGCGCTAGAGGCTCCTTTAAATGTATACGTTTGCAGTCCAATTTAGCAGGCATAGAGGAACGAGTAAGCTTGCCTTAGTCTTCTTTAGACAAAAATATGCGACTTGCAAGCTGAACTGAGCTTAGTGTTGTGTCCTGTAGTTGGGAAGTGAGTGCCCTAGGGGTACCAATCTGGGGCCTACACTCCGGGGCATCTAATCCTAACTAGGCCTAACATGTGGCCCTAGAATAAACTCAGTCGGACACTGGGAATAACTTTGTTGCTTGGTCTGCGCGCCTCTGAACGCCTGCGTGCGTGCGAGACCTCTTTTTATTATCAGGAGTCACATGACTAGCGCGCCCCACGCCCGGGGCGCCGGGGACGGACCTCCAGGAACATAACATTCCTCCTAAAATAAGGAAAAACCAAAACAGAATCATAAACACACTTGAACATTTTCTTTTCAGTCTCAGGAAACATTAGGACCGATACCTTCAGCGTCCTTTAAATGCAGCGCCACTTTACTGGCTGCTCTGCTCAAACATATGCATATTTAAATAGGAACAGTCTTACGTGAAGTAGTCTCTTAACCAGCCGGAGGGGGTGGGATTGTCTCGTAATCGACGTTGCGACCCCCTGTGAGTCAGCATTTCCGCTCCAACCTCCAGCTCGTGACTTGGCGCCTCTCTGTCGGCCCCCTCCGGATCTGGGGCCTCCTCAAGGGCCTCCGCGTCACCTCCCACTTCTTCACTGGAGACCTGTGGCTCGTTACTTTGTCTGACCTCGTGACTGGTTGTTGATTCGACATTTGGCGAGTTAGTTGCAGTTTCGGTTTGTTCACCACCCTGCTGATGCTCTGACTCCGGGACTGCGGGATGAAACAGTTTGAAGTGAGACACATTGCGAGTCACCCTGTCTCGTCCTCGGATTGCTGTGAGGCGGGTGCCTGTCACCCCAATCACTCGCCATGGTCTCTTCTCATAATTGAGTCTGAACTTGCCACTAGTGACGCGATTGCGAATAAGCACCACATCTCCTCTTTTGAACTGAGGAGGCACTGCCCGTCGGCTTCGGCTGATTTTTGCAAACGTGGTGTTTCTTTTCCTCGCAACCACTTCTTCGTTTACCACTTCAGGTGACCACTGGGGATGATGAGGGATGGAGTCTGTTATCACTCTTCCTAGGAGAAGGTGTGCTGGGGCCACCCCTGTTGTGGAATGCGGGGTCTGGCGATAGCTTCGAAGAAACGTAAAGATGGCCATTTCCACAGACTGTCCTTTATCGTGAGCAATACGGATGACTTTGTTCAGTGTCCTCATGAACCTCTCGGCCTCCCCATTAGCTTGAGGCCACCGAGGTGTTATGCGCCTGTGGCATGTTCCAAGAGATGACAAGTAGGCAGCAAAATCCTGACCTTGAAATGGCGGTCCATTGTCCGTTCTAAGTTCCTTCATGGCACCATGAGTGGCAACAATCTTTTCCATTTTGGGTATGACACAGTCTGCACTGGTACTTGTTACGATTTCCACTTCGGGGTACTTTGAGTGATCATCTATCATCACCAGAGTGTGTCTTCCATCCGGGAGACTGCCAAAGTCCATACTGACCCGCTCCCAGGGCCCTTGTGGTCGGGGCTCCACGATAATGGGGGCTTCCCGGGAAGTTTCCCCCGTGACTTGGCAGGCAGTGCACGACCTCACCACGCTCTCCACCATGTCGTCCATGAGGGGGAACCACACTTTGGTTCGCAGCCGGGCCTTGGTCTTGACCATCCCCTGATGCCCTAGGTGGGCCAGTTGGATCACTCGTCCCGTGAGAGCCGTTGGTATCACTAGGCGATGTCCTCGCAGTAGGCATCCCGCGGCATCTACATTAAGTTCAGCCCTGACATGGTACAAACTGTCCATGATTTTCTGAGCCTCCGGGGTGAGCACCTTCCAGCCCTCCTTAGCTTTTTGCCAGTTGGCAGTTCGGAGAAGGTCCTTGGCCCGCTGTATGCAGGCATCTTGAGCCGTGGCGCTCACGACGTCCTCCAGGGATATGAGACGCGGGCATGACCTGGCCACTACCCACTTCACATATGCTTCTGTTTCTTCCGCTTCATCCATCTCTTCTGGAGTTGCGGGCCTAGGATGTCGTGATAGGTAATCTGCCGGATTCTTCGCCCCTGGTTGGTACTCGATATTGCAATTGTATTCCTGCAGTTGCAAGATCCATTTTTCTATTCTTGGTGGTGGTTTCGATGAGGTCCCTGAGAACAGAGCCAACAGCGGCTTATGGTCCGTCACCACCGTGAATGGCTTGCCATAGACATACAGGTGGAAGTGGCGACATCCCCAATGAATTGCGATGGCCTCTTTCTCAATCTGTGAGTATCTCTGCTCACTGTCCGTGAGGGACCTGCTGGCGAAGGCAACTGGGGACCAGTCTATTTCGTCTCTTGCCCTTTGCATCAGTACGGCCCCCAACCCCGCCGGTCCGGCATCTACCGCAATGAGAGTTGAGTGTCGCGGGTCAAAGAACGCCAGCGTGGTGTTGCTGGAGAGTGAACTCTTGATGTCCTGGAACGCCTTCTCCTGTTCCGGTCCCCAGCTCCACGGAGTGGAGTCCTTAGTGAGCTCACGCAGTGGGAGAGTTAGGTTGGCCAGGTCCTTGATAAAACGACCACAGTAGTTTACCATGCCAAGAAAACTCCTGACTTCCGTGACTGTCATGGGCGGTGGCGCATCCTTAATGTCTTTAACTTTATCAGGATCGGGGTTGACGCCGTCAGCTGAGAAAACATACCCAAAGAATCCCAGTTTGGTCCGCAAGAATTCGCACTTGTCTCGGTGTAGTGTGAGTCCCGCACTGCGGAGTCTGCGAAATACTTGCGCCAAGCGGTGATTGTGTTCTGGGATCGTTCGGGCATGCACCATGATGTCATCGCTGACATTTATTACTCCAGGTATGCCAGCAATCAGCTCCTGAATCACATTCTGGAAAACTTCGGCCGCACTGGAGATCCCAAAGCTAAGTCTGGTATATCTGCGAAGTCCAATATGGGTTGAGAAAGTTGTGATATTTCGTGACTCTTTGTCTAGCACCAGTTGGTGATACCCCGCCCGAAGGTCCAGTTTGGAAAACCAGCAGGCTCCAGCCATTTCCCCAATTAAGTCATCTATCGTGGGGGTGATATGGCGCTCCCTCTTGATGGCAGCATTTGGGAGGCGCATGTCCTCGCAGATCCGGACTGCTCCCGGCTGTTTCGGTTTCCTCGTGACCACGATGGGCGAAACCCAGGGGGTGGGGCCTGATACCTTCTCGATTATTCCGGCTGCTTCCAGCTTTTGCAGTTCTTCTTCCACTAGTGGCCGCAAGTGGAATGCAATGCGACGGTGTCGCAAGGCCACGATTTGTACGGTGGGGTCCAAGTGCAGATGTATTTCACGACCCTTGAAACACCCAATTCCCTCAAACAGGTCTGGAAAGTCCATGATCAGCTGTTGCACCGACTCCTCATGTACCCCAAAGGCAAATGTGACCACCCCCAGGTCTTCGGCCGTTCTGCAGCTCAGGAGCATGCCCTGACCCTCTTCCGGCACGAAGATGTTGGCTCTTGTGATCTTGTCTCCATGTCGGACTGCCGCTTTGAATTTTCCACGGATCCGGAGCGGAATGTCTTGACCGTAGGCATATACCGTGATGGGGGTGGAGCTGAGTCTTGGAGGGCTAGACATGTTACTGTAGAGGGACGCACTCATAAGGTTTATGGATGCGCCGGTGTCTACTACCGCCATGATATCCTGATCAGCCACCTGGATGGAGCATTGGGGCAGTGTCCTGGTGCGTCTGGTGGCAGTGCCGATCATGTGCACCTTGTGTACGGATCGCTCCTCCTCGTCATCGTCATCCATGTCGCTGTTGCTGGGATCACCTTCAGCGACCGTGTGCACCGTCTGGCGAGGCTTACGGAACCTCTTGGACCGGCATACTTTTTCGAAGTGGTTCATCTTGCCACATCCTGAGCATCTCTTGCCCCGTGCTGGACACTCTGGTGCCGGGTGTCTCGGGCCTCCACAGTAACCGCATGACTGTCCTGATGCCCCACCTTGAGGGGGTGTCGCTCTTTTTTGGCCATTTGGACGGTGTCTGGACCTGTATCTTATTGACCGGTTCCACTTTCACATTGGCTTGTAGTGCCGCTTCCATGTGGGCCGCCCTGGCCTTGGACAGCTCCTTTGTGCGGCCAAGGGTGAGGATGTCGGGTAGAGGCTTCCCCGATTCTTCCAGGATTCTCTCTCGCAACTTTGCAGAGGCACATCCTTGAATTATCTGGCCCCTGATCTCCTCCGTTACATCCTGGAATCCACAAGTTAGTGCTAGTTTCTTAAGTCTGGAGTGATATGCATCCAGCGATTCTTCCGGCAGTTGCCGTGCTTGTCGAAAAATGAACCGTTCGTAGTCCTGGTTCGCCATTGGCTCAAAGTGTGCATTGAGAGCATTAATCAGGGTGTGATGAGTCTTGGGGGTCACCCTCTGTGAGGGTCCGAGCTATAGAATGAATATCTTTGCCACCACGGTGGAGGACCATGGCACGCTTCTGCTCCTTATGAACTTTGGTGGCCTCGAAGAATATTAGGAGCCTGTCCACCCACTCCTTCCACTTCGGGGCGAGAGTGGAGGGCGCACCCTCCACCACAAACGGTTCAATGGGCGGAATGGTAGCCATCGCCCAGGACGCGCTGGATCAGGCCCGTGGCCGGCTGAGGTGATGTCCGAAGAGGCACTCCGACGAGGTCGGTGACAGCTGGGGCTTTGCACGGACGTGACAGTGCCCACCGGCCGGGCGGATGAGGATCGCCAAGAGTCCCCCAGCAACCGCAGCGGAGCGCGTACGACCGGCGCTCCGGAGTCGGACGGCAATGTAGCGCCCAGGGACGAGTAGACACCACGTCCCCTCGGGCAGCTGGGCAGGACCGGACGCCGTCCGGATCGCCTCGCCAGGCGTGCCGAGGTGCGATTCACGCACGTGCCACCGAGCACGGTGCGGCACCGGACAGGGAAGTTCTGCAGAGGAATGGCCTCGCGTGACCAATCGTGCGTCGATGCGCAGCAATATAGCGTCGGGCAGCGCCGCTCGACTTCAAAGAGCCAGGGGTGGCAGTCGTCCCTCCAGGCGAGCTGTGTGGGGGTGTGTGTGGCAGCAAGGCACGAGCGCCACGAGCGAATGGGAGCGCTCGCAGCCGCCTCACCCAAGAAGGGGCACACACACGCCCGTAGCGAGGGGTCGGCAACCACCCTCGTCGCCAATTGTTGTGTCCTGTAGTTGGGAAGTGAGTGCCCTAGGGGTACCAATCTGGGGCCTACACTCCGGGGCATCTAATCCTAACTAGGCCTAACACGTGGCCCTAGAATAAACTCAGTCGGACACTGGGAATAACTTTGTTGCTTGGTCTGCGCGCCTCTGAACGCCTGCGTGCGTGCGAGACCTCTTTTTATTATCAGGAGTCACATGACTAGCGCGCCCCACGCCCGGGGCGCCGGGGGCGGACCTCCAGGAACATAACACTTAGGTTATGAGATCATCGCTCAGCGTGCGCTATTTTATAAAACAAACAGCAATGCGGGAAACAAGCATTTTTAAGTAAAAGCACCACTTTGTGCTTTCACTTCAAAGTTACATGAAAGAACAGTACAATGGGGGCTCCTACGAGGCTGCAGCTCTTGTAAAATGGAGGGAGGGGTGAGGGATAGGACAGGAGCACCAGGCACAAGAAGGAGTGGGAGGCAAGACTACAACAAGCCCTACCCCTTTAAAAGAAACCCCAAAATAAATATCCTACCAAAAAGAAGCCCAACTATCAGTGGACACGAAAAGTGCAAAAAGGGTAAATAAATACAAACAACAGAGCGGGAGGCATGGTGTTGGAGAGAGCACTAACATAACTTTAGCATTAAGAGGAGGTGGGAGACAGGAATTATATATTACCCCCAGGTCCTTCTGGTCCTCGTCCCCTTCATACTAACAAGTGAAATAATCTATCTCACCGACAGGAAAAAGAGAAGAAGGAATGCTGGTACACCCCTCCCCCCCTACTGGGAGTACATAACCGTACTCTACCCAGCATTCCTCCTGTTCTTTTTTCTGTCTTCCGACAGTATGTTGTGGATCAGGAGCCAGGAGGCTCCTGAGGGCTTACCTGTTCCTGGTCTCCCCCTCTGCGGGCTTGGGGGGAGTCCTGCTGATGCCTCCTTCGGTTCCTGGATGTTTTTCACGCTGTGGGGCTTCGTTTGGATGCGCCTCCTGAGTTGCTGGGCACATTGGGGGAGAAGTAGTTCCTACTTGGTCCTCGCAGAGTGCGGCTGCCCCCGTGTGTCTGGGGGGCTTCCGTCCGGGGCTTGCCTGACTTCCTTGGTTTTGGGGAAGGAAGTCAGGTGTTTTTCCTACGGCGGCTAATGGCAGTGCTCTGGGGTGCTTGCCGGCCCTCTTGTAAGTACTGCATCGCGTTTTTTTGTTCCTTTAGAGCGGCTGTCTTCTTGACTGTGGGGTGTGTGCTGTTTTCTGCGGCTGAGTCCACTGTTGTGGGCATTTTTTGCATGCTGGGCTGATTAGTGGTGCCTGATTTGGGCCGGTCCTCTTCTGCCCGGCCTGCCGGGCCTCTTGTTGCTGTTGGGTTGCTTGCTGGTGGTGTCCTAGGGATTCCAGCTTGGTGTCCTTCTGGTGAGCTGATTCATCTGTGGCCCTCCTTCAACAGTCTTCTTGCTTGCTTGCTGGGCTTCCTCCTCCAGTCCAGTCCCTGTGGGAAATATGCCAGGAAGAGTAGGCATGTTGATGTTTCCTCCTCCTCTTTTTCATCTTCCTCTTCAAGCTCTCCTGTTCATGACCGGAGGCGTAGGCGATGACCAGACCTTATTGGAGATGGATGTGCTCCTCGGGCCAAATCCTCTGTTCGGGCCCGCCTTCTTCTTCTTCTTCTTCTTCTGCTTCTGAGGATGAGTGGTTGAGGAGTGATGTGCTGAAAGGCAAATATGTCGACAAAGACATGTTGCCGGACTTGTTGAAGCATGTGAAGGAGGATATTGGATTTCCGGCCAATGATGCCCCAAACACTTCTGAGAGTTCTTTACTTTTCCAGTTCCAGTGCACTGCTGCTGTGGTTATGCTGGTTCATCCATGTATCAGGGAGGTGCTTGACCGAGAATGGAAGGATCCAGAGCGCATTATGCTTCCTCGTTTCATGGTGAAATTCTATCCTCTTCAGGATATGGCCAAGGACTTACCGGACTCCGTTCCTATTGATTATTTGTGGCCAGTCTCGTGGGGTGCACTACTTTGGCTGAGGATGCAGTGGTGAGGGATCCTGTTGACTAAAAAGGTAGACACGTTCCTGCGGAAGGTTTATTCTGGTTCCCATCTGGCACTCAAGGCTGGCATTTATAGGTTTTATGTGGCTCAGTCTCTGCTTTCGGATTTAAAGTCCTTGTATGGGTCGATAGATGATGCCACTGACTGTTCGGGGCTTCTGGCTCATATTGAGAGGCAGGTGGAATTCCTGTATGATGTTTCCTTCGACGTCGTGCGTGCCTCGGCCCTCTCTGGGGGTGCTTGTGTGGCTGCTCATTGTAACTTGGCCCTGAAGGACTGGAAGACGGATTCACCCCAGAAGTCTTCTACGCTGCGCTTGCCCTTTCAGGGTTCCATTGTATTTGGTGAGGAGTTGGAAGGCAGATTGCATCATCTGTTTAAGGAGAAGAAGCATTCTTCTTCTTTCAAACAGTCTTCCTCTGTGCCGGCTTCTTCAAAGCCCAAGACATTCTTCCATCCTCCCTCTCGCAGGCAGATTAACCGTGGCAGGCGTCGTTTTCAGTATGGGAAGAGTCGGGACAAGAAGGCGAAGTCGCCTCCTGCAAAGCCTCGTTCCTGACTATCTGGCGGCCCACCCCGTATCGTTGGTCGGAGGTCGGCTTCGGTTCTTTCTTCCAGCCTGGATGTCCTCCTGTTCAGACTTGTGTTTGCTGGACATTGTGCAGTTGGGGTACCTCATACAGTGTTCAGCTCCTCCTCCGGACTCTGGGGTCTGTCCGACTCCCTGGCCGTATTGTCCTTCTAAGCGGGCAGAACTGTGTCTGGGGGTCAAGGCTCTGCTGGACAAGGTGGCGGGGGAGGAGGTTCCTCCTGGGGAGAGGGGTCAGGGATTTTATTCCATAATTTTTCTGGTTCACAAGGTGACGGGGGTTTCATCTTGTCCTGGATCTGAAGGCCCTGAACAAACTTTGATGCATGTCCCGTTCAAGATGGAGACTATTCAGCGGGTGATTCCCCTGGTTCTCTGGGGTCATTTCATGTGCACTCTGGGCCTTCAGGATGCTTAATATCATATTCCAGTTCACCCCCTTTCTCTCCTGAGGTTTTGTCTTCAGGGCATCCATTATCAATACCAGGTCCTCCCTATTGGCCTGAAGTCAGCCTCCAGAGTGTTTACTAAGGTGATGGCTGCCTTGCATCTCCAGGGGTTGATGGTTTACTCTTATCTGGACGATTGGCTCCTTCATGCTCCTTTCGCAGTTCAGTTGTTGAGGGATCAGGAGTTGGTGTCTTCGGCCATGGGGGCCCATGGGTTCCTGTTGAATCTCCCCAAGTGTCAGCTGCTGCCTTCCCAGGACTTGACATTTATAGGGGCTTGTTTCCGCACAGATCAGAATTGGGTCTTCCTGCCGGTTGCTCTTGCGGTGACCTTGTGCTCCCTGGTTCGGCATTTTCTGGTGGGTCGGTCCTTCACGGTCCGTCTTTGGTTGCGCCTTCTGGGTCTGATGACATCTTCAGGGGGTGATGGTTTACCCTTATCTGGACGATTGGCTCCTTCATGCTCCTTTCGCAGTTCAGTTGTTGAGGGATCAGGAGTTGGTGTCTTCGGCCTCGGGCCCCATGGGTTCCTGTTGAATCTCCCCAAGTGTCAGCTGCTGCCTTCCCAGGACTTGACATTCATAGGGGCTCGTTTCGGCACAGATCTGAATTGGGTCTTCCTGCCGGTTGCTCTTGCGGTGACCTTGTGCTCCCTGGTTCAGCATTTTCTGGTGGGTCGGTCCTTCCCGGTCCGTCTTTGGTTGCGCCTTCCGAGTCTGATGGTGGCTACGCTGTTCACTGTGTCTTGGGTGCGTTTCCATCTTCAGCCTCTTTGGTCCTTCCTGTTGGCTCAGTGGGATCCTTTGTCTCGGGATTTGTCTCTCTTCGTTCCGGTGTCTCTATCAATCCTGCCTGCTCCGCACTGGTGGATGTTGTCGGACAAGCTTGCCAGGGGTCTTCCTCAGCAGGCCCCTCCTCCGGTTGTCATCACGACAGACGCCAGTGCGTTGGGATAGGGGCAACTTTGGGGACAGAATTCCTTCAAGGTCGTTGGTGGCTGCTGTAGAGTCGGCGGTCTAAGAATTGGCGGGAGTTGTCTGCTGTGTCCCGGGCAGTCTTGGGGTTTCAGAGTCTGCTGCTGCACTCCCATGTGTTGGTTTGGTCAGACATCACTGTGACCGTGGCTTACTTGAATCACCAGGAGAGTATCTGGTGCCAGCCCCTGAACGCAGTGGTGTCTCCACTGTTTTGCTGGGCGGAGGGCCATCTCTTGTCTCTGATGGCTGTTCATATCTGGGGGGTTTATGATGGGGTGGCAGATGTCCTCAGTCACTTTTTTTCCAACTCCCTGGAGTTGGCTTTGATTCCGGTGGCCTTTCGTCTGGTGTGCGTGAGGTTTGGTCTTCCTTATCTCGACCTCTTTGCTTCCCGGCTCAATGCTCTGCATCCTCGCTTTTACTCCAGGGTCCCTCAGGAGGGGTCTTGGAGGGATGGATGCTCTTACCCTCCCTCGGCCTTCTCGCCTGCTGTATGCCTTTCCTCCCCTTTCTCTGATCTCTCGGTTTCTGTCTCGACTCGTGATGGAGGATCGGGAGGTGGTGGTGCCCTTCTGGCCCAGCCGGTCGTGGTTTACCATTCTGAAGTTGTTGGTGGTTCAGGGTCCTTGGTTCTTCCCCTTCCCACCATCTCCCTTGCAGTCCGCTCTGATGTTGTCCCTTTGGCGTCTTCGTCTGTCAGTTTGGAGGTTGAAAGACAGGGGTGGAAGAATCGGGGTATCCCTGAGCATTTAGCTTTGGCGATTCAGCAGTCCCGAAGGCCGTCTACTCTTCCGTCCTACGTTTGGCACTGGGGGAACTTCGAGCATTGGTGTCTCGGTCTGGCGTTGTCTCCTTTGGTTTGTCCTTTGCCTGATGTTCTTCAGTTTCTTTGGGATGGGTTTGAGAAAGGTTTATCTGTCTCCAATCCAGTGGGTGGCTATTCTGGCTTTCCGTTCCCCTTGGGGCAATCTGCCTGATGTGGATGACCTGATTTCTCGTTTATTGCGCACTTTTTCCATTTCCCGTCCTGTGGTTTGGCCTTCTTTTCCTCTTTGGGACCTCCCTTTGGTTTTGAGGGCTTTGGTGGCTGCACCTTTTGAGCCTTTGGAGGAAGTTGATTTGAAGTTTGTCACTTTTAAGGTTGTTTTTTTGGTGGCTATTACTTCTGCTCGACACCTGGGAGACCTGGGGTCTTTAATGGCTTGGGAGCCTTTTCTTTCCTTTTCTGAGAATGGCGTTGTTCTTCGTTTGGATTCTTCCATTGTTCCTAAAGTTTCATCCCAATTCCATTTCTCCCAGGAGCTGGTCGTGCTTGCTCTGTGTTCTGTTCAGGTGGAAGAGGACGACCTTCTCTGGTCTTTGCTGGATGTTTGCCGTGCTTTGCGGGTGGGGAACAACCTTTACAACGAAGGTTTTACAACTCCTTCCCAACTTTCCACGGTGACTGGAGTTGGAATAGTAAATTAAAATATTTACTATCCAGCACCCCTCAACGCAAGTCGTTGTAACGACTTGCGTTGTGAAAGTTGCGTAGTAACGGCACGCGTTGTAAAAGTACGCGTTGTAACGTCGTACATCCTTTGCGGGTCTATGTGGACCGTTCTCGTTCCATTCAGCCATCTGACTCCCATTTTGTTTCCTTTGGGGTGGTCTCCAGGGGTTGCCGGGCTTCCACTTCCTCCATTGGTCGTTGGTTGAAGCAAGTCATAATGTTGGCCTATTCCCTTTTGGACTTCCCTCCTCCGGCTGGGGTTCGGGGGCGTTCTATGCGGGGGTGGTGGTTTCCTGGGCGGAGGTTCGTGGTGTGTCCTTTCTGAAATTTGTAGGGCCGCTACTTGGGCTTCTGCTAATACCTTTGTTCTGCATTACGGGATTCAGAATGTTCTCGGGGGATGACGCTAACTTTGCTTTGGGGGTGCTTCGGGCTGTGTTCTCCTAATTCCTCTTTTTCTTTTCATTTGTGCTGTTTTTAATAAATTGCTGCATTTGCTATGGCTCTGTGTCCTGGTGGTTTGTTGTGTGATGATGGCCGGTTGCTGCTTGGGTAGTCTCACTTGTTAGTATGAAGGGGACGAGGACAGGAGGGACCTGGGGGTAATGTCCTATTACTTACCGGTTATCTTCATTACTCCGGTTGCCGTTGTCCTCGTTCCCTTAATAGCATCTCTCCCTTCCTCCCAGGCTTCCGGACCTCATCTGGGGCTTGGTGGTTCAGGAGGAATGCTGGTTAGAGTACGGTTATGTACTCCTAGTAGGGGGGAGGGGTGTACCAGTATTACTTCTTTTGTTTTTTCTGTCGATGAGATAGATTTTCTCTCACTTGTTAGTATGAAGGGGATGAGGACAGGAGGGACCTGGGGGTAATGTCCTATTACTTACCGGTTATCTTCATTACTCCGGGTGCCGTTGTCCTCGTCCCCTTCATAGCATCTCTCCCTCCCTCCCGGGCTTTCAGCCCTCATCTGGGGCTTGGTGGTTCAGGAGGAATGCTGGGTAGAGTACGGTTATGCACTCCCAGTAGGGGGCGAGGGGTGTACCAGCATTCCTTCTTTTCTTTTTTCTGCCGATGAGATAGATCATCTCTCACTTGTTAGTATGAAGGGGACAAGGACAATGGGACCCGGAGTAATGAAGATTACCAGTAAGTAATAGGACATCTACCTGCAACCAGCTATTGCGCAAAGCTGAACACAGCCAAACAGTAACAGACATGGAAACCACAAAAAAAATAGTCTCCAGAAGAACACATAAAGAATCATGGCGCAATGAGTTAGTAATTAGTCTCTGGTGCGTGGGAGGGAGGAAGAGTAGAGAAAAAGAAGGGACAAAGAGGCAGGACTGACCTGTAGCAAGAAAGGATTTTTAAAAGACACTGAAACAAAAAAAATCAAAAGCAGGGGGATGGCTTTAAGCCCACAATAGAAGTTACAACTTGAATACTCGACCTAATATGAGATCCACAAAAAAAGCAAAGGTTAGGAGCTGAAATGAGATTAGACCTAGGCCCAGATTTATCAAAGGCTTGTGCTGCCCTTGTGTCACGCAGGATGACGCAAGGGCAACGTAATCCTTATGTCAGATTTACCAAGTCACGCTAGGAAACCTTGCATGGCCCTGCTTTGCTTGGTAAATTGGGAGTAACGCAAGTCTGCACAAGTTGCTGCCTTGCTTTACTCTGTGCCAGGAAGGCATTACATGGGTGAAGCGTGGGTGTTTCCATGCATCCACCCATGTATTTTGGTACATTTCCAGATTTACCAAGCTAGGTAAGCCTGGTAATGCGTCAAACTGCTAAGCCTTCCCAACAGAGACCCAATGAGGAGAAATATATTTATTTCTCCTTGTTATTTCCTCTTTATAAATATGCTGCATTTTTTGTGCAGGAAGGTGCCCCACCCTGCACATAAACAATCCTGCCTACAATGCAGGCCATAGTGGCAATGGTGCAAGTGTGCCTGTGATGGCGCTAGGCAGCACACAGTGCGTCAACACAGATAGAGAGCAGGATTGCACCATATGGTGGGAAATATGGCACATTCCAGCTCTCTCCATTTGACACAGTGTGTAGGAAGTTGGATATCCGACTATATGGTTACCCCAACTTTGTGCCTAGTGTTTAGCTGATTTTTGGCTTAGTTGGCCTGGGATCCTGCTATTCGGGGCCCCATAACATGCTCTCCCTTTAAAATGGACTCCATGTACTTTAGGTACATACCTGATTGGGTATTGGGTCACCTTTGTGAGTCCCTGTATAGTGTACCATAGGTACCTAGGGCATAGGTGCATCCAAGGCCTACCAGGGGCCACCTGTATTATGCCACCCCTGGCTGGCCACCCAAACTGACACCACAGGCTTATCCATCAGCTTGGGCGAGGTGGTGTAATCACCCCTTGTTTAGATATAGTACACCTATATCTACCCTTATATATAGACACATACATACCTATAAGTCACTCCTATGGCAGGCCGTGACAATCCGGGAGGCAGAGTGCTTGGTTTTATGTGAGAGGGTGCCCTAGCATGAGCTGAGCCTCTCTGCAGCTTTCGGAACCATCTCCTTATAGCTGTTCTATGATATAGCCATACCATATACTCTTAAGTGCATTATAATCCTTGCGGTTAATGCTAAGTTTGGTTTGGCTTTATCAAAACATGTCGTGTAAGGTGTCAAGCACTTTGGAATGCTACCCCCCCCCCCGCCAGTTCTGGCGGCGGCGGTAGCATTCCACCCTTCTAGAGGGAGAAGACATGTAGCTACTGCTTTACCCGGTTAAAGTTAAACAGAGCCTCGGTATCACAAAATGGATGCTGCTGCCACAGACACAAGTTTGACCTCCTGCTGCTGGACGAAACTCCGGCAAGGGAGGCCTGGACAATAGCTTTCCTGTCAGGGGAGGTGCTAGCAACCTAGATTGTATTGGGGCAGGGTGGGTTCAATGGAAAGATGCTTTTCCAGACACTGCCTGGGGCACATAAGGTGCTCCATACATAGCCCAGTTCAAACCAGTTGCTGGGGCACTCAAGTCCCGCGCTGGCACGAAACTGGACAAAGGGAAAGGGATGTAACCACCCCCTTCTCAGGGTCCACCCATAGGAGGGACCTAGCAGGTAATCCAGCCCCTAAAATCAGTATAAAGATAGGAGCTGTGTCTAGAGACTTTAGATTAATCCTGGAAGAAACCTTGATAAGAACTCTTGGACCTTCGATGTTCTATATCGACTAGAAGACTGAAGACATCCCCCTTGTGGTCAAGGAGTGGCCACCCTGTGCAAACAGGCACCACCAGTAACTTGCCGGTTTGCTTTGTCGATGCTCCTGCTGGAACCAAAAGACTCAGCTACTCAGGAACTGGACTTCGAGACTTCTGCGACTCCGATTCACACCCACAGCAAAGCTGAGACCCGTGGTAGACACGAGAGACGTGGGACTGGACACCCTGGACATCCTGCACTTTGCTAACAGTGCAACTACCGAGGCACCCTTGAAGTTGTGCATTGGGGGTTGAGAAGCCCCAGACCCGAGCGCCATTTGCACTGAGGCTCAGCACACCACAATCCACGAGTGCCGCGTGGGGCCTGCTCCTGCATTTCAGCTTGACGCATCTTCCTGGTTGCTAGCCTGTTGGCTAATGCGCCCTCTGAAGACAAAACTTTGAAACTAAACTGCTTTCCTGGTTGCTCCATGCTTGCTCCAGCTTCCCTCCAAAGGAGAAGCTCCCCAGACCTTGCTAGTCTGACTCGAAGCCCATCTTCACTTCCTGCATGGATTGTGGTTACCAAGGCTTGTTAGGTTGAATCCAGATACCAACACCGCAGTCAACTAGATCGTTTGTGGGACAGCTCGAATCCATCTCCTGGTTGTCGTTGACGCCTCCTGGTCATCGTGGCTGCAGAGTTTTGCATCTTCACCTGAAATCACTCAACATCGCCTGGTTCCTTCCTGGTTCCTTTCTGGTCACTGGCTAGTAACTCAGACTCTGTCTCTCTGCTTTCAGGTTCTTCTCATCTCTGATCCACCCTTGGATCCACCCGGACACTTTTCCTCTGGTCGCCTGCAGCATTTCTTTGCAGATCTCCACAGAAAACATCAACTAAACCCGACACGAAAAGACACCTATGCACCCAGCTTCCCTGGGTGAGGTAACCTGAGTACTCCGGTGCTCCCGTGGGTGTTGACTCTCGAAGTGTCCTAGTTTAAAGGGGTTTTACTGTAGTCCATCCGGAAGTGTCTTAAAACTTTCACTTTGTAACTTCTATGTTCTCCATTGTAAGTCAATGGCAACTCGCGACTGTGTTTAGACACTACACGCGTCTCCCATGGGTCTCCTACTTCCTAACCTTTGGTTGTCTAGTGTAGCCCTGGTGATTCCCTAGGCCCTAGGCCTATTCTCTATTCCTGAAGTGGTTCCTATACCACTTACTTAGTATGTGGTTTGTGAGGCCCCTAGGGCAGAACTGTATTTGTGCAACTTATAGTATGCTTAATAAGTAACTTGTGATGTATTTCGATCTCTGACCTCATAAAGAGTTCAGAGGGGTTGTGTTAGAAATAAATACATATATATTTGATATATACCTTGTGTGGTGTCCTTTCATTTGGTACTCAAGGGATTATAATTGCAAAAACAGCTTGCTTCACATGCTCTCTGAGGTTTTAGCCTAAGACTGCTGGTCCATGCTATCACTAGGATAGCTTGTCTATAAGGTTGACTTTACAACCACCATCAATAATGGTCGTTTAGACTGGTGCAAGGTGCCCACTAAAATAGTGGACATCATATGCCAGGCTACCTTCTCAAACAGTGCACCACGTTGTCTTGCTAGGATACTTACGCTCCATGAAATATTAATATGTCTGGCCCCCATCGTTTAAAAACTGAAAAAACACATCATGCACTACTGATGAACTCACATATGGCATCACTAATGACATGCTAGATGGCATAATAGATGTATGAAAACACTTTTTAGTTATGGTTCAGACTCTGAGTCCAATGAAAATGCATTTTTGTATTCGTCTATGACTTTTGACCGCATGGTCGATTTTTTGTGAAATTTTACAGATTATATACTTAGTTAGCAAAGTTTCAGCATGCCAATTTTTACCAAGATCAGTCTGCAGAAAAGAAACATTGAAGGTGGGGATGAACAAATTAGTAAGTGTTCCATATCAGCTGCCTTAAGAGTTTCTGCTCATATACACAGCTTGAACAGCTGAAGGAATTTATCTTGCTCAGGAAAGTAGAACTTTATTCAGATTGCAATCCTTTTTTGGTTTGGTGTGAATTCATTTAGTAGTGTTTGAGATATGGCAATATAAAGAAATCCCTGAGCGGGCTTTACAGATGTAATCGTTTTGCATAGCTCTGACTTATATCTTGTAAATCCTGTCAATCACATTTTGATTTCTTTCACAAAAGATTATTGGAATTCGACTGGAATTTTTTTTTGCCATCTTAAAACTTGCGAGTTGGCTTTGACCTCAGGCCAGTAGCCAGGGGTTCTCAGTTTCAGGGAAAATACAAGCCACTCCTTAGAAAAAAAGCAACTCAGAGTAGGAGACAGTAGTCCAAGGAACCCCTGTATGATCTCATCAGTATTATTTCTTACAAGTGAACTGTTTTTAAAGCAGCCTGTGTACCTTTAATGGCCGCAGACAGCTTTGAAGACCAGATTCATGGAACCAGGGGCATTATTTATAAGGCACCCGCTCCACCGGAGCGTCACTTTTTGTAGCTCTCCGGTGGCGCTGTGTCCTGCTCCATATTTACAAGGCAGCGCTAAGCCACTGTGTGTGGTTTAACACAGCCTTTGTAAATATTGTTCCCTGCTTTGATGCAATTTTCTGCAATGGGTGCTGCTGTGGGCAATTTCAGCAACACTCATGGATTTTTGACACTACCCCAGATTTACAAGGAATCATAAAACTGAGGCAGCGCAAAAAAACATACACCTCCCCAGGGGAGTCCTAAGGGTGGTACAACGAGGAGAAATACTTTTTCTTCTCCTCGTTTTTGCTCTTTCTATAGGAGCAGCAAAATCCAATTAGCTATCGTTTTTGTGGTGTTGTTGTGCAGGAAAGTGTCCCTTCCTGCACAAAAATATTCATCCCTGCAGATCAGGCACCCTTGCACCATGGTGCAAGGGTGTTTGTGTTGGTGCACGGCTTCCGTTTGTGCACTGGCACAGGGATGAGTACAAAAATTCACCGTACTCTTGTAAATAAGCACATTCCTGCACTTAGACAATGACGCAACTTGCAGCACAGGTCTGCGTCATTGTCTTGTAAATATGTCCCCAGATGCCTAAATATCTGTAATTGTTAACATTGTCTAATATTTTATCCAGAATAAAGAGGGAGCCCTCTCTGCCTTGTTCACGCCCAAACAGAAGTATTCGCCGCTGCATCTCCACATTGATTGGCAGATTGTAATTTTCTAAAAATGACAACCTTCTTAGTGAACCACATAACAGCAGTGTATGGAAATGCAATAATTTTAACTAAGGTGCAAATTTGCTCTCAGAATATATACTTTCCTACAGCTCATGAATTAATGATCAGTTTTCCAGGGGTGGCTTTACAAACATTCTGCATACCAGAAAGCCATTGTGAAGCATGACCTCTTTTTGGAACAGCAAAGTAGAGCCGGAAAGCAATATGGATAGAATTCTACACTCACATATCTTACAATAGATAAAACACTTTAAATCCCACTGTATAGACATAAAACAAACACAACTGTGGAATGAATTGTAGGTCACATTTTAGGCTACGGCAGCACATTCCTTGGGATGAGCAGACAATCCGATCAAAATGAGGGTTACAATAGAAATCCTGACACAGCAGAAGTTACTTTGCTGCTGTAATGTAAACAGGATTATTGGGCTAGCCTATAATACCATGGCTTTCTCTCGCAATGCATGCAACCTCTGCCAGAAAGAAAAGCAGAGGTTTCTTTAATGAAATATTTACGAGTTCCTTTTTAGTTGGCAGTGCTTTCACATGGCTTTGTGATGAAGTGTTACAGATTTCCAAATAACACTTTCTGCTCCCAGATGGGCGATGGTACAAACTGGCACATTTTATTTATCTCGAACGATAATCATTCCAGGAGAGAGTTGATCAATGCAATTTGACTGGTCATTATGAGGCAGATTCAATAATTTATTGCATGAAGTAGTACAGCAACTAAAGTTGAGGTGCTGCATTGTACAAGGGAAAGGAAGCAGCGCAGAACCATATTTAATCAACATGCTCCTCTTTTCCCCTGAGTTGGTGAACAAACATGCTGCCTAGTGCCACAGACACACCTTCAAGGTGTGTGTGTTACGTCTAGCATAGGTTTTGTACTGGAATTATACATAATCCTATGCTTGGACTTTTTGTATCACACTTTGAACGTGCATTGTACTGTGGAGCTCACATGCAATGTGAGAAGTGTTTGGAGAAATATTTTTTCAACTTTGTGCTTGCCTCAAGGAGCCATTCGTTTTGTATGCAAATCCTGGTCTGACTATTTTAGTAGATAGAACTTTGTGGTCGATTACGATGACGCTGGGACCGCTACCGACATCCCGTCAGTGGTGGTCCCATCGCCATCAGGACCATGTTATCCGCCCACCATAGTATCATGGCAGGCGGATAGTTGGTGGTCGGAAAAAGTGCGTTGGAAGGGAATTATATCCTTCCAACAGTGGAAGTGCTCACCAGGCACCACCATAGAGATTATGATGTCCCTTTCCCCCTGCCTTTTCATGGCAGTTAACCCGCCATGAAAAGGCAGGCGGAAAGGAGCTGGCCCCCCTTCCTCCCCGGTCCTCGGCAGTGGGTCTTGTGGGGCACCTTTGGTGCTCCCCTTCATATCCCTGCACCATGTGGCAGGTCCAGCTTTGGGCCTGCCACATAGTGCAGGGATATGTCAGGTGTCCCCTTTTTGCACTGCAGCGTGTGCATCAGCCAGCAACATCCATCGCAATGCAAAGTATAGGCATTGCGATGGACGTGGTGGCGGTCGCATCGTAATACCTCTGTCGGGACCGCTGATAGCTTGTCTGATGCTGTCAGAAAGCTTATGTGCTTATGCTGGAACTCCCAAGTAACGCCCATATAAAGTGTCCCTGGGGCAAATCAGCACAAAGTGCTATTTGTGCTGAAAAAGAACACTTTTGTAGAGCAAAAATAGTTTTGCGCTGGATAGGAAATATCCTTTCAAAACTTTGTGTCACTTTGTATGACTCTGTGGTGGCACAAAGTCTTGATAAATCTGTCCCTATATGTGTTTGGGAGGGGAGTCAGGCCTAATGGCTATGCCAAAGTGTCATTTGTATTTATACATTGCATTACAATGAATCTCACATGTGAACTGTCACTACATGATGTATGTATTTGCTGATGCTGTGCCACTTCTCTCCCCCTGTGGTAGTATCATGTTTGTGGGTGCGAGTTTTCGCTCCTTTTTTTGTTTGCATTAAACAGAAAAAATAAAATAAAAAATGTAATTGCAGATATGCAGAAAAAGTTTGCACTGATATTTGACCAGCCTGTCCTGTGCAAATTTGACATTTGCACCAAGTACCTGGACAAATGACATTTGTGCATCAACTGATTGGTGCAAAGTTTGTCTTTTTTACTGGTTTACGAATTCAACATTGCAAAATTGCACTGACCCAGTTTAAACTACAGGAAGTGTTGCTCCAGTGTCTGATCAGATGAAAATGGTATGATAGGTAATATGTCTGTTTTGAAGACCTGAGGAAAACAAAAAGTGATGTGTGGAATTCATTAATACATCTTCGCCATTGATAATTACTTGAGGCACATCACAGTCTTTTAATTTTTTTCCCAGCATTCCAACTAAGACAGAAACCAGCCATATTTAAACCAGCCTTGGTCTCGCACCCATAGGAACAATCCAGCTTGAACTGCCTGTAGTGTCCCAGCTACAAAAGACACAGACTCAGATAGATAAGTTTCGATCTATCTTTATTCACGTCTTCTCTTCTCATAATTCAGACTACAACTGCCGCTTCTCGGGCATGCTCCTCCTCTTCGCCTGTCCCTCCCTCATCCCGCCTCCTTGGCCGAAGATGTCCTAATGCCCACAGCATAATGCACAATTTACATCTCCCCCTTTCTTAACAAAATGAGCTAGTCCGGACTTCTTTCAACATTTAACAAAAAAAAGAAATGGCACATAGTTACAGTTCTTCAATCAGACGACTCGGTTTCTTATTGATTCGGTGGGGACGGGTATGGACATCAGGACCATCAGATTCTCTTCCATCAGAGATCACGCTTGACATCTGGTCATTGGTTTCAGTCTCATTAGGTCTCATTTCTCTATTAACAGGACCAGTCAGCAGTTCTTTGACTTGAGGGCTGTATTTCTGAAAGTGCGCCACATTTCGGGTGATTCTTTTCTCATCCGATTCATGGGTGATCATAGTACCTTTTTGTTTGGTGACTACTAGTGGAGTTTCATGAAAACGACAGTCTGTTTTCCTTTGCTGTTCTTCTTTTACTAGTACCCAGTTGCCTTCTTGAATCAGGGAGGGTACCACTCACCGACGGCGATCCGCATAAGTCTTAATTTTTTCCTTCTTGAGTCGGTCAGTGTCAGCTATGTCATCTAGATCAGAGACTTGTGACACTGCTCCATCATTCCAGTCAATCAAGGGGATTCTGGTGCGCACCGGCCGGACCAACATCAAGGTTGCGGGGCACTTGCCAGTAGTGGAATGGGCCGTGTTTCTGTAGGGTCGCAAAACTTCATTTAACACAATTTGAGTATCTTTCAGTGACAGTTCAGCCTGTTGAATGGCTTTCTTTAGTGTTGACATAAATCGTTCTACGATCCCATTGGCCTGAGGCCACAAAGGTGTAATTTTGCGATGTTTGAAATTGAGATGTTTGGCAAAGTCTGTGAAATCTTGACTGTTGAATGGAGGCCCATTGTCTGTTTTTACTATTTTGGGAATGCCCCAGGCGGCGAACACTTCATCCAAGACAGGTATGATGCTGGATGCTTTGGTAGACGTAATAAGTTGGGCAATAGGAAAACGTGAATACTCATCCATGATGACCAGGATATATTGTCCAGATTTAAATGGCCCAAAAAAGTCTACAGCAACATACTGACACACACCCTCCGGCAATCGGGACATTTGCAGTGGTGCGGGAGGATCAGGTCGACTAACCAGTTGACATTGGGGACAGTCCTTCACTGTGAGCTCTATCATTTGGTCTAGCACTGGGAACCAGACCCGTTCCCTCAGCGCTCTCTTGGTGGCTACGATGCCTCTGTGGCCTTCATGTGCCAGATTAATAATGCCTTGCCGTAAGTGTCTTGGGATAACTATTCGATTGTCTCATAAGAGCAGGCCATTGGTGGCTACCAACAGTTCCTCCTTCATGTGCTTGAAAGCGGCAAGTTCCTGTCTGTCAATTGAACTGTAGGGTGACTTCTTCAAGAGTGGCATCCAGTATGGCTTCCAGTGGGACGGCTGGCGGCCGAGCCTGATCTACCACAAAACATACATATTCTTCGGCCACGGACGGTCTGGACTTGGTTGTCTCTTTGGGATACCTTGACATTTATTCAGCAGGGTTTTCTGCTTTTCCAGGCTTGTGCACAATCGTGTAAGTGTATTCTTGAATGCGAAGACCCCAGTGTTCTATTCTCTGTGGCATCTTAGCTCTAGGGTTGCCAAAGATAGTAATGATGGCCTGGTGATTGGTAATTAATGTGAAGTGTTTTCCATATATAAAGATGTGGAAGTACTCACAGGCCCACACAACAGCCAAGCTTTCTTTCTCGGGCTGTAAATATGCTTTCTCTGTCTCAGTCAGGCTTCTGCTGGCATAGGCAATTATGTATCGTTGGTCTCTTTCAGAGTCATATTGAGCTAGAATAGCTCCCAGCCCCACGGGACTAGCATCAACAGTGATCTCTGTGTTCTTCTTCGGATCAAAGTAAGCCATGTTGTCAGCTGACTCCACAGCCGCTTTAATTTAGTTGAAGGCTTGTTCACAGCCCGCAGACCATTTGAACAGGTGACCTTGTTAGGTGAGTTGTCTCAGGGGATAACTGATGGTCGCATAGTCCTGGATATACCGGGCACAGTAACTGGCCATCCCTAGAAAGGAGCGAACATCTCCAGCATCACGAGGACTGGGAGTATCATTCAAAGCAGCCACTTTGTCTGGATCGGGTCTCATCCCCGCCTGTGAGAAGATATGGCCAAAGAACTTCAAGGTGGACTTATGGAACTCACACTTTGCTTTATTTAAGGTGAGGTTGGCTTCCATTAATGCTTGACAGACTCCTTCCAGGGCAGTGTTGTGTTCTTGTGTCGTGGACCCGTACACCAGGATATCCTCACTGTAATTTAGTGCGTTAGGGATGTGATGAATTGTTTTTCGAATGGCTTCTTGAAAAATTTCAGCAGCAGAAGACACGCCAAAGCTAAATCTCTTATACCTGAAGAGACCAATAAGCGTTGAGAAAGTTGTAATGTAACGTGACTGCTCGTGCAGCTCTAGTTGGTGGTACCCTTTATTAAGATCCGTTTGGAAAATATCTTTGCTCCATTAAGTGATGCAATCATGTCACTGATATGTGGCCCGGGGTGTCTTTCCCGTTCAATGGCGGTGTTGGGCGCCCTCATATCAACACACAGACAGACTTTGTCAGGTTCACCCTTCTTCGGCCCGACGACTACAAGAGAGACCCAGGGTCTATGTCCTTCCGTCCTTTCAATGATGCCAGCTTGTAGCAGATCCTGTAGTTCCTGTTCGACCTCTTGTTGTAGATGAGAAGGGATCCGTCTATGGTGTTGGGCTATTGGAGCTATTTGTTCGTTGATGTGTAATCGAATCTGACAGTGAGCCATCTTTCCCAGGCCAGCAAATAATTTTGGAAATTTCTGAACCACATCAAGGTCATCATCCACCTTGTACAGAATGTCCACTAGTCGCAGCCGCTCGGCAGTCGGGAGACTCAGAAGGCAGTCAGCCTCTGGCCCTTTGATGACATGAATATAGGCAGGAATGGTGCGATCTTGATATGTGAGATTTGTCGAAAATTTTCCCAAGCAGGGGTGTGGCTTTTTGGACATCCAAGTATAAACTCTCACATGCGCAGGGCTTAGTTGCGGTGGTGGCTTCATCCTCTGATATTCCGCCACTGGTATGCAGTTAAGCAAGGCTGCACTGTCCATCACAAATTTGGTCCAGTGCGTGCCAATTTAAATGCTGAGCAGAGGGTATTTCTTCAGACGATTGGGGTCAGCAACCCTACATATATATTCATCGTTGTCCTGTGAGATGGGAGACAGTGACCTTGATTCTTGAGACGAAGTACGTCAGAATCGGTAACTCCGACGTGACTGACAGCTGGAGCGTGATGATCCTGTTGACGAGTCTCTATGACCACGTACTGCATTGACATGTTGACGCGTGCTCGATGGTCGAAAGGATCTTTCCTGATCTCTCTGTTTGTCCTTCCGGTAGGTTCCACATATGTACTCGAAATGGTTCTCTCCACCACACTTCCTGAATTTTTGACCCATGGCGGGACATCCATCTGTGTGAGGAAAGTCATAGCCACAGTGGTAGCATTTGAGATGGCGCTTTTCACTTCTCCGGGCTTCCATCTTTTTGGCGTGTTCTTCAGCCTGATCATGCACCTTTGTCATCTCTTCGATTTCATCCAGCAAGTAGCTCTTCTTTAACAGCTTCTGCCACAGTGAGTCAGACTGACAACCTTCGATGACTCTCAGACGAAGGGCATCTTCCGTCTAGAAAGAATCAAACTCGCAATACGGTGCCATACATCTGAGACCTGTGATGAAAATGCACATGGGCTCTTCCTTTTCCTGAGCAGCTAAGTTAAACGTGTATCTCTCATAGTCAATGTTTCTTTTGTGCAAGAATTTCCGGTTCAACGCTTCACACCCATCAGTATAAGATTCTGCATCAGCCGCAGGTAATTCCTTTATGATTTGGCCAACATCTTTACCTATTAGATTCCTTAGTGCTATCAGCTGTTGACCAGCTTCCGTTACGTGTGAACCCTTCATAAAATCTTCAAAATCTTCAAACCATTTCTTCCAACGAAGACCCATACCTCCTCCTATTTCGAGGGGCAGAGGTTCAAGTGGACGCAGAAAGTCACTCCAAGCACCCCATCTGTCCAGCATTGTCTTGCGCCAGACCAGCATGACGAGGTGGTGAGCTAGCCATGGTGAGGAAGTGTCCTTCTGTCACGTCTGTCTACCAACTGAGACAACAGATCCTTCCGTTGCTTCGGAGGAAGCACACTCCAAATCTCCACTGAACATACCTGAAGAATTGATGAGGGCTTGATTCAACCAATACGCAACTGAGCACACCCCTGCCGTATTTGAAACTGCTTGGTTGCCTTTCACCAGTGCCTGACGATTTTCCAGCTTATTAGTCGAACGTACCAGGGCTTGATGAATTTCAGTTTTTTTTTCTCTTTTTTTAATTTGCCAATGCTTGGTGAATTTACGATTTCTCAGTTGAATTAGCCAATGCTTGATGACTCTCCTAGTTCACAGTTGAATTTACCAAGGCTTGATGAATTTCTACTTTTTCAAATGTATTTGCCAAAGCTTGATGATTTTCTGATGTTTGTCAGTTACGTTTACCAGTGCTTGATGCTTTTCCTGATGTTTTCTGTTACCGTTACCAATGCTTGATATCTTTTAGGGACTCTGCCTGACTCCAAAATGGCCGCCGGGACTTCCTCGCAGGGGATTGGTGCAGGCGCCTGACTTAAAGATGGCCGCCACGAACTCTCGCGCCCAACGAGATTTTGCCTTCTACACACCGCCAACAGCTCCTCCAGCCAGCCTGACATCCCCAGGGACCGGAGCAGGAAAAAAGGACACTCAGCACAGGTATTTGACACAGCACCACGCGACTGGGGTGGGCTCCCAGGTCGCTCTCGCACCGCCAGCCACGCGGGACCTCTGCGATGCCTCAACGTCGGGGGGGGGGGGGTGTCACAGGTGCCCCACACACTTCTGCGTCGCTCCAACCTCGGGAGGGCTTACAATACCCTGTGTTCTGCAGCAGATAAGACGCGACTGGGGTAGGCACCCGGATCGTGATGCGCCTTAGGGAACACGGTCGGGGTAGGCTCCCGAACCGCGCCAAACAGATCCTCGCTGGGCGCCTTACCACACGTGAAGTGCTCCCAACATTCACAGGGCATACAGCCACACCGCTTGGGTCATGGTCACCCTCGTCGCCAGCTGTAGTGGCCCAGATACAAAGGACACAGACTCAGATAGATAAGTTTCGATCCATCTCTATTCACGTCTTCTCTTCTCGTAGTTCAGACTACAACTGCCCTTCTCTGGCATGCTCCTCCTCTTCCCCTGTCCCTCATTCATCATCCCGCCTCCTTGGCCGAGGACGTCCTAGTGCCCACAGCATAATGCACACATTACACTGCCTAACTATGTCCCCTTTGAACGGGAGTACAGAAAACCACCAACAATTTTGGGCTTAGTTAATTTTTGTCAGTGAGGTGTAGGTTGAATCATGTGGCACAATGAGCCTGGGACCCAGGTCTAGGCATTCACATTACACTTGGAATGCCACAATGAGGGAAAGAAATACCGATTGGAATGCCTGGGTTAATCTCAAGCACCGGTAATTACTCAAGCTTCATTCCAGTCCATTATTCTTTTTAGGTTTATTACAAGTCAAGCATCTATGTTTTGAAAGCGTAGTCAGGACACTGTTGTTCTAAAAAAACCCTAGATAACTGTAATTACTGATATCAGTGTAGAGAGCCACCCGGGCTCTCCCATACAATGTTGCCACTGCACCACGAATCCACACATACCCCGGGGCGGGCTCGCACCGGGGTATAAATAAAGAAGGCGGAAGACCGCTCGGGGTCTTTCCGGCTAACCTGCATCACAGTGTCTGTGTCCCCTTATTCCAGCAGCCAAGCAGCCACGTGTTAGGCCCTGACCTTGGCACTCCACACTGGCGACGAGGCCGGTCAGGATTCTCGCGTACCTGGTTGCCCCCAGACTGCCGAGCAACGCTGTGCCTGCTTCGGACTGCAGAGCCCACCCGCACCTCTGTCCGGTGGCTGACTCCGGCATTTGAGGCCCGCCCATGCGTCTCTCCGTCGGGAGCGCCTTCAGCTGGCAGGGCTCGCCGGGAAGTCCACCCGCTGCTGCCAACCCTCCAACTGGTACGGGTGAGTCCTGCCTCCCTCATACCCCGCCCGCGCAGCTCCAAGCGGCCTACCTGGCCCACAGCTGTTCCACGCGGCCTACCAGGCCCAGTGCTTCTTCGTCGCTGCGCGAAGGCCCGCAGAGCTGACGTCTCGCTCGCGGCGGGAAAAGGGGGAGGAGCTACGTGCTGCGAAGAGTGCCCGTGCACCGAGCGAAGCAGGGAGGCCCTGGGCTCGCCTCCCCAACGGTGAAGGACCGCCGAAGGTGCCGATAGGGGTGGGAGGTTGATTTCATTCCCCACAGCCTCATCAAGCATTGGCAAATCCAGGGAGACAGTGTTAAATCAAAAGGGCACAACACTGCTATTCCTAGCCTGGCCCCACAGTAACCAAGCTCAGCACTCAGCTCTAAACGTGGGGAGGAAGAACACGAACAACAGTCGACCCTCGCTGCCAAACAAACAAGCACGAGGCAAGTAAACCGACCTGGCAGAGGACCAGAATGGAGCCGGGGCAGCGCAGAATCCCCCCGTGGTGGTCACCCCGCCACCTGTGGTAGTCGCACCACAGCCACTAGGCCAGAACCAGGCGGGGCCATCGCACCAATGCCACCCAGCCACATGCACTCAGGCGCAGTGCCTATTCCACCATTCAGTGAAGCGGCGGATCCTGCAACGGCGGCGCCAAGATGGAAGGCATGTGTAGGAAGGCAAAACCTCTACTTCAAAGGCACCAGGGAGACCGATGAGACAGTCAAGAGTCGCTCCTCATCCTGTACGGGGTCCAGAGATCTATGACCTGTTCGAGACACTCCCTAACACCGGACCAGAGCACGACTACGATGCCACGGTCGCTGCGCTTGATGCGCACTTTGATCCCCAACTCAACAACGACTTCGAAAAATTCAAATTCAAAAGGGCATGGCAGACCGAGTCTGAGTCAATGGACATGTTCTACGCCCGGCTGCGCCGGCTGGCAAAAACCTGCCCGTTCACCAACCCGAGAGAAGAAATCAGAGACCAGATAATAGTGGGGTGTCACTCCAAACTATTGAGGAAACTCATCCTCCGACAACCTGGCATATCACTCGACGAGATACTGATCCTGGCGAGGTCACATGAACTTTTGGACGCAAGGGCGGAAGAAATGGAGGTCGCTCTACAAACACCGGTGGTCGCACCGGCTATGACCAAAACAATGCCGATCAAGGAGGAGAAGGTCGACGCTATCCAGAGAAGACCCCAGACAGCTCGCCCAAGAGCCCCTACCTCCCGAGGGTACCAGTGCGGAGACCGTGGGAAAGACCACCCTGCAATGGCGACGTGTGGGGCAAAAGGGAAGACATGTTTGAAATGTGGTCGACTAAACCACTTCGCTGCAGTGTGCCGAGGAGGAAAGTACAGACCAGCAGGCCAGAGGCCCAGGACCGTGACGCAACGAGTTCGACAGCTGTCGCTGGACCGAGAGTCACCTCCTCCAGACAGTCATGCCCAAGGGAGACGACCCCGATATGAAGATGATGAGGACGATGAGGTATATGTCATCTCATACGTCAGCAGGGCGTCAACCAAGAGGAGACCGCCGCCCATGTGCTCCGTCTCCATAGAAGGCACAGAGATTGCAGCCCTTATAGACACGGGGCCTCAGTGAACGTAATGGACTCAGACCAGTATGAAAAGATGTCTCCTAAGCCCCCTCTTGCACCTTCCAACGCCAGTATTTATACGTATGGTGGCACAGAACCGCTACCATTGAGAGGGGTTATCCAGACGACAGTTGTGAACGGCGAATGCTCAACGGAAACACACTTTCACATCACGGAAGGGAAGAAAGGAACCTTACTGAGCTGCCACACTGCAGAGGACCTTGGGCTAGTATTCTTTGTGAACCAGGTACACCAGGCACATGCAGGCATCCTCTTGAAGGAATTCCCAGCACTTTTCTAAGGCCTTGGAAAACTGAAAGGAAGAAAGTTCAAACTCCACATCAACACTTCTGTAAAACCAGTAGCCCTACGACATAGACGTGTGCCATTCAATCTGAGACCACAGGTGGAAGAAGAGCTCCAGAAATTGGAAGACCTGGGAGTGATAGAAAAGGTGTCGGGCCCGACACCCTGGGTGTCCCCGTTGGTAGTAGCGCCCAAGCCGAAACAGCCTGGGGCGATTAGACTGTGTGTAGATATGAGGTTGCCCAATGTGGCTGTCAAGCGGGAGATATTTAACAACAAGGGGTGGTGATAGACAGAGTTTCTGAATTAAGCAGAATACTCACCCCGTCAAGAGATCATGGCTAGATCCAACACCGTTTTTTAGCTCACTGCACCATCCCAGCTCAGAACCTGGCTATATGCAAATTAGTCTGTTCCTGTCCCAGTGCATGATGGGAACAGGACAAACTAAACTACCAAGCCAATTCTTACGCTGGGAAGGAAACAAGCTTCCTGGGACCGGTTTCCGGCATTTCAGCCGCCGTCGGCCCGGCTTGCTTGAATCCTGATGGTGCAATGAGCAAGGGACTCACATCTGAGTATACCCTTCCACGCTTAGGGTGGACAAAATATTTAACAACAAGGGGTGGTGATGGACAGAGTTTCTCAATTAAGCAGAATACTCTCATCCAGTCAAGAGATCAGGGCTAGATCCAACACCGTTTTTTAGCTCACTGCACCATCCCATCTCAGAACCTGGCTATATGCAAATTAGTCTGTTCCTGTCCAAGTGCATGATGGGAACAGGGCAAACCAAACTACCAAGCCAATTCTTACGCTGGGAAGGAAACAAGCCTCCGGGGACCGGTTTCTGGCATTTCAGCCGTCGTCGGCCCGGCTTGCTTGAATCCTGATGGTGCAATGAGCAAGGGACTCACATCTGAGTATACCCTTCCACGCTTAGGGTGGACAAAATATTTAACAACAAGGGGTGGTGATGGACAGAGTTTCTGAATTAAACAGAATACTCTCACCCAGTCAAGAGATCAGGGCTAGATCCAACACCGTTTTTTAGCTCACTGCACCATCCCAGCTCAGAACCTGGCTATATGAAAAATAGTCTGTTCCTGTCCCAGTGCATGATGGGAACAGGGCAAACCAAACTACCAAGCCAATTCTTACGCTGGGAAGGAAACAAGCTTCCCGGGAGCGGTTTCTGGCATTTCAGCCAACGTCGGCCCGGCTTGCTTGAATCCTGATGGTGCAATGAGCAAGGGACTCACATCTGAGTATACCCTTCCACGCTTAGGGTGGACAAAATATTTAACAACAAGGAGTGGTGATGGACAGAGTTTCTGAATTAAGCAGAATACTCTCACCCAATCAAGAGATCAGGGCTAGATCCAACACCGGTATTTAGCTCACTGCACCATCCCAGCTCAGAACCTGGCTATATGCAAATTAGTCTGTTCCTGTCCCAGTGCATGATGGGAACAGGGCAAATCAAACTACCAAGCCAATTCTTACGCTGGGAAGGAAACAAGCTTCCGCGGACCGGTTTCTGGCATTTCAGCCGTCGTCGGGCCGACTTGCTTGAATCCTGATGGTGCAATGAGCAAGGGACTCACTTCTGAGTATACCCTTCCACGCTTAGGGTGGACAAAATATTTAACAACAAAGGGTGGTGATGGACAGAGTTTCTGAATTATGCAGAATACTCTCACCCAGTCAAGAGATCAGGGCTAGATCCAACACCGACGACGGCTGAAATGCCAGAAACCGGTCCCCGGAAGCTTGTCTCCTTTCCGGTGAAGAATTGGCTTGGTAGTTTGGTCTGCCCTGTTCCCATGATGCACTGGGCCAGGGACAGAGTAATTTGCATATAGCCAGGTTCTGAGCAGGGATGGTGCAGTGAGTTAAATAACGGTGATGGATCAAGCCCTGATCTTTGGACTGGGTAAGAGTGGTCTGCTTAATTCAGACACTCTGTTCATCACCACCCCCTTTTCTGAATCGTTTGTGGCCACTATAGGTGTGGCAGGGTATACTCAGACTTGAGTCCCTTGCTCACTGCACCATCAGGATTCAAGCAAGCCGGGCCGACGACGGCTGAAATGCCAGAAACCGGTCCCGGAAGCTTGTCTCCTTTCCGGTGAAGAATTGGCTTGGTAGTTTGGTCTGCCCTGTTCCCATGATGCACTGGGCCAGGGACAGAGTAATTTGCATATAGCCAGGTTCTGAGCAGGGATGGTGCAGTGAGTTAAATAACGGTGATGGATCAAGCCCTGATCTTTGGACTGGGTAAGAGTGGTCTGCTTAATTCAGACACTCTGTTCATCACCACCCCCTTTTCTGAATCGTTTTTGGCCACTATAGGTGTGGCAGGGTATACTCAGACATGAGTTCCTTGCTCACTGCACCATCAGGATTCAAGCAAGCCGGGCCGACGATGGCTGAAATGCCAGAAACCGGTCCACGGAAGCTTGTCTCCTTTCCGGTGAAGAATTGGCTTGGTAGTTTAGTCTGCCCTTTTCCCATGATGCACTGGGCCAGGGACAGACTAATTTGCATATAGCCAGGTTCTGAGCTGGGATGGTGCAGTGAGCTAAATAACGGTGATGGATCAAGCCCTGATCTTTGGACTGGGTAAGAGTGGTCTGCTTAATTCAGACACTCTGTTCATCACCACCCCCTTTTCTGAATCGTTTTTTGCCACTATAGGTGTGGCAGGGTATACTCAGACATGAGTCCCTTTCTCACTGCACCATCAGGATTCAAGCAAGCCGGGCCGACGACGGCTGAAATGCCAGAAACCGGTCCCCGGAAGCTTGTCTCCTTTCCGGGGAAGAATTGGCTTGGTAGTTTGGTCTGCCCTGTTCCCATGATGCACTGGGCCAGGGACAGACTAATTTGCTTATAGCCAGGTTCTGAGCTGGGATGGTGCAGTGAGCTAAATAACAGTGATGGATCAAGCCTTGATCTTTGGACTGGGTAAGAGTGGTCTGCTTAATTCAGACACTCTGTTCATCACCACCCCCTTTTCTGAATCGTTTTTGGCCACTATAGGTGTGGCAGGGTATACTCAGACAGGAGTCCCTTGCTCACTGCACCATCAGGATTCAAGCAAGCCGGGCCGACGACGGCTGAAATGCCAGAAACCGGTCCCCGGAAGCTTGTCTCCTTTCCGGTGAAGAATTGGCTTGGTAGTTTGGTCTGCCCTGTTCCCATGATGCACAGGGCCAGGGACAGACTAATTTGCATATAGCCAGGTTCTGAGCTGGGATGGTGCAGTGAGTTAAATAACGGTGATGGATCAAACCCTGATCTTTGGACTGGGTAAGAGTGGTCTGCTTAATGCAGACACTCTGTTCATCACCACCCCCTTTTCTGAATCGTTTTTGGCCACTATAGGTGTGGCAGGGTATACTCAGACATGAGTCCCTTGCTCACTGCACCATCAGGATTCAAGCAAGCCGGGCCGAAAACGGCTGAGATGCCAGAAACCGGTCCCCGGAAGCTTGTCTCCTTTCCGGTGAAGAATTGGCTTGGTAGTTTGGTCTGCCCTGTTCCCATGATGCACTGGGCCAGGGACAGACTCATTTTCATATAGCCAGGTTCTGAGCTGGGATGGTGCATTGAGCAAAATAACGGTGATGGATCAAGCCCTGATCTTTGGACTGGGTAAGAGTGGTCTGCTTAATTCAGACACTCTGTTCATCACCACCTCCTTTTCTGAATCGTTTTTGGCCACTATAGGTGTGGCAGGGTATACACAGACATGAGTCCCTTGCTCACTGCACCATCAGGATTCAAGCAAGCCGGGCCGACGACGGCTGAGATGCCAGAAACCGGTCCCCGGAAGCTTGTCTCCTTTCCGGTGAAGAATTGGCTTGGTAGTTTGGTCTGCCCTGTTCCCATGATGCACTGGGCCAGGGACAGACTCATTTTCATATAGCCAGGTTCTGAGCTGGGATGGTGCAGTGAGCTAAATAACGGTGATGGATCAAGCCCTGATCTTTGGACTGGGTAAGAGTGGTCTGCTTAATTCAGACACTCTGTTCATCACCACCCCCTTTTCTGAATCGTTTTTGGCCACTATAGGTGTGGCAGGGTATACTCATACATGAGTCCCTTGCTCACTGCACCATCAGGATTCAAGCAAGTCGGGCCGACGATGGCTGAGATGCCAGAAACCGGTCCCTGGAAGCTTGTCTCCTTTCCGGTGAAAAATTGGCTTGGTAGTTTGGTCTGCCCTGTTCCCATGATGCACTGGGCCAGGGACAGATTAATTTGCATATAGTCAGGTTCTGAGCTGGGATGGTGCATTGAGCAAAATAACGGTGATGGATCAAGCCCTGATCTTTGGACTGGGTAAGAGTGGTCTGCTTAATTCAGACACTCTGTTCATCACCACCCCCTTTTCTGAATCGTTTTTGGCCACTATAGGTGTGGCAGGGTATACTCAGACATGAGTCCCATGCTCACTGCACCATCAGGATTCAAGCAAGCCGGGCCGACGACGGCTGAAACGCCAGAAACCGGTCCCCGGAAGCTTGTCTCCTTTTCGGTGAAGAATTGGCTTGGTAGTTTGGTCTGCCCTGTTCCCATGATGCACTGGGCCAGGGACAGACTAATTTGCATATAGCCAGGTTCTGAGCTGGGATGGTGCATTGAGCAAAATAACGGTGATGGATCAAGCCCTGATCTTTGGACTGGGTAAGAGTGGTCTGCTTAATTCAGACACTCTGTTCATCACCACCCCCTTTTCTGAATCGTTTTTGGCCACTATAGGTGTGGCAGGGTATACTCAGACATGAGTCCCTTGCTCTCTGCACCATCAGGATTCAAGCAAGCCGGGCCGACGATGGCTGAAATGCCAGAAACCGGTCCCTGGACGCTTGTCTCCTTTCCGGTGAAGAATTGGCTTGGTAGTTTGGTCTGCCCTGTTCCCATGATGCACTGGGCCAGGGACAGACTAATTTGCATATAGCCAGGTTCTGAGCTGGGATGGTGCATTGAGCAAAATAATGGTGATGGATCAAGCCCTGATCTTTGGACTGGGTAAGATTGGTCTGCTTAATTCAGACACCCTGTTCATCACCACCCCCTTTTCTGAATCGTTTTTGGCCACTATAGGTGTGGCAGGGTATACTCAGACATGAGTCCCTTGCTCTCTGCACCATCAGGATTCAAGCAAGCCGGGCCGACGACGGCTGAAATGCCAGAAACCGGTCCCTGGAAGCTTGTCTCCTTTCCGGTGAAGAATTGGCTTGGTAGTTTGGTCTGCCCTGTTCCCATGATGCACTCGGCCAGGGACAGACTAATTTGCATATAGCCAGGTTCTGAGCTGGGATGGTGCAGTGAGCTAAATAACGGTGATGGATCAAGCCCTGATCTTTGGACTGGGTAAGAGTGGTCAGCTTAATTCAGACACACTCTGTTCATCACCACCCCCTTTTCTGAATTGTCAAGCGTGAGAGACACATTACCCCTACCATGGACGATATAGTGACTGACCCGAATGGGGCCAAATGGTTCTCGAAATTGGACCTCAACTCAGGATACCATCAACTGGAACTGGAGCCGGCGAGTCGGTATATAACGACCTTCTCAACCCATGTGGGACTACGTCGATACAAGCGGCTGAGTTTTGGCGTGTCCTCTGCTGCAGAGGTATTTCAAAATGCCATACGTGAAGTATTGTTCGGGCTGAGCGGAGTGATCAACCTCAGCGACGACATCCTAGTGTACTCCGCGACACTGGAAGAACACCATGCACATCTGAGGGCGACCCTCCAAAGGCTAGTAGACTGTGGACTAACCCTACACCGGTCGAAATGCTCCTTTTATCAGGAGTCCATAGACTTCTTCGGGTACACCTTCACAAGAGAGGGACTGAAAGTTGACCCCGAAAAGGCGGAAGCAATCAAAGCATGCAGCAACCCGCGGAACCCCACAGAAGTGTGCAGCTTCCTAGGTATGGCCACGTACTGTGGCCGGTTCATTCCGAACCTGGTAGCGCTCGCAGAGCCCCTAAGAGCACTCACGCGGGTGGACCACAAATGAGAGTGGACGGCGTCAGCAAACAAAGCATTCCAAGACAACAAGGCGAATCTCCTGGATACGACAGTAATGGCATATTTTCAACCACGTCGCAAAACAGAGATGATAGTGGACGCCAGCCCAGTGGTCTTAGGGGCAGTACTCCTCCAGGAACACGGATCGGATGTATGGTAGCCAGTAGCGTACGCAAGCAAGGCGTTATCGGACACAGAAACTCAGTACGCCCAAATTGAACGAGAGGCACTGGCCATAAAATGGGCATGTCAGCATTTCCACCTATATCTGTGTGGCCAAGAATTCACTGTAGTGACGGACCACAAACCGCTGCTGCCACTGTTTGCGGGATCCGCCAGGCTGGCACCCCCATGGATAGAACGCTGGGCTGTCCAACTACAAGGATACAACTTTAAAATTGTCTTCCGACCTGGGGCACACAACCCAGCTGACTATTTATCCCGACACCCTGATGCCGCCAGTCAAGCCCCGCTACAGGAACATGAAACGTAAGCAGAAGAATTTGTCCACATAGTATCGCAAGCCGCATGTCTGGAAACCATGTCATTGAAGGAGATAGGGGAAGCGACTGCAAAGGACGAAACGCTATCCACAGTGCGACACGCTCTTGAAGGGAACCGCTGGGCGCACTTCCTTGATGGAGCGCAAACCCTTCGGCCAGAGGTCAGACACACACGCCAACAGCTGTGGCAAGTCAGGAGCGAGCTAAGCGAGGGAGATGCAGGGGTCATCCTGTTAGGACATCTGATCGTAATACCGGAGAGCCTCCAGCAGAGGATACTAGCGCTGGCCCACATAGGTCATCAGGGAATGGCCAAGACAAAAGCACGCCTGAGAAGCAAGGTCTGGTTCCCCGCCATGGACAGTCTGGTCAACGAAATGGTGCGCTCCTGTCACGCCTGCACCATCACCGGCAGCGATCCGGCACCCGCACCTGTGATCACAGAGAACGCCACCCAGACGCCGTGGTCACACCTGAGCATCGATTTCGGGAGCTTCCCCGACGGACGGCACACGCTAGTCCTGTTTGATTCATTCTCCAAGTTCCCGGTGGTAGAAATACTATCGTCAACGGCGTTTCCCCAAGTCAAGAAGGCCCTGAATCGCATCTTCGCCACTATGGGTCTTCCGGACGAAGTCAAATCAGACAATGGGCCACCCTTCCAAGGGAGAGAGTTTCAGAACTATCTCGAGAGTCTCCAGATCAAACACCGGAAGATTACCCCACTGTAGCCCCAGGCTAATGGGGAGGTCGAAAGACTGATGAGGACACTCAATCGAGCCCTGAGGATTGCAGTGGACCATGGAGAAGATCCCGAAATGGCCCTGGGTCAATTTCTGGGGGCCTACCGCCAAACGCCGCATAGTACTACCAAATGTGCCCCAGCACACATTCTATTCAAGAGAGCACCCAGAGACAGCATCCCGACTGATAGCACGTGGGTGCCTGGAGATAGGAATGACGAAGCCATTCAGGAGCGGAGGCGAACCACCAATTTGAAAGCGAGCGTGGCACGTCACGCCAAAGAGCCTACTCTGCAAATTGGAGACACCTTGGTGGTTCGGGATCGACACCCGGGATGGAAATTCCGAACACCCTACGAGCCCGAGGTGTGGGTCATAGAACGGATTCAAGGGACCATGGTCACCGCCCGGCAGAATGGCCAGGTAGTAACACGAAACGTGTCGTGTTTCAAGAAGACGAGAGAGCGGGCAGTGGGTCGTGAAACAACAGAACATTCAGAGATGGGAGATGATGGAGGTCTGGATCTTGAGACATCGTTCCCAGGATCACCGGTGGCAAGGCATTACGAAGGGAACTCATCAAGGGCGGTGACGCAAAACACCACGGTCGAATCCAGTCGATCGAACATGTCCCAGAGAGGTGATGGTGAGGAGGCAACCCCGGCGGGGGCTGCCGTATCCCCGTTTGCCCGGAGCCAGCGGTACAGTTTGCGATCCAACCCAAGACCAAGTCAGAAGCTGAGAGACTCCCTGAGATAAAAGTTTTGATTCCTGAAAAAAACTGACTAAATTGAAGGAGGGATGTAGAGAGCCACCCGGGATCTCCCGTACAATGTTGGCACTGCACTACGCATCCACACATACCCCGGGACAGGCTCGCACCGGGGTATAAATAAAGAAGCTGAAGACCACTCTGGGTCTTTCCGGCTAACCTGCATCACAGTGTCTGTGTCCCCTTATTCAAGCAGAAAAGCAGCCACGTGTTAGGCCCTGACCTTGGCCCTCCACAATCAGTTACTGAAGAAATACATGTGGTGTTCACCAGAATTTGGTTTAGAAGAGTAACTAGGGAGCTGTCCTACACATCTCACCCGAAATATTTGTGCCCTTATGATGCTGAAAATGTGTGGTTCTAAAGACAATTCCCCCACCAGTATTCTGTTTTCAGAATACAACAGAAATGGTAAGGACTTCCTCCGTGTGTGGGCGCTTGTGAATTTCCCATACCTGGAGCTTGATTATTGTAATGCCGGGGGGGGGCGCAATGGGCATTTGTGAACCGTTTTGCATGCCCCCAGGGTACTTTGGCATTACAGAAGGGGCCGCAGACGCGTGTGCAGTCTCTTCCCTAATATTGAAAGCTCACATACAGTGCCGGCGCTTCCTCAAGAGAGCGTTCCCTCAGTTCCTTGCAGGCGTTATCCCATGCAAATGAGTGAATCTCTTTGCCTCTCAGCCTGCACCGTATTGCAGACGTGGGCGCAGAGGCAAAGAACCTCTCATAAGGAGCACTGATAGTGCGAGCAACTAAAATGTGGCACACTGTCAGTGCGCTCCCTGATTTCAGGCCTTTGGAGGGGGGAAAGGGGTCCCATGGACCCCCAGACAACCCCTTGCAAGTAGGTGCAGTCACTCACTGCACCCGCATTCAAGGGGATCTCTAGTCCCCTTTCAAACTGCAGGTGGGTGCCAACAGCACTGTGAAAAGACAGAGCAGCTTCAAAGCTCCTGTTCTGTTTTTCACCTGAATTCACTGCACCCAGGAAAGCACGAATCAAGGGAATTTATACCAGTGTTTCCTGTGAACTGCTGCTAACAACGTCTGATGCTAACGAAAATGTGTTCCCAAGCACACACACTCACACACACACACACTTAAAACACATAAACACCTTTCCAAACCACATAATGGTAACATATATTTCCAACCACCCCCAGCAAATGGCTGCAAAAAGGTTAAAGCTATAATCCATGTCAAGGCTGATAACCTGCAAGTACATCTCATATTTGAGACGCACATCCAACTGGCACGCATACTTAGGTGGGAGTTTAAGTGAAGGAAAAGGGTTTCTGCAAAAGAACGCTCTGTCAATACTACCACTTGGGCAGGTATTCTGAGATTCAAACTGGTCACACTCCACACTGCATCCCTACACAACTCAGAAAACATCAATTAGTGGTATAATAAGCACTGAAAATTTTCAGAATCAGGACTTCATTACAAGTTTCTCTGGTAATGAAACGCAGATGGAATTAACAGTTCTAGCCTGTATTAACCGTGAGTTGATGTGATTACAAGTTAAACTTCCCTGAATGGGAAAAGACTTGTGTGTTGGGTAGGCACAGTTTTTGTCGATCCCAGGGAGTTATTTGTACATCTTTTCTACCTGCTATGTGCAGGTAAGAGTTAGGAAGTTTCTCAGGGGTGAGAATTCTGTGGTCCCAGGTAAAAAGCATGGTCTGTTCCCCGCATATTTCTAAAGGGGGTATGCGGGAGGCTGGGATTTTCCTCTGCCTGCATCCTCTGCCTCTTTCCCAGCCACTGTCTTTCTGGGGCAGATATGTGGGGAGCAGTATTTCGGTCTGGGAACACCATCAAATTGTAGCTGCAAGGAGTGGCACTCCTAGACAATTCGTTATGAGGAACAAAGGTTTATTTTTCATTTTTTACAATGAGGGATTTACAAAGAAAAGCTGAGGATTTACAAAGAAAGACACCGCTCATCCCGCTGTCACCAAGATTAGTTTTTCAATTCACATTAGGTGCACTTGGACCGAGGAAGGCAGCCATTACAACTCCCACTGGTTGAAAAACGTAAAAGGTATACAAAAATGGCCAAGCACTCTATCTTATTATTGTCATGTGCTTATCTAGGTTCCTGATCGATACTGTGACCTTATGCCCCTATTCGGCTATAAATCCATTTATTCCCTATATTGGCATAACCGTTCAAGTGCGATTTTCTGTAAAGTCATCTCTGGCCTCACACGAGCAGAGCCACAGAGCCACATTCCAGCATGACTCTCTGCTACTTCCTTTGCGACCAATTAGTGCAATGACAGAGCAGCAGTCACTATCTGATATTCCTAGATAACACTCCGAGTTCTTCAACAAGATAAAAACTTAGCAAACCTGGAAATCCCCGCTTGCTATGTTTTGATTAGTAATAGAACTCTAATGAGCAACTGATAGCTGCCACTTCCTAGTGACATCTTTAATTGACGTCTTATGTCCAGCAAACTTGCGTCAAACCCGGCACCTGTCAGGTATAAATATTACCAACGTTGCCTTAAGCAATACGAAGCTGTGAGCTGTGAGAGCGAAGCTAACTGCTGTTGAGCGTTGCCTGTCGCTGCAGCCTGCTATCCTGTGGTGGTGAAGCTACTGATTACCATTATCGCCGCTACAGCGCGAACTATGGTTCAGTACGCTTGAGGAGCCGTGCAGCCGTCCTCTGCGAAGACATCCAGCCCAGCTGCCCGCGGACGCTGTCACCCCTCCTTCCTCCAGACGCGCTGAGAGAAGCCGCTGCCTTTCTCGTGCAGAGAAATCCAGTCCCGGCGCTTCCAGTTTACCCTCGCAGGTGACTGGGATATCGAGAGAGACCCCTGAAGGAGATACCAATCCTCCATCATTCTATTCAGAGGTATGGTGTTGACTAAACCCTTAGACGAGAATTCTTGAAACAAACCTTGGCAAAACCAACTTAACTTAAGCTACTTACTTACTCCCCTTCTCACGTGTTAGGCCTAGGTCAGGCACACTGGGGTAGGCTTAGTTAGAAGCACCAGTTGAGTATGTTAGCCTAATGTATATATGACTGTATATATGTTTTATTACTTTTAAACCATTGTATGGCTAAGAAACCATATCAATGCTTTTACAGTTCTATTTCGCTATTCTTATCTTACTGTACGTACTTTTTATAATAACAGTTATTGCAATTGTGGCAATACATTTCTCTTGTATGAGAAGAAAGACTGTTCAATAAATGTTAACCCTTTATTGATAAACGCCCGTCTCTCTATTCTCTACATACCGTGAAAGTAAACTGCACTAGACTGACTGAGTGAAATCTATGTCTATTGTTTCACACGACCCTAGAGATCGACTCTTGATCTGAGGAGCAAAGTTGTCATGTTGCACGGTTGTTGGAAAGCTGAATCCCTTCTTGTCTGTGCCAAGGAAGCTGATCACTTCCTATGCAGAGAAGAAAGTTTCCAGTGACCTCTGAGCTAGTTGGTAACACAACCCAATTAAGTTTAGCATAGTCAGTGGAGGCCTGGAATATAAGCAGTTCCACGTCGATACTACTGTTTATGTTATTCCAATGCGCAGGGCCTAGTGGGAAACTAGGAACTACACTACATGGCGCCCAACGTTTGGTAAGGCGATAAACTAACGTAAGACTTGTAGAGTAACTCAGTCGTGCATATTTCACACCCCTTTCTCCCGTAAATACTCCAATAGACGTCTGGAGTGGGTGAAAGGTTAAAATCCGCCCGACCTTAGTAGGAAGAGATTCCTATGTAAAGCTCTGGTTTATTCAACGTTGAAGGATACAGTGTTCCAAAATATTGTGCATCTAATCTTTGTCTCCTTGGAGACCTACTCTGCAAAAACTGCATTTATACAATGTCAGTAGAAAACAACGGCACCACTGGGGCCGCAGTAGATGCGACTCAGCAAGGTCCCGAATACACAGACCCGGATGCAATAATCATCCCGGCACATTTAAGGAGATCTATAACTTTAAAACTTATAGAAAACGGACTACCACCTCAAGGTGGTACAGTAATTTTCGTGATAGAGGCTCACGAGTATCGGCAGACAGAGGTATTCTATTCATGGATAAACTTTCCAGCGGTAAACGCTATAACACAAGAGTTTCACTATTACAAAATAGAGGAACCTCCGGAAGAGTACGCTCCTTTCGAGGAGGTTGAAATTCCACTTAAATTTCAAGAGCACCTGCTCTGGTTTAATGGCGCCCTAAAACACAATGATCACATAACCAGGCTCGGTCCACTAGGTAGACCAGGAGCCACGTGGCCGGTTCTAGCCAGCTACACACCACATCCTGACATTATAAGAATGTCTAGAGAAGAGCTGTTAGCACAGCTAAACACATTAATAAAAATACATAGGCAATTAGTCCAATATGTAATACGGACTGCAACAGTCCAGCCAGCTGTTAATGTACCACAGCTGACCCCTCATCAGGGGAACACAAATAAAATTACACCACAGAACATACAGTCATGTCTTGGTAAAACACCCGTAAAACGGGAACAAATTCCTTTCTGGTTAGCCCAGAAAATCACTCAAATAGAGGCAGTATTTCCTGATACTACCCCTATTGAGAAACACAGAATCTTGACCATCTGCCTTCCTATGGGAATCGCACCACACGTGGAGGACTGCGACACTTGGGGTACAGTCTTTGCTTCCATTTACACAAAAACACACGGTGTTCCGTCTATGGCGGTAATACCAGACGTGCTAAAACAGATTCAAAATGAATTCGGTCCAGAACCAGCTTTAAATCTAGGTATGAAATTACTGAAAGACTTCAAGCAGGTCACGGCTATATTATTAGCCAATGTAAAGGGAGAAGCAGCATCTGTGGCGATTCGCCAGAAGTTGAGGGAAACAGATATAAAAGATCCTGTTGAGCTTGCAAAAATCATAGAAAAATGCTATGAAGAATTAGGTAGAGACAGCTTGGGTGGGAAACCAGTTAAGCCCCCACTGCTCGAAAATCCAGAAAAATTATTTATTAAAAATAATTTAAACACTCCTAAAAAGAGCTGGGATGGAAATAAACAATCCAGTCCCAAGGAAAAAGTTTTCCAGTCCAGAGGAAGGTCTCCTCGACGGAGGGAAAGAACTCCGACTCGAGAACGCCAGTCTCCCCAACGGGAGCCCTCTGAGAAAAGATATAACCTTAGAAATAGGGATAATATAAAAAGACCTGATAGATATCAAAGTATTGATACACGTCCCTCTCGATCTTCTCCACAGAATTCGGAAAGAAGAGGACGGTCAGACCCAGGAGAGCACACCAAGTCCAAAGACAAGGAACCTGCTCAAAATAAGAAATCTCAATTTCAGAAAAAGAAGGTAGCCAGTATTAGAGTAATCAACCATGCCGAGAATACTGAGGACACAGTTGAAAAACGGGGAGTGGGCATTGACAATGTTGGACAGTGCAGCAGAAATCAGTATAGCGCGCAAGAACTTGATGAGTCATCTGGAGACAGTGGACACAAATGAATACATTCAGGTTGAAACTGCCGACGCCAGACTTAGCGAGCCCCATAAAATATACGAAATAACATTGCGTATGGAGGGTGATAAGACTAGGAAAATTAAGAGTCTATTTTGGGATAAGCTCTCAAAAGGCTATGATATTCTGTTAGCTGAAAAAGATTGGCCCCCAGAGTTTGTCAGGGAGTGCCCTCGTGGCGAAGAAGTGATTATGCCTGCCTTCTCGAATCACATACCGATTCATAAGAAATACACATATGCAAGGAAATGGGCAGTAGCCCAGGCACCTGCATTGTATAAAAATCATGTAGGATGGGATGAGGATTCTCCGCCTCACAAAATCCAACTAAAAAGTGAACCAACTGCCCAACGGCAGTATCCCATAAAGCAAGAAGCTAAAAAACAAGTCAGGGAGATCTTAGATCAACTTGAGTACCAGGGGGTGATTGAAACATGCACCTCTCAAATGAACAATCCTTTGTTTCCTGTCTCCAAGCCAGACAATTCATATCGTCTAGTTTTGGACTACAGACACCTTAATACATGTTGCAAAACTTTTGCAGTACAAAACTCGCATAGTGCAGCCCTAATGAATAATATAGTTAGGGAAAAATATAAAACGACATTAGACATTTCTAATGGTTTCTTTTGTCAAAACATTGCACCAGAAAGCAGATACTTGACCGCTTTCTCCGCATTTGGGTCACAGAAAAAATTCTGTCGACTCCCACAGGGGTTCAAGAACAGCCCAGGACTATTCTCAGCTAGGGTAACAGAGTTACTACAAATCTATGATGATGAAGCATTATCTTACGTAGATGATATTTATCTCACAGACGACGACTTGGATACTCACTTGAAAAGAGTGAACACCATTATACTTGGGTTCGCAGCAGAGGGTTACAAATTCAACTTTAAAAAGTCCCGAATTGCCCATCTGACAGTACTGTTTTTAGGGTACGAATTATCAAGTGAAGGGAAAAGCCTAGCGGACAACTTCTTAGAGAAGTGCGCTGTACTCCAAGCTCCAAAAACGCTGAAGAATTTACAATCCATTCTAGGTTTCCTGAATTTCGGAAGAACTTACATCCTAAACTACGCAGAGAGGGTTAAACCTCTCTACGAACTAATTAAACCTGATTTAAAACAAATCAATTGGACTCAAAAACACACAGAAATTTTGAGATCACTGCAAACAGACATGTTAGCAAAAACAAAATTAGATACACGTGACAACACGATCGATCTTGTAATCCGAGTCATCCCAGGAAGATGCGGATTCACGTACCTAACCTCTAATGAGGGAGAAAAGGTACCAATTTCAATTAAATCTCACTTGTACACACAAGCAGAAAAAACATTCAGTCACACAGAAAGAACTGTGAACGCAGTGCAAATCGCATTAGCAAATGAAAGAGAACTAGCACACGGCAAACGGATTAATATCCTTACAGCGGAATCCGCCTTCGAAGCGCTATTCAGTCCAGTAAACCTGCCTACAGTGTCACTGGATCCGAAATGGATACAGTGCATAGATTCTCTAGGAGCGGAAGACGTGAAATACTATTTTGCCCCGCAATTTGAAGAACTGAATGATTTAGAGTATGAAGAAGAATATCCTCTGCCAATCGAAATCCTGCCTCTCCCACAATACGCATGTATAATCTATACAGATAGCTCTGTACAGCATTTCAACGTAGAGAGAAAATCCTACGATGCAGCATGTGCGATCATTAAATGTCGTTGGCTGTGCGGTAAAATCAAACCGAAAATAACAAAAACTGAATCAGTGAAGTACTGTTCGGCTCAAAGAACTGAAATCAGATGTTTAAAGATGGCGCTCGAAAATGCAGAACGCGAATTCCCCACACTTATAGTGTGCGATTCTCATTTTTGCGTCAATTCTTACAATAACAAACTGCAGAGTTGGATCGAAAACGACTACAAAGATGATACAGGTGCCACAATAAAGCATAAAAAGCTCTGGAACGAGGTAGCTCTTTTATGTAAAGAACTACAAAAGACTCACGTGATTCACGCACAGAGTCTTCAACGTGATGGCGTTCACGTTGCAGGGAATTCATTGGCTAATACAGCCACAGCGGAAGCAACTAACCCGGCTTCCGTAGCCACAAAAAAGCGTACAGATAAGTATATAGACGGGGAAACAATGCTGGCAGTAAAAACGACCGTAAAAGGCGACTGTGCAGCACTACCCGTAAACTATCCACTCAATTATGCATACATAATCGATGCAAACTCCGTTCCTTTTGCTCGAATCCCTGGAGTGGGGGATAGAGTAATTCCAAACAGGAGCAGGAGGGGCTTCCTATTACTGGAAGCACACATGGGGTTGGGTCTGAAACACCAAACAATCAAAGCCTCTCTGAAAGAATTACAATCAGAGTACTGGTGGCCAGGAATGAGTATAGATATTCAATGTTTTGCTCAAAAATGTGAAGACTGCAACAGAGATCGCAGTAATGAACAGGACAGTGTAGTTTCAGGATCCCTTCTAGACAGCATAAGGCAGTCTATCTGCGCAATCAAAGAAGAGAAGCGCGTCCCAGTGTACAACGTTTAAGATGAAAAGCACTTAAAAAATGAGGCCACCATCGCTCGGCTGACGCTAGAACGGTTATAAAAGATTTGCGAGTCCATATCGGCACATGCGCAATTACCACGTTCCATTCTGACCAGGGTCCTGCTTTCAGCTCTCGAGCCTATAAGGAGGCCATGGCCAGCATGGGAATTGGGTTGCGGTATTCTTGTCCGTCGCACAAGTGTGATAGAAAGAAAAAGCCGGGACATAAAGCAATCTATAACAGCGAAGGTATTAGGTTCAGGCGCTGGGTGGGTCAAACATTTAATAAGTGTCCAGACTAGTCTTAACAACATGCCAAGAAATTCTCTAAAAGGTTTCAGCCCATACGAACTATTGTTCGGAATAAGAATGCGCGTTCAGGACCTCGATAGTCAGATGTCAGTGGTACAAGAAGAAACAAAGCAGTTTGAAGTAAAAGACCGTTTGGCTGTTTTACAGGAACTGAATGAAACAAGAAAATCATTAAGCAACATAAAGTTAAAGCAACAGCCAAGTACCACTGACGAGGCACCACCAGCAACAGCCCCAGCAAGGCCTGTCTGGATTCCAAAGATTGGGGATCTAGTCAGGGAAAAGATCGCGGTGAAGAAGGAATTTGGGCCTTCTTACAGAAAAGCAGTACCTGTCTTAGCAGTCACCGGAACAAGATCAGTTGTGCTACCGCCCCTTGCTGGTAAAAAGGAGAACAGAGTCGTGTCCATCGACCTGGTAAAACCACAAGCATGTGGCCTATAATCAACAGTAGGCCCAGTGGACTCCCAAGAAACAACAGAATACCCAAACTTGCAACAATCCAAGAGGTTCAAACTGAAAGACTCATCACATTCGATCAGCCTGCAGTGCACAATGAAGGACTATGCAATAATGCCATGGAACTCGTGCCTCTTGAAACACAGATTGAAACAGTTCATCAAGAAACAACACCAGTCTACAATAATGTGGCATCAGAAAGTGCTACCGAGAGACAGATTGAAAGAACAATCCCATCAATTGACAGAACTGCTTCTGGTTATTTCATCAACTTCGACAACTTCTCCGAAGATTTAAATGACCCCGAAGTGATGCCAGAAACAAAAAAGTCTTTTAAAGAAAAAGCAACGAAACTCTTTCATCAACTGAAGGAAATCTACCTTGTTTCCCCTTGGCTAGAGTTCTGGTTCGGTCTAGGTGTATTTTTCCTCCTGCTTTGGCTCATCATGGTACTGTGTTTGGGAAAATTCATTGAGGGAAAATATATTACAATGGACACAGCAAGTCAGAACATCAACCTAGTCCTGAAACCACACAGATCATCCCACGTGAAGAAAAGAGAACTGTCAACAGTAAATGTCACAGCAATTCCAATACCTGGTGGGGTAGTATGGGAGAAAACAGACTATGAGATCTATGGTCCGGTCGAAATCCTGAAGTATCCTCATCAACTGAAGGTTTCCTTAAGTGACTTTGTGACACCGAGTACATTCTCTGATGATTGGGACTTTAACAGTATTAATGACATGATGTCTGATTTAGTAATGTCAGCTAGATTCACAGATCATGATTATTTACAAGGTTCATCTAGTTATGAGCAGTTATTCTGTTACACCCACTATGGGGATCATTACTTGCATAAATCTGCACAGCCTAGAAATGTTTTTATGTATAATCAATGGGAACATTGTTCTACACCACCTAAAAGCAGTTCTAAAGCATTTTTTGAGAAATTCAAATATTTTTCAGGGTTTAACACCAGTGATGCAGAAACGTTTTATTATAAACTGTTAGATAAAACAGGAATGAAAACAATGCTGACAAATTCTAAATTGATATATTCAGAAGCATTTTATGACAAAATGATGACATTTGGTTTTGATTATTGGAAAAATAATATTGAAACAAAATCAATTTGGGGTACAAAAGATTGGCAGGTGCAAGGCATAGAAGCACTGTTTAGAACCTGCATGATACCAGAACAAATGTTATTTTTAAATGACACTGTACACCAAACATCTTGTCTTGGCCTAGCCAAGAACAAAGAAATGAAAACACCGTCTATACCAAAGCCAATAGCTGAGAATACAACTGCAGATAATGAGTTAGACGTGTCACACATTTTACATTTCAACAGAACAAATCCTGATTGGAAAAAGTGGTTAATCTGGCCTACAGACACAAATAGCTGTCAAGATAGGTTCCTGAACAAAACACAGGGTTTAAAAATGACCAGATTAGACCCTAGATATTCCCAGAGACAACATCCAGGAATTATAACCACATACAGTGTAGGTAAACTCTGCCTAGAATGGCTAACTACATCCACACTGGCTGAAATTAAGCAACACTTGTCTTTATTAAAAGATGGTGCTGATTTGCGCGATTTCATTCTTGGACCACGCAAACAGCGTCAAAAGCGTTTCATAGCGACCAGTATCTATGCTGCTTACAACGAGGCTTGGAAAGTAAAGCAAATTGAAACAGCTGAAAAAATACGAGACATTGATCGTATTAATTTGGAAAAATCACTTTCTGTGGTAGACAATGGGTTAATGACTCTGTCTTCCAGAATATATTCTTTGGACAATATTGTATCCTCTGCCTTTGATGTGATAGACAGAGATTTGCTAATGTTACAACATGGCCAGTCTCAATTACGCTCTATTATAGAACTAGGCTGGACGCTGCAAAATCTTCGTTCAGGCTATGTGCCTTGGCGTCTGATAAACACAACGTCATTATTTTCCATTTTTAACCTTACTGATAAACAGATCAGTTTGGCACAGAAAGGAGCAGACTATACAATCTTGAGCATCGAGAAACTCGAGAGATTACCATTGACAATGTCAGAGAGTCCTGTCATTGAATGGATAATACACGGAATTATCACAATTCCGATAACAACGTTCCGCTTTAAAAAGTGCCTTGAATACATACCTGCTGGCCAGTATGAACAATTGGGTAAGGGATATGTAAAATCCGAATGGAAATTACCATACACTCATTCTTGCTATAGTGACAGCGACAAAAATGTATTTCTTAGTGGTGACAACTGTAAACACTCACTAAGCGGTATACTTTTGTGTCAGGGTATTAATTTACACGGAGCATGTGATGGCAATTCAAACAACCTTTCATGCCACCAGCTAGTCACACCTGCAACTCAGATAGAGCCCTTCTTTATGCAACTCGCAAACGGGAGTTACATTCTAAGAACGGATCACAGGTGCTGTGGCCTCGCGCCCGGACTAAGTTATCTAGTAGAAGTAACGTCCATGGTCAAATGTTGTATGCAAGCATTGTTTCCGAGCGGGCCTCCAGACACAGTGACTCCCCTCTGGCCTCGTCTGAATCTCTATTCTATACGAATTGATACATTAAGCAAAATGAAATCTGTGCTTTTACAGACAACAGTGCCTATAACGTCATCTAAAGAGACGTATGATCTTCTAGTCGCAAGGACGGCTACTGAGGTCCATGACCTTTTATCAACAAATTGCCCCGTGCATTTCGTACAAATACTCGACCAACTCCTTAACATGTCTAGTGCTACAAGCATCCCAGGCATATTCAAGACAGTCTTTACGGGACTGCTAACACCCTTCCAGGCAATTTTGGGAATCTTTCCTAATTTTGTGCACTCCATCTTTGGTGGTATTCCACTATTTTTTGGACTCATCGCAGGGATTCTATTTTTGACCCTTCTGCTACGTTATGGCAAACCTCGGCTCAGACATAGCTCCCATGGGAATGGAAGAAACAATCCTAGCAATGCGCTACAGGGACAGGATAACTAACGTCCTCGGATTGGCCAGGCTGAGAGATCTAAACATGACCTGGTTCCTTTCATTCAGACCGATATGGCAAAATTGCATTTTACCTGTGCTACGGTGTATGCTTTGCGGCGAGGAATGCGTGTTGGACATCTGTCTTTCACTTCCATCAGCAGTACCAATGGACGTCGATACTTTGCTAAGTCCAATAACGGCTCACGCATTGTGTTGTCCCCAGCGGCTACCAATCCTGATGACGGCATTCGTGGAGACTCCTGTACTACAGCCAAGTGGTAACAGTGGAGCGAGTGACAAAAGCAACATCATCCAGGTACAACGTTCTGTGAGCATTGCTGATCCTGCATTCGATGACAGCAATCATTCTCACACCTGCCAAGTTTCAGCGCTATCTAATTTGGTTGAACTATCACCTGATTTTGTAGACCAATTCTTTGCGAGCCTGTCTGATACGATGTTCTCACCCACAGAGAAACAATAACTTTTGAAAAGCTTTCCGACACACGGCGTTCCCATGAACTCTGAATTCGGCCTTCAGTTTTGATCAACATAAAACTGCCAGGAGCTTTGGTAAACTGATTTTTTCTTTGAATTGGACAATTTTTTTAAAATATTGACCCTCTCTTTTTGGCACGAACAATTCTTTGCTTAACGTAAAAACTATTCTTAGAGAACAGAAGCTTCATACTTCTATTTCTAAACACATCTAGAGACATAACAACATAACACCAGCCTCTAGCACACATATTATTACAATGCATTTTTATGTGATGATTTATCTCGCATTTCTTCTGTCAGAGATACTTCATGTGTAATTCTTTATGCATAATCGTTCATTGATTTCATATGCAATACCTTTTGAATGATTACTATGCTTTAAAAAACGTACAGTACCTAAATTCCATGTATTACAAGTACGCCTATTTCGAATGCATTTATGTATTTTGGGGTGGGCTATGTTACACAATGTTACACATACATCTAATTGCTTAGTTTTAGTAATTTTGATGGACATGAATTCGTGGAGTGGGTGTCATGTGCTTATCTAGGTTCCTGATCGATACTGTGACCTTATGCCCCTATTCGGCTATAAATCCATTTATTCCCTATATTGGCATAACCGTTCAAGTGCGATTTTCTGTAAAGTCATCTCTGGCCTCACACGAGCAGAGCCACAGAGCCACATTCCAGCATGACTCTCTGCTACTTCCTTTGCGACCAATTAGTGCAATGACAGAGCAGCAGTCACTATCTGATATTCCTAGATAACACTCCGAGTTCTTCAACAAGATAAAAACTTAGCAAACCTGGAAATCCCCGCTTGCTATGTTTTGATTAGTAATAGAACTCTAATGAGCAACTGATAGCTGCCACTTCCTAGTGACATCTTTAATTGACGTCTTATGTCCAGCAAACTTGCGTCAAACCCGGCACCTGTCAGGTATAAATATTACCAACGTTGCCTTAAGCAATACGAAGCTGTGAGCTGTGAGAGCGAAGCTAACTGCTGTTGAGCGTTGCCTGTCGCTGCAGCCTGCTATCCTGTGGTGGTGAAGCTACTGATTACCATTATCGCCGCTACAGCGCGAACTATGGTTCAGTACGCTTGAGGAGCCGTGCAGCCGTCCTCTGCGAAGACATCCAGCCCAGCTGCCCGCGGACGCTGTCACCCCTCCTTCCTCCAGACGCGCTGAGAGAAGCCGCTGCCTTTCTCGTGCAGAGAAATCCAGTCCCGGCGCTTCCAGTTTACCCTCGCAGGTGACTGGGATATCGAGAGAGACCCCTGAAGGAGATACCAATCCTCCATCATTCTATTCAGAGGTATGGTGTTGACTAAACCCTTAGACGAGAATTCTTGAAACAAACCTTGGCAAAACCAACTTAACTTAAGCTACTTACTTACTCCCCTTCTCACGTGTTAGGCCTAGGTCAGGCACACTGGGGTAGGCTTAGTTAGAAGCACCAGTTGAGTATGTTAGCCTAATGTATATATGACTGTATATATGTTTTATTACTTTTAAACCATTGTATGGCTAAGAAACCATATCAATGCTTTTACAGTTCTATTTCGCTATTCTTATCTTACTGTACGTACTTTTTATAATAACAGTTATTGCAATTGTGGCAATACATTTCTCTTGTATGAGAAGAAAGACTGTTCAATAAATGTTAACCCTTTATTGATAAACGCCCGTCTCTCTATTCTCTACATACCGTGAAAGTAAACTGCACTAGACTGACTGAGTGAAATCTATGTCTATTGTTTCACACGACCCTAGAGATCGACTCTTGATCTGAGGAGCAAAGTTGTCATGTTGCACGGTTGTTGGAAAGCTGAATCCCTTCTTGTCTGTGCCAAGGAAGCTGATCACTTCCTATGCAGAGAAGAAAGTTTCCAGTGACCTCTGAGCTAGTTGGTAACACAACCCAATTAAGTTTAGCATAGTCAGTGGAGGCCTGGAATATAAGCAGTTCCACGTCGATACTACTGTTTATGTTATTCCAATGCGCAGGGCCTAGTGGGAAACTAGGAACTACACTACATTATCATGGATTTGCGTTAATAATAAACCCTATATGGTCAAACACAAAAGATGAGGAACATATCACATCCAGATGTACAGTAACATGAAGCCTCCATAAACTTCACGATTTGAATTAATGAGTCAGCCTTCATTGATTAATACATTTCCAAATTTTTCATTTGCAACAAAAGCCAATGTATTTGGATCTCTATGTACCTCTTCAGGGCTAATATAGATGTATATGCAAAATCAGTTCTCACCCAGTCGAGTGAATAAAGTGAGCCACTCCAGGTCAGCGTTTTGACTAAATTTCTTTATTGTGGTAGAAAGATGACATTTTAATTTGGTACAAAAGGCAACACATTTCGTTCTCTAGGAACTTCTTTAGGGCTACAATAAAATACACACACACACACACACACACACACACACACATATATATATATATATATATATATATATATATATATATATATATATATATATATATATATATATATATATATATATATATATATATATATATATATTTATTTTTTTATTTATACATATATATTCCATCACAACTTTCTCCGATACGGGGGCCCCCAACTCTGACAGAGCGGCCTTGGCTATACAGAATAGGAGCATCCTGCTGTAGTATCATCACCAAAAAAAAAAAGCTGATACCCAACTCTGCAAACACGTGTGCTTTTAGTAGTTAAAAGGGCGGCAGTTCTTAATTATTTCATGAAGCGTTTCAGCTGCTGAATCAAGCTTACACATTGGAGAGCAAAACATATAAAGCAAACTAATTTGCTGTGCTTGCTGCTCCTTCATTGCCCACAATGCACCTTGCTTCAGTGATTTTGTGGAGCATGTCATCAGTGATGTCATTTAAGATGTCATCAGTGATGTCACTGACCATGTCATGAGTGATGTAATATGTGAGGTAATAAGCAATGCATTGCGGGGCCCGAGTTATAGTTAGCGCAGCCAAGTATAACTGCTGAACTTCACTGGTTTTGTATGAGTGAAAACAGAGCCTAATATAACGTCCCTGTAACCTTTGGTTTTTTCAGCGAATTTCTAAGGTTTTTTAAAAGGTAGTTTCCAACTATAACATCCCTATAACCTTTCTTTTTTCAGTGAATTTCTATAGTTTTTTTAACTAGTAGTCGCATTTGCAGAGAGGTGGAGAAAGGAGGAGGGGCCTCTGACCAGCTGTCAGCAATCCCGCTGTCTAGGACTTACTGAAGGTAACAGAGGGGGTCCTTGGCCCCCAAGGACCCTTAGCATCTAAGGGGACTTCACTCCCAACTAGCAGTAAACCAGGAGGTGCAATTGCAGAGTGGTGGAGAAAGGGCTGTGGCCCCCGAAGACCTCTCAGGAATTTTCCTGTGTGGGACTTAATAAAGGCAACTGGAGAGATAGCTGCCCTCCAAGGACCCTCTGCAGCCAAGAGAACTTCATTCCCCAACCAGCAGAGCCCCAGGAGGTGTGTTTGCAGAGTGGTGGGGAAAGGTGGCCCCCCCTCCAACCTTCACTTTAGCCCCGGGAGGTGGTGGACTCTGGGGCCAGGAGGCCATAATGGTCCCCCTTCATATGTTATTTGAGCCCTGAGGAGGTGGTGGTCCCTGGGGATGTGGGAAGGCTGTGTGGCCCACAATATTTCTGTTAAGTGCCCGGGGTGGTGGCAATCCCTGGGAAATTCCATGCAGCCCCCCAATAAATTAAAGTTAAAGCCCCAGGGAGGGGGTGATCCCTGGGACTGCGGGGGACTGTGCGCCACCCATTTGGTTAATACATTAGCCCCAGGGAGGTGGAGGTCTCCAGGGCTATGGGGAGGCCATACCCGCCACACTAATTTTATTGTTTGCCCCAGTGAGGTGGCGGTCCCCAGGGCACAGGTGTGCCATCTGGGCCCCCCTCATAATTATTAAACTCTGGCCCTTGGATTTGGACCAATGAGGGGCTCAATATAAAGGAGTGCAGGAGTCGTGCATCTTTTTTTATTTTTCTGCAGATCTGCTGGTCCACCCCCAAACTTGTTGTAAAATAAATTAAAATAATACTTTTAACCCCTGGCACGGTGCCTGTGGGACCCCGCACCATATGTGGGGGTCAGGGTATTCCTACTGTCCCTACTGTTCCACCAACGCTCTGGAGTCAAGGGGACTTTATCCCCCAACCAGCATTGCACCAAGAGGCGTGTTTGCAGAGTGATGGAGAAAGGGGGCGTTGCCTCCAAAGACCCCTCAGCAATTCCGCAGTATGGGACTCACTGGAGGTAACATGGTAGGTAGTTGATCCCCAAGGACCCTATAGAGCCAAGGGGACTTCATTCTCCAACAGGCAGTGCACCAGGAGGCACATTTGCAGAGTGGTGGAGAAAAGGTGCACAACCTCAGAAGTCCTTTCAGCAATCCCGCAGTTTAGGACTTACTTAAGGTAACAAGAGGGCTTGATGACCCCCAAGGATTCTTCGCATTCAAGTGGACTTCATCCCCAAACTATTAGTGCTCCAGAAGGCACATTTGCAGAGTGGAGGAAAATGGGGGCATGGTCTACGACCACCTCTCAGCAATTCTACTGTGTGGGACTTACTGGAGGTAACAGGAGGGGGTTTCTGACCCCAAAGAACCTCAGGAGGCAGGAGGACTTCATCTCCCAGCAAGTAGTACACCAGGAGGCTTGTTTGCAGAGTGGTGGAGAAAGGGTTCATAGCCTCCGAAGACCTCTCAGCAATCCCATGGTGTGGGACTTACTGGAGGTAACAGGAGGTATTGCTGGCCCCCAAAGACCCTCAGCAGCCAAGGGGAATTTTCTCACCCAACCAGCAGGTCGCCAGGAGGCGCAATTGCAAAGTGGTGCAGAAAGGGGGCGGGCGCTCCAGCATCACGCCAGTAGCTTTTCCTTAAAAAAAAAATTATAATGGAAGGGGGGGCCGTTTGGGCCCCCTTTTCTGGGCTGATTTTGGCCCTAGCGTAAGCTATTTTTGGTATGGGGATGGGTCCATGCGGCCTCCTCCCCGGCCGATACAGCCCCACAGATTCCAAGGCCTACCTTTTCTTAATATTTTTTTTAATAAAGGTTGTGTGGCTCCCCTGATTTTGGCCCCAGGGAATATCATCCCCCGGGGCCTGCCCTTAATTTTTTTAAACATAGGAGTGGGGCTTGCGACCCCCCGCCCATCCTAGGCCAATTTTGGCCTTGGAGACCCCATCCCTGAGGTTCTGGCCACAATACTTGGTTCCTTGGTCCCGCCCAGGGCACCCAGTTTCTCAAGTTGGGGACCGCGGGGGAAGCCGGAAGGCCCTGCATGGCATTGCTTTTGGACAGAGAGAACTAAACATGCAGCCCCCTTTGTCCAAAAGGATTTCTACTCCTCTTCCTGCAAGCAAGCACATTTAACAAACTCTCATTAGTGCAAAGCGGAGAAGAGTTTGCTATGGATTGGCGGTTTCGGTCAATGTCCTGGAGTGCCCCCCCCCCCCAATCACCCCATGGGACTTTGCAGGAGCCGGCTCTTGGGGTGGTCTCCAGTGCCAGTATTGGCTCCTGGAGGGCGGCCACGCGGCCCTACTCCTTTGTTTTGTATTGCCCCATGGAGGTAATGTTAACCAAGACTGTGGCACTAGGAGCTACCAATGCTAATCCTGACCCTGGTTCAGAATGCGTATGTTAAATAACATTAGGACACAGATTATGTTTGTTTGTCTCAGACCCCCTTAGGGAATGTGTTTGGCTTGCAGCTGTCAAACAATCAAAACATAAAGTCATCAACATCACTTTCTGAGCTTATCACGGTTGTACATTTTAATTTCAACAGTATACTCCATTGCACTTCTAATTGTATTCATCACAGTTCTGCACACTTCTATTTCTCTACATTTCACACACCTCATCAGATGAAACGACACTCTCAGCAATGGCACAACCTGAAAGGGTGTTACATGGTGTTTTAGATAATTGGCCTCCCAAATACTCTCTTTCACTCAGTCATTTTGCATTTTATACTGCCTTTTGTCTCTAACAGAAATCAACCTGCCCCTGATTGAGTTAGGTCTGAACAGTTTTTTCTTGTCAATTGTCAGTGCAATAACCAAAAAATTGTATGGTGAAGGTTTGCTTTTCAAACACATTAACATTCTACATCAATACAGTTTATGTATATGTACTACAAGGGGAGTGCTTGTATTATATATTGATGTGCAGCCTGGTAATAAACGCCACTGCATATAATTGAAGAATGAGCATAGTAGTATGACGACCGGTTTTATTCTGTGGAATGAGATGAATGCATTAGGACCAGAGGAAATGATTACAATGGCTAGAACATTATTCACCACACACGTAGTTATAAATATGAGGAGGCTTACAATGCGTCAGTTTGAATTCGCCAGGAAGCGTTGACTTGTAAAACGAAGTGAAATTAGTTGCAGGGTTTAAATATTTGTTCCTCTTTTTCATTCTTTGACACATTTCACAGTGGTGTGGGGATATTCTAATTGTACCTCTATTCAAACTGAGGAAAACAGATTTTGTCGTAAGGTATTGGGGGGAGTTGTCTCTGCGGCAACATACATTTGCCATAAAGAACTTAATTTACCCTTTATAGAAGATTTCATCCGTGCAAGACCAGCGCTATTCTGGCTAAAAATTTGGCTTAACCCTTCGGCCATCCTAACACGCAGCATACTAACTGACTGTCTACAAAGTGATAGGTCCCATTATATTCCATGGCTGAATGCGGTTGAGAAAAGTTTGACTAGTGTGGGGTATGGCTCTTTATTTACCTCCCCTAACATCATAGACCATTGCCATAAGAATAAAATTAAAGGGGCCTTGTACAACCTCTATAATATGGAACGGATAAGACTTGAATATCAAAAGCCATCTGTCATCAAGTATTCTACTCTTTGTGATCCTAATGTTGGTTTATCAGTGTCACCACAGAGATATTTGCTTACCACGTTAGGTAGATGGAATAGGAGTCTTCTGTTCCGTCATCGGGATGGCAGTATTGTGAATCTGTTAAACTTTCCTCTGGGATACAAAAAACATCTCGATAAGCTTGACTGTCCATGTATGACGGATGGTAAACAAAGCCTGGTGCATTTCTTCTTTTTTTGTAGCTTTTACAGGCTGTACACCACTCGTTATTTAATGCCGTATTGTCGTAGATATGAACTTAGAGACTTTAATCTGGCATTAAAAACTTTTCGAATGTTAAGGTCAGATGAGGAGATATTCTGTGTAAGCAGCTTCCTTAAAGCTGCTGTTCGATCTCGTGCTTCTATGGATCCACTATGATGAAAAAAGTGAAAACTGCATTGTTGGCATAATTTGCCAAATTTCTATTTGCACATTTTTTGATGGGCGTATGTTTTAGACTGGACATGTGGAAGCTCTCCTCTATATGAAATGATATTTTTAATCTTTATATAACTTTTGTATCAACTAATATTGGTTTTATTAATTGCACTAATATGATGTACCTGTTGTTTTTACTGTGATCTTTTCTGTATACTGTACTTTTATGGATGTATCTACTCCGAATAAAGATCATTTGACTTGACTTGACTTGACATTTCACAGTGGCTTAGTAAGCATGACATGGGTCCTGAGGTAACCTAGCAAAACTCTACCCAACTCTCTGGCTGCTTAGTAAACAAGCTATCTATGCAAATGGTGTAAGGTGGTCCATCGCACCTCTGGGAACCCTGTGCCACTCTCCCAGTTGCATTTTTGATACTCATGCTCCTAGAATTAAACATCTAGCTCAACTGAAGACACAACATGTACTGACGTGGGTTCTTTGCAGATCTTAATGAGCGCAACTCAAGCAACCATAACGTTGGTTGCTTGGATTGTGCTTTCCTTATTGATGCTGGAGCATGAATGGCCCAGAATATTGGTGTGCGAAAGACGAATAATTTGATGTTATGTAATTGTGCTAAATGTTAGCAAAATTTAGCAGAACTACATTTAGACCTGGCATACCTGGGTGGTTCTCCTGACTTTTGCCTTCAGAACTCCTGTTTTTGCTGACTTGTTCTTTTCCTGCAGTAGGACTCTGGGCACTTTACCACTGCTAACCAGTGCTAAAGTGCATGTGCTGTCAGGTTAAAACATGGTACAATTGGCTTATCCACAATTGGCACAGTTAATTTATGTATAAGTCCCTAATAATGTGCACTACATATGCCCAGGGCCTGTAAATTAAATGCTACTACTGTGCATGCAGCACTGTTTTTGCACCCACTTATGTAGCAATTTAAACATGTGTCAGGCCTGCAATGTCACAGCCTGTGTGTGCAGTTTACTGTGCTTTGTCGACCTACCAAAATAACCCTCTTGCCAAGTTCAACCCTACCTTCATAATAAATATGTCACACCCTAAGGTACCCCCTGGACAGCACAAGAGCAGGATGCAGTCTATTTAAAAAGTAGGACATGCCTGTTTAGGTTTTACATGTTCTAGCGGCGAAAAACTCTTGTTTATCTTTATTGCAAGGCCTATCTCTCCAATAGGATAACATTGGAATTACCTTATTACATTTCCAATTGGAAGATTTGACCCCAAAGTTTGATGCCTCTGGAATTACAATTTAAAAATCACAATTTATATTGAAGTCAGATTTTAAATTGCACTTGTGAAAAAAAAACTGTTAGAAAGTCGGCATTTTCTTAATTTAGCCATTTGGTGCCTGCTGCCTGTCTCTGATTACATGTCTGAGATAGGTAACAGCTGTGCTATGTATGTTCCCTCTATACAGCTACACACAAAGGAAGCTTAGGTATGACTTTATGGGCCATCTGTGTCCTGATGGGCCATCCAGGGTACGATGAGAAGGAGGTGCTGGACACAGCCTCATACTTACACCTGAATAGGCTGTGTCCTGTCCCCACACAAAGGGCTCTTTAAACTCCTGTAGTGAGTCTCGAGCCAGGGCCGGAAGGGCGGGGAGGGACTCTGTGCATCTCAAAAGCATCTCTTTGAAGTCTGCCTACTTGAAAGGCCCAACTGCGTATAAGTATTGGACCTCAGACACCACCACTTAAGTACACTTCTGGACCAGTGGATACTCTGCTGTACTGTTGGAAGGACAGCCACTCTGTGGAACTGCTACTCTGAAGGAGCTTCTGCCTTGCTGTGCTGGCCTGCTTCCTGCTGCCCACTTGCCTGGGGGAGAAGAACTGGACCTGGAACGCATCCTGAACTGAGGACCCCAGAGTGACTCAAAGGACTGGTCTGCTGGCCTCCTGATCGGAGCCTCAGGGCCATAACAGGCTCCCCACAACTCCTGGACCTGTCTTCAATGAGCTCCTGACCACCAGGAGATACCTCCCAGGATCTTGACCCTTGGAAGTGATCTTTCTGCGCTTTAAGTCAAGCTTTTGGGCTCTTCGCAATCGGGAATGGGCTAGTTCTCTCTGGAACCTCATTGCTCACACAAAAATCCAATACAAGCGGCTCCAAGTTTGTCTCTTCGCACAAAAAGCAAGGCAGGCTCGAGCCCATCTGTCCTCAATTCTCGTTGGATCCTAGCGCTGAATGGACCACCATCAGTGATGCTCTCCTTGCTCCCTGTGAACTTCTCCCCCGGGAATGGGACTCTTGGTACAATTCTTGAGAAGGGAACACTTCAGCTGGACTTATCTTGGAGTGGATCCGACCTGTGCCTCATTGCAGTCGGCTTGAACTGTTGGATTCAACCAGGTCTAGTGTCACTAGGTTTCCCCAGTTAGTGCTTAAGCTCTATTTTTCTAACCTGGTGTGGGATTGTTTTTCTGGTGTGTTCATTGTTTTACTGATTGAAGTTTTACGCAAATACTTTACGCGTGCTGCTTAATTTAAGCTTGACTAATCTATACCAAGCTACAAGAGAGTGAGCACAGGTTAATTTAGGGTGTGTTTGTGACTAACCCTGAATAGGATTGTGGTTCCAGCTTGGACAGGGTGCATACCGCTGCCAACCTGAAACCCATTTTCTCCCAACTATGTGAAGTGCATAACTTTAATTTCTTGCTAAGTCGTAGCTCAAAATATATCTCCAAAGTCAATCTTTGACCTGAGAACAGGTACTATTTTTTGTGCTAAAAAAATAGTATCAAGAAAACGCTTTCCATGCATTCACTGTACATTTTTATTGCGATTCTATTTGCTGTCAGTTGCGATCCGACTGACATCTTTACATGCAGTCTGAGGCAGGGACCAAGGGACCAAGAGACCAACTCCTGCCTATTTGACGGGCTCAAGGAGCCCATTTGGGGCGCTGGCAGAAAGTAATCCCCTACAATGGCGTGGTGCCTGCTCAGGCACCGTCTTAGAGATTACGATCACGTTTCAGGCAGCCTTTCAGTGGTGGTCCAACTGCCATTAAAGGCTATGGGAAATTGAATTTGGGGGCCCCTGGCAGGGCCCCCATTCTTCAGCGGGCTCCAATATGAGGCCTGGGGGCACCTGTGGTGCCACCCCAAACATCGATACCCCATATGCCAGGCACCACATGGTGTTTGGCTCATAGTGCATTGATGTTTGCTAACATCCATTTTCCTAATGCAGGCTATGCAGTGGCCCTTTTCTGCCCACTGCACAAGCCGCAGTAGAAAAATGGATGTTTATGACTGCCTCATGGATGGTCGCATCCAAATTCGTCGGATAGAACCGCTGACTACTAGTCAGTCGGTTTCCATTCCGACGCGATGCCGGCCAGGCACTTGTCCGACTAGCATCGTAATTGGGGGCTAAGTCATTAAAAAACTGATGCTATCATTTTATTTTTAATTTGCCAATATTACACTTTTTTTGGTAGGTAGTTAATGCATGTTTCTCTTCTATTAACTTTACTTGGTCCTTGTGTTCTTTATTCTTTATCTGTGTTGTTTTTGTATTCTTCAATCTTTCCAATACCCAGCCTCACCTTCAGAGTAACACTTGTTCTTGTATAAGTCTATATAAGAGATAGCCTAGGATACCTTAGGTTCTGTACTCACCTGTGTGAAATGTACCTCACTAAGGTGTTGTGGGAGCTTCGCTCTCCAGTGTCCACCAGTGGTTACTCTTTTGCACATGCCTGAATAGCTGTGCTTTATTGCTTGCTGGGCCACTGAAAGGAAGGAGGGTCTACGGTTTGCCTTTCCCAGCTCATCAACTATGCTAATCAAGAGGTATGCACTATAACCAGTGTTTCAGATTGGGCGTGCTTTAATATTAATAATCACCTGTGGAAAACCCATGCAGATGTGTCTTTGCATTTCCTTGGAGAATTAAAACATTACCTTTCTTGTCATTGCAAGACTCATTTTTTTATGTGAAGAAAATATATCCAGAAATATTGAAAAATGCAAAACATCATCAAATGTGACTTCTTCCTCTTAAGAATAAGCCCAGATATCAATGCAGTTGGTGCACTATTAAACAGCTCTGGTTCTTACAAAAATGGCGCCACACACATTTCCATCATGCAAAATACATGATCCCACCATTCGGAAAGCCTCTATCAAACGAAGCAGTAAGAGATAAAAACTGCACTCCATTCGCCTTCCATAACGAGCTTCTGTGTTTTCCAACTACAAATACATTTGAAATGAAGAGTGTTAAAGTGGCAATGAAAAACCGCCAAAAATACGCATGATGAGTGCATCCTAGTGACTTTAAGTAGAAGATTATCTTTAACGCATGACAAAAAATGCAGGGCATTTTTAAAACTTAAAAATAGCTGCATCCTCACACTGCACAATTTCTACTTGCTTCCTAGCGTTATACCTCTACATTCAGTCTTGTTAAATAAATGATATATTGTCAGTGGCCTTACGTTGTAGGACTTGAGAAATAACAATATTGTACGTGTGTGGTGGTTAAAAGAACGACGTCAGATTATTTGATTTTTTTCATACACCCTTTAATAAAATGTTAACTGAAATACAGGATGTTACAGGAACAAAAATCAATACCCACATAGCTTGTATGATAAAAAATATAACATTCGAAACAGTATTCGCAATGCGGAACAAAAAAGTATAAAAAAGCACTGTATATACTATAAAAGTAAATGTCGTGCACAATAAACAACACATCTGATAGATTTGGCAGCCAGAGAGAATACAAGAGATTAAGTTGTCATTGGCATGTTTACAGTCTGTCTACACAGGCAGGGTCGTTGTTTCACGAGACTTTTTTATAGCACAAACAACGATAGAGGCCCATTGCTAATGTTGGTATACGACTTCTACGACTAACTGGTATTTAAGCGGCTGAAGTCTCATCCAGTGTGGTCCATTCCATTCTCACTCGTGTGCATTGGAAAACCTGCCCGAGCACCATCCTCCGACCTTGAAAGCGTGATTGGCAACACTGACATTTGAGCCTCAGACTCGAGAGGAATTTTAGAAGATCTTTAATATAAGCAGAATCAAACTTCAAAACAGTAGACTTTCACGGATGTCTTCTGCAAAGCAAGCAAAAGAAAGCACTTTATTAGTATGTTAGTTGATTGGTTGTCTCTGTTTCCAATGTGCATTGTATTGTAAACGTTCAGGTATTACAGCATCTGGGGCCTATCATGAAGAGCTGGGCTGGCTCAGCGCTCACCCGAGCAATTTTTTTAAATTTCTGAGCTTACCCAAGACCTTGTCACTAAAATTATGTGGATTTCTGCTAGCTCTCTTTATACATTGTTGCTGTTCTGTCATTCACATTTCGCTTTTGCCACGAAAGCATCAAGTACAGCGCAACGCGTCAATCTACATTAGCCACTGTCTGACTTCGCTTTGAGTGACTGTCTTTTGCTCTTTCTCAAGGAGCTCATCCACTATCAAGACACCTCTCTTCAGTGCCAGGGACTTCCATGATGTGTGCTTTTCTGAGATAAAAACTTTACGTTATTATCATTTTATGCTGCTTCCTGCTGCTTTGTGGAAGGGTAGGTGGGCTAGACTGCTCTGCTCTTGAAGCAAGGCAAGGGAGGAGTGGTTTGGTCACTCCAAAGTGCGCAATGCCTGTTTGGTCACCCTCTCGGGTCGCCCAAAATAGTCATGTGCACTGTCCCCATTCTCCATGCAGGCTGACGTACCCAAGCCCCCATTCCATGGTTGAGTATCGAACCAGGATGCTCAAAACCAATCACAACACTGCATTGCAGCATTATGATTGGTCAGGTGAGCCTGGGTGCTTACCAATCACAACACTGTCAGTTGGGCCAGCTTCCTGTTCCTCAATGTGCATGAGAGCAGGAGCAGAAAAGCCACTCCCACGACCAAACAAAGCCCCCCCCCCCCCCCCCCCCGGGGGGCCATGCCGCTCGCCCCTGGAAATAGGTCTTCCTATTTATTGCTCAACAGAGGGACTTCATTACTTGGGCAGTGAAGTGGTTTTGTTATTCCACTTTCATTGATTGATTCATCATTATAAAAAAATGAATGGCATTAGTTGTTTACAGCTGACTATGACTTAATTTATGCCTGTCATGAATCGGACGGCACGAAAGTACCTTCCATACTTAATTGATTTTACTGTTACATAATTGTGTATCGTGATTATGTACAATTACACATTAGTAAATCACACATAAGGTGTGGGCTGATAAAGTTTGTGAAGGACCACAAACACGTAAGGTTATTGACATTAACAAACTCCTCTCCAATCATTTCCTACCCTTGAAATGGTGCGAGTTTGCCTGCACAAAAAGGTGTGGTAACACCCTCCCTTTCCAGGATGAAAATGGAATGTCACAACCTCAATCTTGGTGGGAAGGGAAAACAAATAATTTGTATTTGGCATTAATCTGCATACGTATTCTGCATATAAGCTCCACATTGGGAAACCAGCCAATGCAACAAGACAGTGCCAAATGTAAGGTAAGCCAAGAAAGAGGTCACTGAGGCAGCTTTTTAGCCATATTACTTACAATAGTTATACCTTTACCAAACCCTACATCCACGCCTAGGAATATGTCCATGGGTGCAGTGCTTAGTTTGTAAAATAAAATATAATTGCCAGGGCCCTTGTCAGGAGTCCACTGCATCTTGCACCACCGGTTGCCCCTGCCAGCGCTGTCAATGACAGTACCAACAAAACTACAAACCATCCTATCAGTGTGACAATTCAGATTATTTCAGGACACCCAGAGCCATGAGAATGGCTTGTGCCTCAGGTATTATTCATTTTTCATGTATATTGAATTAATAAACAACTGTATTTGTGCTCATCTCAAAATTTGTCAAACAGCGCCACCATGCAACAGGATGTCTTGCAGAGTACCAGAAACCACCTGCTTAAATTAACCACTGCATAGTTGTAAATGAATGGAGCATTCTGAATCGGGCCCTTTTTGTTTGTAAAATAAATTTTTTGAAAACTGTACTTCCGTCCCCCTGTGAAAAGCTGAGCAATTATCAGTGTTTTAGAACATCAACAATATTTATCTATTGGTGTGCATTTAATGGCGCTTTAGTTAATATGGCAATTGTTACCGCCAAAACATCTCAGCTTTGCATGCCAGACGCTAATGAATAGCTCTTTTGCAGTGAGGCAGACAGGGAACACACAATGCCTTCATGCTGTGCAGTTCAATATTATGAAATTCTTTAAACCAGTTGATTCAGAAACCTTATTATTTTAGAAATGTGTCTTTTCAAAGCAGCCTTTGACGTGAAGTTTGCTAATTTCTTTAATCCACTTTCTTGTAATGTTGGGTAGTGGTTTTACTTGTTTTTATTTCACCATAGGACTATAAACAGAGGCAGAAAGGCTGACGCAGAAATGCCAACCTCAATAGGAGAGACACTTAGGGCAGTATTCCGAGTGTAGCCGTCCTCCAGCAGTGGCGGCACCGCACAGTCTGCTAGAGGATCACCAAAGCTGTGGTGCGTCCGCCAGCGAGATTGCGATTGCAAACCTGGTTGGCCGGGCAATACAGGGGTGGTCTGACGGTGGCCGTCTGTTAGGCTTATAGGAGACCGTAAAATGCAGACCTCCGCTATGAGAGCATGGACTGCACGGTGTGGCATGCATGCTTCACTGTGCAGGAACTGGGGGTGCAATACCAGGGTGGCACAACATGTACTCTCCTGTATGAACCCCCAGGAGCAGCAGGGGAACCTAACTTGTTAGGGCCCCCTTAGTTGCCTCTCCGCCACCCCTTTCATGACTGGCTCACTGCCCTAAAAGGGGTAATGGACAGCCAAGCTCAGCGGTGCCTCAGCGGTACTGCCAGCTTATTGTGGCTCCTAGCCACTGCACGAATGACATGGTATCCTGGCTCCCTGTCAGTCGCAGTGGTCCTGCGGCAGTCCAACCGCCACACTCGTAAATACTGCAGGCGGGCCTGCAGTCAGGCAGTGGTCGAACCACCATTGTGAGTACAGCGGTCTATCGTAATAACCCTCATATAGTTTTATTAGATGGATATCCCCACCTGAAAAAACTTGTAATTGGACAGAATGCCTTCTGCCTATACTGCCCCTCCCTACTCATAATAGCCCCCTTTGTCCTAAAGAATAGGAAGGCTGATGTGGACCGGAATTTCTGGATATCGAGAGACCAATTTTATTGGCTCTGTTTGGCACAAGAGCTTCTTACGCAGACTCAGATACATTTATGGCTAGAATTGAGGTTGTGAGGAGTTGCTCATCTCATCTTTTTTATCTAGTTCAATGTTTTGTCCATGAAATATGAATACCTCGTTCCGATTTGGGTGAGAAAAATTATTTTTAGGGTACAACCGAGAATGCAGCTCAGGAACTGTACGCCATGAGGTGCAAATCTTGCAGACAAATATTTCGGCTGTGTATGTCAGAATTAGGGTCTAGGACTTGATATTCAGATGTTATCAATAGTGGTCGAAGTCTGTGCTGTAAATGGTTATATAGAAGTGCTGGTACTCACTAGCCAAAGCACCTGCTTGCATCTGAGAAGTGCTGGTACTATCACATTAAATTAATTGAAGCAGTGCTGAGAAGTGCAAGTACTCTCCCTTTCAAATTTAAGAAGTGCAGCTACTCAGTATCCGATAGTACCTTCCTATTTAAAGCACTGATCGAAGTGCATTAAAAAAAGTAATGGAACTGTGATGCTGCCTGCAATGGGGGGTGCTGAGTAAGTGTGGGGTGGGGTCAAAAGCCAAAAACACAAAATATTCTGTATCTTTTTATGGTCTTTCACCTTCTGGTAACTACAAATATAGCTTAAATGAAAAATAAATACAAGGTAAGTTTAAATTACACATCAGTAAATGAGTCCTGAGCAATCAGTATTTAGCACATAAGAGCATAAGGATCTGAGAAACATTTTTGAGCATGATTGTGAGAAAGCCATCCTTTTGCCTTAATCACCCCCATTATTTTGCCTGGTACTGGTGGTAACTGAATCCGACTGTGCCCTAGGGTCTGCTTACCAGGCCCAGGGCCAGTGATCTGATTATAGGATATGCAAATGTAATTATAATTGGTACTGCCAGCCTAGCTGTAAGTCCTTAGTATAGAATAGGGCACGTAGGTTTTTAGGCCCAGTAGACTTAGTGTACCTAAGTGTACACTACTGTGGTATCTGCTATCATTTTAAAAGCAGCACCGTCTTTCAGGTTGCCTTTTCCTTATATGTAAATTCGACTTTGGATTGAAAGGTACTGAAAATGTCCACTCTATTTCTCTGCTCCCTTTCGTAGCCAAAATCACGGAGTATTACATTAACTCTGTTTTGATCAGGGGCGTGGCCAAGCCGCCGACCAACATGGCCACACGGCACTGAAGCTCTGGCCGCCAATGCCCACCAGCAGCGTTTAACTCTGTGTTGAGTCTACCGTCTGCGGTCTGCCGCAACAAATGTCACCGGGCGCCCTGTGAACCTGCGGGGCATGTTGCTGGTGCTGGAGCGGGTGTGTGCGCTGCAAGGCAGATCGCTTTTCTTTGCCCCTCGGGAGTGAGGGCGGGGCGGCCTTCTTTGCGCTGGAAACCCGATCGGAAGCATTGTCAACTGAGCCCGACACCTCTGCTACTTCTCGAGCCCTGAGGCCTTAACGGTACAAGGGCGGCCCGGCTCGGCCCTCCGCATCAGATTCAGAGGCCAATGAGGGCCGACACCAGTGCGCACCCTGTGAGTGGGGACGGGGGATTGGGCCTACCCCAGAGGTCTCACTGCACCAGACTTCCACCCGCAGTGCTGAGACCCCAGTTTGGGGGCGCCACGGCTGCCTATGCCCTATTCCCCCTCTGACGATCCAATCGCTGCACTTCACAGGGACCACAACCCACAATATACCACTGCACTGAATGGTACACATTGGCAGGCGTGCCGCCACATCCACATCCACTGCAGGTGCCCCTACCGGAGGAGGCAATGGGGCTTGGGGACCCTAAACAACGAAATATGACCTTTGATAAACCGGCCAACTCAGGCCGTGGGAGCACCTTGGGCAGGACGGACCGCCAATCGACGGGGAGGGGATGTCGGCCATCTTGGCGGAGCTCTGCGCGGGGTTCCGCGGCCTTGATGACCGACTGGACACCCTGACCTCCAGGCTGGACAGAATGGGGGAGCACAGCGACGGCCACCACACCCAGCGACTATCAGACCAGGCAGACCAAAACAGAGACATGGCGCGTAGATTGGAGCGCTCAGAGCACCTCTTGAAATCTGTTGCCATTAAAAATGAAGATTTGGAGACTTGGTCCCGGAGAAATAACATGCGCATAGCGGGGCTTGTGGAGACCACCAAGATGGGCCGGCCAGAAACCTTTCTGGAGGGACTGCTAAAAGACCTTTTTGGTGCCGAGCACTTCTCCGCCACTTTCGTTGTGGAGAGGGCTCATCGGTCCCTGGGCCGGCACCCCCCGCCAGGACGCCCACCACGACCAATAGTGGCGCATTTCCTGAATTACAGGGACGAAGATACCATCCTCCGCCTGGTGGGAGAAGCCTCCCCAGTGACTCATCAGGGCTCGATCCTCTCGTTTTACCTGCACCATACTCTGGTTGTCCAGGAGGCCCGACGCAAGTTCACGTAGGAAAAACAACAACTCCGCACCCTGGACTTGCAGTACGCAATGCTCTATCCTGCACGGCTAGAGGTGTTGGTGGATGGTAAGCCTCATTTCTTTGAAAATGACCCAGACGTCTTGGCCTTCTGAAAACAACGTGTGGCAGAGTCCCATTGCAGTCCTGCCCGGTCCTCCCGGCACTCCTCTCTGGACAATAACCTGGCCCCCAGTGCCGAACTCTTCATGTCGGACAGAGACTTTGCTGATGGAGACAATGGTTCATGCTCCCGTCCTGATTAGAGGCCTTTGGTAACTTTACTCTAGTTTAACCACTCTTCTACCCTTTTGCATGGTCGATTCATATTCCCATTGACTCAGTTGTTACCCTTTTGTCAGGCCCTACTATGACTATTTTGAATTAGAGTGGTGTGTTGCCCCTCTTGTTCATCGCCTGCATGCCCGCTTACTGGTGGACTCACTGTTCAGTCGATTGTTCGAGATTCCAGTGTAGGGGCCGTGGCTGCTGTCTTTCCCAAAATAACCTTATGTTTTTTAGTGATGTGGGCATCGACCGTCCGAGGTGTTGCCTCTCCCCTGGATGATTCCGAATAACTTTATTTTGGGATTTGTTGTTGTTGAGATGTCGTGGGGTTTTGGGGGGAGGGATCTGGTTCTCGGGGCCTTTGGGCTCAGGTGTGGTTCGTGGGTGGGATCAAGGGGGTGGTGGGTTATGGAGTTTTTTATATGTGTTTGTATATTAGTTTACTGTGTTCTTCAGTTGATAATGCTCTTTGGTGGACTCCGCATTTCTCTCAACATAGTATGGTTGTTGTTCTTCATGCTCCTCCTACTTCTCTCTAAACCATGGCTGTAGCCCCGTCAGTAAATGTTCGCCTGCTCACATGGAATCTTAGGGGGCTCAATAACCCGAGAAAATGCAAACTAGTACTTGCATACTTGAAACGTCATGATTAAAGATAGCCTTCTTGCAGGAGACCCATCTCCCACCCCAAGGCTCCCCTCCCTTTGCCTCCTCCTCCTACTTATTCACTGGGGTCTGGACGTTGATACACAGCTCACTTCCTTTCACTCTACTGCATAAGGCATAAGACCCTCACGGGCGCTATCTGTTGGTTAAAGGTACACTGCTGGGTCAAATGGTAATTCTTTTGACTGTCTATGCCCCGAACACTGATAACTCGGACTTCTTTACTAATTTACATGTTCTTATCATTTGGCTAAATCACACTCTCGACTCCTCCAACCCACAAGCCACACTGAGCTTCATTCTCTTATGGCACTTAACAACCTGATTGGTACATTAGACCTCAGGGACACTTGGCGCCGGCATTACCCATCGGCCCCTGGATATACCTTTTACTCGGCACCCTATTCAACACACACACACGTATTGACTACCTTTTTGGGCTGCTGATGGGTTGCGGGGGTGGACGTACTACATTGCACTCTATCCCAATACTCCACCCTTATATTACGTCTAGTGAGCCCAAATTCAACAGTTTGGGAGCGACAGTGGTCTTTCCCAGCCTCTGCTCTTCTTGATGAGGTATTCCGTGCTGAGGCCCAGGAGGCCATTACGGAGTACTTTGCCCTGAGCACAGGATTGGTGATGCACTACTCCACCCTCTGGGATGCCTTTAAGGCATTCATACGGGGAGTTGTTATTTCCAAGCAGGCCGGAGTGTTGTGGTTGATCTGTTGCAGCCTTGCTGAGGTAGAGGCTGTATTGGCCCTTCTGGATGAGTCCTCCCCCGACCTGACAGTGCAAGCCAAGAGAAATGCGCTACTACTAGACTTTAACAACCATGCAGATAGAGAGTCAAATTTACTTTACAAATACCACTTGGCGAGGTGCTATAGCGAGGGTGAGCACTCTGGCAGGATTCTGGCCTGCCTTGTTAGCCCCCAAAAGGGGCTGGGCATATTATGTCCATTGTCCGTGGGGACGGGTCCACTGCCACCTCTGACTTGGACATTGTGGCGGAGCTGGTGGCATACTATCGCTCTCTCTAATCCACCACATTGCCTGATAACTTTTCGCAGCACCTGTCATATCTGGAGTAGGTTGCTATGGTCTGGCTGACCAAGGACTAAGCTGACTTTCTGGCATACCCTTTCACAGTTGATGAAATTTCGCTGGCTATCGACAAACTCTTGGGCTCCAAGGCACCGGGCCTCAATGGCCTCACAGTAGTATTCGTTAAAGCATGTAAGGAGAGCTTAGTGCCCCAACTCTTGGAGGTGCTTGCTGAGGCATTAGAGTCGGGCACACTACCCCATACCATGCGCGAGGCAGCCATCTACCTGTTACTCAAACCGGGCAAGGACCCTAAACATGGCTCACTCGTCCTATAGCCTGATATCCCTCATAAATTTTGATAACAAGATTCTGGCCAAAACACTCTCCTCGAGGCTTTCGTTATTGATGGATCAAATCCTTTCCCCGGTGCACTCAGGGTTCATACCGCATCGATTTACTGCTCTCAATCTTTGCACAGTTTTCTCTGTCATTAACCATATTGAGCCCACCACACCAGCTGCAGTTGTGCTACTGGAGCAGAAAATACCTTAGATTCCAATGAATGGCCTTTCTTTATGCATCGCTTCGTAAACATGGCCTCCCTTTTAATTTCGTAGCTCTAATTGCCCTATTGTACCCTTCCCCTGCAGCCCGCTTGTGGGTTAACGGGTCCTCATCCCCTCCCATCCCCATCACTCATGGCACCCGTCAGGGGTGCTCATTGTCCCCGGTATTGTTAATTATCGCAATGGATCCTCTGGTCCGTCACCTCCAGGAAAAACACTTGTTTCGTGGCCTAAAATTTCCTGTCGGTCCGCTCTTGATGTCCCTGTATGTAGATGACTTCTTGCTTTTCCTACGGCACCGGCAAATCAATCTCCAGCCACTAATTGACAAAATTAAACGCTTTGGTTTTGTTTCAGGTCTTAAGATCAACTGGGGAAAGTGGGTGCTGTTTCCCATGAAGGACGCGGCAGCAGACGGTGAGGCGGACTATCCCCTGCGAGTAGACCGGGAGACTACCAAATATCTGGGGGTGCAACTGCACAGAGATAAGGGCCAGGTCATACTGCTCAACTATGACCTGCTATAGACCAACTTACCTCGCAAATAGATAGGTGGATACAACTGCCTCTCTCTTTGGCCGGCCGTATTGCCCTTATTAAAATGAAAGTATTGCCCCATTTCCTTTACTATTTCCGCACTATACCCATTCCACTCACCAATGTTCTTTTTTGCCCACCTACATGGTCTCCTTATCCATCTGGTGTGGGCAGGCCTAGACCTAGGGTGGCTTGGGAGACTCTTACCCTCCCATATCCCCGGGGAGGATTTGCAGTCTGGACCCTCAACTGTACTTTCTGGTGGCACAGGCACAATTTGCTCACCCCTGGTTTCATCCTGACGCCAGAATACCATACACAAAAACAGACAAGGAGCTAGCTGATCTGGTTCCCTTGGTGTCCCTGCTCCCAAAGGGAGTTCCCCTTGATGCACATGACATTCAGCCTTTGGCCGCTATGTGCTGGGCTTGGCGCAAACTAAATCGGTTGTATGGGACTGGTCCCCTCTATTCGCCCACGCTCCCACCCGCCAATAATTCCTTTTTACCTCTAACAACTGATGGAGGGGTATCTGTAACTTCCACCAAGCTGGGGCTTGACACTTTTGGATCCCTATTCCCGGATGGTCGAGCACGTAAACTGTCCGATTTAACACAAATCCCTGGGCTCACCGGAGTGGATTCTCTTAATGTGGCTCAACTTCATGGGACACTCTGCACCACATTCTCCACCTACCCTGCCCCTTATGAAGACTTCCCCCCAATGATAATACAGGGTCGTATATGGTCACAAAACTATATAAGGCGTGCATCACGCTCCAGGCAGGGCAGGACAGCAGGGCCAGTCAACGGTGGGAAACCGATATCAGGTGTCCTCTGACTGACAAAGAATGAGCCTACTGCTTGTAGCAAACACACAGGGTATCCCCTAATCATAGACACAAGTTACTCCATTTTAAATGAATTCATAGAACTTATGTGACTCCTGCCCAACTAGCCAAATTTGACCCTTCGAGGTCAGCGAACTGCCCCAAGTGCACCACCCCGAATACCGACTTCGCTCACATGCCCTGGTCCTGCCCCCACATTCTTTCTTATTGGCTGGAGGTGTTTGCTCTGCTCAATAATAGAAACGCATTTGGTACCCTATCCTGAGTTGGGGCTGTTGGGGATGGTTCAACGACTTAAACTGTGCTCCAGGCGTTTTGCGGCGATTGCCTTATTACTTGTGAAGTGCGAGATAGCTTCTCTCTGGGGATCTAGGGCTTGCTGCCTGGCTCTGGAGTATGGCGTATTGTAATGTCCAATCTGAGATATACGCCTCACGCCAGCCTCCAACCTCCAGGCCTTGTGACATCTGGTGCATCTACCGCACGTACTTACAATGCACACTTCACTCATCACAGGCTGTTTGCCGTCCGCCAACCCCCCCCCCCACAGGCTGAGCAGATGAGCGTCGGATCTCCAATTGCACCTGATAGATCGATGTTCCCCTAGGTGTGTTTTCAATAGCTATAGGATGGCTATCACGTACGCATTAATGGTACCTTCATTGGTATTAGACTGATGCTTTGTGTAGTGAAATTTACGGAACTCACCTCACTTAACCTCATAGCTGCTGCTGTCGGCCGCCGAATGTTCAGAGCACTACCTTGCTAGTGCTCCGAACGTTCAACGGCCGACAAGGCCCCACCCACTCTTTGGAACGCCCAGCACGGCGCCGAAATAACGGCCGCAGCTAAGGCGTTAAGAGACATGAGCCGTGTATTTTTTCTTTTGATCATTGTATGTATACTAATATTTTGTTTATGGTCTATTTGGCATAATTATTTCACAACAATCCTCTAACCGTTCTCAGAACTTATCTATTGCATGTTACATTCCATAATGTGCAATGTTGTTGCACAGTCATATTTTTTGATTTGTTATATGTGATGTCTTTGTAATGTTTTGTCACTCTTCCTTTAAATTTTCATTAAAACTTTAAAATTTTAAAAACTCTATCATGATCAAGTTTGTCGAGTCCAATGGATTATTGGACCCCTCTCAAAATGGCTTTAGACCCTGCCACAACATTGAGTCAGCTTTATTGGCAATCACTGAACATTTGTTGGACAAAGGTAACACATCTTCCCTGATCCTTCTTGACTTCAGCGCTGCTTTTGTCACTGCATCATACAAGATGCTGCTGCAACGTTTACAAGAGATCGGCCTGGATGGCGCAGCTCTAAACTGGTTTGTATACTTCCTGTCAGACGGATCCTTTCAAGTGATCTCCCCACCTTATGGTTCGCAGGTCCACTTTGCACGACATGGGGTCCTGCAGAGCTCGGCTTTGAACCCAACTTTTTTCAATATATATATATATATATATACAACTCCTAGTGGGAGTCGCGAAGAGCAGCGGTCTTTCAATGGTCTCCTATGCTGATGGTAATCAGCTTGGGATCTCTGTCTCTAGTAACTCGGAAAAACATATAGCTAAGTTTCAGAATCACAAGAAAGCCATCGCTGATTGGAGGGCTGCTAATTGCCTGCAGCTGAATGTGAGTAAATTTGAGATTCTCCTTATGGGTAGAGACACACATCTATGAAGCAACCGTTGGTGGCCCGCCGCTTTGGGAGCCCCCCCGCCCCCTAAGGAAATTGTAAAAATCCTGGGCATCTGGGTGGGTCGACTGTGCCTTGACTTTTCAGACACAGACGAGATCTGTGGCTGGTACGTGCTTTGGCCTTCTATGCGGACTTAGGCCACTACTTGGGTTCTTTGATGTTCAGACCAGTCAGACCATTATCCAGCCTACTATACTAGCCAGACTAGATTACTGTTACTCTCTGTAACTTGGGGATAAAAAAGCTGGTATTAGTTGTGTAGAGTTGGCACTTCTGCATGTCATCATTAGAATGTTAGTTATTTTGCTAGGATGGAATATTAGCTTTTCAATATAGGAGTTGGTTTGTGAGCTGTGAAGCTAGGCTGGAGGTATCTATCTTTATTCTACAATAAAGCAATTTATCTTTCATCAAATTGACTGGAAATTGGATCTTTTCATTGGCGACGAGGTGGTCTTCTCTGTGCAGGGGACAGAGACATTGATACTAGTTTGATACCTTCACCCCTAGATTTATGGACTTATTAGAGATTTTTGAACCAATTGGAATATATCTACAGCAACTTTCTTCTGGATATGCTGTGAGTAAAATGTTATTGGATGGAAACACACGCTTGACAAGATTTAATTCGAAATTGTGTGATTTTGGCTCTCTAATAAAGAAAGGAAGATTGATTTCCTTTAATATTCTTCTAAAGATTGTTTAAATCTAAGCCTGAAGGTTTTAATACAGAGGATTAAACACATTTTACCCGTTTTTATCGTCATTTCGGGACTGCATGTATTAAACTGTAGCTGAAGTGCATGTATTAAACTGTAGCTGAACTGAAGTTGAGCTCGATCTAACTGAGCAAGCTGAGCATAATCTGAGCATAATTTTTGATTATATTTTTAAGAGCTGAATGTCTGAAAATCATCTGACTAAAACTTCATTTTTGGCTTTAAAAGATGTTTTCACAGTAAAGTGTTGAAGATTATTTGAAGGTAAACACTGTAACGAACAGCCATATTGGAAAAAAAAGCTCTATTTCCTCCCGAAAACAGCCTGAATGTTTTTCTTGGTGGCCATATTGGAAACATGATCTAATTTCTCCCGAAAACAACCTGAATGTTTTTATTGGCAGCCATATTGGAAAACAAGCTCTAATTTCTCCTGAAAACAGCAGGAATGTTTTTCTTGGCGGCCATTTTAAGAGATTGGGCAATGCTTCAATGAAAAGACTTGTTTACAAGATTGTTATTGAAAAACGATTGCGATTTTGAAAGCAACAGAAATAAAGAGTGAAAGAACAGTTTTCTACAACAATAATTTTCTACAGTTTTGGGAAACATGAGTCCTGGAAGAAGTGCTATTTTTCTACAAATTAGGAACATTTGGAGTTGAATAGCATAATAAGTGGACCAGTGATTTCAGAAGAATAAAGTTCATCAACTTTCTGGTTTGTTATTTTAAACTATTATTTTATCTTCTTATATTGACTTATTGTTTTGACTTATTATTTTATTAACCGATATTTCCTTCTAGGTACATTGTATTGGGTCTATATTCTCAATGTAATTATTTTTTTTTATCAATATGGGTGATCAATCTATGTCTGCTCCTCCAAGTTTTCTTCCTACTCCTGGTGATCCAGCAATTCTTTGGAAAGATTGGAAAAAATTATTTCTCACTTATATTTTAGCGATAGGAGCAGATACATATGGACCTATACGGAAGCAAGCCATATTACTCCATCATCTGGGAGTTGAAGGACATCGATTGTATGAAGATTTACCTGAGATTTCGCTGGGAACAGGGGATGTTCAACCCATTAATGTATATGAGATGTTAATGAAAATGTTAGAATTGCGTTTTACCACTAAAGTGAATGTGGTCCTTGAGAGGCATATGTTTTTTAGTCGCAAGCAAAAAATTTATGAGGATATTGGCCCCTATGTTGCTGCATTGAGAGGTTTATCACTTACATGCCAATTTGAAAACTTAGCTGATTCTCTTATTCGAGATCAAATAGTAAGGTCACTAACAATAAGAGAATACAAGAAAAATTACTTATTAAAGATCAGTCTCTTGAGGAAGCAATTCAAATCTCTAAAGGGTTAGAACATACCCAAATGTGGATTAAAGAAATGGAAGTTTGCGGTGATCCATTAACTTAGGATCAGAGTAATAAAAATTGTGAAATACAAGCTTATATTGATGAAACTAAGTTAAAAAACTATAAAAAATCCTGTCAAGTCTGACGGATCTGTTGGTAATAATAATATGTCAAAATTTGACACAAGAATTGTTACTATTGTGGGGCACCTGGTCACATTGCTTCTAGTAAATGTAAATTGATACTTGTATAGCGCACTACTCACCCGCAAGGGTCTCAAGGCGCTTGTACGAATACCGCTGTGGAACCCATCCTGGCTTTCCCTGTGAGGCGTCCACTCCTGGGCACCCCCAAGGTGGAGGCCAGGCATCCTTAGCGTTGTGGCGGCCGTTGTGTTGATTAAGCAAGCTATTGCCCAGAGTTGCACTCCATGATTGGAATAGGCACCGAGGCGAGAATTATCAGGTCCGTGGAATTTTGAGCCCAAGACCCACCGAGGCGGGGAATTGAACCCTGGTGCCGGGTTAGACCTCTGCAACAGGGTCTGACGCTCTAATCATTGAGCCACACTTCTCGTCCCAAGTAAGCTGCGAAAAAATGAATTATGTAGGATTTGTGGAAAAGGGGACATCTTGCTAAGGCATGTAGGACCAAAATCCAATCAGGACAAACTCAATCAAACCAAGTACATGAAGTGAGTGATGCTTCTGATGATATGCGAGAGCTTATGTTATGTGTTGATGGTTACAACAACACTTCTGAGTACGATCAGGTGTACAGTAATGATTTAGAATCACTTCGCGATCATTCAGTTTTGGACTGTGACGTAGTTAGGGAGAGCACTTCATTATTAACCAAACCTCATTGCATCATAAAATTAGATTCATATGATGTTAATATGTTTGTAGATTCAGGCAGTCTTCACACTTTGTTATCCAAGGAAATGTATTGTGAAGTGTGGAAAGATGAATCTGATACTAACTCGTGGAGTAAGCCTGACATTAGAGCTGTCGGGTATGGGGGAAAAACCATTGACATAATTGGACTCAAATGGATGATAATATCTTTTAAAGGAAAGAAAGTATATGGAAGAGTGTATTTGACTAAACAGGGTTCGAATTTGTTGGGTTGGCATCATCAAAAAGATTTAAATAGTATCCTCAACCGTAATGCTGAAGAACCTGTTATGTCTACTGTTGTGCATGATATTAATTCTGTCTATCAAAATGGCTTATTTGAGAAGTTCTCAAGTGTATTCTCTGATGATCTAGGAAAGTTAAAAGACTTCTTGCACAAAATTATTCTAAAGAAAAATGCTGTTGCAGTGGTGCACAAGGTTAGAAATGTTCCCCATCTAATGAGAGAGCCATTGCAATGTGAACTCAAAAAGCTTCTTGATCAAGGAATTATTGAACCAATTGAGGCCTCTGAATGGTTGGCTCCGATTGTCGTAGCGCCAAAAGATGGGAACAAAATTTGTTTGTGTGTGGACTTCGCGATTTAAACAGGAATATTTGTGTGGATAGGCAACCTCTGTCAAATATTTCGGAAATGCTTACAGCTACGGGAGGTGGAACTGTTTTCAGTGTAATAGACTTGTCTTCAGTATATCTTCAGATAGATTTGGAAAGTGGGTCGAGGCATCTTACCTCTTTTGTTACGCCGTTAGGGGCATTTAGATATTGTAGGATGCTTTTTGGTTTAGCATCCGCCTCTGCGGTATTTCAGAGAGTCATGGAAAGGATTTTTGGAGACATGAATGACGTTTTATGCTTTCAGGATGATGTCTTGATTGTGGGGAAAGATAATGTGCACTATGATACGATTATGAATGAGGTGTTGAAAAGGATGGATGACAAAATGTTGAAAAAGTCAGTTGAAAAAGGATAGTGTAACATATCTTGGTCATGAAATTTGCAAAGATGGTATTAAGCCTAAACAATGAATCCTTGCTGCAGACAGAGACTCTCCCATCCCAAAAAATAAGGATCAACTTAAGTAATTCTTAGGACTTATGGAATATTGCTCAAAATTTGTCAAAGGTTTTACAGACATTGTTGAACCATTGAGGGTGCAAATGAAGAAAGGAGTTATCTTTACTTGGAATGGTGGTTGTGATAAGGCATTTAACAATATAAAAAAAGTATAATTAGTGCTCTTACTCTTCGCCATTTTAACGTTAAGGATAGAACATTTATTACAACTGATGCAAGTGCAGGAGGGATTGGAGCTGTTTTGACTCAGTTGAGCAATGGTGAGGAAAAGATCATTGGATTTGCTCCCACAAGATTACGAGATGCAGAATTATCTTATTCTATGATAGAGAGAGAAGCCTTAGCGTGTTGTTGGGGGATCAAGCACTTTAAGTACTTTGTATGGGGTCTTCCTTTTAATGTGCGAACTGATCATAAACTGTTAGTTCATCTTTTCAAAGGAGGTAGAGGGTTAGAAGGAAATGTCACCCCTACAATTTCAAGATGGATTTTATCTGTTCTCGATTTCAATGTTGTTGTTGAATATGTTAACGGTCTCAAGAATGTGGTAGCGGACTATCTATCAAGGATGCCAATTGAGGGCTTGGAAAATATTATGGATGTTGGGCATACAAAACCGCTATTCTGAGACATTGGCCAATCATCTGTCGAGAACAGGATTTTAATGGTATCTTTAGTGAACAGCCACTGTTTGCCTACAAAAGAGGCAAGAACCTCAAAGAACTTATTAAAGAGCCTAAATCAACATCTATGGTCAAATACAAAGGTAATCAACCTTGCCTCAATTGTCAAAATTGTAATAACATGATGAAAGGTCCTGTGCTTAAACATCCCATGAAGGGCACCGATATCAAATTGAAATTGAATGCCACATGTGATACGGAAAATGTCGTATATATCATCAAATGCCCATGTGGACTGATATATACAGGAAAAACTACACGAAAACTGAAACAAAGAATAAATGAACACAAAAGCAATATAAGAACTGTTAACATGAAATCCAACCTGGCAATCCATTTCAAAGACAACAGACATAACATCAGCCAGCTCAGGTTCGCTGCAGTAGAAGTGGTCAAGAAGCGTGACGACAGAGACAATAATAACTTTTTATTGCAGCGTGAAAACCATTGGATTAAATTCCTCCAATCAATGAAGCCATCTGGTCTCAATGATCGGATGGAATTTTTATGTTATTTGTAGATCTGTTTATCATCTGTGGGAATGTAATTTTGACATGCATGATTATGTTGGTTTTCATTTGATTGCACATAGCCCATACACCATTCTGATCACCACTTCGTCTTATTCCGCTTTCATTTCATTTCATCTCTCTATCCTCTCTTATACTGCGCACATGATGTCTACCCTGTTTTGGCTCTTTCGCTTTCCGACACCACTCCAAGATGGCCGCTAGATCTAGAGTCCTCTCTCTACACACACTACTCTGCTTCATTCACTTCCGTATTTACGGGACGGTTGTTTCACACACCTCAGCGAAGGGCGTATCGGCAGGACGCGTGTTCTTGCATCTAATTCTCCGTGAGTACTGGAACACCGGGTTAAGCGTTTTCACTTGGTTTATAACTTGTAGACTTTTACGGGGGTCTATCCTTTCTCATTCACGGTGACTATTAAATAATCTCCGGTTTTCTGGTGGTACCTAATTTATCTCGAACTCGCACAATCTTCTAAATTAATGACAACTTCCTCTTCTTCTTTTTTTACTATTCACGAATTGTGGAAACTGTGATCAACACGCAGTTGGATGCTTCTTTTTACGCTAGTTTTATCATTTCTTCAAAAAAACGCATGCATGAGCAAAAAAACCAGCTGTAAATTTAGACTTGCTACTCGGTGTATTATACTTAGATTGCATTATTATCATTTTTCCTAGGATTCCCCTGACGAAGGACCTAGAGTCCGAAATGCATTGGGACATGATCATTTATACAATGAATTTGGTTGCATAAATCAAATGGATCATCGTTGATATTGATGAAATTCATGTGAATAAAACATGAGAAACATGGACACAAATTTTGTTTAATTTTTTGGAAACATTTGGGACATCCATTATAGAAACCTCGTTTGTTTCATTTAGGTTGTGCTCAAAGAGTTGGCATCTACGCTAGATGTCACCAACCATTAGTAAAATATTATGGATGACATGATTGATGTGGTACATGATGTTAAAAGAGTTGAACATGCTTTTAGCAAGGAAGAATGGACAAGGGCAATGTCAAATGATGAACTTCTACAAGAAGTGATTACTTGTGTTTCTCATAGGTGGCATCAAAACAATATTGAAGATGTTAAACTCAGAAGTTTCTACCATCTTGAGGCCGAATTGAGTGTATGTGAAAGGAAAATTGTTGAGAAGATATCAAGTTGTACCACCAGTGAGTTTGAGAGGGAAAATTATAAGTATTGCTCATGAGGGACAGTTGGGCAGAAAATGACTAAGAGAAGGGTTCAACAGTCGTATTAGTGGCCTGGAATGGTTAGAGAGATTGAAGATGTAGTAAGAGAATGTTATGCTTAAGCATGGGCGGAAAATCAGTTTCGCTCGCGGATTTTGCGGATTTTCGGTAAATTCGCAATCCGCGAGATTTGCGAATCTCCCGCAAAATCCGCAAATCCGCGAGCAGCGGATTTTGCTCGCACTGCTCGCACTGTTCGCGTGAGTTCGCGGCTTCCCAGTACAACTTCGCGCCCCGCGAATAAGTGCAAAATTGCAGAAATACGATCTTAGCAAAACTGAAACTACTTACCAGGTTCAAAAGTTCAGGCTCATCATTAGAAGCCATTTCCTGTAGTGCTTCCTGAGGGGCCCCTCCAGAGTTCAGTTGCCAGTTGCAACTATTATGTGACCCTGCTCTGAACCTCAGAATAGTTACACATATGCCACAAAGGTCCTGAATTACAGCTAAGGGAGACAAGCAGGAGCCAGGCTGGAGGTTCAAATCCATTATTCAGCCCCTAACTCATTATTGTCAGTTGGGGCAGGGCAGGTGTTGTAACTAATTTTGCAACAATGAAAGCACTTAGCAAGTTCAAAAGATCACTAATCAGGAAGCACTAAGGAAGCAGGTGCCAGCTAAAAAAATATTCTGTGACACATTAATCAGCCCCAAATTAATTCAGGTCACTTGAGGCAGGGAAGGTGTGCTTGCGTTGCCACAATAATGTACACTGATTGGACAACCAGAGGGTGCTGTGATGAAACAGAGGGTGGCATGGGTGGGCCAGAGGGTGGCATGAGTAGTCAGAGAGTGGCAGTGGTGACAGAGAGTGGCAGTGATGAAGAAGAGTGTCCCAAACAGGCTGGACACGTAGAAACAACAAGTTTGCGAAACTTGCGACCCGACAGGTAAGTTCGCAATTTGCGACATTGTACAAAACCCTCGCGAACTGGCAGAAACCCGCGCAAACACACAAAAAAAAAATCTGCAAATTCGCGAGAATTCGCGGATTTTGCGGATTGCGAGCTCGCAAATCCGCAAAATTCGCGAACGCGAGATTCGCAAAATTCGCCCATGCTTAGTTATGCTTTTGTTCAAGCGGATAAAACAAAAGTTATAAGGCAACCTCCACTGGTGTGTACATCTTTTCCTAAACGTCCATAGAAAAGAGTGGCAATTGATTTTCTAGGGCCAATTGCTAAGCTTGGTTCTCGCAGTAGATTTTTGATGGTCATTGTTGACTACCATTCCAAGTGGTTTGTAGTAGAGAGCACAGAATGTATAACTACTCAAAGGGTTGTTGATTTTATGGAAAGAGTGTTTATGAATGAAGGGATACCTAAGACATTGGTGTCAGATAATGGTGTTCAGCTGGTGTGGAGAGATATGCTGGAATTTCTTTCTACATTTGGGATTATTCATGAGAAAGTTGCTCTGTTTAGGCCCCAAGCCAATGGTTTGGTGTAACTAATTAACCGACTAATTATGGATAATATCCAGTTGACCCTAGCTAATGGATTATCATGGCGTGAAGAATTGAAAAAATTGGTATGGTCCTATAGAATTACACCTCATTCAATAGCAGGAGTTTCTCCATTTATCTTTGAAAGGACGTGAACCTGGTGTCAAAGAGGTTCCTGGTTGGTTGAAAATGAAAAATTGTGTGTGGTTGACAGAAGTGCGGTCGAAGATTAGGGGGCCCATTATGATGTCGGGCGGATTGCCCCCGCCAGGCTGGCGGTAGCCACCGTCTGCCCGGCGGTGGCATTCCGCCCAACATCCTCTCCAGAATATTAGAATGGCGGGGGGACGGCAGCGGATGGAAAGACCGTCCACCGCTTTTCCGCCCCGGTCACCTTCAATATGGTGGCGGTGCAGTGTCTATTAGACACCGCCAGCCATATTAGCATGGGCTTTCAGACATGCCTTTCCGTGGCGGCATTGGTCTTCACTCTGGGGAAGGAGGGGTGGGGGTTGCACACGGGGGGTACCTGTAGTACCCCCCTTCATTTGCATAAACAAAGCGGCAGGCACCGCGCGGTGCCTGACACTTTGTTTATGCAAATGCTGAAATGCATTGTTAGCATTTTGACTGGCGTTGCTCTCAGCACCGCCCGCCACAATGCTAAAAATGCAGGATGTGGCGGGCACATCCTAATACCCCACGGGACCCCCGCCCTTATGGCGGGCGGTCCCAATCCCCAGCCCGTCATCCTAATAGGCGCCAAAGTATTTAAAATGCAAACTGAGTCTGCTAAGTATTATAATGAAACAAAGGCTGTGAAAGAAATAGAATTTAGAATTGGTGACTGGGTGACCATAAAACGTGGTGGTGTAACTACAAAGGGTGACAGCAAGTTTTCTGCACCGATACAAGGGAAGTCTGTAAAAATAAATGTTATTCTTTCTGATGGATCAGCCTGGAGTACTGGGAACATATGTAAATGTCATGCTCCAGTACATGTTTCTGAAAATTGTTATTTTTGGAATGTAAATAATGGAAATTACTGGAAACATATGTGAATGTCGTGCTCCAGTACATGTTTCTGAAAATTGATATTTTTGGAATGTAAAAAATTGAAATTTTATCATATTCATTTAAGTTTTTTTATATGTAAAAATGTATACATTTTTGTTCAATATATATTAAGTAAGTAGATGTGTGGAGTTGGCACTTCTGCATGTCATCATTAGAATGTTAGTTATGCTGCTAGGATGGAATATTAGCTTTTGATTATAGGAGTTGGTTTGTGAGCTGTGAAGCTGTGCTGGAGGTATCTACCTTGACTCTCCAGTAAAGCAATTTATCTTTCATCAAATTGACTGGAAATTGGATCTTTTCATGTCGCCTTCAGAGAGTACAGAATGCTGCGACTCAGACTCTCCTCTCTCTGCCTAAATGTTACCCTACTTCCAAATCTATTCGGAAGCTACACTGGCTCCCGGTTGTGAAGAGAATTCTATTCAAGACCCTGTGCATTTCTCATAGAATTCTTTATGACCAAGCCCCTCCTATCTTAGCCAACCTTCTAACCCCTTATATTCCCAAACGTATCATGTGCTCCTCGAACCAACACCTGGCTACTGTTTCCCACGTTAAAAGAGCACGGGCCGGAGGTCGGTCTTTCCGTGCTCTAGTTTCTTATCTATGGAACTCCCTTACAAAATCATTGGGCTTTCAGAAAAGCTGACTAGACTCTGCCTCACTCCCCACTTCTTCCCGTTTATCTGTGGAATCAGCACTGGGACACCCCGTTGCTGGGGCAGCCATGCGCTATACAAATCTCATAACATAACATAACAAAGAAAGCTTAACCTAGCCTTCCCATTGTCCAAGGGCTGTTATAACAATACAATTTTACTGGCAGCAATTGTGGAGACGTTTGAGGTCCTACACTTAGTCTACACCGGAGATTCTATTATGACTTCTTCCAGAATTTAAATTGGTGGCAAGAGTGCACCATCACCACCTTTGAAGGGATGCTGAATTGAAGGTGGTTGATGATTTATATTCAAACAGTACCCTACACACATGATACCCTCACAGCACAGATCAGTGGGAAATAGTCTACGGCCAATGTTAACCTATGAGGCTTTGATGAGGGTGGCACAAAATACATGGGGGGAAAGAGATGTAGAGCCACCAACAAACACTGTACTCCAGGGGATGAAGATGCATGGCACAGTTTTGCATTATATATCTCGTCTCTATGCTGTTGTTTCTGCTGCTCTGCTTAATGAATTGACTAATCTGAAGGAGCGTTGGGAGGCGATATGGGCTATGTAAATATTAGAAAAAAAATTGATTGTGATACAGTTATACATAAAACCAGTCACTGGATTCAGGTTCCTCCAGCTGAACTACCTACACCAGTCACACTTGACACCAAAATGAGTATTACAAATATAGACACCATCTGTAGATACCTGCCCATGATGTATAGCGCCGAGTTTTGATTTCATGCCCATGGTGTGAACTTGTCTGCTGATTATGCAGTAATGGTCTATCTGGAAAATCAATACACCAGGATGTACTACTGTGCCTTCTAAGCCAATTTCACAGTCTGAAAACCAAACCTCCAGGTTCATATGTCTAGATTTAGTCTTTGCTAAACAGGCCATTGTGATGGCTGGGAAAGCCAGGCAACCCGTGTTGAAACTCTTTCTCGCTCCCTATACTGGGCTGTCCCTGTGCTATACATGTGCTGCCCCCCCCCCCACCACACACACACACCCATAATGTTATTACCTTGAGTAAAAGACACATATCAATTCTTCAGGCGTAACCCATGAGGCAGAGGCTGCTACTTCTTTTGTTCTTATTTATTGTTGTGCTATCACTGTTAAAAAGTTGGTTGTTGTTAATATAACAGTGAGAACTAATACGATTTTTGAATACATAGATGCCCAATGGGTGAACTATGTTTCTTCCCTCTACCGAACCATATTTGACTAATTATTTGAAAATCTGGAACATTCTGGATTAGGAAATACATAATATTAATTTAAAAAAAAGGCAAAAAAGAAAGCCCAGCCTAGCCTGTTACCAGGTCATGCTGGTGAGTCTGGTAAATTGAATAGCTTTACTACTAATCACATACACAATTTTCCAAGGCTAGTGCTACTACACTTTCAGAAAGAAAAAATGGAGGATAATCCTCCATTCCTGTCCGTGTAAATGCTTCAATTGTCTTTGTTTTGCGTGGAGAGAGATCTCTCTTTTGGCAACATGGTATAGGCTCGGAGACATGACTTGGGGTCTAAGAACAAGTGAGATATACCCTGGCGGAGAACATCAAAAATGAACAAGAGGTAGAGGTCCAGATCTTGGTGATCTACGAGTCTTTGCTGTAATGAGCTGAGTGTTAAGATGCTACAAATGGAGACACGCTGACACTGACATGCTCTTTGGGAACCCAAAGCTAGCCAGAGTAGAGCAAAGGCTACATAATCCAAAGGCACAGAGGAAGATTAGGCATTGGGAGTCAATTACCCGTTTTTGCAAAGCACAGGCGTAGGTGGGTGAGCCTCGTGTAGCGCTGGCTTGTGCGTTCAATTACAAAACAGAATGCAAGCACCCGGTGCATGGGGTGACCTCTGATAGTTTGTGCCTGTGCTTTAGAGAGTACATCAGTGAAAGATGGAGCAGTGGTTTAAAAACACAGCATCGTCTTTCCCTGCCAGCAGAGCTGGACTCATGTTCAACCGAGGGCACGGATCCTATCATTTTCATGTTGATTACACTATCAGGGATACTCTGAGGGAATGTAAGCAAATTCCAGAAAACAAATTCCCACCACGTGACTCTGAATCCAATACAAATGTTGCTAAGTTCTCTGAAGACGACTCTTTGGCTTTTGCAGACTTAAAAGGTTAAAAGATTAAAAGATTCATTACACACAGTGACTACCATACATTCCTTTAAGGATGCCCTCCAATGTTTTAATGAAGGCTGTGACCTTGACAGCAGGAAGCAGATCAGTTTATCTGCTGGTGCTTTGATTTTATTTTTTTGAACAAGTAAACAATCCGTTTGCCACATATAAGGTTTTACAATTTTATTGGAGGCACATTAAGAAAAGGCAGGGAAACTTAAAGCCATATGTCAGCTTGTAGTTGTTACCATCTCAGGCATTTTGTAAGGTTGCAAACAGGAGAACCCAATTGTAAAGACATTAGAACAACACCTTCTACTACCTCTAAAAAGTTTTTACTTTTTTTACATTCCCGTTTCTTATCAGCCTCAATGCCAAGCACTTTGCTCCATACTGAAATTTAAAATAAATCACATTCTCCTTTTCTCTTTTCCCTCCCCTGCACTCTTCCTCACTCTCTCAGCCTCAATCCTCCCATTGTTGTCATACTGGTGACAACTTTACAGGGATTGCTGAAGTGTTATCTACCTTCAGCACTGCTCTTCAGAGGTATCTGAATTACTGTCTCCCAATGTTGGCTTTTTCCTACATTGACAGGAAATTGATGAAGAATGACCATTGAAGAAGTCACAGCCATTGCAGGCCATTGAGCTGATCTTGAGGAGTCTGTGTGCAGCTGAACACATTTGTGGGAATCAGAGTGGTAGGGTAGATGCAAGGAGTCCCCAGAGGTGCTAGTCCATTTTGAAAAGAGGACGAGGATTGCGAGTGGTGGGGAGGTTGACATTGCTCTTTACGGCTTCATGTAGCCATTGAGAGTCTGACATCTGATCAACAGGCAGAGCTCCTCTTCTGTATATAACAAGCTTTTACCCTTCCATCCTAGGGCCTGGTAAGCCATCACCTTTTTAGTGCTGTCACAGCCTCATCCGCACTTATAGAGATCCCAAGCAGAACCTAGGACCCCATCATTCCTAAGATAGCTTTATTGGTTCAAATATGCATGCTGCTGAAATCTTGGTGTGCCCTTTTCCGCATTGTCATGGTAAGGTTTCCTCTGGCAGATAGATGTAGTTTATTCTTTGGCATATCTCTCTCTGGTCCTTGATAAGGCTCTCTGATCACTGTTCATTTGTCTTGTCAGTCATTATTCAATGGTCTTTAAAATCTTTCTGATTGATATATTTGTCATTGTTTGCGTATTCACCTGATCGTTTAAATGCTGTAGTAATGGATGCGCCGTTGTTATAGATCACTTGCTGTTTACTCCAATTTTCAGTTTGGCTTTTTATTGTTACCTATTTGTTCATTTATGTATCACTGATTACTATAATTATTATTCTCTTTCTAATCATAGACCATATGTTGATCACTCATCTTTTTCATTCTCTAGGTTGTGGTTATTCATCTTGGGTAGGTTTTTCAATTCAGTAACTTGTCTGGAAATCTCACGAATAACTGCAATAAAAATGAAGAGCAGTTCTCTTAGATCCTGTTCAGGGGGCCACGGGCCAGGCAGGAGCTATTGGGTCTCTGAGGTCATTTGCCAATAACTTTTACTTGTAATGCCTGTTATCTCTTAAGTGGATAAGTCCCAGGATCACCAACAGCAGCAGTGAAATGTCCCTGCAGATATAACAAGGAACTCATACGGGGGGCCATTATGTTATAAATCACTGTATCAAAATCAAGTAATTTTCATTGTAGTCTGAGATAACTACAAAAAAATCCAAACAAATCAAAGCTTCCTGGCAACAATCCTTTGACAAAACATTGGAAATCGGAACAGCTGCCTTTCCAAGTCAAATTGTTCATTGTTTTACCTAAAGTGAGGCCACATATAAAGGATATTCATTAATAAAGAATTCCAATTATGCATGTTTGTACATTACCGTCTTTAATTCCAAAGCAATGGCACCATTCCTCCAACGAAACAAATTTGTCATTGTCTGTATTGCATTCCTTGAAGAATTCGGTTATGCAGTGCTCCATGGGAACCAAAGGAGCCCGCAGAGGAGCTAGCTCTGAATGCGACAAGCGCCTGCAAAGAGAACAAACACAGCAAAAATGACAGTGCCTATAAATTAGAACATTGAATATTGATCAACAACTTCAGTGTAAAGACAGACAGCTAGATTCATCATAGTGCTGTTTTGCGAGTCCTTAATAGCGATTATTAAGGAATCGCTATTAAGGACTTGCAAAACGGGATTCATGTAGGAATTGCTAAATAAATTGCGATTCCTACACATTCCTTATTTGCAATTAGCAAATTGCTAATCGCAAATAAGGAATAACTCCCCATTCATTCCTATGGGCCTAAAGGCAAATAAGGATGCGATTTCAAGGGTGCCAGGGGTGTCCAAAGGACACCCTGTAGCACCCCTGAAATGTAATATACATTGGTGTTGCGCACACACATGTCCAAAGGACAAGTGTGTGTGTAACATGCAACTTAGAAAAATGCATTTAAATGCATTTTTCTAAGTTTTTGCTATTTACCACGAGGTATGACCTCGCCAGAAATAGCGAATTTGCAAATTAAAAATGGTTAATGAATTGCATTAAAGGAATCTCAAATAGTGATTCCTTAAATGCAATTCCTCGCAAATATGCGATTTCACAATTACCGATTTTTGCATTTGGGATGATGAATCCCAAATGCAAAAATTGCGCTCGCAAAGGGTCAGGTTCGCAGAATCTGGCCCTTTGCGAGACGATTTTTCTTTCATGAATCTACCTGAGAGGGCCTAGTTTGCCACTCGGTTTTTATTGGAATATAGCCTTGACATGGTGACCTTCCACCACAGAAAATAGGAAATCTAGACCATGAATGGAGAGTGCAGTCAATGGCAAGGATTTCATATCCATGGGAATTAACACAAAAAAATGTGACTTCAGGAATAAATTCAATTTACTGGACTTGATGCAGACACATTTGATGCCTACCTCATGATGCATGATATGCGATTTGCTGGAAATACTGTGTTGTGTTGCGTATCTCAAAGGACATCCAGGGCGATGAGGCAAGTGGAAGAAGCTGATGTGATAAATCCAGAAGAAGTTAGAAGTTATGTTACTATCAGCCTGATTCATGAAAGGTAATTGCGCTCGCAAAGGGCCAGATTTTGAGAATCTGGCCCTTTACGAGTGCAATTTTTGCATTTGGGATTCATCATCCCAAATGCAAATTTCGCTATTTCAGAACTCCCAAATTTGCGAGGAATAGCATTTAAGGAATCTCTATTAGAGATTCCTTAAATGCTATTCTTGAAACATTTAAAAATTGCGAATTCGCAATTTTGGCCCGCTATTTACCGTGAGGTCAAACCTCGTGGTAAATAGCGAAAACTTGGAAAAATGCTTTTAAAAGCATTTTTCTAAGTTGCATGTTACATACACACATGTCTTTTGGACATGTGTGTGTGTGTAACATTTGTGCAATTTGAAATTTCAGGGGTGTTACAGGGTGTCCTTTGGACACCCCTGCACCCTTGAAATCGCAATCTCATTAGCTAATCACAAATAAAGAATCTGTAGGAATCGCAAAAAATATTGCGAATCCTACATGAATCCAGTTTTGCGAGTCTGGAATAGCGATTCCTTATGAATCGCTATTTCAGACTCACAAAACTTCACAATGATGAATCTGGCCGTATATGTGTATTTAAAAAACACACAACTCACTCAATTGGGTATTCTGCTGCTGATGAGAAGTGGGTTGCTTCCTGCGTGTTCTGTGTCAGAATAAGAAGAACCACGTTTTTAGTTTCTTCCTGAATTCTAAGAATGAGCTGATGGCCCTATCATGAAGGAGGATAATGTTCGAGACTTTAGGAGCCAGGTACGAGGAGGTGCAGTCACTGGCTCTGGCTCTTCAGATGCGGGGGACACCAGAGAGCAGAAGGTTTGCTTAGCAGAGGTGTCTGTTGAGGGTTTGAAACGGATGCATTGTTCAGGTAGGTAACGCCTAAAGTGTATAGTACTTTGTATGTGAGTGTGAGTACTTTGAACTGCACATATTCGTGTATGGGGAGCCAGTTCAGGTCTCTGAGATAGAGAGAGATGTGGATGCATAGAGGGAGGTTGAGTGTGAGTCTAAATTCTGGATTCTGGATTATCTGGAGCCACTTGGTGACTTGGGAGGAGATTCCGATGTAAAGTGTATTTCCATAGTCTAGCTTGCTGGTGATTAGTGCTTGAGTGATTGTTAGGCAGATGTGAAGGGGAGCCACCAGAGTATTTTCATTAGGATCTTGATTGTTGGAAGCAGGAGGTGGTAACGAAGATGGCTTGGCTGACCATTGATAGTTTGTTGTCAACCACAATTTTCATGACTTGGCTAAAAGGTGTTGACGTGGAACCAAGTTCTGATGGCCACCAGGTTAAGGACCATAGAGTCAAGTCTTTTTCAAAGAGTATTACCTCAATCTTGTATGAGTTGAGCTTGAGGCAGTTTAAGTTTATCTAGAGGGCAACTTCTGACATGTACTTGATTAACTTTGCTTGCATGTTGGTGGTGTTCTTTTAGAGGAAGAGAACGATTTGCGTGTCATCGGCATATCGGATGATCTTGATTACAATGGTTTGAATGATGTTGGCAAATGGGGCCATATAGAAATTGAAGAGCGTGAGGCTGAGTGATGATCACTCGGGGATTTCACAGACCAGCTCAGTGGTTTCAGAACTGTATGAAGGTAGGCTGACTTTCTCTAGGCGTCCTGTGAGGAAGGAGCTGATCTACTAAGGACTGTTCCCCGAATTCCTGAATGCTGAAGTTATTGGATAAGGATCGAAATGGGAGATGGTATTGAAAGCCATGGAGAGGTCAAGGAGGATGACCCAAGGTTGTGCTTTGGTCCATGATCGTCCAGATGTTGTCAGTTGCGGCAATGATGTCAGTTTTCTGAACTGTGATTTGATCTGAAGCCTGATTAGGTTGGGTCCTAGAGGTGGTTGTTGTCCAGTTAGTTGCTAATCTCTTGTTGATAAGATCTGCTGGTGTGATTTTCTTCAGTAGTGGCAAGATGGCTGTGTTATTCAAGGGTCTTGGAAGGTAGCTGTGGTTAGGGAGTCATTGAAGATCAAGGTGAAGGTGGTGCAGATGGACTCAAGTTCTCTTGTGAAGGTGAAGTGCGGGCAAGGGTCCGATGGGGCTCAGAGTGGGTGCTTTTCATGATAGTGGTGGTTTCAGTGTGGGTGACTGTAGGTCAACAGGTCAGGGAGATTCTTAGTAAGCTATTTTAATTTCCAAGGTTAGTTGCCTTGATGGAAGTGTTTGTTGAGAGCAACGTTGTCATAGATAGTGCTTAATCTATGGTAGAAGAAAAGTGTGAGCTGGGAGCAGAACCCCGGAGAGGCGATGATGGGCATAGAAATGACAGCGGGTGTGGTGAGTTCCTTTACAATGGAGAAGACTTCCTTTGCTCTGTTGATGCTGGTATCTATCCATCTTGTTAGTGCTGAACTCTCAGGGGCTTCTTTACAAGCCCCTTGTGCCACTGTTGCATCACTTTTATGTGATAATAAGTGACGCACAAGCGACATCCACGATGCGACGGCAGCGGCTGTGATGGCGACAGGCTTCTTCGGGGTTGCAGGACGTTTCTTGAGATGCAGTGCAATGCGTCTGCTACAGCGCCGACATTCATGATGCGATGGCGACATGCTTCTCCCTCTTGAGTCACGCTTCCAGCTCCTTGCGACACAGTCCCTCAGAAGGCCCAAAACTGCAGCAGGCACTTCCAAAGAACTCTTAAGGAGCTGGGGGTTGCAGTCTGTTATCCCTGAGACTTCAGCAGGAGGCAAGCTCTTCTCTCAAGCTCTTGGAGATCCTACACAAGTTGAAATAAAGCACACAAAGTTCCTTTCTCCTTTCTTTGGCAGTCAGGCAACCACTGCAGGTCAATCCCCGAAGCAGCACTTCAGCTTAGGGATAGTCTCTCCTCAGTTTCTTCAGGTTCCTCTCCTCAGTAAAGGTTTCTTCTTGTAGTCCAAAAGTGATCTCATTTCTTGGGACCAGGGTCCCAATATTTATACCCCAGCATCCTTTGTTCTCTGAGGGGAGAGGGGCCATTGCCCAGTCCAAACCAGTTCTGCAGCACTCTGTTTACATGGCAGAAACATCAGATGCCCCACAGGAGGTGAAGCCAGCATTGTGGAGGGAAAGCACAGCCCTGGAGCACTTTGTTGACAGCATCCCTTCTCTTCTTTCACTGTGCAGGGCAGAGACATCAGCCGCACCCCAGGAGGTGGAGCCAGCATTGTGGAAGGCAGGCACAGCCCTATTCAAGGTTCAGGTGCAACTCCTCCCACCCATCTAGATGCAGATGTCTCTATTTACCACTGGGCTGACTCGTTCTGTCTCTTGGAATCCCCCAGCCCTGTCACTCAAACACCAGACAAGTAATACACAACCTAGCAGAGGCAGGCTTTGGATATATAGATAAGAAAATACCTACTTTCTAAAAGTGGTATTTTCAAACACAGACTGTTAACACCAACTTCACTAAAAGATGCATTTTATCATTCTGAGTTCAGGCATACTAAACTCGAATTTCTACCATGTTCTCTGAGTCAGGTAGGCTTATAAGAATGTAAAAATCTACTGCCCATTCTGGCCTATGGAGAACAGGTAGCCTTGCAATAGTGAAAAACAAAAATTGCTGTAATTCACTATTAGGACATACCAAACACACCAGGGCTTGTCCTAGCTTATACTTACAATGCACCTTGCACTTGGGCCTACTATAGGGGTGTCTGATATGAAGAAAAGAGAAGGTTTAGGTACTGGCAAGTGGGTGCACTTGCCCAGTCAGCATGACAGTACCAGACTGCACATAGGCTCTGCAATGGCAGACCTTAGACACATTTTACAAGGCTGCTTCTGTGGGTAGCAGCATTTGGATTTACACACCCTGGGCACACTCAGTGCACTATACTAGGGTCTGACAAGTAACAAATAAGTCAATCAGGGAATCACTAATCAAGTAATTCATTTACAGTAGGGAGCACTTGCACTGTGGCACTGGACAGCAGTGGCACAGTGCCCAAGGCATCTAACACCAGCAAAAACACACGAGGCAACAGAAAAAATGGAAGAGAGTCCCACGCCAATGATGCCAGGTCTAACAGTAACTGATCAATAAAGGACAATAGAAAATTGTGTGTCATGAAGACAAAACGAGGGTTACACACAGAAGGAATAAAAATAATGTAATCGTTTTTTTCCCCACAAATGTTCTAATAAACCTCACAGAATAATGACTTGTGATTTGACCTCCTGTGCGAAATGCATCAGTGTTTAGATACTATCAAGACAAAACTCTTTTTTTTTATTCAGTATTTATCTGATCAAGAAAACAAATACTTCTTACCGGTCTGCTGGGTGATGGTCAAGCTGACTAAATTGCCAGTGAACTGGGTACACGTACATACGGTAATTCTTCTGAAAGTCTCTTAACAGAAGGTCAACTGTATGGTTGCCATTCATAAGACGCTGTTCATGTTGATATATTTTCTTGACCTAAGTCAAAGTGAGATATTGTATTTCAATTCTTTATAAGATTATTTTTCAGTGCAATAAAACATGGTACAATACCTTATTCCTTGCATCCATTATCTGGAGATATATATATAAAGAAAGAATTCCCTAATGTTCCATAAAATACCATAATTTATAGATATTGGAATATTATCATATGAATTCAGAGTCAGATCAAGCTTTATTCTGCACAAATGTCTGAGCCATAAAAGCGCAAAATAAAGCAATAAATTATTACAGTGTTGTTAAAAAAACAGAAATCACCTAAAACCAGAATTCACACAGTGCCAAGACAGTTCAAATAAAACAATAAATGTGAAGAAAATAGAATTATATACAATCGTCATGCATAAATACACTTAATCCAATTATAATCAAAAGGTTAAAGTTGAATTCTATAGGCACTGTTAGCATTTAACCATGAAGACCTAATGGTATCACCAGTAAGGCGAAGAATGGAATTAAAATTAGCATACTAACCCGTATTACGTTTTCATATTTCCTATTTGCCTAAGAAAGCGCTAATGCGGATTATTCTGAAAAGAAATAGGGCAACTATGTAGCATACTTTTGCGTCCCCTAATTCATACAAGAATGTAGAAGCTGCCTGATGGTAAATAATTCTCTCTAGTAAAAACAATGGTTTAGGAAGAGATTTCCTGGGGATAAGATAAAATTTACATAAAAGTGCAATGTGATGAGTGGACTGTTCCGATCAATTATCACAGGGACATTTTCCAGTAATAGTGGCCCAGTTCTCATTTTTGAGGAATGCAATCAAGAAATGGAAAATGAAAAGTTGGATGCAAGTTGAAAGATACCTGTGCTCTTCATTGTTGACTATCATAAGGTACAGTTTACAACCTGACTGTTCATTCCATACTCTCTACCACCCCACTGTAACCTTTGGAAGGTCTTCTTGTTCCCTCTTCTCACAACAGGCTTCCAGCACATGCTCTCTAATTTCGTTTTGTAAATACTGTGAGAAATCCTCTGGATGAAACCACAAATCACTCTTAAACTGGTCCAAGCCCAACAGGGTCTGTTTTATATCACATAACCACGGGATTCTATTCATCATATCTAAACCCATACAGTCCTAAAGAATTTACTTAGCGAACAGAGTTTCTTGTTTGGACCAAATGGATCACCACAATACTAGGGGTTTTGTTTCAAGGATATCCAAGAGTAAATCCACGCCCAACTCCCAATGCACAATAGATGCCAGGATACAGTGGGGTACTGCCAGCAATGTCCTTAAAAGGGTAATTTCTGTTGTCTGTAGGACACTCTTCTCTCCTATAGCCCAGATCCCTGAGCCATACACTGCAGTTGAAATTGTTTTAGCATTAGTGTGGGCGACTAGGCAATAGGTTTAATGCCCAATTTAAAGGCAAACCTCATCAGAATATGAATTAACAGATCACGTAACCAGAGCTGCTGATCTGTCTCCCTGTGTATGGAGTTTCGCTGTGTGCTGACGTCTGTAAGGGGCTATTATATGGGAGGTAATACTGGATTTACATATTGGATTTATCCAGACCAATATATGAGGGAGAAGGGATAGCCATAAATGAGAGATGAAGAGGTCGCTAACACTATCTTTCTGTTCCATGGAATAGTTTTGACTGTTTAGTGTTGATAAGGATCCCTGTTGACGCAGTGTGTGCACAATCTGCGTATGGTTTCCTGTTTCTCACAGTTTTTTAACGTGTTCTCACATCAGATTAAACACTGTGATATTGTTACTCTCTCCTTAGTAAGTAAATCTGTATTGCTCAGTTAATTAAAACCGTTGCAAAGAGTAACATGTTATACAATATTTAAATATAATTATTAAAAATAGACATAAAATGATAGTAGCTTCATGTGGCAAATAAAACTTTCTACAGAGAATTACACTTCTTACACACTGGGCATGGATTAAAAAATATTTAGCCTACGGTGGCTGTCTTAAAAGTCTTGCTCCTGGGTTTAAGCCGCGCTGTAATGTAGGCTTGGTGCATAAGAAATTGTTATTCGAAGGAGTCTATTAGTTCATAGCAATCAACTTCTGCTATTATGTTATATGCTGGCTTATGTTCGGGTAGCTGTACCTTGCCCATATTGAGTGGTTACTTCGATGTTCTTTGCCCCTTTGGGATTGTTTGTCCATTGCCTGCCTTCTGTCATTCTTGTTTCTTTTCTGCTTTCTCTAAGAATTTGACAAGGTGGCTTGTTAGTTGAATGTTTTTTCCATCGAAGCAAACCTTGACCGCTTGCCGGCATGTTCTTATTCCCAGCTTATTAAGGCACGGTTTTAGATGAAATCTGCGCTCTTTGTCTAGACCTTTGCAGGTGCATATAAGGTGCAGGATGTCTTCTTTTGCGTTCCCACATATTCGGCAGTTCATTGTCTCATGGGGCCTTTTCCATGGGTGGAGGTGGTTTTGTGATGGAAGTAAGCCCAGCCCTAAACGTAAGAACTTCTCCTTTGTGCGCCTGGTGAGCCCAACTCCTAAATAGCTTTAACAGAGGCTGCTTGTGTAGCTTTGGATAACTATCCAACCATGAGTCCTGTTGGCTAGGCTTGATTTGTCCTCTATTAACGAGATTGATCTTACTGATTTGTTGACTAGCTGTTTGAAGGTATTGTGGGACCTGCTGCACTTCCAGGCTTCATGTAGGCACAAGGTGTTTATTGAAAGCTTTAGATATTGTGCGGCTGCGCCGTTGCCCTTGCTTTCTATCTTTTTCCATAGATAATGATTCAGACTTGCGTCTTCTACTCCCTGGATATTTTGCCATCTTCTGGCATAGGCACCCATTTGTTCCACCGTTTGATTTCTCAGCCGGAACTCCAGCCTTATTCATGCCTTCGAGGTGTAATTGGGCAGGCTGAAAATCATTCTCATGGCCTTCGCTATTGTGCTGTTCAATAGGTGTGCGTCCCTCCCATGGAAGCATTCGCTTCCATGAGTTATGGCCGGAGTTAATTTTGCATGAATCAATTGAAGCAGGGGGGTGAAGCTACGGCAGACTGTTTTCATTTTGAGACTCCTTAGTACAATCGCTATGCTGGTTCCCCTCAGTTTTATTGCTTCCTTTTGTTGTTGAAATGAGCCCTTTCTGTCCACATTTACGCCCAGGTATTTGTATTCCTCCACTGTTTCCAGTGTGAGCCCTCCCATGTACCAGCAGAACCTTGCTGATGATGTCTTAGCGTTTATTCTCATTATTTTTGTTTTTGAAAAATGTATGCTTAGGCTATTTACTGTTGAATAATTGAAAGTTGTGCTGATTAGATGTTGTAGCCCTACTGATTAGCACAATGTCATCAGCGTACATTAGATTAGAAAGGGTAAGACCACCTATGCTTGGGGCGTGACAGTTAGTTTTGTCCAGCTTCTGTGCAAGGTCAGACATAAAGATGTTAAATAATGTCGGCGCTAACACACACCCTTGTTTAAGGCTCTTTGTTGTCTGTATTTTCCTTGACAGGAGATTTCCTGGACCCATGTATCCGTGTATAGTAAAATCAGCTGTGTTAGTAACCCAGGTGGAATTTTCCTTTCTTCCAGCTTCGACCATAGTAAATTTCTATTGATGTTGTCGAACGTTGAGGTAAAATCGATAAAGCATACGTACAGGGGCAGATTGGCTGTCTTAACGGCATCAATAAGGAGTGATAGAGCCAAGATGTTTGATGTAGTAACCATTTGTTTACAGAATTATGTCTGGGTGATAGGGATTACAGCGTTTTCATTCGACCATTCCAAGAGCTCCTCTAGGAGAAGACCAGCATAATATTTGGTCTCATTGTTAAGCATGGGCGAAATTTGCGAATTCGCGTTCCGCGATTTCGCGGATTTCCCTGCGAAATCGCAAAATAATCTGCTAATTCGTGAATTTTCCCGTGAAATCGCAGATTTTATTGCGATTTGCCCTGGAGTACTTTCTACTGGCTAATCCAGTAAGTGCTCCCTCATTGGGTAAATGTATAGTGCTTTTACTACACTGCAGCTGCGTAAAGGGCCAGACGATGTGTCTCCAGTGACCATATGTGCCTGTAACACAGGCACAGGCACACATGGTCACTGGAGACCCATCTTCTGGCCCTTTACGCAGCTACAGTGTTGTAAAAGCACTATGGGACAGATTTACAAGCCGCTTGCGCCTCTTTGGCGCCGCAGTTACGTCACTTTTGTGATGCAGCGGCAGCACAAAAGATGCGCCATGGTGCTGGGTATTAACAACGTGACGCATCTGAGAGATGCGTCACGTTGTTAAGCCCTGCGCCATCAGGAGGCGTTCCGGCGCAGGGGAGGGCGTTCCTGCGCAGGAACGCCTCCTAAAAGTGGCTGAGTGAAATCTACAAGATTTCACTCAGTCACTTTTAGGCCAATGCTGCGTCAAAACCCTGCGCCTGCTTGAAGCAGGCGCAAGGCATGACGCAGCATTGGGGAGATAGGGCCCCCCAGAGCATTGCCACGCAGCTCCAGCAATGCGCTGTTTTTATGGCACAGATGCGTGACACATCTGTGTCGTTTTTGCCACATGGTGCGCCGCATTGCAAATGCGGCGCACCATGGGTGGCGGAGCTGCGGCGCACAATAACTGGCGCATCCCTGGGGATGCGCCAGTTATTGTAAATCTGCCCCTATACATTTAGCCAACGAGGGAGCACTTACTGATTAGACAGTAGAAAGTACTCCAGTTGAGTAGAGGTATTGCACAAAAAGGTGGCATGTTCGTGGACAAACACGCAGGGCGGGTTTCATTCTTCCCCCTGTTAGACTCGTTTTTTATGCCCTTCTGCCCTCTGTTATTCCCTTGTTTTTGTGCCCTTCTGCCCTCTGTGAGACTCGTTTTCTGTGCCCTTCTGCCCTCTGTTAAACTCGTTTTCCCCTTGTTTTTCTGCCCTTCTGTCCTCTGTTAGACTGTTTTTTTGTGCCCTTCTGCCCTCTGTTAGACTCGTTTTTCTGCCCTTCTGCCTTTTGTTAGACTGCTTTTGTGCCTTTCTGCCCTCTGCATCACCACATCATCACTCAGCGCTACCCCAGCATCACTCAGCACCACCACATTATCACTCAGTACCACCACATTATCACTCAGCCCCACCAAAGCACCACTCAGCACCACCACAGCATCACTCAGCACCAAAACAGCATCACTCAGCAGCACCACCACAGCATCACTCAGCACCACCATAGCACCACTCAGTACCACCACAGCATCACTCAGCACCCCCACAGCATCACTCAGCACCACCACATTATCACTCAGCAGCACCACAGCACCACTCAGCACCACAACAGCACCACTCAGCACCACCACAGCATCCCTCAGGGCCACCACAGCATCACTCAGTGCCACCACATTATCACTCAGCACCACCACAGCAGCACCACAGCATCACTCAGCAGCACCAAAGCATCACTCAGCACCACCACAGCACCACTCAGCATCACCACAGCATCACTCAGCGCCACCACAGCATCACTCAGCATCACCACAGCATCACTCAGCGCCACCACATTATCACTCAGCACCACCACAGCACCACTCGTCACCACCACAGCATCAATCGGCGCAACCACTGGTTCAAATATGTTCTCTCAATGTTTCAAGCTTTATTACAAATGTCACAAAAAGATGTTAATATTTCACTTCTGTTCTTGGATTTTCGTCACAATAAAATACACTGAACATAATCTTCACAGAAGTTATTTACAAAAGTTTAAGCTATTGCCATTATAAATTAAAATCACTTTTATTTAAGTATTAATTAGTTAAAAAAATTAAAAGCCATTGTGATTTGTAATATCAATACATCTAAGTCATGTAAATACAAAACATGTTGCATTACAAATGCTATAGGTGTCACATTTGCGAAAGTTATAACTATTGGCATTGTAAATGACAAAGCTATTAATTTAGCTATTTTCAAAACCAACACATAAGTTAAAAAAAAATGTCATTTACAAGACCAATAGCTCAAACTTTCCTAATGCGAGACCAATTGCATTGCAAATGCTTGTTTTTATATCTGTCAGTGCTTCCTGTTGAGGTTTAATTTTCGTGACAGGCGCCTCATTGCCTACTTGTAACTATTCTCTAACCCTGCTTCAAGGGTCAGAGCAGGGTCAGAGAATAGTTGCAATTAGGCAACGAGGCGCCAGGAAGCACTTACAGGATTACAGCAGCAGGTGCCCAAGTTGAAGTTAATTTCTTTGTAACCCTTTTGTAAAAGGTTACAAAAAATGAGCTTCAACTTTTGCACCTGCTGCTGTAACCATGTAAGTGCTTGGCTGAAAATTCGTCCCCGCTGATTTGCGGATTTTACAAAATCGCGAAAAGTCCGCAAATTCCGCGAGCGGAACGAATTTTCAGCCCATGCTTACTCATTGTCAATTAAGGCTACAAGTCTGTAGTTTTTGGGGTCCTGTGCATTGCCTTTCTTGTGAATTGGCGCTATTAAAGAGCCTTTCCATGATGCTGGAATTGTTGCGGTGTCTGTAATCTGTTTAAAAAGTGCCAGTAAGGCTGCTGCCCAGTATTCCGGATTTTGTTTATACAAAATAGGAGGGACCCCATTGGGACCTGGAGCCCCCTCCGGCTTCCCTTTCGAAATCCTGCCTATGATTTGTTTTTCGGTGAGCGCCAGTGATGTAGAGGCCAGTTGTGGGGTGCATGCTTGAGTTTTTCTGTCTTTTTCTAGTCGCCTAGTTATGGCACAGTTTGGCGCAGTATTGAGGTGGGGCTGGAGGTAATTGGTCCATGCTTCCTCAGTTAAGTAAGAATCAATACTGGGACTTCTGGAATTCTGGAGTGTGTTGACTGTTTTCCAGAATCTTCCGCTTGTGTTGTATCCTTTTGCGTCATGAAGAAGCCTAGCCCATAGCTCTTCCTCTGCTTCCCTTTTTCCCTGCCAAACTATTCTCTTTTTGCTTTGTTTTAGTTTTTGCAGTTCCTTTTGAGCCGCAATGTCTGGTCCGTCTCGTTGTAGTTTCCGCTGTAGTTTGTTAATGTTTCTTTTAAGGAGCTTTATATGGATATTTTGGTTTTTGGCCTTGTCGTAACTGCCCATTAATTCAGGATGCTTTTTTGTCTTTGGCGACCGCAGGAATCCAACGTTGTGTGGGTCTTAGCTTTCCTTGTATGTGCCTGTCCAAGACTGCTTGTAAATTGCTCCCAGGGACTTAGATAGTTAGTCTGGTTTGCACTGCTTTTTTCCCACCGGCTTTTTGCGTCAATTATGAAGCCTTCCAAGTTGGCCGTGTTACATTTTATTCTTTTCTGTGCCACCGAGAGCGAGTATCCTAAATTTGTTGCTGGCGTTGATAGCACAACCCCCTGGAAGTTGAGGGTAAATTCTTGCGGCTGATGGTCGCTGACTGACGTTGTGCCTATTTGGAAGTCCGTGACTTTCCCAAAAAGTTGAAGAGATGAAAATGTGACCTCTAAGGTAGAGCTGACGGTCGAGTTGTGGAAAATGACTGACGGGGGTGCTATCATTTATGAAGCGGCCGTTTAGAGCTGCCAGGTTGAGGTGTTCTAGGTCCTTTACACTGACCCTTGTCCGCCGATTTTGTTTATCCCATTTACTTGTCGCTTGTTGTGGTATGTCCCAGGTCCGAAACTAGTCTTCCAGGAGTGTATCCCTTATTTGGGGCCCTCCAAGGAACATATTAAAATCCCCTGTTACTATAAGATTGGGTGTTGCCACCTCTGCCAGTGTTTTTGCCAGCTCTTCTGTCAGCAGGTTCATTCCAGCTTTTTTCTCCCGGGGATGTAAGTATACATTCATCAATATTAACTTTTGTTTTTGATCTTTTCCCCTAACTTCCAGTTCCATTGTGAGTGTGCTATTGTTGCCTGACTGTTTCGCGTTTTTATTCTTAGGTTCGTTGAAGATTTTTATAGCGGTGTATATTGTTAGGCCACCTTTTAGGTGACCATATTTGGCGTTTCTTGTCGATGGGAGATGATATGAATTAAAGCCCTGGATTTGATGCGGTTGGTCTAGCCAGGTCTCCTGGAGGGAAATTATATCGAATTTTTGGAGGTAGAGAAAAAGCTGAGTGTCATCTTTTTTGTTCCCTATGCCATTTATATTCCAGGAACATATTCTTAGTTGTTGTTGTAATACGGGATTCCTTTGAGTATTTTGTCAAGACTTTGGGGCCCTTATGTTGATTGTCCTTGCTATCCAGTTCCAGTCCTCTTGTCCAAGTGACCCTTGCACTTGCCTATTGGTCTGAGAATTCATTCTTGAGACTGATAGGCTTCTGGCCCCCTTGTCGCTCATTGTATGCCTGGCGTAGTGGTTTCGGGTACCCTATTTTTTCCATTATTTTTAGGTGTATCCCCCAAGTTAGAAAGTGGGATTCTGATTCCATTATTCTCGTTGCTGTTTCGTTCCTCGTCCATGTTGTTTTTGTAACCTCATGATCTGACAGATGGTTACAATGGGTAAATTCCACTGCCTCTAAATCTTTAGTGCTGATATCGGTCAGACTGCTGAAAGTTGATAGTAGGCATTAGATTTTGCCTCGATTGAGGGTGTCCCCTCTGCCTCTAGACTTATATTCAGGAATGAACAGAATTATGCCTCTATCGGGTTCCGCCTGCCCGACCTCCCTTCTTTTGCGATCTTCAGTGATTATTTCAGTCTGTGTGCAGTCATGTCTCTTGCCAGGTATTGGCTCTTTCCCCTGCCCTTCTCGGTTTACCATATTGTAAACTACTATGGATCCCTGTTTCGGGGAGAACCCTTGCTTCCATCTTCCGACAGTCCTCCCCTTGAAGTTGAATGGGTGGGATTCTCCCTTTGTATAGTCTTTACCCTCTCCTTGACCGGAGATGTATTTATAATCGTGGGTTGGCTTTCTGTTTCAGCTACTTCTTCTTCTTCTTCTGTGGTCGTAGTTGTCCTTTTAAAGAATGTTTTTATATAGGCAGTCTTTTTTCTTCCCTTCCTTTTTTGTTTTCGAGCTCTTTTGTTTTCTGTCGTGAGTTCTTCCTTACTTTCCAAGTGTTTTCGTTATGGGGACTTTGGAGAATAGAAGTGTCTGATGCTTGCCCCTGTGTACGGCCTAGCTGTATGCTCGCTTGCACCGCTGCTTCTCTCCTTTGATTGTCGGTAGGCTGCCTTGGGGGTTTCCCTGTGACTACTGCATAGGTTTCATGAGTATGTTTGCTAACTTCCGGGCAGGTTGGGCTGTTTGACTCTCATTCTCCTCTTTGGCTGTTTGACGTAGTTCGTGTGTTCTGCGGATTTGCAATGTCTGACTGTTCTCTTAAATGTCTGAGGTATTGTTTAGATGCATCTTTCCCAAATTCTGGGTTGATTTTGCTTGCATTTTCCGTTGTCTTTTTTAGATCCGACAGGATGGCTCCCAGGAGTTGTGGGATTGTTGTGAGTTTATCCACGATTAAGTAGCAGGCACAACTCGGCTGCTCTATTTTTGTTTCCGCTTGTACCCTCTTAATCATGCCATTCATGTCTGCCTGCTTGTTGTCAATTTTGGCTACATGTATGGCCAAGAAATTTAAGAGGGATGGTTGGGTATCCATTTTTTCCGAGTGGTACTGCATAGCCTTTATTGATATTTGAAGCGTGTTTAACAAGGACGACCACAATACTTCAGCACTTTTTGGGTGTTCTTCAGTTGTTGGGATTGTGTCAGAGTCTCGTTTGCTGTCTGCTGTGATGTCGTCGGCCTGACTGATAGCTTGTGAATATGAAGCTACTAGCCTCTCCCGCTCCTCTGTTGTTAGCTGGGAGTTATCTTCGATGTTTGGGGCATCTAGTTGGTCATGTGCCTGGATTAGGTCAGTTTCTGCGAGTTTGATTACCTCTGTTTGCTCTCTTTCCAGCAGTTTTCAGTCTCTCTGCACCCTCCTGTGTGGTCGTGTTTCTGGTCTGTCTGAATCCCCAGATCTATTTCCTGCTCCTGGTCTGCAGCGGGAGCCACCTCCTTGGTGCTGGTGTTGCCTCCTGGGTTAGATTCTGTTTTATCATGCACCTTTGGAGGCTCCATAACTGTCGGACTTGGAGTTTTTGGCTCGGCGGTTCTAAATAGGTCGGTTTTGCTATTAGTGTTGGTTTCATAGCTGCTATTCTCAGACCCTGTTGTTATAGTAAATGACTGCACATTTGTCTGTATTACAATCTTTGGCTCAAGCAGGTAACCCATTTTGTTGCTAGAACATGTATTTATGTCGTTATCCGCCCTGCAGTCGCCATTGTCGAGCCTTCCAGTTTGTACGCTACTTTCCTTGGGGGTGTGCGAGTTCCACGTTTTTCCACGTTTTTTGTTTTCTTCTCTTCCTATGGTGGAGTTTCGAGAGCACCCCTCAGGCTCCATTGGCGAGGGCAGGCCCTTAATATTGCTGTTTGAGGTACTTAGGAAAGCGCCAGGTTCTTTCAGAAATGAGAAGATAGTGTACATTTTTGGTTGGGAGCACTTTCTTTCTGTTTTGCTGGTTCATAAGCCAGTCCCTCCTGGCGTTGGGTCTACTAATAGGGGCTCTTCCTGTTCCGTCAGCAAGTTGACTGTAGTGTTTATAGATTTGTCCTTGTTGGTCCTGCGCCGTTTTGCCAGGGCACTGGCTATTGCTTTCCTGATTTTCCCTGACCTCATTGCGTGCTTTGGCCCTGTTATTATGGGTCTTATGGGACACGTCCGGCTGATTCGTGCTTGCTTAATTGTACTGATTATGAATTTTGTGATCTCTTGTTGATGCTCGTCTGTCTGCTTGTATGTCTCTTGTAGAGTTACTTGCACACCTCCAGGGGTTGCTTACTTTTAATTGCTTTGCTTTGTTTTTGTTCTTTTTGTTCTAGTATGCTTTGATGCAAATTTCCTTAATTATTTGATATCTTGGTTTTCTTGGATTAATTGTTAATAATTGGGATTGATAAAAGTCAGTAATGACTCATTATTCCTAGTTTGTGTCGGTGTAGGTGTTTTTGTCTGGTTGTCTGCTTCGCTGTTATTCAGATTTAACTGGTTTTGGGTGATTTTGGCTGGTGTGGCTGGTTTCCCTGGCTGGATTTTCCCTCCTGGGATGATATCCAGCTTGTTCAGATCCTTCCAGACCTTCCTTCCAGCCCTCCAGCCCTCCTTGTAGCACCTTGTAACTCCTTGTGCCCCTAGTACTGGGCAGCTTCCAACGTGGAGCGGAGCAAAATTGTTAATACAGATGAAGATCCCGCCCTAGACTGATCCTGGTCCTAATCAACCCTGCAGCCACGCTCTCTGTTCTTTCTTTGTTAAGGGCTTACTGCTTCCATTGCTGCCGCGCTACCGCTTCTCTGCCACTCGGGATCTGCTACCACTCTCTGCCCTTACTGCGTGTTTACAGCGTGTGTCCACAAAACTAGCATTGGCATTGGCATTTTCTGCAACAGCAACTGGAACAACAGAAGCGACTGGAGCGTTGTGGGGAGGGGTGAGGTGAGGCGAGGTGAAATGGACTGGGGGTGTCCCGGGGGTGTCCCAAGGGATACAAGACATCCCAGGCCCAGGCCCTGGCCCCGTTGGTAACACTGGGACCAACCTCTTCCCGCTGCCTTTTGCGGGTCCACCCCCAGTCTCCCCCAAGAGCGGAAAGGCGGACGGGACGGTCTTTTCCCGGCGCCTCGCGCCTCGCGCCTCGCGCCTCGCACCTTCTGCCTCTGCCTTGTGCCTTTAGGCACGGCGCTCCTGCCCTCCGCAGCAGTGGCGGTGATGGGTAGCGGTAATGGCGGAGGAGCAGAGGAGCGGAGGAGCAGGGGAGCTTTCTCTTCCCTGCACTGCTCAACTAGGCTGCTGACCGCCAATCGCAAACAGAGGAACAGACCGCTGGCCGCAAAACAGAGGAACAGTGGTGGAGAGGCGCTGCTGCTTCCCGCTCCGCTGCAGACTGCCGGCCGACAGCAAAACCTGGACTGGCTCAGATTAAACACTGGTTTTATGAATCTTAGTATATAAATAGTACTTTCGTGTTCAGCTATCAATACTTTGGCAACAGCTTGTGCCATTGTCAACCAGTGTATCATGTGTGTCGTTGTCCCCTGTATTTCAGACATGTCATTTAGAATGGCTAACAAGGCCTTTGGCATGAAGTTCGGCCTGCAGCCTCTCCTCAAGAATGCCATCATGGCTCTTTCTAAGATAAGTGCACCACCAACATCCTGGCAACAGCGCCCAGAAAGACAGTGGCATCTCAATTGCAATCTTCAGCTTACAACCCACAGATTCGAGACTTCTTTTGCTCTGCAGGTGAGCTAAAATGACTAATGTATGGTTCATTGGGACCATTATATAGTTATGTAAATTTATATCTAACATTATGGCCCACAATAATGCTAAGATCACAATACTCAGAAGTCAGCTGCTAATTGTAATTTACATTCACATTGAGCACAACTCCTACAAGGGACACCGCCAATAATTTCAGTTGTCTGTCATGCATTTGATCTTCGACTGTGTGAATACCTGCCTCTTCCCAGTTCCTGCAGGATAGTACCTTGCCATATATTTATTGATTCTTATTTAGTGCCATATCAAAGGACGACTACTGTATATAAATGTACATACCTGTACAAACATTTATCTACTTTTACTTACCTTATGTGTATGTCATTAAAGTAGTCCCTACTTGTTTATTAAATGTTATTGACTGATAAAAGCCTGTATCTAAATTCAATTTACTTGTATTTATTTTCTTGCTCTCTGTAAGTATGTGCCTTTGCAGGAAAAAACAATGAAGTGGAAAAATAAAATGCTTGAAAAAATAATGAGCTGGGAAATGTACAATTTATGTAGCACAAAATGGTGTGGCTCCTCGAAAGGGACAGGGAAGTTCATCTCAGATGAGAGAGAATTCGGATACCTCTGATTGAGCAGAGAGGTGGAAAGGGAAAAAGTAAGGCTGCGTTAAAGAGCACAGTAAGGCACCTGATTTTAAAACATCTGCATAACATGAATCTAAGTCTTTTTTTATTTCTATCACGTGTTGGCACCTGTTAGGCTACTTTCTTGTATGGAAATCAAATCACATGGAAAATTCTGCAGTGAGCATTGGAGTTGGAGTAAATGTTGGGAGAGGTACATGTGCAGAAATGCATCTCAATTGCAAAATGAACAATATTCAAACTTTGGCAGAAGGTTTTTTGCAAGCAACAGGTCTCAGCAGGGCAAGAAGAAGGTATGCTCAGTAGAGGCGATTGGGGACTTCTCATAGTCTGTCGGAAGGGTGCTTTGAAGTCAGTAAGAGTGGTTCGTTTGGAGGGTGGAACATATGCTAACCTTGCTAACCTTTACCATCCATTAAGACAAACTGACAGACCCGGCCTGGCAATACGTATCATCATATCCATAATATAAGGGATGTTTCTACTATTGCAATATACAGGTTTTCAGTTACGACTTTAAAAATATAAACATAAAGATCAGACTTCTTTTGAATTTCAGAAAAAAGTTCTGCTGTGGGTCTCATTAGGAGCACCCCAGGATCAACAGTACTGTGGATCTTTTATACTCTGTAGGTGCAAAATTAGCAGAGATTCGAAGTTGAACCATGCAAATCCCCTGAGGAATAAAGGAACTTCCGGGAAATCTGTAATTCTGGACACAATGCCCACTACAATTTTTCTTTCTCCCTAAATTTTTCCCTGGTGATTTTGGCTCCGTTTAGCAGCTAAAATATCTAGAGGAAATAGGAGAGGTCCGAAATAACTCCTTGGAACAGGATGACCAGCCTCTATTGGAGATATGGACGTGAAGCAATAAGGTATTTTGTCTGCAGAAGTAATATACACATTAACTTATTTTTTTTAGTAATCTGTGAATTGGAAAATAGTCATAAATGCGCTCCAAACGTGTGAACACCAGGAGAAAAAATGTACAGCTTTTTGTGGAAACGTTTGTGGATCAGGCCTTGTTTCATCAAACATGCTCCTAGCATTCTCACCTTGTTCCTCTGTTTTTCAGTCAGAATTCCTGACGCATCCAGGTCACTCTCGTAAAGCTGCACCAAGACATTCTTCAGCCAGTCTCTCATTCTCAGAGGGAACTGAATAAGTTCATACTCTGAACAGGAAGGAATATCTGTTGTATCACAGAGAAATAAGTGGTTGGTGCATTTCAGATGCAAAACGGAGAATTCATGCAAACATTGGAACATTAGAAATGGTTGAGGGACATTGTAGGTGACCAAGAAATTATGTTATTTCAATGAGTTCCACAGTTAGTTCTAATATTAGAACTACCTCAATTCATTTGTTTGAAAATATCGGATACCTTTTTTTTATTGAATAGCATATTCAATAAATTATTCATAAATGTTCATAAAATACTCTGACCACGCCTTGATCTCAATAATTCTGGAGAACAGGTCAATCAAGTACACCTCCCCTAGATGGCGACTCAATATTACACTTCTGAATGACTGAAATAACATAACACATATCTTAGCCCTCCCTGAAGAGTTATTTATCAACAATGTCTCAGAGACAATTTCGACAGAGACCATCTGGGACACATATAAACGATACTATGAGGCAAAATGATCAGACTGGCTGCCAAGAAGAAAAAAGAAGACACACAAGAATCAGGAGGTCCACTTAGATAGATCAAAGTCTTCAAATATTAATACACCCAGGATAATCTAAACACCACCTACACAAAACTTTAAAACTGAAAATTGAATTCAACAAGTAATGTACCTCTGCAGTCAATCACATTATCCTGAGTATAAAATCAAAATACCACATAAGCAGCAAAAAAAAGGGAAAACGTTTCGACAAACACTTTAAGCCAAAAAGGCGTAATCAAAAACAATTGCTATTAGAAAGATAGAGAACTTAAAACAAAAGTCAAAGAAATTGCAGAAATTTATAAGGATCTGTATAAACGCAAAAACAACCCAGCACAGTAGAATTAATTACATTTTTAGCAAAAATATTTACATTTCCTCAACCATTTGTAAAGTTCAATTATTATCCACTCATAAGAAATTATTGCATTGAACGAAATTAAGAAAATAACATTTCTAGGCCGATGGCTTTCCATCTGAAATTCTGCTACTTAACATCATTGAGATCGTACCCGCTAAGCTCCAACAACTCTTTGGCCATTTTACAAACTCCTCCCCACCTTCTGACTCATCTATGGAAGCAAATATAATATTGACACACAAAAAGGAAAAGACAATCAAGAAACAAAAAATTACAGTACAATTTCATCAGTGAACATAGACTGTAAGTCATGGTCAGTATGTCTGAAACACTTTCCATCCCCAGCCTTTTTTATGAGATCAAACAATACTCATCAATCTCAGGAAACAAACGTATAAAACTAATATATTCCCATTAACCGCATTAAGTTTACTAACTGCAACTTCAAATGGTGTCCCAATCAGATCACAAATCTAGGCATCTTATCACCAAATAAAATCAATATGTTCCTGACTACCAAACCAAAGTCCAGAATGACATCAGAGATAACATATTTAATTGCTCCTTCAGCTCTCAACCTATCACTGTGGTGCTGCCTCTACACCATCAATATGATGCTACCTCCAATTATCCTCAAAATGCTGCCACTAAAAGTTTCCCCTTTCTTTTAGAGAAATTGATAAACTTGTTAAATCTTTCCTATGGAAAGGTAAGAATCCAAAAATATCACAAGCCAGGCCACAGCTGCTAAAGCACATGGGAAGTCTCAACTTCGCTAATGTTAAAACCTAATATATAGACCTTAGGCTAGCGCAAGGCCAGTCCTGATCACTTTCCCCTATTTCCTCTCCCACAGACTAGCTGACTTCGCCCTGGGTGAAACTTGGGAACTCATTATTAGATCCTATCCCTTTCTCATTATTTCATCCAATTATCAGCATAAGAGTCACATCCTCAGCTGCATCCCTCTAATTACCTTACAAATTATCCATAGCCACCAAAAGTGGATAGGTATACATAAAAACCAATGGCTAACCAGCTCCTTATGTTTCAGTGCAAATATCCAAATTACCCATCTGCAAACCTTCTGGGAATCTTAGCTGAGCCACCCCATCTACACTATATGCCATCTTTTTGATAAAGATTCCCAAGGCCCTTTAAAAGCCTTCAATCAACATATGGTCTAGACAACATGAGGGAAAACGACATGAGACTACATCACATGTTCTACATATACTCCCTGACATTTTCCACCAGAACATATCAGCTGGACATTTTCCATAGTTCGATACCCTGAATAGTAACACTCACTCAACATCAATGATGTAAAAGAAAATTCAAAGAACATACTTGAACACACAAAATCAAATCCTTGTGAATCCTGGCCAAATTACTAAACTTACAGCTACTAAGTGACACTAAATAATCTATAAGAAAAGAGCCAAATCTGCTTCTTTAGCACAAACCTTTTCTGTTGTTCCACACACATCCCTACAGTTCTGCTCGATGTTGTACAACGCTAGTTTCCTACCAAATAAGAAATGTTACTTATGCGAAAAAGATAAAGCCAATTTAGAAACGGTTGTAAGCCAAAACAATGCATGCCTAAAAAATGCATGCCTTAACAATGCAGTCTACACAATGACTGTGTCATTACCACGCATTCCATTATCACGCAAGTCATTACAACGACTTGCTTCAGGGAAGCACTGGATTTTGAATTAGTATAAATTACTATTTCAACTTGAGTCTGTGTATCAGTAGGAAAGGTGATGGACTTAACCTCGAACACAAGTCCAACACCAGTTCCCTAAAGCAAGTTGTTGTGTCGACTGGCGTGCTAAAGGAACACGTGGTAACGTTGCAGTCGTTGTAGTGCTCATGTTGTAAAGGCACTGCGTGATTTTGACTGTGTGGTAAAGGATGTTTCACATTTAGAGCATATGCTACTATTCTGACCCAAATTAGGAGTCTTCTGGTCCATAGTATGCATTGCTGACATAGTTGCACCTACCAGTAAAACTTTACTACAGGCACTACTCCTAAGCTTGGCCAGTAGGAACAACGATCTCTGGAAAACCAACTACCCTCTTCTAGACCTGCTTAAAATGATTGCAATACAGCAAACCTCTAGCTGATGGAAAGAAGTAAAAAAAAACATGGGCCTCTGTCTGTTAAATCAACAGGAGTGATTCAGATTAGAAGATTTTGACCCATCACAAAACCTCCTCAAGGAGGTATAGCTACCAATAACAGTGTTCCTGTTCAAATGACTCTCATCTCCAACTGGTGTTAATGAGTGATTATGCACTGCGCTCACTTTCATTTTAAGCTCTTGAACCTCTTCTTAAATGATACTGACTGTGTCAGAATACTCTAAATTGTTCATATTACCCACTCATTTATCCAAGTGACTCTTACAATCAACAAAGCTAATGATTCAATTGACTATGAACTCACCATAGTTATGATACCTAAATTCTATCTGTTCGCCTATTGCCATTTTATTTCACAATAAATTTACTTTCTTATTCACTCACCTAAGACACAAAAAATGCGATTTGACAATACATTACCCTATTCCCTCTGTTCTCTCACTTTTTTCTACAGAGCTGTTTTTACTGTTACATAAATTTGTTATATCTTAGTAAAAATGAATTCAACTCATAAATATTGACTAACACTGTGGGCCTAATTATGATGAGAGTCGGAAAGCCTCAGACCGCACCATGGAGGCTATCCAAGTCTCATCGCCGGTTCAGTTTTGACCGCCACATTACAATGCAGGCGGTAGAAAGTGAAACCGGGCGCACACTTCCGCTGGTTTGAGACCTATGGTGCCCTTCTGTTAATCCCAGCACTGAGTGGCAGGCAACTCTGTGTGGCAGGCACCCTGAGGTGCCTGCTACGCAGTACAGGGATGAACATATTCTCTCATTTATCTATGGGAGCTTGTGCTACGGCCGGCTTACGGGCACAGCAAAAGCTCCCATATATACCACACCATGGGCAGTCGCATTGCAATCAGGGTGTTGGGACCACAATATTGTAAATAGGCCCTGTGTTTTCTGTTTTAAAATCTTTTAAACGCTAGCTAACATATTGTAGATTCTCAAATTGCCTTGGTTATGTCTTCCGAAGGTCCAGGAGATAACACATCTATACATAGCAGGAGGACTTTAAATATGGGTACACCTAAGGGAATTGTGAGGAAGGACTGTTTCTTTTCAAACACCATGAAGAGATTTAATTTAGTCAGTATATATTTTATAAATATATATTTTTTTCTAAAATATTATTTAATGCATTTATCATACAAATAAGAAGCTGTGTTGTTTCTGGATTTCTCTGCTTTAAGAGCATTTGTTAAATTTCTACCGTTTACTGATACAGATACAGGTTCTTTTAATTACAAGTCTATTGTGAACAACAATGGTGCATATTTACAAGGCCCTAACGCCACCACAACATCACTTTCAGTGACGTTGTGATGGTGATAGGGGCCTCGCCTTATTTACACGGAATGTAAAAAAGGCACTCTTCGACGCTGTATTTAGCGTGAAAGGGGATGGCGATGGGTCTTGCGGTGGGCGTTTAACTGCAACCCCCATTGATTTTGGTGCTGCCTCCTATTTACAAGGGCAGCGTCAATAGGAGGCAGCACTAAAATTAAGACCAGGGACAATCAACTGCTTCTTTTCTCCTTGTTTATGCTGTTTCCATGTGTGCTGCCTTGTGCAGCACACATAGAAACAGCAAATTGCCCATGATTATTTATGTGGAGGAAGGTCCCCCTTCCTGCACATAAACAATTATTTAAAAAAAATGCTGTTTTACAACTTCTATGTGTGCTGCATTAAGCAGCACGCATAGAAGTTACACAACGGCATTTAAGGATTGTTTATGTGCAGGTAGGGGGACCTTCCTGCACATAAACATTCTTCCCCTCAACACAGGCACCTTTGCACTATGGTGCAAGGGTGCCTGCGTTAGCACTAGGCAGCTAAAGCTAGTGTCAGTGCAGGGGGAAATGCAGGGCTGCACCATAATCTAGTAAATGTGATGCAGCCCTGCATTTCTAAAGTGACAAAGCGTGTTGTTAGCCTTCTGTCTTAATGACATGCTTCGCCACTTTATTGTAAATATGCCAGAATGTTTCATGGAATGCAGGGGACAACATGACGCCCATTTGCTAAAGTGGTGTGTAGCATTTTAGAATCAAGCGTAAATTTACCGATTCATGCCCTTATATAGCTATAATTCACATTGCCCTTATATAGGCATAGAAATCATACCCATATTTAGACATAACCCATCCAGTCCAAATACATGCATGGCTACTTCCACTAGTTCAAAAAAGCCACAATGATTTCTTGGAAAACTCGGCTTCAGCAGTCAGGGACATCCCCTTACTTGAATATTGATTTGTCCTAGAAATCATGGCATTTTCAAAGAACTACCATTCCCTTGGGGTTCTTTGGCAAAGTTATTATGTTCGACTTTACGTCAAACATGGCACCTTCAAGGTATAAATATGCCTACACTTGCCCTAGAAAACACACAGTGGTTCGGAGAAGCTCGACTATCTACTTGCCCGACGCAGCTCGCTACAGCAAGTGCGGTAGAAAGCCGACCCTCCAGCTGACGCACTGACAGAGAGGCTGTCCTTTCTCTTGCTGAGAATCCAGCTCCAGTGTTTCCAAGCTCCCCTCGCGGGGTGTTGGGAAATTGAGTCCAGAGACAGAGATACCAGACCTCTGACATTCTAAAACAAAGGTACGGAGCTGATTAGACCCTAAGAGAAATCTTGGTTAGATTCTTGGCAAAAACAGACTAAACCTATGCTACACCTCACTTACTTCTTCCCTCGTACTATACTTAGGTTAGGTACATTTGGGGTAGGCGTATTTTAGAAGCACCAGTTGAGTACTTTTAGCGTTTGTTATTTATGTATGTATTTATCTATGGTCTAGGAACCATACAATGCTTTTACAGTATTATTTTATAATACTCTTCTTACTGTACGCATTATACTTTGCAACCAGTATTAAGATTGTAGCAGTTCACTTTACTTGCATGAGAAAGAAGACTGTTCAATAAATCCTTTTAGTGAAAACGCCCGTCTCTCTATTTCTCTGCACCTCTGATGAAATGAAGCATGCGCGATTGACTGAGTAAAATATCAATCTATTGTTTGCACAACTCTGAAGATCAGTTTTGTTCTTGGGGAAACAAAGTTGTCATGTTTATGCGGTTGTCAGAAACGAATCCCTTCGTGTGAATTTGAGAAAGTTTCTACTGACTTCTGAGCTAGCTGGCACTCACAATTAAGTCTAATATATTCGATAGAGACATAGTCCACCTAAGTCCTACGTCAAATCTATAGGATATATTATTCCAATGCGCAGAGCCTATTGGGAATGTAGGAACTACACTACAAAAGGTGGTAGTTGCGGCTGGCATGTCTCACGGGTGGGTGGGGTAGGGGGTCGCATGGGGAGGGGGAGTTGCGTGGGGGTTAATTTAATGAATAATGAAAAAATATATTTAAACATACCTTTTCGCCATCCGGGTCTTGCTTCTTCAGGAAGCAGGCAGCCTCCCTTAAGCCAATCACAATGCTCCCTTGTCAGGGTGAAGCCACAAGCAAAAAACAAATCAATCTGTGCTCAACCCTCTGGTAGCTTGGCACAAAGGTAGTCAGCCTTAACTTAGATGAAATGTGCAAAGTATTTATGCCTCACATCAAACTGCAATAAAGTGAAACAACAACAGGAGAAAAAACCTACTCTAAGTTAGAAAACTAGAGTACAATTTAATTAATAATTTGAGACCAAATGACAAAAATCCAATTATAAGAACTAGAGATATGCAATTTTAAAGAGGTAGATAAAAATAGTGCCTAAAAGCACAAAGTGCCAACTGTGGTTATCTAGTCATGCCAGACCCGGACAGAGTCACAAGTTCAGACTGACCTTGAAGGAGCACGGGCTGGGTACACGGACCCAGTTAGGCCTGCTGAACAAAGTACCTTAAATTCTTGCTGTGGAGTGTTGTCAGATCCAGCGACTAGGGTCCATTGTGCAGCAGTGGTTTGTGGAGCTGCAGAGCAGCGATGCAAAGTCCTGCATTGAGGTTGTGTTGCGCAGCAGCTGTTCCAAAGAGCTGCAGCATGGCGATGCGAAGTCCTGCATCAAGGATGTGCCGCACTACGGTGGCTCCGAAAAGTTGATGGGCAGTAATACGAAATTCTGCGTAGAGGTTGCATTGCGCTGAGACTGTTCTGTTGAACTGCAAGGTCCTGAATCTGGGATGCATCACACAGCTGTTCCAATGAGGGGCTGCAAGACCCTGCTCTGCACTGCGTTGGCTCTACTATGACCAACCTGGTTTGATAGTGCACCTTTAGGCCTACTTCCAAGGATGGAGGACTGGGGTGGCACCACTTGAGGGGCAGTACTCACAGTGCCCGATTCACAAAGGTTAACTTTGACTTGAAGTCTAAGTTTAGACCTGAAGTCTAAGGGACCAATTCCCACGGGTAAACTTAGACTTCAGTTTACTTTGTTGAATTGGGGTCTTAGATTTCAGATCGAAACTCAGGGGCTCAATACGGCTTGGTGGCGGTCCGACTGTGGGCCTGCCAGCAGAATTAGGAGTATGGTGGTCGGACCGCCACAGGACCACTGCATCCGCCGGGGATCCAGCATCCCGCGGCAGTGGCACAGTGCTCGGAGGCAGGAATATGCTGGCGGTTCCGCAGCAACACTGCCAAGCATATTTCGAGTTGCCTTTCCATCAACCTTTTCAAGGTGGTGAGCCAGCCATGAAAAGGGTGGTGGAGAGGCAACTAAGGGGCCTACAAGGGCCTTGAGACAGTGGCAGCACAACCCGCCCAACCTGGAATGAACTTGTAATCCGGTGGGCTGGCACACCATGGCTTTGGTGGTCCTCCAGCAGACGGCATGTGGCGCCAGCACTGGAGGACCACTAAACTCGTAATGAGGCCCTTAGACCTTTGTGAATTGGGCCCATAGCTGGTAGAGTCCAAGTGCAGGGTTCAATGTGGTTGGAGCCTTTTCTGTCCCTCAGGAGGCTAGCCAATTAGCCCTTGTAGTCCCTCTGGTGGTCCTGTATTCAGGCCCGGTCCTTCTCACTCAGGTAGCAGGGCAGCAGAGTATTAGGGCAGTAGAGTAGCAGTCCTTCTTGCAGCAGAACAGCAAAGCAGTAAAGCAGGGCAGCAAAGTAGTCTATCTTTATCGTTCACAAGTTAAGAGGTGTACTGAAGAGGTGGGTATGAGGTCTAATATTTATACCTGATGCTAGCTTTGAAGTGAAAGTAACTTCTGGAGTTTCCCCCTGTAGAAGTGGCTGGAATTTCCTTTCTTTCTACCCTGGCCCCCAGTTTGTCTTGTGTGAAAAAAGAATAGTGTGAAACCCTTGGAAATGCTGAGGCAGCGTCTTTGTGAAAACATTACAATTACATAGTAATTAAGAAATAATATACTTATTTATAATTAAATATTATTTAATTTTAGAAACAGAGCATTACATTAATATACATTTAATTTCATTCAACTTCCCACCCTGTTCCCCTACAAACCCAGCAACCTGTCACTAAAATATAACTTAAATAAAACAATTTTAAACTATTTACATAACTAACAATCAATACATTTTTTATGAACAATTAAAAGCCAATAAAAAAAAATATTTCTTATAACTTAATTAATGTCCCACCCTATATCCCTACAAACCCAACACGCATTCCTAAAATATAACTTACATACATCAATATAAAACTATTTACATAATTAACAATCAATTAAATATTTAATTAAAAATTAAATAAGAATATTTTTTCGTTTTCTATAGCTTAATTAACGTTCCACTCCACCCCCCTACAAACTCAACAACCTGCTACTAAAATATAACTTACTTTTACTATAGCCTTATAGCCCGCTGTTGCGGACTATACTGGCTAATAAAGGCCCGTCCAGCGTTAAAGGCCCCAGCCGAAGGCGAGGGACTTTAACAGCGGGACTTTAATAGCCAGTATAGTCCGCAACGAAGGGCTTTAAGGCTATTAGAACATCCTGCCACTAGAGGGCAGAATTTTCCAAAACATGAAACAAAGGGCTCTCGGAGTTCGAGGGGTTTAAATTCCCTCGGGCTCTGAGAGGCCTTTGAAAACAACATTTGAATGTTGTTTTGCGGGCCTTTACCGGACAGTAAAAGCATGGCGCACTCCATTGTCTTCAATGGAGCTCCCAACATTCCAATGTTCTAATAATAATTAAACTAAATCTAAAATGTATTTTTCAATTCAAAATATAATGTAACATTTAAAAAATACAAAGAATTAATTTCCAATCAAAACAAATAAAAAAAATAATATTATTTCTAATTTGAAGAATTTGTCAACCTATGCACTTCAACCCAACAACCCGCTATGACACTATAAGTCACTAAGAACATAAACAAATACAAAATCACAATTACAAAGTACATTTATTATACCTAATAACAATTATACCAACCATACTATAGTACATGATTTGTTATGTTATGTTACATTATTTGTAGAGCGCATGGCTGCCCCAGCAACGGGGCGTCCCAGTGCTAATTCTAAAATGACCAGACACAGAGAAGTCTAAGGTGTCTAGGACTATGGTGGAGGGCTTATCCTGGAAAAAGACAGGTCTTTATTACCTTCTGGAAAGCCCCATGGTTCTGGATGCTTTTGATGGTACCAGGAAGGGCATTCCAGAGGGCAGGAGCAAGAACACGTAACAACTGGCCTCTGGTCCATGCTCTTCTGACAAGGGGGACACATGCTAGGTGTGGGTTTGAGGAGCGTAACAATCAGTTAGGGATGTAAGGAGTGAGGAGATTTGCTAGAATGGTGGTAGCTTGGGAGTTTAAAATTCTGTGAAAGATGCACAGTACCTTGAAGGGGATTCTCTTCTCCACAGGAAGCCAGTGGAGCTTACGTAGAAGGTTGGAAACTGTGCAGGATTTGGGAAGGGTGAAAAGTGTCCAATCTGCAGTGTTTTATGCCCTCTGGAGGCGATGAATCCCTACTTTGTTGGTCACCCAAGGACAGGGAACTGCAGTAATCCAGTCTAGAAAGTATAGTAGACTGGATGATGATCGGACGAGTTTGGGCGTCGAAGAACCAGAGCAGTGGCTTAAGTCCACGTAGCAGCCTGAAACAGACCCCAGCCACTGACTTTGTCTGTGCCTGAAAAGTCAAAGCACAGTCAACTCAGACACACAGAATTTTTGCAGTCTCCTCTGGCGATGCGGGTGTTCTCAGCACAGCAGGCCACCAGCGCTTGCTTCATAAATGGATGTTACTACCCAGGAGAAGAATCTCTGATTTGTTCACGTTCAGCTGTAAGCGGTTGGCCGCCATCCAATGTTCGATGGACACCAGATCATCTTGGGACTTCTCTAAGTTTTGGTCTGAGTCATTTGACAAAGAGATTACAAGCTGAGTGTTGTCAGCATACTAACATCTACAATTAATATATCAGCTAAAACACATTAAAATAATTTTAAAAACTATTTGCTTTACATACTAAAAACAATATTAAAGACAAAGATATTCTTAAAACAATATTACTTATGACAAAAACATATACTTGACAATCATATTCTATTCCATGGTATTTTATGTTTTCCGATATTTTGAACTCGATATTTTGACCTTTCACCTCTCCTTCTCCGAACAGATTCAACTGATACGCTAGTGGATTTGCAGCATCCGGATTGTCCAAATTTCAGAAGGATTTCAGGGGGCATGATGACAAGACCTACACAATCAGATACTTCATCAACTGTAATAACAAATTTGTTGTCTATATCATTGAATGCAAATGCAATTGCATGTATGTAGGGAGCACAATCAGAGCCCGGAAGGAAAGAATCGGGGATCACATAAGAGCCTTGAAACAGCAGGGTGTGGGTGATATACCATGGCAATACATGCCATGCCAGGCACAGGATCACAATTTGCCTTCTACGGGATTGACATACAGGAGCTAAACACAAGAAGTGGCAACAGGGAGCTTAGATTGATACGCACAGAGGCATTATGGATTATGCATTTGAAATGTGTTGAACAGGGTCTCAATATGGACCACGAACCTCAATACTTCCTAGGAGACTAGTGAATGGACTTACCAAAGAGATCTAGGTACTAATTTCTGGAGGGAGGAAAAAATCAGGAAATACATATTAATGTTTGTGAATCTGACGACCTATGTTTCTGGAATTTTAACGAGTATGTTAATCTACATGTCCGAAATGTTCTGACTTATTGTTGCATCCTATTACAGTCCTTGCAAAGTAACTACCTATGTATCAAAATTACTGCTCTGTACGTGGACCGCATTCCTATGCACCCATCTATACAAACCATGTGGACACTCTAATCAAAGTAATCTGTCATGTTTTAGAACTAGCGTTTTGTATTTTGATTGCATCACTTTGAACCCATCCTTACAAACTATGTTGGCCCAAAATGAGTGCTTCAGGTCATAACAGTTTTGATATGTTCAATTGCCTGATATTCCATATTCACATGCTCTTTTGGGTGGTCTCACGGGTATCACAACTGAAATTTTATACATCAACAATCTCACTAAGGGGTACACATTAGTAAGGTTGAATGAAGTTTTTATGACATACACATTTGGATTATACCTAGTCACCTTCACTTGGACTGAGAGGGCTATCTCTTTGAATGAGAGTGATATGTGGCACCGTAAGTGAGGGAACGCAGTAATGATTACCATATAAGGAACCTGGTACTTCCACCGAGTTTAATTGCAGCACATGGACTTGCTGGTCAGCATTCCAGTTGATGGAGATACGATTGAGTTAAATACGGGGGCCGGGGGCATCACTCCCGGTTCTGGGTTACACTCAACGGAACGACCGTGGGAGAATTCGCACACGGAAGCGTGCTCACTTTCAGGTATGTGTTAGTAGTCTTGTCAAGCGACGGGGAGAGAAATGAGGGGCATGTTTGCAGCACCCCTGTCACTGTAGCCATTGTCATTTGAATATCTTGTAGTACAGGAGAGGACAGGGATTATGGGGGTATCATAGCTCACTAAACTGGACTGGGCCGAAGTCAGTGCAATCCCAATCCTGATTTTAAGTAAGATACCAATAGTCGCTATTGATTTAAATGGGCACATTGAGGTGGCATTAGGATTGTTCAAATAAGTGATTTTGGATCTTGATCAACAGGGCACATACTACTCTGGAGTTACTTGCTCACTTGGAATAGGACATTGTAGCATTTGACCAGCTGGGTCGGAATTAGTACCAGCTGAGAGGTAGGGGATGTGAGACTTAACATGTGGTTTCTTGACATGAAGGTGGTGATACCTTAAGAGTTGATGTGCTTAACTTACACATCGGAGATCAATTGGCATTGTTTAGGGCAATGTTCTACTCTCCCTTGTAGGTGAGAGGAATGGGGTGATTTGGAGAGCCGTACAGGTAGGGTTGGTTGACTGGACAGGGCTGGAGGGGGACGTTCTCAATGGCACTTGTTTTTGACAGGCTACTTAGCAGCACGGTTGTAGGAATGATACTATTTGGGAAGATTGTGGTATGGGGCACCACACTGCGTGGTATCGCATAAAATCGAAATCCCGAGCACAACTTGACCGGGTAGTTTTAGTAACTTATTTGGCATTCATTCACACAGCTGCATGGGTTTCCACCTTACAGATTCCCCTCTGACTGATCACACCATCAAACGGGTCACTATACAGTGGTGACATTTTTCTTCACTATGTTTGTAATGTTTTATACTATTGGCCATTTTAAACTGGTATTATCATGTTCCTTTAGCCCAGAAGAAGTCGCAAGGTATTCCCTTATCGGCGAAACACATGTTGGCTTGGCAAAAAGTATTAAAGACAAAGACTGAAAATAACGCAGCGCTCTTTCTCGTACAATCATTGGAATTTTATGTTATTTTTTGCATGCGTGTGCTACGGATTGTTGTTTGATTTAAGCAATGACGTTAAGGTCAAAGTTTGAAGCGTTTGGGGTGATTCCCCTCCTCTTGAGCACTGCAACTGACCTGTGTCAAAAAACCAATACACAAATCTATGAGCACCAGGATTAGCCTAGTTTCAAATCACCCCAATAGGACATTAAACCCAGGGTTCAAGAGACAATGCTAAGAATGTGCTTCTTTCCTACCGTGCAAGTCTTTCACAGTGGCCACCACTCTCCATGGTCCGCCATAGCAGTCAAAAGGAACGTGGGTATCAGCGGGCAGCTCCGGCTGTCCAGGAAACTGTGCTGCAGCTCTGCCCCTCACTCCACCAGACCAACCTCCGTTATTTCACAAAGTGCCATCATAGGCCTACCAGGTACAATCGACACCAGCAGCAGCACATCAGATGAACACAGGCAACCAAGGACATCCACAGTCAAGCTGAGCAGCAGAAGGGCAGTCATCTGCAGGGCAGTACATTCTCACATTGGTCACCCTCAATCCTCCAGAGCCACAGTGCAAGCAACACAGGCACTACTCCTCCGGTCAATCCCAGGGCCAGTGGGTCACCCCGAGATCACTGCATGTCAGGGAGACAGGCACGCCAGTCCACCTTCGACTTCAGGGGTGGGGGAGGGGGAGATGCCCAAGGTGTCTTCCAGGATCTTTTGGAGTGCCACAGGCGTTTATATTGCCACCACTTCGACTTTGGTAATCAGTGCCCCCACTCCCCAGGCAGTTCCAGGTTAATAAGTCTCAGTAGGGCTCCAGCCCCTATCAGCACTTCGGGCAGGCCTCCTCGCCTCTTCAGATTTGGATCGGCATTCACCGATCAGCAGGCAGCCTGTCACCTCTGCAGCCTCAAGGGGTTGAACTGAGGGCCCCACAGTGGCCAAACACCACTGGAACATCTCCACACATGCCACTCCATGCCAGCAGGTCACAAGGCCACTGCTCTGCCTCCCAGCCTGCTCGGCCGCTGGAGTCAACACGTTCAGAGTAGACAGCCACAGGCCCAGTTCCACAGGACAGAGCACACCACAGATCTCCGGGCCAAAGTTCTGCCGGCAGCCGGGCTGCAGTCTTCCCGTCCGGTCCAGCTCCCCAACTCAGGCCACTGTCTCCATCAAGGGCAGGGCCCTTCCCACCACCACAGGCATGGTCACAGACCTCAGACTCCAGTGCCCTCCAGGCGAACTCGGGATAGCTTTTGTGTTTGCCGATACCTGGATACCATTGTGAGTGACGAGGGGGGTGGGGGGGGCGGCACAGTGGGATGTTTAGGTGTCAGCAGGATTTTGTATGGATTCACAGGGATAGGTGGCAGAGTCTCGCTGGAACGCATCCGCCATCTTGGCCATCCAGGCCACACCCCTGTTTAAGGTGATTGGTTTTAACTGATTAAAAAGGTGACATATCACTCCACTGGCTTGACCATATGCCTTAGTAAGTAATTTTTTGCTGACATTCTACTACAACAAAGTTATCAAATTCAGGGATCATTACGCAAATGATGATTGGTAATGCATGCTTTTAGTGGAGTGGTAGAATCTGGCCACTCCTAGAAAAAGATTTACAAAGAAGCCTTCTGATGTTAAGACATTCATGTCTTCCATCTAGTCTGGTTTAAAGAAAAGGGGTAACCCTGTGTCCCTCAGAACCAGGGTAATTAATGGTTAACAAAAAGAGCGGTTCTGTTGGGTAGGACAAAAGTGATTTAACAATGCTAAAAATGTAATCTAAGACAAACACTCTCCAATAATCACAGCTCTAGAAAAAGGTACTTAACAAATAAGTCATGAATTCAAGGTATTGTACTATGTATTTATAACATAATTAGTTAACATTCAGTGTTAACATACATTGCACAGATAGACTGTCGGAATCAATGTTGAAGTGCAATTGAGTGACATTTGTGTAAGGTGCTCAAAAGGTGAGGAATATATACAGTGCGAACATTTTCCTATATAAAAATATATACACAGGTGTTTTAGAATGGCCAGACACTGATTTGAAGCCAAAGATTCCTATTCTTCCTATTGGAATCCTGGTGGTACTGGGCCTATGACAAGGGTCGACGTTTCAACCCTGAGGTGCCCCAGTAGGTGGTCACGGCGGGTCTTTCTCAAGACCGAAGTGTAGGTGGGCTGGACAGTTTTTCTAAGGCTGGGCAACCTCAGCCTGAATCTGCAGGGCACAATGGCCAAGGTATCCATAGTTGTTTCCAATCCGAGTGAGGAATAGACGGTGGTGCAAAGTCCCATCCGTCTTTCTGCAAGTCCCAAAGTTAGGAGTCCTAACTTTACTACAGGTAAACTGAGAAAAATCCTAATTTTAAGAATTTCGGTATTCACAGAAGGCATTTAGGAGTCCTAAAGTTAGGAGTCCTAACTTTACTACTTCTAAACTGAGAAAAATCCTAACATTAAGACTTTCGGTATTCACAGAAGGCATTTAGGAGTCCTAAAGTTAGGACTCCTAAAGTTAGGACTCCTAACTTCTGTGAATTCAAAAATGGTAGTAAGTTTAGAATTTTGTCTTAAGTTAGTTCTGTGAATCGGGTCCAGAGTAATTACTGTATAGTATTTATTCATTGCTTTCTAAAATATTTAATTAATAACTATGATCCCAATGAGACCTCGAAAAGTTCAACACTTTAGTGGTTGTACTTTCCTCTGTATGGAATATTTTATACTTAGCAATATCTCCAACAACAAGAACAAGCTAGTTACAATGACCTACACCTGATATCTACTGCGCATAAGGTAGTCTCTCTGGATAGAAAAACCCATTCGCTTTTTTAAAGAACCCTCACCCACCAACCTAGTTGGTGGCATGCTTCCTCATCGGATTCCTGCCAAGTGCTTCATAAGTATGCTGTGATGCCTGATTACAGTGGATCTGTGTTTTTTTTGTGAAAGTGTGAATTAGTGTGTGGAATTATTTTAAAACTGCCTTCAGAATCCCCTTCCTCTTTAGGATAAGTTTTAATCATGGGTTCCTGGGACAGGATTAAAAACAGTGGTGGATGTGAAAAGAGAATTAAGTGTTCTCACACATCCTAGTGTGGCCTACATGTTTCAGCCAACTAACGTGTGCTATATAAGTCACAGTGGCTTTCTTTAGGACCGATAGTACATTGGTCTCTAACGACCTCTTCTAAACAGAGAGCGTGCATTCACTAAGGTGTGCAAATGTGGGGGTACTTTTGTAACTTACAATTTTCACACAATCATTGGAAGTATTGGTGTTGCTAAACTTAAAGCAATGGGATCACGGGACCCCAAGATCCCATGCAGGGCTGACATAGGTATCACAACAGGCAGGGGATCTTGATGAAAGTGTGACAATGGGTACCTCCTTCCTCCGGGATCCATGTTGCTTTCATTTTAGCAACCCCAAAACTTCCAATGATAGTAAGCTGCACATTGAGTACCAGCACTTGGAAAAGGCAGGAATGTGCTGTATTGTGTTAAATATTGTGCATTCCTGCCCTTTCTTTGCCACGCATCGCTGCAAGGTAGCTTGACCTATGAATAAATATGCCCCTTAGGGTTAGACCTAGCATCATTGGCATGGGTTTACCCTTACTCCTTGCCTTCAGACCTCCTGTTTTTGCTGGCCGCAGGACTATGTGTACTTTAACTAGTGGACCAGCAGCATATGTTTGTGCCACCCACTTACGTACCACTCTAAACATGTCACAGGCCTGCCATTGCAGATTGTGTGTGTGCAGTTCTAAACTGCCATTAAACCTGGCAAAAGAAACCTTTTGCCAGGCCCAAACCTTCCTTTTTAGTACATATAAGTCATCCCTAAGGCAGGTCCAAGACAGCCCTAGAGGCAGGGTGCAGTGTATTTAAAACATTGGACAAGCACCATTAAGTTTTTCATGTCCTGGTTGTGAAAAACTCTTAAGTGAAATTTCTAAATGGGAACCGGTAATCTATTCATGATTGGTGTCTCAGGAATCACAATTTAAAATCCTAACTTATGGTGAAGTTGGATTTTAAATTACAATTCTGAAAATACGATTTTTAGAAAGTTGGCATTTTCTTGTCTTAGCCATTTGGTGCCTGCAACCTGTCTCTCGGTCACATGACTAGATGTAGTTGAAAGTTGGGCGTTGTGTCTTCCTCCTAGACATCCACACATAATGGGGAGCTTATGTGTACTGGATGGGCAATCACTGGCAGGATAGGTGGGAGGAGCAGGACCCATCTCCACTTACACTTGAATATGATGTATCCTGTCTGCACACAAAGGTGTGTATACCCCCTGTAGTTAGTTTGGAGCTATGGCCAGGAAGGCAAGGCACTGTGCACTTTAAAGGCATGCCTCTAGAAGTTTCTCCCCACTTCAAAGTCACAACTGGGTGTATATATACTGGACCACAGACAAAACCACTGCAGTACACTTTTAGACCTGTGGATACTTTGCCAGGAAGAAGAACTGGTGTGCGGCTGAAAGGACTGGCACTCTTCTGGACCGCTGCTCTGAAGGAACTGTTGCCCTGCTGTGCTGATCTGCTGCCTGCTCCCTTCTAACCTGGGACTGGACCTGCATCTCTTGTACCCAGAACCAAGAGTGATTCCAAGGGCTAGTTGGCTGGCCTCCTGATCTGAAGCTTTAGGGACATAATAGGATTCCAACAACCTTGTACCCTTCATCTGGACTGTGCCGTCTGTGAGTCTACCCTGCCAAGTGGTACCACGCCACTCCTGGACCCTTCAAAGTGGGCTTAAGGTGCTCTGCCAGCCTCTGAGGTTCCGGCAGAACCAACGCAGCCCCTCTGCTGTGCGAATCTATGACAAAATCTTGAATACAAAAATATCGAGATACAAAATTATCGCAACAAAAATATCGATGGCAAAAATATCGGGATCCTATCTCTAACAAGGTAAGTACAAAAATATCGGAAAAAATATATAGAATGTCAAAAATATCGTTTTTTGTAAAATATCGTTTTATTTTAATAAAATAAAAATGTAATATTAACAAAATAATACTTATAAATGGAATAAACATATTTAAAAATATATTATAATATTTAAAATTAATAAATAATGTAATAAAAATTAATAATAATAAAGTTAAAATACATAATATATTTTTAATTAATAATAACTCTAAATTAATTATTTTAATAACTTATAAATAAATAAAAATATAATAAATTACAAATAAATTTATATACATAAAATAATAATATAAATAACAATTAATAACAACATAAAACGAATTAAAAAAACTAAATACATTTTAGATAGCGTATGAGTAAAAATTACTATTCCCACTCCAGAGAGTGCAACAGTAGGGAAAGTGTTGTATAGCGTAGGGGTAACAATTATTATTCCCACTTCAGAGAGTGCAACAGTAGGGAAAGTGTTGGATAGCGTAGGGGTAAAAATTACGATTCCCACTCCAGTGAGTGCAACAGTAGGGAAAGTTTTGGATAGCGTAGGGGTAACAATTACTATTCCCACTCCAGAGAATGCAACAGTAGGGAAAGTGTTGGATAGCGTAGGGGTAAAAATTACTATTCCAACTCCAGAGAGTGCAACAGTAGGGAAAGTGTTGGATAGCGTAGGGGTAACAATTACTATTCCAACTCCAGAGAGTGCAACAGTAGGGAAAGTGTTGGATAGCGTAGGGGTAAAAATTACTATTCCAACTCCAGAGAGTGCAACAGTAGGGACAGTGGTGGATAGCGTAGGGGTAATAATTACTATTCCAACTCCAGAGAGTGCAACAGTAGGGAAAGTGTTGGATAGCGTAGGGGTAACAATTACTTTTCCAACTCCAGAGAGTGCAACAGTAGGGAAAGTGTTGGATGGCGTAGGGGTAAAAATTACTATTCCAAATCCAGAGAGTGCAACAGTAGGGAAAGTGTTGGATAGCGTAGGGGTAACAATTACTATTCCCACTCCAGAGAGTGCAACAGTAGGGACAGTGTTGGATGGCGTAGGGGTAAAAACTACTATTCCAACTCCAGATAGTGCAACAGTAGGGAAAGTGTTGGATAGCGTAGGGGTAACAATTACTATTCCCACTCCAAAGAGTGCAACAGTAGGAAAAGTGTTGGATGGCGTAGGGGTAAAAATTACTATTCCAACTCCAGAGAGTGCAACAGTAGGGAAAGTGTTGGATAGCGTAGGGGTAAAAATTACTATTCCCACTCCAGAGAGTGCAACAGTAGGGAAAGTGTTGGATAGCGTAGGGGTAACAATTACTATTCCCACTCCAGAGAGTGCAACAGTAGGGAAAGTGTTGGATAGCGTAGGGGTAACAATTACTATTCCCATTCCAGAGAGTGCAACAGTAGGGAAAGTGTTGGATAGCGTAGGGGTAAAATTTACTATTCCCACTCCAGAAAGTGCAACAGTAGGGAAAGTGTTGGATAGCGTAGGGGTTAAAATAACATACTTATAAATAAAAGCTTTTTTTTAATAATAAAAATATGAACTATTAAATAAATATAAACCATTTACAATACCTATACATAATTATTAAAAACATGATTAGCAAAATATATTTAACCAAAAAAATATTAGAAAATACTATTTTATAATATTTAATTTCCAATTAATAATTAATTAACAATTATATAATTAACAAATCAATTAATTTAAACGCATTATTACTTAATTACATTTAAATTACTTCCCACCATATTCCCCTATAAACCCACAACCCGCAACAGAACACATTTATCAATTAATGAATTAATTAAAATTAATTACCAATTAATTAAAATTAATTACCAATTAATTAAAATTAATTTATGATTCCTACTAATTAATAATTAATTCTACATAATTAAATTACTTCCCACCCTATTCCCCTATAAACCCACAACCCACTACAGAACATATTTATCAATTAATCAATTAATTAACATGAATTACCAATTAATTAAATTTAATTATCAATTATTTAAAATAATTAATAATAACTACTAATTAATAATTAATTTAACATATTTAAATTACTTCCCACCCTATTCCCCTATAAACCCATAACCCGCTACAGAACATATTTATCAATTAATCAATTAATTAAAATCAATTACCAATTAATTAAAAATAATTACCAATTAATTAAAATTAATTAATAATTCCTACTAATTAATAATTAATTTAACATAATTAAATTACTTCCCACCCTATTCCCCTATAAACCCACAACCCGCTACAGTACTAAAATACAAAATGTAATTAAATTACATAAAAAAAATTAAAAAAACATAATAAATACATTATAATATACACAAATATTATTAAAAAGGATATTAGTAACATCGAAATAATTGACATCGATATTACTGACATCGATATTTAAAACTTCGCTATTACTAATATCGATATTAAAAGTGTCGATATTACTTACCTTTCATATTATGTCCCTTCGATATTTAAACTTCGATATAATTGTATATCGAAATTTAAATCTCGATATTTTGTCTGTGCACCCTGCTGTGCGTCTCTCAGCAGAACTGCCACATCTTCGCTGCTGCATGGATTGGTCCATCTCAAAGACTCACATTGAAGCCACCGCCCATCGGAACCGCCACTGCATGACACATCCTCAGCACAGGTACTCACCTACCTTGCTAGCGGCAGCCTCAACGACGACCACGGACTCCCCATCGCAGCCTCACAACTCCTTAGAATTGATGCATCGTCCCGACTTCGCAAAGTATCCTTGACGCCAGACTTCACATTGCAATCCCCATTGATGGGATCCTCAATGACAATGAAAGCCCTTGCATTGCAGCCTTGTCGCATTTCAGAACCGATGAATCGTTTTGGCTGCGCGACGCGTCTTTGAAGCATATCCTTGCAATGCTCTTCTAATCCAGATTTAAGACACTTTGTTGAGCAGGCCTAACTGGGTCCCTGTAGCTGGCCTGCGCTCTTTCATATTTGGCCTGAAGTTGTGACTTTGTACTTGTCTTGCACTCTGTGCTTTTTGGAGCTATTTTTGCTCAAATCTTTAAAATTGAATATCTCAGGTTGTACTAATTGGATTTTTGTCATTGTGGTCTTGTTTCATTATTTAAATAAGTTTTATTTTTCGACCATGATGTGAATCCGTTTTGCGTGGTGTTTTCACTTTATTACTGTTTGACGTGTTACACAAATACTTTACACATTGCCTCTAAGTTAAGCATGACTCCTCTGTGCTAAACTACCAGAGGGTGCTGGCTTGTGCCTCACCCTCACAAGGATTGAGGTTGCTGCTTGACCATGGCGCACAGTAACACACCAGTCAACCAACAACTCAATTTCTTACACAGGGGGGGTTATTTATAAAGATTTTACACCTTGTACGATGCTAATTTTTTTTTCACTTATTTACTTTCCACTGTAAAATCTATTTTAAGCTGGAAAATCACCTGAAAGTAACACAAAGCAGAGCATAGTACAGCTTTGCGTAACTTAGCGCCAAGGGGGCGTACCATGGGTGGTGTATGGGCTTTCCCATGCAACCACCCAAGGTTTCTGTTGCTAAGCCCTATTTACTTAAAAAAGTAGACCAGGTTTAGCGTCAGAAACCAGCGCCCATTAAAGATAGGTGCTATGAAGGAGACATGCTTTTATTTCTCCTTTCTTTTCCGACTTTGCATGTGTGCTGCACTGTATAGCACACATACAAAGCGGCAAAAGGTTTAAAGTTAGTCTAAGGATAGCATTTTGGCCTGGAAGGGTATTCTTCCAGTATAAAACCTATGCTAGACTCACGAAAAAACCCTTGTACTATGGTGGAAGGGCGTGTCCGTGGCACCCAGCTGCACATTTCTGCGCTGGCGTTTGGGAAAGGGGAAAAGAGAGTGACATATTTCTGTAAATATGGTCCTCTGCTGCTCTCTCGTTCTCACACATAGTTCATCATTTGCGGCTGCTGCACTGCGCTGTGTGACAAACTACTAAATCTGCTTGTTTGTATTTTCTATTGCGCAAATTACCCCCTCAAAGGTAAGTGCCCTAAATTTTTACATCACAAAAAAGGGGGTTTTACCTGAGAATCTTAGGGACAAGTAGCATGAAATTCTGATTTGTGCACCAAGGAACATTGGACATTACAGGGCAAGCATATCTGAAAACCTGCGCACGTTCCAAGGTGCACTAATTTGAATGTTTTATTATTTGCTAAAATAATTCTAGTGAGGTTTTTCATCCAAAAAAAAAACTTTGGGTAAATAGCACAGAATAGGTAATTTGCCCATGAGAAAGATTAATCATGCATAATACGCACATGAGAAAATGTCGCCTCACATGTCACTTTTGCACCTAAAATGGAATCATGACCAATGCTCTAATCATGGCCCCATAACCCATCTAAGCATTGCATTGATAAGAAAAGTGGAAAAAGAAAAACAATAGGGAAGAGCTAAGATGAAAAATATGCTCTCACGTTTGCAGGACCCTCTGTAATCCAGATGTAAGTGGCCTCCATTTTTTGTTCCTTCCATTTGACATTTGGTACCGAACAGGTGGCATTCACTGTCATACGTCTTGTTATCAGTGCCACAAACCTGCAAGAATATGAACATGATTTCCTTATAAGTTCAACTTTATTAGTTTCCACACTTAACACATATGACATGTTCTGATAGAATAAGGAAAATTTATTCCAACATCTATATAATCTAGCAGTTATACAATGGCCTCAAATTTGCATTCTAAATTTCTGTGCAGAAACTGTAGTTATAAACCCTTTTAAAAATATCTGGGAGACTTGTTGTTTACCAATTTTGAGCATCGAGTACTCAGTGTATCCTCAGAATATGAATTTGCAAATAGTTCTCTTAAAGTCTCGATTTTAATTCATTAGTGATGACAAAAACTTGGAAAAGAATAACTATATTGCGCAACTAGAGGTAATCTGCATATTTACTCTCATGGAACGTATTAAACTATCATTGAAATTTTAGTAGTTATTCTAATGAGGATATTAAACCCCCATCTCCCCTCACCCCAGAAGTTACTGGTACCCACAGTAGACTTAACAGACCCAAACCCAAGAACCTCAAACTGATGCCCATGGAGAGGGCCATCCAAGAATGGTGCGAGTGCACAAAGCAAGATGGCCACTTCTCGATAATTCTCTACAAAGCCCGCTTTATTGCAGATTTAAACGCTGCTTAGTTGGCAAGTTTGCCTGCTTGTTTTTTTTCCTGAGTGACAAGTAATGCTGGCGCTTGGTGTTGGTGCTGTCGCTGGAGTCTTTTTTGCTGCCTAGCAGGTGTTTCCCTTTTTCAGGTTTTCACTGGTCAGGCAAGTGAGCTTCTGTCGAAGTTTTTTGTCAGGAGACCTGAGTTACTTAAAGGAAAGGGTGCGGCGGAGGCCTAAACCACACTCACAGCTGCTTTTAGCTGCTGCACAGGCCCCTTTTGCAGAGCTTGTCATTTATTTATTTCTATATCTTCATTTTAAGGTGCTTTTATCATTATTACAGTTTAATTATCGAAATGGAAGGGGAAAAATGTGCTTGTTGTGTTGAACAAATGCAAAACAATATATTTCTCCTCCACCACTCAAGTAAAAAATTGTGGAGTCTGAGGAACCTTCGAAATCCAATTATATTAGAGGAATTACAAGCAGTCTATTCCAATACAGAAACTATTGCGTCAGAAATTTAAAAATATACGCAAAGAAATGGCAAGTCTTTCTATGAAGGTCTCTGACAGTGCCATATATATTCAAGATAACACATCCAAAATTGACGGTTTGGTGACTAATGCAGCAAAAACATTGTTGATGAGTAGTTTATTGCTTGATTTGATAATCGCAATAGACAGTACAACATACGTATTTTTAATTTGCCAGAGGATGTTGAAGGGAATAACTGCATGAAATGTCTAGAAATGTTTTTACACCTCACTTTCTCAGAAAAAAGGCACATAGAATTCATTCATATCGTAATCCAAATCATACAAAACAACGACAAATGATCTTCAAGGTTTTGTGTCATTGTCATCCGGCGATGATCTGGAAAGCAGCAAGAGAGATCCCTTCTTTGAAGGTCAAAGGTTATAACATTTTTATACACCAAGCCTTCGCTAAAGAAGCAGTTAAAATACACAAGGAGTACTCGGACCTCGGACCACGACTAAGAAGCTGTGGTTTCAAATACAGCCTTTTTGGACACATCTACTATGAAAATATGAAAAGATAGTTTTTCCAAGTCTTTTTAACACCTTGAGGATCTTCGTCTCTTCTTGGATCAACTGTTACTGCTCTCAATGGAAGTGAATGTGTCTGACACTTGATTCTTATGTCTGACACTTGATTCCTATGTCATAATTTTTTCATGATAACTCGCCTACTTTTCTAAGTTTTTCTATGAGGGCTTTATTTAGGCAGGTCAATCTTGCTTGCGAATGTGTTTGATTCTGAGCTACTATTTATGCTTTTAGATTGTAATGTTTATGTTTGTCTATGTTGTCTTTTTAGTGTTTGTCTGCATATTTCCTTTTCTTCCTTAACCTCACGTTAGAGCTATTTTTTACTTTCTTTATCTACTTGTTTTTTTCTTCTTTACTGAGCTCTCTCTTCTTTACTGAGCACTCTCTTCTATACAAATGGATAATATTAAAGTTAGTAAAATTGTTTCATTCGATGTTAAAGGTTTACGACACACTGTTTAACGTGCTAAGTTCTAGATTATTTAGCTAGACACAGAGCTGATATTTGTTTACTTCAATAGAGTCAAATAGATGAAACAATTTTATCTTATATGAACAAAACATGGGTTGGTAATGTTATTTCCTCTCCTGTTCTTAACAAGTAAAATGTAGTTGCTATTTTATTTGCAAATCAATTACATCTTCAAATTCTAAGCTAATGTTTGGATTCAGAAGGTCGTTAACTCATTGCTAAAAGTAAACTTGATAATACCATCTTGCACCTGTATGGTCCAACATCTGATGTCTCTCAATGGTGAGATAATCTGTGACAAGACCCAAAACAAATATTCTTAGAGAAATAAAAATTGATTGAACTCATCTCTATACCAAGGCACTATACCAGATCATACGCATTATACTCTGAGGGCCTCATTTATGAGGTTTTGCGTAAGGGAAGCGCAGCAGGCCTTCCTGCTGCGCTTCCCTACAGCAAAAGAAAAGGACAGGAATGCGCCGTATCTATAAGATACGGCGCATTCCTGTGCTCTTCCCTGCACTGGCGCACATCGGGCTGCCTGCGACAACGCAGGCCCCTTTTCACAATAGTGCAATGGTGCCTGTGTTGCGGGGATGATTATTTTTGTACAGGAAGGGAAACCTTTCTGTACAAAAATAATCACAAGAGGCTTTTCCTACATAGAAAAAGGAAAAACGAGGAGAAATAAAGATATTTCTCCCCGTTGCGCCTCCTGGGGAGACGTAAGCTTTTGGCACTGCATGAGATTTACGATTTCTCGTAAATCTGGGGCAGTGTCAAAAGGCCATGGATGTTGCTGGGAACGCCCCCAGCAACACCCATTGCAAGCCCCTTTAACGCAGAACACTGCGTTAAAGGGACTGATATTTATCAGGCAGCATTAAGCCAAAAAAAGTGGCTTAGTACTGCCTGATAAAAATCATGCAGGCTTCTGCGCCATGGAACGTCACAAAAAGTGACTTTCCGATGGCGCAAAGGGCCTCATAAATGAGGCCCTATGTATTTAGAATCAGGGCTGAGTGTGCTTTTTTTACAGCTATAAATTATGTGATCCAGACAGCAAAAATAATTTCACATCATGCCTTCAATGAAGAATTCTGGACAGAAACATATTTTTGTAATTATTGTGTCCCTTTATTCCTGTCTTGTCCTCCTTTCTTGAGCATTCATCTTTCTGCAAATTAAAACTTATGAATAATATGACTCCCCTTTGGCTGGCCGCTTTTTGGACTGAATATTTTCCTCAAGCTGTCATGTTCGACTGTTGTACTATGTACCTATGTAGACTGACTATTTGTAGGTTCCTTTCGGGATTGTCATGTGTATACATAATATTATGTATCATGTGACATCTTACCTGTGGTCTATGATGTATAAGCAATGGCTCTTGGTATGCTACTGCTTTTGTTGTTTTGCAAGTATATAATGAGTATGTTTTTATTTCAGGATTGAAAACCTTCATTTTTACTGAGTAGTTATAGTTCTGATCGTGTTTCCATGGAAATTCGTTTTTTCTGTTGCTAATAATTTGGTGCTTGTTGGAAAACGAGGCAGTATCTGTGAGGCCTGACCAAATAACATGTCACATTAGTCCTTCACTGGGAACCAAACACCCTAGGGCAGCGCCTGACTCTCAGAGGGTAGCATTGCAGAGCAGTCTATGGCTTACTCAAGTAAGGTGATGTGGGCTAGTAATCGCCATTACAGGTGCACAGAAATACCACTAAATAATTGATTGTCCAGTCTGTACTTTGCTTTATAAAAGTCAGAGAACATTTATTAAACACACACACTACTTAATTATATGCACCAATTTACAAATATACATAAGCTGTTGGAATTACTTTTGTGACATTGCGTAACAGCTCCACCCCTCCCGCAGGGGAGGTGGGATCTAGTATTACCACTCCCATGTATGTACATTATCTTGCCCCCTAATGCAGTGGGTTGACATAACCTGGAGTGAGGGCCTTGCCAAATGGCACCATCCCAGTGGCGACTCACCCGATCATCTCAACAAGCATAAAAAATAGGTACACCTGCTCTGGGGACACATAACCCTGACTGAGCATCTCATACTGACCATATAGTATGCACCTCTACATCTTGTGGCTAACAGTCTGGGTTGTTCCTCCCCTAATGCAGTAGTAAGAATACATGTTCGGACATCACTTTAAATGAGGTACTTATCATAGATGATAACGATTATAATGAATTGCAATTAAAGCCCCTACAAGGCATCACAGTTAAAATCACAGGATTACGCAAATACAGCCAGAGCCGGAATGTCCTAGCAGGAATGTCCAGCAACATAACCCCATTTGGCTTATGTCATCACCTTACACAGGTACTTCACATAACACATGTGATTTTCCGTCCCTCTAAAAGAAATTACATTAGTAAATGCATTTCTGGTGCAATTACTCCTCTTCACCTTTAGGGGATGCCCTCTTCCAGACATCTCCCAACTCAGCCCTTCACATTTCACTCCTTGGTGCAATCTTTAACACACCTCAGCTGAAGAACAAAAGTTTCAGCCACAGGATGCTGTTGACGCCGATGCTGGGCCCTTGAGGGGTTATTCTTTCCAAGTCCCCAGAGACTTAGAAAGGGACTTTCATCTTTGTGCTGGGGGAGACTGTGTTACTCCTGCAGCTCCCCCTGCACCCTGGCACGCGGGTCGCGGTGACCCCATCCTCCTGGGGCCCCCATAAGTCGATAAAAAGCTATTTTCCTTGCAAGGAATTATGGGGTGAGTGGCTCCTGCCAGCGCATAATATTGCAGCGGCACCCCCGCTGCTCTGGGGAGAGCGCAACGCACTGCTGGCAGCCTCGCCGCCTCTTCGGCCCTCGATGGGGGCCCAGTCAAAACCGGACCCACAGCTGTTACTGCAGCTCGGGGAGCCCACCCTGAGTTGGTATCCTGGGCCCCGGAGACATTGTTGCGGGGTGCAACGGCGCTCCCCACCAACCGTTGACACTGGGTCCATGGTGGGCTACGAGCACCGTGGTTTGGCCCCTTCACGGGGAGTGCGATGGCGCTCCTCAACTTCCGTCTTTGTGGGAGGAAAAAGCCTCCATTTTTGTCAGGGGCTAGGGTGGCATTTTCACAGGGAGAGCGACAGCGCTTCACTTCTGCTGGGGGGCAGCCCCCAGGACTTGACCCACCCGGGGGCATTTTCTGGACCGGCGGCGGAGTCTCACATGTTTCGTCGGCGGTCGGCGAAAGGTCACTTACCTTCTGGAGGGCATATCTCAGCCCCAAGGGGACGGATATTCCTGATTTTGGCCCCTTCTTGCTCCTGGTGGAACTCCCCAGCCACTGGGAGCACTTACTTTCACCCTCTTGATCCTTAGAAGGGTGAATGCAGCAGGGAGTGGTCTACACTGGTCCCTGCACCAGCCTTTTCACTGGCTCTCTTCCTGGTCCTCTCTTCTTCTTACGCAGAGGCCCAGGCTCATGGTCACTTGCCCTGCTCTCCCCTTGTTGCACAAGTCAGTGTCCTGGGCCAGTCTGGAGGTTCTTCCTTCCAGCTGCCCATGGTGCCAGGCTCCACTACCAGTCGTCCTCAGCAGACCACACCCCAGCAAGAGCCCCTCTTTCTGTGCAAACTCTTTTTTAGAATGGGGAGGGGCTGGCAGGAAATCTCTGTTTGTCCTATCAAACAGCAACACATCACTTCTCTGCCCCTGCTCCCTCCTTCCTGTCCAGGCCTCTGAGTTTGTTCAAAATGACATCGTCCAGGTATCTCATGCCCCATGGTCTCTGAGAGCCCCTTCCCCCTCGCTGTCTTCTCTCCAGAGCAGCTTGATGCCTAGCACCAGGTGTCAGCCGCTGATGGATCAACCTGTAGCTCCACCCATCTTCTCCTCTTGGAGTGAAGCCCTTCACCCTTGGAAATCTTGTCGTGCAGGGCCGGGCCTCTAATTCTACAGCTTGGGGAGGCAGGTCATTAATTCAGCCTGGCAGGGTCAGCCCCAGCCAGGCCCTGGTTATGGGATAACTCAGAGAAATATGACATTTCGGGATGACCCAAAAGCAGTACAAATATGACTTTGGACTTAACCCCATTCATGCTTATGACGAGCTCAGCTCGTCATGAGGCACAGTGGAGTTGTGCTCATGATGAGTTGGGCTTGTCATAACTGCTGCGGCCCTTTCACACGTGGCTAATTCCCCGCCTGTGCAGGTGTTCTTTTTGAGTGGGTGGAGTCATGATGAGTCCAGCTCATCATGAGCACAGCTCCACTGTGCAGCATGACGAGCTGGACACGTCATGAGTACCGCGGAGCCGCGCACAGCCCCTCCCTTCCTGCAGGGATATTAGCACCGCGTGGAAGGGGTTAAGTTACCGCGGACTTTAGTGCGTGTCTGGAATTTGTAGGTGCTAGGAAAGTAAATCTAGCCACTGTGCTCACCATCCTCATAGGAGAATAATGGAATAAACACAGTAAAGTACACTGACTTTCCCACAAATGTTTCTTCCCTTTGTAGAAAGCCTATTCCATGTCACCACCCAGTTCTGCATAAGTCCTGCCACACTATTCAATTTGTAGCTGCTCCTGGGCTGCACCCGTCAGGATCCTCTCCTGCGCAACCCTTACACTTGTGCACACGCATGTACATACGTGTTTGCATGTAACCAGCCCAGTGCCCCTTACTCTGGTAGCAGCACAGCAGCCTACTAGCGCCAGGGGGACACCGGTAAAATGCACATGCAGTTCCTTTCAACATGAGTTCACTGTGGGTGAGTCCCAACTTATAAGGCTCTACCACAGTAAAAGCTCAACAAATAGGTGTTAAAAAATCTGGGGGGGAGGTCAGATAGTCAGAGCCACCTTCTAACAGTGCTGTTTGACGAATCCTCATGAACCTTTATGAAAAAGTGCTCTTTTTGGTCTAGTTTGTGCATGGAAAGTTTTGGGGTATACATCAAGCGGAATAGGAACTTTAGACACAGATAGAGCTTAAATACCTGAACAAATCTATACAAAATTTGGCAGAAAGCTAGATCTTGGTCCAGAAAACGTTTTCCTATTTGGTGTAAAATCGTTCAGTAGTTTTTGAGTAATTAAGGTTAAAAAACGTTGTATATTTAATGCTGCGGAGACTCATCAAACCTAGCAGATCCCATGCTGAGAACTGATTGGTTGCCACCACATCAACAAGGTGTTGTGCCCGCCTCCCCGAACTGACATTGGCCCTGGGGACCCAATCCTCAGGGCCCAATACATTGCAGTTTACCAGGGACTTCTTCCCAGTGACACTGTAGTTCCCTCCTCGGGATAATATGGGATTACCCTGACTGCACTCTTCGAGGCTGGGAGCAGAACTTTGTTACTGCTCAGGTGGCAGACGAGAAAAATGCTGGTCCTGCCAGTGTGGGAGCAAAAGAGCGATGCCAGCTCCCACAAGCACAAAGCATTAGGGAGGTACCCCAGGTGGGTACTGGGGCAACCCAACAGTTTAACATAAATAAATACATAAATATGTTTCCAGCACTTGTGTTGCCCATGGGGCTGCATGCATGGAGCCAGCATGGCCGCTGTGGGCCTGGGGCTCCTCCATGGCCCCCAACAATAATTAAACATGTGGATGTCCTGGGTGTTCACTTGGACATCCAAAAATAATAATAAATAACCTATAATGGAATAATAAATGAGTTGCAGGTGTTGCTCATTCAACATTAACTGATGCAAACAATAAGCACCCCATAATGTCCTATGAAGAGTTTTCACAGATTTTGTTTCAGCCTTGTGGGGCCTCCAGAAAAGATAGGAGCACCACCAAGCATTTTGTCATGTTGTTGAGAACTGCAGGGACTGCAGAGGTTTCTTTTTCTTAATTTCAGGTTGGCTTGGATGGTATTTTACCAATCCAAAACTGTAATACTGTGCCTAGAGTGGTAAAAGATGTTTTACATTGTATAGCTCAGCATGGATAGCACTGTGCTAATCCTATGCTGTAAGGCTTTGCAGTGGAAATGGCAAAAGACTTTGTCCCTTTCTATCGCGGTGTGGATGGCACTGTGCTAATCCTACGCTTAAAGACTTTGATAGAAAAGGCGACATTTCAGGTGAGCAAATGCAGAGTGTCGCTGGTGTTTAGAGTGCTCTATATTGGAGCTGCTTTCCACCTAAACATGAGAACTACCCAGAGTTCTCTGCTTCTTTTTGTGCATAAATTGTGCATCACTCCCTGCCTGAAAGGGTTTTGTTTTGACATAAGATGGGTGCTCCCTTGGGTTTGGACAAAGCTATGCCTCTTTGAAGAGCTCTAATGAGAGCAAAACATGTGTCAGGGGTTGCTTTTATTCATTTCAAGTTGGCTTGGATGGTATTTTCCAATCTAAAGCTGTAATACTGTGCCTGGATTGGTAAAATGCTTAGTCCATTTTACAGCTTGGTATGGATAGCACTATGCTAATCCTATGCTTAAAGACTTTGCTGTGGAAATGGCAAAATACTTTGTTCTGTTCTATATGGGCGTGGGTGGCACTGTGCTAATCCTGCACTTAAAGACTTTGATAGAAAAGCAGACATTTTAGGTGAACAAATTTAGAGTGTCGCTGGTGTTGAGAGTGCTCTATATTGGAGCTACTTTCCACCTAAACATGAGAACTACCCAGAGTTCTCTGCTTCTTTTTTAGCATAATATATTAATCACTCTATGCCTGAAAGAGTTTTGCTTTGACATATACTGGGTGCTCCCTTGTGTCTGGACAAAGGTTTACCTCTCTACAGAGCTCTAATGAGAGTGAAACATGTGCCAGGGTTTGCTTTTATTAATTTCAGGTTGGCTTAGATGGTATTTTACCAATCTGAAGCTGTAATACTGTGCCTGGAGTGGTAAAAGGCTTTGGCCATTTTACAGCTCGTCATGAATAACACTGTGCTAATCCTATGCTTAAAGCGTTCGCTGTGGAAATGGCAAAATACTTTGTCCCTTTCTATCTTGGCGTGGATGGCACTGTGCTAATCCTACACTTAAAGGCTTGGATAGAATAGCAGACATTTGAGGTGAGCAATTGAGTGTTGCTGGTTTTGAGAGTGCTTTTACTTCCATGAGAGTGTAAGGTGAATAAATATGCCACGTACTATACTAACAATGCTATCATCATGCTGGTGCAATAATAAAATAGTCACTAAAATGTGTATACAAAAAACAGTTCATTTCTATATATTGTTTCAAGTGATGATTTTGCACTACAACACCCACATTGTAGGCTAATGTGAAAGTATAAAACGTACAATAAAAGAAAGACTCATTTACCGTGACAAAGGTCCTGGGAGGCTGAAACGTGTTAGGGATACGTTACCTGTTTGAATAATAAACCTTGAATATTGGATTGGAGAGTGCAGCATCCCTTGTTTTGAAATACTTATATATTCACAATGAATGTGTGTTTCTGCAAAGTATAAAAATATTATATATATATATATATTCACTGAAAAAACCATAGGTTATAGACCATATATAGTTAGGGATTAGCATTTAAAAAACCTTATTTTATTTGCACAAAACCATTGAAATTCCATATATAGTTAGTTGCACTAACTATATATCGCGGACCCGCAATCCACTGCTAATGATGTCACATATTACATCATTCATGACATGGTCAGTGACATCACTGATGACATCACTGATGACATCTCAAATGACATCACTGATGACATCACTGACATCTCATTTGACATTACTGATTACATCACTGATGATATCATTTATGTGATAATACATCTTCAGACTCTAATATAACCTTTGATACACTCAGTGTAAACAGGCACTCACAGACTGTCACACATCCATGGAGTTACTCACACACCTATTCAGTCATGCAAAGAATCAATCACATCTCCATTTCCTTAACTATACAGTTATACACACCTTACTTATTCAAACATATACTAACACATATTTACTCTCTTATACAATCCTTGATACAAGTTCACAGTGATTCATACAGCCACTCTCACATTCACTGACTCTTATGTTCAGTTATTTATATATGTCAACTCTCACATGGAGTGTGTTTTACATATGTACTTACTTTGACATGTAGAACTGAGATATCCATTCACTCACCAATATACTCATGCACACAGTCAACTGTCCATACAGCTGTTTCTACATGCACTTTTGAACCCATACACCTAGGGAATCAACCGCTCACACATCTATGCACAGAGTTATACACCTCCCAGCCACCCACACACACACTCAGTCTCCCATACAAATACTTGGGCAACCATTCAATAACCCATATAGTTACTGATATAGCTACTGATTTAAACATGCAGCAGTTTACAGAAGAACATAAATATTGATTGCCAAATTAAGACACTTTAATCACTAACCCATGCACTCAGTGAGACACATTTAATCATTCTCTCATACAGTCATTCATGCACCTACTAAATCCTTCATCCAGACACTTATACATCCACTCATTCTTCAATATGTAAGACATATTTTAACTTTACAGAAACATACAGTCACTGGGTGTTGTCATCAGTGATGTCATCAGTGATGTCATTTGAGATGTCATCAGTGATGTCATCAGTGATGTCACTGACCATGTCATGAATGATGTAATATGTGACATCATTAGCAGTGGATTGCGGGTCCGCGATATATAGTTAGTGCAACTAACTATATATGGAATTTCAATGGTTTTGTGCAAATAAAATAAGGTTTTTTAAATGCTAATCCCTAACTATATATGGTCTATAACCTATGGTTTTTTCAGTGAATTTTCAAGGTTTTGTAAATGCAAATTCCTAACTATATATGGTCTATAACCTATGGTTTTTTCTGTGAATTTCATTGGTTTTTTAAAAGCTAATATCTATAGCTGTAAAATATATTCTTTATTAAGTGACGTATCACGTAGCCCGTGAGACGCCTCATGATGCATCGCATAACCGTGACGTATCGTCTCTGCAGCGCAAACCAAACCCAAAACGTAAGCGCGCCAGAACACGCTTAAAGATATATATATATTTTTTTAACCTTAATTAGACAAAATCCACACGTGCACATATCACAAACGTTCAAAAAACACAATATGTCGGACTACCGTTACGCTGCCGGTTAGCTGCCCGGTTAACGTACCAGGAAGCACCTTTACCGCGAAAATCGCAAATTTTTTTTTTTTCACCCCCCAGGGAACTTTAATAGCCCCCTCATCAATCCTAGGGGTTCAGGAGGGGTCTGCCTTACCCCTTTCATTCATTTACACCTTTTTTTTTTCCACCTCTTGTCTCTCGATCCCACAGAGAGACAAGATGGCGGCCGCTCCAGACTGTTTACAATGATAACAGCCAATCAGCTTCTCCTCAGACTCCCGTTACACTGCCGATTAGCTTCCCGGTAGCTGCCCGGTTAGCTGCCCAGTTCGCGTACCAAGACGCGTCTCTACGGCGTTTGTTTTTTTTTGGCCCCACGTGGCTTTATAATATCCCCCTCATAAATCCTAGGGGGTCAGAAGGGGTCTACCTTGCCCTGTTTCCTTCATTTCCCCCTTTGTTTTGGCCTCCTCTTGTCTCTCGATCCTACCGAGAGACAAGATGGCGGCCGCTCCGGACTGTTTACAATATTGACAGCCAATCAGCTACTCCTCAGACTCCCGTTACACTGCCGGTTAGCTTCCCGGTTAGCTGCCCGGTTAGCTGCCCGGTTCGCGTACCAAGACGCGTCTCTACGGCGAAAAAATCTGATTTTTTTTTTTTTTTGGTTACACTGCCGGTTAGCTTCCCGGTTAGCTGCCCGGTTAGCTGCCCGGTTCGCGAACCAAGACGCGTCTCTACGGCGAAAAAATCGGATTTTTTTTTTTTTTTTTTTTGGGCCCGGCGTGGCTCTATAATATCCCCCTCATCAATCCTAGGGGGTCAGGAGGGGTCTACCTTGCCCCCTTTCCTTCATTTCCCCCTTTGTTTTGGCCTCCTCTTGTCTCTCGATCCTACCGAGAGACAAGATGGCGGCCGCACCGGACTGTTTAGAATGTTGACAGACACCGGAGAGCCAATCAGCTTCGCTTTGCAAAGTTCCGATACGCGAAAAGTTCGCGAACCGGTTAGCTGCCCGGAGCGCTGTTACAGATATATATCTTGATTTAAACGTTAATTTCTCAAAATCCACTGAAGCACATATATTGAGACCTAGCAAAGGCACATCGGGGTACCAGTCCCTACAATTTTGCCAAGTTTCGTGGAAATCCATTCAGCCGTTCGGGCTAAAAGTGAGTCCAACCGCCCTATGGAAATTAACATGGGAAAAACGCGTTTTGGGACCCCCCTTTTTTCTCGGCCCCCCCTTGACGAACCCCCCCCAAATTTTCAGGAGCTGCTCAGAAACAAAATGTGCCATTTTCCTGAAAATTTCAGCCGATTCCGTCCACAAACGCCAAAGTTATTAGACATAGAATTTTCAAAAGTCCCATAGGAAAAAAATCCTAACTATATATACCTACTGGCTATCGCCAGTAGGTAATATATATATATATGTATTCACTGAAAAAACCATAGGATTCACAGCTGTAAACGTGGAAAGATTCAATTGTCGTTCCGATTACAATGTTGTCTTAAAGCTTTAAAAATGCAAAGCATCAATCCTTGCCGAAATAGTATCTAAAACAGATCACTTCTGACAATACATCCTATGGATTGGATTTGCATCCGTTATGTACCTTGAAGAAAGAAGATAGCTGTTCAGACTGCAGAGTGATATTTCTAAAAAGTCAAGCGAGCAAGAGTCAATACGATGGTTGACTCCCAGGAGGCACAAGGGGACGGCCTCGTTGAAACTACGTCCGTCCATGTCGACCTGTTCCCGAGACGCCGAGATGTCATCAGTGATGTCATGAGTGATGTCACTGACCATGTCATGAGTGATGTAATATGTGACGTTATCAGCAGTGCATTGCGGGCGTGCGAGTTATAGTTAGCTGAACTAACTATAACGGGGGAATTTCAATGGTTTTGTATGAGTGAAATGTCCAGTTAACTATAACGCTGATTAGCCTTTACTCCGCATTTTTTATTACGACTTCCTATTTCACGCATACCTTTACTCCGCAAAGTCTTTCATTTTGATTTCTTTCACCCCGCTCATACATTCACTCCTAATACACTTACTCCGCAATTCAAATACTCCGCATTGCTATTGGATTGGCAATTGCTGAAGAACATTATTGACATTTTTATAATTTTAAAAAGAAACTTACCAAAATGCTCGGATTCAAGTCATGGCGCACATCCATCAAAATGAAAAAAATGATGTTTTATTAATAAATACGTCGAAAGTAAAATAAGTAATAAAAATGGACAAAGAGAGTAAATAAAGATGTGGATTGGCAGAAGAGAATTCGAAAGGGTGAAGCTGATTGATAGGTATCTGTTGTGTTTTGTCTTTCTTTTATGTTTACAACTATATTTGACGAAAGTGGTTAATTTGCAGCGTCGCATCGAGGGAATCGGATGCAGATAGGATGCAGCAATAAAAAGGAAAAGGTAAGTTTTTAATAAACTTAATAGATTGTTTAATTATGATAGAAGGATTGCATGCAAATTTTATATATTGCAGCGTAGCATTGTCTGGATCGAATGCAGCAAAGATATTTGAAAAGGAAAGTTTGTAATAATTTCATAGTGTCAATTTGAGTACTTTATTAAAAAAAGCATATTTACACATTTACATTCGTTGTAAAAGCATTTGTGCTAAATAGATGCGTTATACATGTACTTTTCATTTGGAAAACATTTTTTAGTTATCTTGGTATCGTCATAAAAAAATGCGGAGTAATGGTATTTGCAAATTAAAAATGCGTTGTAATGGTATGTGGAATAGTGTCATATATTCAACTATAACATGTGTGAAACCTGTGGTTCCTTCAGTGAATTTCTAAGGTTTTTTAAATGCTAATTCCTAATTATAACGTGGCTGAAACCTATGGTTTTTTCAATGAATTTCTAAGGTTTTTTAAATGCGAATTCCTAACTATAACGTGGCTGAAACCTATGGTTTTTCAGTGAATTTCAAAGGTTTTGTAAATGATAATTTTAAAATGTATTAATTGTTATATTTTTTAAACTGATTTACTTCATTGTTTTAAACTATTTATTTTTAGATATTTATGTTTTAAATTACATTACATATTTTTAATATAAATTGAAAAAAAAAGATTTAAAAAAATATTGAAATTGTAATATATATATATTTTTTTTTAATGTATATATATTTTATATAGCAGGCAATGATATCCTAATCAAGGAAATTCAAGTTACTGTAAGTACGGTTAGAAATACATTTCAGGATCAGTAGTGGGCTGAGAGATGCAGCACTGAGGTCTCTCCTGATAAAAGGGGAGTAAATCGGAATTCGTAGTTCGGCTGATTTTAGAGGAATTTTTTAAAGCTTCAAATCTTCACACTTAGAAGAATTTCCAAGTGAAACCAGTCAATGTTAGCCTATGGAATGAAACTCAAGTTACTGTAAGTACGGTTAGAATTACTTTTCCGGATCAGTAGTGGACTGAAAGATGCAGCACTGAGGTCTCTCCTGATAACAGGTGAGTAAATCGGAATTCGTAGTTTGGCTGATTTTAGAGGAATATTTGTATGTTTCAAAAATAGACAGAATCTTTTCTGGTGAAAACCACACAATAGATTCCTATGGAAGGAAATACAAGTTACTGGTAAGTACGCTTTGATTTACTTTTCAGGGTCCGTACTGGGCTCAAAGATGCAGCACTGACGTCTCTCGTGATAACAGGTGAGTAAATCGGAATTCGTAGTTCGGCTGATTTTAGAGGAATATTTTGCTCAATAGTGAAGGAAGGGGGCGGGGCCTGAGGTGACATGTGTGCAAACATGCCCTGTGGCGCTTTTTGAGTTGGGGAATTAATTTCTCTTCAATCCTGAGGTCCCTTGTGGGCCAACTAGCCCACCAGGTACCTCCAGCATGCGCCAGGGGGCTGCATTGCAGAGAGGTGTAAAAAGGGGCGTGGCCCCATTACACCTCTCTGCAACGCAACCCCCTGGCGCGTTTCCAGAGTGGGAACTAAATCCCAATGAATACTGGGGGTCCCTGGGGGCCAACTAGCCCACCAGGAACCTCCAGAAAGCGCCAGGGGGCTTCGTTGCAGAGAGGTGTAAAAAGGGACGTGGCCTCATTACACCTCTCTGCAACGCAGCCCCCTGGCGCATTTCCAGAGGGGGAACTAAATCCCCTTGAATACTGGGGGTCCCTGGGGGCCAACTAGCCCACCAGGAACCTCCAGTATGCGACAGGGGGCTGTGTTGCAGAGAGGTGTAAAAAGGGGCGTGACCTCATTACACCTCTCTGCATCGCAGCCCCCTTGCGCATACTGGAGGTTCCTGGTGGGCTACTTGGCCCCCAGGGACCCACAGTATTCACGGGGGATAACTTCCCCCTCTGCAAAAGCACCCGGGGGCACGTTTGCAGAGCGGTGCAGGGAGTGGGCGTGGCCTCCTGCCCGATCCCGTTTTTAACATTTTTGAGTAGCCCCCCTTCTTTTTCTTTTTTTTGGGCCCTGGGCACCCCATCGCCCAGGGCCTGACCCCCCAAATATTTTTGAATTTTTTTTTTTAATGGGAAGGGGGCTTCGTGGCCCCCCTCCCGTGGCTAATTCAAGGCCCCGGGGACCCCATCTCCTGGGCAGGGCCACATTTTTGAAATATTTTTAAGGAGGGGGGCTGCATAGCCCCCCTCGTCAGGCCACTTAAGGCCCCGGGGACCCCATCCCCCTGGCAAACCTGCCTCCTTTTTTTTTTTATATGTTTTCGAGGGGGGGGCTGAGTGGCACCCCTCCCGGGCCACTTCTGGCCCGGGACCATATCCCCTGGGCCCTGGCCCTCTCCGCTGGGGACCGTGGGGGGGTCCACAAGCCCCCCACATCCCTGCCGGCTCCCCGCATCCTGCGGGAGCCGGCATTGCTTTTCTGCATGAGGAGCTGCTCCCCATGTAGAAAAGCAATCGCAAACGAGAAAAGTGGCAAAGCTTTCCTACGCACAGGTTAATATTCGTACTCCCCAAATTAGATACAGGTAATAATCATTGTGCGCATCCAAGGACAGGGACAGCCACTTGTATCCCCCGAAATTGACTAGAGAACCAATCCAAACTTAAAGTAAAACCAAAGTCCTGAGCACAACTATGCATTGAGTGTTAAGAAGTCCAATCAATCTTCTTTTTTGATGATTTTATTCTTCAAATCTGATAAAATCTTCTTGTCATTCAAACATTAAATGGTCCTCAAATTATCCAAAGCCACATCATCCAAAGCCAACACGTGTTTCGTCAGTATTGATGCCTCTTCCTATAACTCCTTATCAGATAGATTAATCACCTTCATCTCTGAACCAGTAATCCTGTCTATTTCTGTTTGTTCCATGATCGGGTCTGCATACCTCTTTTCTCTCCTGGTGCACTGCCATCCTCGGCACCCTGTCCTAGTTTTGTGGTTTCGCCACCTTTTAGCCTCATATTTTGGTCTTTGTTTCCCATTTGTATGCGCCACACTTCCTTTAAAAAATCACTTGACTGGTTGGAAGGTCCCTCCCCCAAATCTTCATCCTCACTTATTGAGACACTGCTTGTCGATGTTACACTCTTACCACTAATGGACGAGGCTCTGCTGGCACCTAATGTGTTATTTGATTTCACCAAATGATCAAAACGTTTCCCAAACATAAACACCCTACCTTCCAGATAATCAGCATCATCCCTCTTCAATTTACGCGCTTTTTTACGCTGTTTACTATCCTCTTTATGTTTATTGAGGATTACCTCTAGAATCTCGTAATTCTTTTTAGTTGCTTTCTCTTGTTTGAGATCAATAATGTATTTTTCCAATGCATCAATTTCTTCTGCTATCTTGCTAACTTTTTTCTACTAGCATTCTCTATTAAGATGTTCATTAGATTATTCAAATTACTATTTAATTCTTTTTCCCACTGCATTAGAAGATTAGGTTTGAGATCATCGTATGTGGTAAACAATTGTGAGCGGAGACAACGAGGAACCCTTTCTAATCTTTGATATTGCCTCAATGTGGCTCCGTCCCACCATTTTGATGCCTCATTCTTTTTAAGCTTTTCCAGGGGTATAAACTTCTGCTTCAACCCCTCTTTGACCTTGATATTTCCCTGGGTGACCACTTTGTTGATTGCAACCCCCTCACTTAGGTCTTTAAATAGATCTTCCGCTATTTTATCTCTGTCTCGCCTCATACTCATTTTGGCGATCTAACCTCCTTTATATACAGAAAATTTCGGATCTCATTTGGACGCTGATTAGAACACTGAGCGGTAAGGGTGTATATCACCAATGGGCTATTATAAATCTTGATTTATGGTCATTCTTGGGGTGTGTATATTGTTCGGTCAATGATACTGGTTTATCATCCCTGACAGAGTTGCAGAGGACTTAACATACTGGAAATTGGTTTTCTTTTTTTTTTTTTTTTGGTTGTAAGACTTTATTTGCATTTGACAATTATACAGTACATCATTTGCGTGTATAGAGGACAATGTAATGCCTTAGCCATTCCGATGCTCGTGATACACAGCTATTCAGCCGACAAACCTTCCGGTCCGGCAGCGATTATGATCATGGTGCGTCAAGTTTTCCATCATTATATACAGAATTATTAGTCTTACTTTTTTTAAATTATTTGTTTTAAATTGAAACAGAACTATAGACTCATCAGGAACTATAGACAGTTTAATAGAGCTTCAATACACGGACATCCATCTATATCGTGGGGCTTTGCTGATGTACTACGCTGTAGTCTTACCCGTGAGTTCCCCATGGTCTCTTACCCTCACACCCATATCCCTCCCCGCATCCTGTCCATGGGTATGTATTAGTTCCCAAGTTCATCCTCCTCATCAGAGTTATCCTCTCCTTCCTCCGGCAAAGGTTCACACAGTTCACCTCTATACTTGTTCCAGGGTAACCAGATCCTTTTCCACTTGCGAGGGTTGGCCCTTATTTTATAGACCGCACGCTCGGTAACCATCAGCTTGTCCATGTGTTTGCACCACTGTGCCAATGTCGGTGTGTCTGCCGCCCCCCATTTCTGTGCTATATGGCGCTTGGCCACCATCGCTCCTATCACCACCCACTGTTGTCCTTGTCTAGGTAGATCCGTCCTCCCCCACACATTCAATAAGCAAACCCTCGGGTCTGGTGTAAGTGAGACTTCTAGTGTTTGTGAAATGGTCCTCATAATTCGCCTCCAGTATTCGCTAATGACCGGACATCCCCAAAGTGTATGTAGGAGTGTCCCTTCCTCTCCACAGCCTCTCAGACAGTTCGGATGCTGCGCTCTATGTATTCTATGCAAAGCGGTTCTTGTGTAGTAGACCCTATGGAGTATTTTGAATTGTACTAGGCGGAATCGGGCCGATACTCCGGCCTCTCTCGGGGATGCCAGTGCAGCATTCCAGTCTGTTTCATCCATTTCTCCCAACTCCGTCTCCCATTTATCCCATAATTTAACTAGTGGGTCCGGTAGATTATTTAATAGTTTTCGATAAGTGAGTGATGTAGCTCCTGTTTGCATATAATCAGTGAGCAGGCGGTCTTCTAATGGAGATGATTCAGGGATTTTGGTCCCCGGCTCTATGGCCGTCATCAATGCGTGTCTGATCTGTATATACCTATATGGCTCAGTGGATCCTAGGTCATACTGTTGTTGTAGGAGTGAGAATGGGATCATACCAGTACTCGTCCATAGGTCTCCCACTGTGGAGATTCCTATGTTGTCCCACAGGGTAAATCCTTTGCTATGTCTCAGGCAACCCAGTGCTTTAGTATCCCACAGGGGTGTGAGTTTGGTTATAACATCCCCCCATTTTAATCTAGCCTGCGCCTTATGGCACAATAGTACCGTGTGTTTTGTCGGGCCTACCAATTTAGTCAATAGACGTTTGTTATATAGTGGTGCCAATAGGCTGTGTGTTGCTAATTGGGTTCTGTCAGCCATATAACCCGGGTCGTCTTGTGATGCGTGGATCCACTGGTTTATCACCTTGAGTTGGGATGCCCAGTAATATAACTGTCAATTTGGCAGTGCTATCCAACCGTCGTACCATCCACAGTTAAGTTTTATATGAGCCACGCGAGCCGGGCGCTCTCCCCATAGCAAACCTGAGAGGACTGCTGTCACCTTCTTAAAATATGAGGGTGGGACAAAGGTCGGCGTGTTCTCCAATATACATAAAAAACGCGGAAGTGCCTTCATTTTAAATAAAGCCGCCCTGCTCAGAAGCGTCAGTGGTAAATTCACCCAGTGTCTTGTATCCGCCTTTAAACGAGTGAGTGGGGGTAATAAATTTTGCGTTAAGTAGTGCGAGGCATCTCGGGTTACATAAATGCCTAGATATTTAAACGAGGGGTGTGCTATGGTCAATTGGCATTCGCTGGGTATATGGGGCAGAGGACCCTTCAGTTCATATATAATCGATTTTGACCAATTTATGGTGTAGCCGGAGTAAACACCGTGTGCATTACACAGGTCAAATAGAATAGGAATACCTGCAGCCGGATCAGACAAGTATATCAACATATCATCAGCATAAAGGGAGACCCTGTCTTCCCAATGATCCCCCCAACTTACCCCCTTTAACAAAGGAGTGTCTCTAATGATAGTCGCTAACGGTTCTAGAACCAGCGCAAACAGCAAAGGGGAGAGAGGGCAGCCCTGCCTCGTTCCTCTAGCCAATGGCATGTCACGTGAAACGTGGCCATTTGCCGTCACATGTGCCACAGGTTCTGTATATAAGAGTTTTAGCCACGCTATGAATTTGGGGCCAAAGCCCATATGCGCTAGAACTGCGAAAAGGTATGGCCACTCTACTAAATCGAACGCCATCTTGGCGTCTAGCGAAAGAATGACCGCTGGGTCTGTCAATAGAGGGGCACGCGCCAGTGTGCCATGGACTCTTCGGAGGTTAAGTGCCGTGATCCTATGCGGCATAAAGCCAGATTGGTCTGGATGGATCAAGTGGGAAAGGTGGGACATCAATCTGGTAGCCAATATCTTTGCCAGTATCTTGGCTTCCGCATTGAGTAGCGAGATTGGTCGGTATGAGGCACAGTCTGCTGGTGGCTTACCCGGTTTCGGGATGGCAACTATAGTGGCTAACCGCTGATCTAGGGGTAGTACCCCCTGCTCCAAGCTATCCTTGAACATCGCCAATAATGGCTCACTTAGTGTGTCAGACATTGTTTGATACCATTCAACCGGGATCCCGTTGGGGCTCACTGCTTTTCCTGTGTGAAGTGTGTTAATTGCTGCCTGAACCTCTTGTACTGTCAGGTCTGCCTCCAGTTCCTCCACTGCATCTTGAGGCATGGTTGGGGTGCGAACCGGTTGGAGAGACAGCGTCGCAGCAGCCTCCGTAACTTCCCTTTCAGGAGTGTATACCTCTTGAAAATGATCTGCTAGGAGATCAATTATTTCCGACGGGTGCGAGTGTAGTGTCCCACTGTGGTCTGCCAATTGTAGTATGGTCCTGCTACCTTCTTTTCTCTTATCTAACCAGGCCAGCAGTTTACTGGCCTTGTCACCTATATCGTATACTCTATTCGCCGTTGCTGTTATATTCTCCATCGTTTGTAGACGGATATGATCAGTGTGGGCTTGTTGGCTTAGTGTAAGTGTGTGTAGTGTTTCCTCCGTCGGGTGTTCCATGTGGGCTATGCTTGCTATCTCTAGGTCCGACTCTTGGTCCCGCAACTCCTGCTGCTGCATGCGCTTATGTCCCGTTATTGTTGTAATTGCATGACCTCTCAAGACCGTTTTGTGTGCTTCCCATAGAGTAGTGGGAGAGGATACTGAACCAGTATTTTCGGCAAAATAGTGCCGGGTCGCCTTTTTCAGTTCTTTCCGTACATGTGGTACCTTGTTATACCACGGATAAATTGGATGTAGTCTTCTGCGTACCCTCCCAGAGAATGAGATGTTTAGTATTAAGGGGGAATGATCTGAAACACCCCTGGGCCTAATCTGCACATCACTAATTGTAAGTTGACCGTACCCCAATGTAAGAAAGTAGTCTATGCGGGACAGACTATTATGGGTTGCCGAGTAATAAGTGTATTTCCGGTCCTCAGGGTAAAGGTGCCGCCAAACGTCCACCAGCCCTTGTGCATCAATGAATTCTTGAAAGCGGGACGGACCAGACGCGTGTGTTCTGGCCGGGTACCTATCCTGCGTGTTATGTGCCACTGCGTTAAAGTCTCCCCCCACCACCAGGTCACCTTCCGGGAGATCTAACAGTAATTTCCCTAACTCGGTAGAGTGGTCGCGTGCAGTGCCGGTGGAATGTATACCGAAACCACGTTAAGTGGCTTGCCCTCCCACTGTCCAATCGCCACAGCAAAGCGGCCATACTCATCGGTTCTCGTGGAATGCAGTATGAAACGGGATGCCTTTTTCATCAGTATACCCGTTCCACGAGACCCGGAGGTAAAGTCCGAGTGTACCACCATACTGTATCCCCTTCTGTCCAATGCCTTGCTCGCTGTTCCCACTAGGTGTGACTCCTGAAGAAGGATTAGATCTGGATTCAGTCTCTTAATTCCCTGCAAGACCAGCCCTCTCTTTATCTTATCCCCAAGACCTCTCACATTCCAGGACATCACTTGTAGTGGAGGTATCGGACCTGTGCTTATATTCTCATGTTGAGGAGTAGATTGTGAGTCGCGTGCCATGCACACCTATAAGGTTTAGTCTGTACATTCCAACATCTACGTGCCATAGTACTCAGTACATACCCCTGCAATCTTTCAGTTCGCCGTGTTGCCTATTATTTCCCTGAGTCAAACAAAACAAAAAACCAGGAACCCCCCCCACACCCCGAACAACCCCCCTCCCTGCCCCCCTGCTATACGGACTCAGAACTGCCCGCCCCCCCAACTTAGCAGAGTGCCTGTCCCATTCCCCACACCAAATACTTGCTCGCGGGGGTGAAGAGTCTCCGGAGCCGGCGGCCCCTCATACACTCCTTGGAAGTCCTCAGCCCAGTGTCCTGTAGCCGGCCCTCAGGCAGAATCCAAAACAAAGAAGCAAAATTGCTGGCGCCTTCCTCCACCGCGTCTTCATCTTCATTCGGGAGACTGCGACCAACCTGGTCTCCACAATGGTGGCCCCAACAGATGGGACAATTTCCAGAACCAGTAGCTAAGGTACGAAACCTAGGGGTTATCTTTGATAACAAAATGTCCTTCCAGCAGCATGCCAACTCGGTGGTTTCATCCTCCTTCCACATTTTAAAAAGGATCAAAAAACTCATCCCTTACTTACCATCTTCTGCAGGCAAAACTTTAGTCAGCACATTAGTTTTCTCCAAAACTGACTATTGTAATGCCTTGCTTCTAAACGCACAACAAAAGGTCCTGAACAAATTACAGACAGTACAAAAATGCAGCAGCCAGGACCCTGCTATCCATTCCCAAATTTGCATCTGTCTCCCCCTACATCCGACAGCTACACTGGCTGCCGGTGAGGAGCCGCATCAAATTTAAAGCTTTATGCATAGCTTACAAAGCTATCCACAACCACGGCCCCCTATTCCTAAGACAAGCCTCCCGCCTGCTCGAACACCCAAGGACATTACGTTCATCCTCGGCTCACCTGCTAAGAGTCCCCCGCACAAGAAGGGCCAACTGGGGAGACAAACGTTTCACTGTTGCCACAGCCAAATTGTGGAACACACTCCCTCTCCACATCAAATGTGCACCAACTCTGCTCAACTTCAGAAAAAAACTGAAAACTTGGTTGTTCCCAGCCTAATTCCCCCCCTATCTGACAGAGAGTTCTGCAACAATAGCGCCGAGACACCCTCGGGTATTTGCGCGCTCTAAAAATCGATAAAATAAATAAAAATAAATAAATCTTGTGAGTTGTCTTCTTCCGTCCTGTCAGACATCTGCGAGCCCTCTGGGAGTCCCACGTTTTTGTCCTTTTTCGATCTGTTGGATCTACGAGGTTGTCGCCGGTCTCCATCCATCAAGCCAGTCTCTCGCAAGGTCAGGTGTATCAAAGAACCACGTTTTATTGTCTGATACCACCCTCAATCGCGCCGGAAAAAGCATGGAGTAGGGGATCTCTCTCGCTCTCAATTCCTTCTTGACCTCCAGAAATGTCCTTCTACGGCGCGCAACTTCCGCCGTATAGTCCGGGAAAAAGGCCAGAGTGGAGTTGAGGATCTTCACCGGAGGGGACACCCTAGCTGCCTCCAAAATGGCGTCTCTGTCCCGGAAGTTGAAGAGACGAGCCAAGATGGGTCTCGGCGTCGCTCCCTGCTTAGGTTTACCCCCCGGCACTCGATGTGCTCTTTCCACAGAAAAAAAGGCAGACAATCCCTTGGGTTGGAGCTCTTTTTTAATTAGGTCTTCCACGTAGAGATCAGTTGCTCTAACACCTTCGGATTCCGGTACGCCAAGAATTTGTATGTTGTTCCTTCTTGAGCGACCTTCCTGATCATCCAGCTTTTCCCGCAATGATCTGTTCTCTGTCGCCAGTTTTTGCATCTCTGTTTGGAGCTCAGAGACGTCCTCCACTAGGGACTTCGTGACCACTTCCATCGATTTCACCTTCTCAGACATTTTTTGGAAGTCGGCACGGATCAAAGTGATCTCAGTAGAGATTGAGCCCACCGTGGCCTGTACTTGAGTCAGTGTCTTCATGACATCGTCCAATGTCGTTTTTTGCGTGTTCGCCCCTTCCGCTGTCTTGCCGGCTGGGGCCGACGGGGAGGACGATGCCCCACCACTGGCAAAACGTTCTATTCGGGTCTGCGTGGCACCCCCTCTGGCGTTCTTTCCAGCCATTTCCACCCCTTCGTACCCTAGAAGCCTCACAGGGTACTCCGCCCAGTCGTTCGGGGCGTCACGGAGGGCTGGTGTGCAGGTGGTCAACACCGGTCTCCTTATGCGTGTAGCGGGCCACCTCCTCCTCGCACGCTCAGTCCTTGGTTTATGATTCCTTCAGCGGGTCAGGTGCCGGTGCTATTAGGCCAAAGGTTCCACTCTCAAAAGTTGATCTCGATGGAGAGGCGGCGGTGTCCAAAGGCAGTCGACTCGTTGAGTATTATGCACCAAGATGGCGGACCAGTCCTTTGTTCTCCTTAGGTTTCGGTTTCACCTGTCTGCCGTCTGGAGGAACTTTCTCCTGATCGCTTGGAGATCGGCTCCTTAAATGTAGTTGTGGCTAACGAAGACAGTTTGAACAACTCTTGCCGCTTCCGAGCTCATGAGCCACTCTCCGGATTGCAGTCGTATATTTCCGGTGGAGATGAACCGAATCTCCCTCGTCTCTTGACGGCCGATAGTTCAGGACATGTCCCGGCTTCTCATGGCCAACCAGGCCTCAGTGTCGTCTCAACATATTTTCTGTTTCCAGTGTCGGAAAGACTTCCAAGTTGCTGCCCTGGGTCCCGCCCGGTCCTAGACTTCGGAACCCTCCGTTAGAGCTTCTTTTCTGCACGGATAAGTGGTCGGATATTAGGAGAGGCCGTCCGGTCTACGGAGCTCCTCTTTTAGGCTGCCGCCATGCTCGGCTGCTAGCCACGCCCCGAAATTGGTTTTCTGATACAATTTTGAATAAAGAAAATCTGAATAGGTGAGACAAATTTTGGAACATCAGCATGGGGTTTCACACCAGAGGATTTTTGATATTGTGCTCTCCATTTAGAGGTTTTGCACTGTAAACTGGGTTTACTAGTTGAGTTTGATGTATCAACCTGTACCCCTCATAATTTGATCTATTCGTAGTATTGGAATTCAAGAAGATTGTGTATTAGAGATGACTCCTTCACCTATGAATCACTCTATGATCATTATTTGGGCACATGGGTGATATGGTGGTGGTGTTTTTGACTAATGCATTTGTATGATATAGTCAAAGATGCAGAGGCATCAATACTGACAAAACACGTGGATGATGTGGCTTTGGATAATATGAAGACCATATTATGTTTGAATGACAAGAAGATTTGATCAGATTTGAAGAATAAAATCATCAAAAAAGAAGATTGATTGGACTTCTTAACACTCGATGCAAAGTTGTGCTCAGGACTTTGGTTTTCGAAAAGCAATCTTGCAAATGTTTTTGAAAGAGAGAGCAGGTTTCCTGCTCTCTCTTTCAAAAACCAAAGCAGTTTGCAATGACAGGGCGGGAGCCAAGAGGCTCCCGCCCTACCATAGCAACCTACAGTGTCCCGGGGGAGGGCACCCGGGGCACTGCAGGAACCGGTCCTAGGGGGTGACGGTCCCCAGGGCCACCACAAGGCTACAGGAGGGGGGCCGCGCGGCACCCTCCCAACACTTAAAAGCCCTGGGGGTGGTGGTCCCCGGGGCTGAGGGTCCATCATGGACCCCCCAATTTAAATATGTAGTGCAACGGGGAAGTGGCGGTCCCCGGGGTGTGTGGGGGGGCTTGAGCCCCCACATAGGTTTTTTTTTTTCTTTAAAAAGAAGCCCCGGGATGGCAGTCCCCGGGGCTGTGGGGGGGCCTTGAGCTCCCCTGCATACATCATATTGAGGCCCCCATCATTATACATTTAAGCCTCGGGGGTGACAATCCCCGGGACTGCGGGGGGCCATGTGCCCCCCGCTATATACATACTTTGCCCCGGGGGGGTGGCAGTCCCCGGGGCAGTGTGCGTGGGATTGGGGCACCCCCCACACACTTTATTTTTATATAAATCCCGCTGGGGCTAATTAACATTAAAGGGCATTTTTGGGGGGGATCGGCAGGGAACGCGTATCCTACTCACATCCAGTGACTTTAAAACATTTTTTTAAAAATTGGGGGCCTTGGGGCTCCTTGTGGGACCCCCTAAGCAGGCCTAGGGGGTCAGGGTGTTTCTACCCTGCCCCCTTTTCTTGTTTTCTGCATTTCTTTTTCTGTTTTCTTGTGCCTCAAGCCATACTCCTCGTCTAGTTTTGTTAAACAGTTAATAGGGCAAACATGATTAATAAAATCTCCCAGGACTAATACATTATAATATGTGCCAGCCTTGGCCTCATAATTAGACTAAAAAATAGTGAGGGATCTTAAATGCTCTAAGTCATCAATTCTCGTAAAAGAATAATAAAAGTTGACCACTAAAAAAGTTGGTAGATTCTTCCCGGTTAATTTGACTGCCAGAATATTAGGTGAGCATGAGTCCCTTAGCTTTGCCTTATATGACAATTTAAGGTTAATTAGCAGCAAAAGCCCCCTCCCGGCTCTCCCCCTGCAAGATGGTATGGCACATTTGCAAAACGATAAGAACCCATCCAAAAAATAGGATTCTTTAGCCTCCCATGTTTCCTGGAGGGCTATAATATGATGACTGGCAAGGAAGAGTTTCCAATTGGTATCCCCCTTTTGGCTCTATGGCCAGCTATGTTCCATAATAATACTTTTGTGCAGCCTCCCTTGGTTGGTAGACAGATAGGATTAAGGTTGGCAATACCAAGTAAGGTGGGTCGGGGCTCTAAAGACGGAGGAGGAATTAAAGTAGGGACAAGTATTTCTTCCTCCATTGCTTCCTCTAGATTCAAAGTAGCCGCTGAGACTATGTTGGTGACAGGTAGTCAATCTTGAGTGACTATGCCAGACAAAGCCTCAAACCAATTTAAGACCGGAATATGGGAAGCAATCTCATTTGGCATTCCCAGTGGGGGCTTATAAAAATAACCAAGTGGCAAGGCCCAGATAGAGGTGGCAGATAATGGGCTCAAATCCTGCGCCCTTAGGATCGATTGAGAAACCGCAGGGCTTCGGAAGTTAACAACAACACAATCCCCCCGATGTTCTTTGGCAACTGCCCCACCCACCCAACTCTGCGCACCATTATGATATTGTTACTCATGGCTACCCTAAAGCCTTTGTGCCTGGATAGCTAGTCTAGTTTTATTTCGGAGTTGTGTCCAGGATTCAAGTTGGTCAGATCTAAGCGGGGGTACACCGGCCAAGACCACGACATAAGGACAGGTCGCCGGTGGCAAATCTAGGATGTCCCATGAGGGCTTTGTGATCACAGGGATTGATATGGCCGTCTCCATGTCGATTACTAGAGTTCAGGGTTAGGTTTCCACGTTCAACTGTTAATAATCTCTGAGGGTACTCCGACATAGGCAGATTCTGTTCGCCTATACCGGGGACATTCTCCTGCCCACCCAACCCTGAGCCTCCTGAGGTCAGATGCAGGATGTCCCCCCTAATCCCGGTGGCAGGCAAGGCGATCGCGACCTTGCCGTACACGCATTGCCACTAACATTTTTACCTACCCCATGGGCCACATCCCCAGTGCGGTTCCCCACAAGTCCACTGCTTCTTGGCACTAAGGGCCCCACGGGTCCCATGCTCCCCCCCCGATAGTGCTATGAGCCCCGGTTGCCTCCGAGTTGACACTTGAGCACCTTTTAAGAGAAGAGACAATTTTTCTTCGATCACCCCTAGTTTTTTCCAGAACGGAGCTAGGAGAACAGTAATTAGGGTCTCCAATAGTTTCCAGTGATCCGGATCGCCTCCATGTTCCACCAACATGGGGGAAATAGACATTACAGTAAGAGGCAAACCATTATTAGATTTCGGGGACTGATTCTCACGTGACCCTGGGTCTTGGTGTTTAAGTTTAGCTTTGGCCTTACCCCTCAATGCTACACCACCGCTTGTGCATTTTGCGGGTGGTTCCCCGTTCCCAGTTCTTATAGATCTAGTGGCTCGGTCTCCTTGTGCTGCCCGGGGCGTATTTAAAGTGTGGGTTGAGATAAGGCTGGGACAACGGGGAGGTCTAAATTCTGCACAGGGAGAGATCCCACCAAAGCCCCATCGGCACTCAACCTTGGGTTTTGATTAGGTTCCACAATACTTAAGTTGTCCACCTCTACAGCCCCTAAATCAGAGGTAAGATCAATACCAAGAATGCCAGCCATACCAGCTTCTAATAACTCAGTACTTGGGTGAGTCATAGCTTGCGGGACAACCACAGGAGATTTAACAATTTTTATAGGCCCCAGGGATGATCTTTTTCTTCCACATATGACCCCAAAGAAAGTCTTTTCTCTGTAAGCTGGATTTAATGCTGTAGGACAGATTCTGCCCTTGATAAAAACGCATCCAGCGTACCCACCACACCCCCCCACCCTCTATCCAGTAACTTTACATTTAGTGGGCATTAAAAAACACAAAGGATAACTTCACAGTCAATCAGTGTCTGAGTCAAAAATCAATCGTATCACACTTAAAAGGGGGGTGGCCCAGCCTCCTTCGCCTCTGACGGGCTCAGACAGGCCCGCCCTTGGTCCGGGCTGCATCCTGCGCACGTCCCGCGCCGCGGGTGGAGAGGCAGCACTTTAAGCGCGATCACCAAGCCTCCCCCTCACTCGTGGCAGCTGCACTTGGTGTGGTGCAGCCTGGAAGTGGTAGGCTCCCTCCTTTGCGGCGGCGCTGTTCCAGTAGAGGTGGCGGTACTTGTGGATCCCCACAGCAGCCCTCCAACAGGGCGTCAATTCCTGCAGAAGTGTCAGCAGAGGGTTCCCCACAGTCGCGGGAATGAGGGACAAGCATAAGGTGCAGTAAAGGCTCCTGTGCAGTGGGGGTAGAGGCAGCGCTTAAAGTGCGATCACCACGCCTCCCACTCACTCACTGCAGATGCGCTTGGTGTGGTGCAGACTGGGAGTTGTAGGCTCCCTCCTTTGCGGCGGCGCTGTTGCAGTAGAGGTGGCAGCACTAGCGGATCCCCACAACAGCCCGCCAAACAGGTCATTAGTGTCAGCAGAGGGTTCCCACAGTCGCGGCAATCAGGGACAAGCAAAAGGTGCAGTAAAGGCTCCTGTGCCGCGGGGGAGAGGCATTGCTTCAAGCGTGATCACCACGCCTCCCCCACACTCGTGGCAGCTGCGCTTGGTGAGGTGCCGCCTGGGAGTTGTAGGTTCCCTCCTTTGCGGTGGCGCTGTTCCAGTAGAGGTGGCAGCACTTGCGTATCCCCACAGCAGCCCTACAACAGGGCGTCAGTCCCGGCAGCAGTGTCAGCAGAGGGTTCCCCACAGTTGCGGCAATCAGGGACAAGCAAAAGGTGCAGTAAAGGCAACGATTTCATCAGTGATGTCACTGAGCATGTCATGAGTGATGTAATATGTGACATCATCAGCAGTGCATCACGGTGGCAGGAGCTATAGTTAGGTCTACTAACTAGCGTGAAATCTCCAACTAACTATAATATCCCTGAAACCTATGGTTTATTCAGTGAATTTCTAAGGTTTTTTAAATGCTCATTTCTAACTAAAATGTCCCTGAAACCTATGTTTCTTTCAGATAGATATTACACAGTGGTAAAGTTAAGTCAGAGTTTTCATAAGGAGAGTGTTTTCTGTTTTGCTAATAGCTTTGGCGCTTTTTGATGTATCAGCACAAACCTCTCCAACAGACAAGTTCATCAAGCTCAGCTCTTTCCTAAAAGTGTTTGAGGTGATCCGTCGAGTGTGACCCAGATGAACGGGGCTCAAAACATTGCTTTCCAATGAATAATTTCCAAAAGAAACTTCTGTGATAGATACAGAAAGAAACGATTGAACAGAATCAAACAGGCCAAAAAGTTTGAACTTTACTAAAGGATGCTTCTTTTGATATGGGGTAAATCCATTCAGTCATTTGTTATAATTTTACATTTAAAGAGGTGCCCTGGTGGCCATAGAGGAGATAAAACCAATTGTATATTTGGATTGTTGGACTAAAGAAGTACTACAGGAATCCAGTGTACTGACATTTCTCAAAATACGGCCCTCTGATTGGCATAGGCAACTTTTTTCTCTCAGCAGCCTTTTCGCTACTACAGGATTAGTGGGTTGACAGCCTGTATGTGGTTGCCATAGGGCCTGGCAAGAGGCTATAATCTGCAGGCAACTCTCCGCTGTGCACAGACAGAGGCCGACAATGGGTTAAGTGTAGAGCTTTGCCTGAGGCCTGATCCTGCAGCCAACTGTGCTCAGTGGGGGAGTTTTACGAAGTCATCCTGTGCCCTTTTGCTGACTGATACTGGTGGTAACAGATTTTGACTGACCCTGGGCTCTGCCCAACCAGGCCCAGGGCCAGTGCTATGCTGAAAGAGACACATTAGAATACAGTTACAACAACTACATACACTAGGGTACACAATGGTATGGTGGGGTACCCGTGTGATTGGCATGACCTACTCTATAGGTCCCTAGTATATAATAAGGCAGGGGAATGGAAACTACCTAGAAGTCCCCAGTACCATGGATCATGGCAGTTTAGAGGCCAGCAGCTCTTTTTACACTTGCATGTGTGCAATGCTGAAAACTGGGGTCAATTAAAAACAGCCCTGGGTGCCAGGACTGCTTTTAAAAAGTAAATTGTGCCCACACTCAACTTTGGTGTTTGGGGCACTTACAAATGTATAACCTACAATGGTTTGGCATAATAGGGACCCCCAAGGTCTCCCCTAGGTATCCCAAGAGTGGGGGGTCAGGTATATATAAGGTACACCTTTATAAAAATGAGTTTTGATTTGCCTGGGTAAAGTGAAATTTCACATTTCACTCCCCACATTGTGGTAAAGTTCTGCTCAAATTCGAATGTGATGCTAGGAGCACTGTGGAGGGAGAATCAGCATTATTTCTACAGATTCTGAACCCCTAAAGTCTCCCCTAGTTGCACGTGTGGTGGGGTTCCTGTAGATATAAGGCAAGTACTAATAAAATATGTTTTTGTAAGGCCTGGTGCTGGAAAAATGGTCCAAGTCATTTTTTCGATTGCAAATCCTGTTACATAGGTTAACATGGTAGGAAGTTATTGATTAATAACTCTTCATAGGAGAGGGATAGACATGCCATTCAAAGACTTCCCAGAATGGTATTAAGAAATCCAACAATATCATACTGAACTTCTCCTGAAGTTTACATACAAGAAGTTATAAGACTTTCTTGATTGCAAGTCCAAATTCAGCCTTCCAGTGGTCTGCCCTGACTGGTCAGAGTTAAGTGGATTAGCCAGGCTGCCTTGAAGACGTGACAAGAGCCCCTGGGGTTAACGAGCTCTGCTGGCAGGGCATTGTGCTGTTCCATAGGAATGCCAGGCTAGGGGGAGGAGTAGTATACAATGTTCTTCAAAGAGGAGAGTAGAGACTATTGTCATTTAAAGCTCTGAACTTCCCACCTTAGGAATATGGTAGGATTAAGGAAGCTATAAGCCGATGCAGGGGGAGAGTCTAAGTAAATTAGCGATCCTAGGGGCGTGTTTAGCCAGCACTTACCTCCTTGCTGGAAAATCAGCCATTGTGGATTTGGAAGATTTGATGCACTCTGAGACAAAATAATACCACACTCTACACAATGTGGTCATATCTTGGAGAAGTTACCCTGCTCCAATTGAACAGAAGTGACCTCCTGCCTGACCCAGAGAACTTGTAATAAGTATCTGAGAGGGGCAGAGCCCTCCAGATCTACCACTTGAAACTTACTGAAGCAAGAAGTGCCCTGTTGAGAAGTTTTGCTGTGCAAGAAGTTCTAAGGCCTGACCTCTGAAGACTGCACCATCTGAAACTACAGCCCTGTGGATCATCTTGCGGAACAAGAACTAAAGTTTGGACTCCCTGAAAGCTACAGGTTAAAAGAGCTCATCTGGAACATCACCAACTAAATGGAGAACCATTAGTGGATTTGTAAGGATTTTGTACCAGTGGATTGTAGGAACTGAAGTCCTCAACTTTCAAAGACCATCTTGGAGCTTCCAGACCCTTGGAGTGAGTTTGAGACACTTTGGGACCCCTTGAGGTACTTCAGGAAGAAGTTAAAGAAGTTTGGAGATCTTTGGACCAACTTTGAAAAAAAGCTCCATAGAAGGACCAGCCCAATCTGGCCAGCCAGGACGCGTGCCTTCAACCACGAGCCGGTCAAGCCAACCAGGTTTGTCCCGCTAAAAGCTCCATTGCGCCAACTTCCAGAAATTGACCGGGTCTATAGAAAATCTGAAGCCTGCAATCCCTCACCAGATCTGGCTACATGAGGAGCATCAAGAGACCCCGCCAGAGAAAGCTCCAGGAAAGTTTCTAAGTCCGCTCGTAGAAAAGGTGACCGGGAGCAACCGGGAGCAACCGCGAGAGCCAAGTCTCCTGCCTTCCATTGCGTGCCGTACTGGATTCCAAGGTTGCCCAGCTGAATCAATCTTGAGAAATGTTCTACATCCGTTCCATGGAAGTTGACCGGGACCTTGTCACAAGTCAAGCCGGCAAACCCTCAGCGAATCCGGACTGGCTGAGAGCTTCGAGGGGCCTCGAGGAGAAAATCTCCAGAAAAGTTTCTAAGTGTGAAATTAAAAACTGAGACCGGGACATGCCGCGAGCTGTAGCCGCTCAGGGCTCCATTGCGCTCGGCCTGAAACTTTGACTTTGGCCTGGTCTATCGCGAGCAGGTATCACAATATGGTGCTATAATCTTCTAAGTGCTATATTTTATTAAATCTTTGATAATTCATATCTCCGGTTCCCTACATTGGATTTTTGTTGTTTTGGTGTCATTTTAAAGATAAGAATATTTTGTATTGTTATAAATTGGTGTTGAATTTTTATGTTGTGTCTTAAATATTTACTGAAATGGTGTTTTTAAATGCATTATATACCTGTCTTTGCAGCTAAGCCTGCCTGCTCGCAGCCACGTTACCAAGGGTTGAGTTTAGGAATATTTTTCTAAGACCTATGCTGAGTCCTACAATGTGTTAATGGCCTTTTTGCCAGTGGCAGACCAACATTCGCCCCTACCAATAACCCACATTCCAACAGGGAGTTAGCTGACTCAGATCAAAATAAAAACCGCAAATTAATTTAAAACAAACAAAGGTTAAAGTGACATCATAGTTAGGTGCTGAAATAACACAAAAACGAATGAAAAAACACTGAAATTCAATAGTTATAGTTCACTGAGATAATTATAACTTGCACTCCCGCCATGCAGTGTTAATCACCTCACATATTACATCATTTGTGACATATTAAATGACTACTAGCTTGAACTGAAGCAATCATCAGATAGTCAAATTGCTCTTAATGAATGTTAAAGCTTGCTTACTAAAGTCCCAAAAGTACAACAGTGATTTTGCTTCACTAAAACAGGAGTTTTGTGTCATAGAATGCAAATGGAGGAAGGATCAAGCCCCAACTACAAAACTGGAATATAAACCTTAAATTGAGTGCAAGCTGCTGTGATTAAGGAAGCCAAACTGATCAACCTTCATGTGCCACTTTCATTGACCTAAACCGTCATGCAGCTTCAAACGTTCATTTTATTATTTCCCAAAGTATCTAGCATTCCTGCTCTAATTGAAGAAGAAACTGTCCAAATGCATAATAATATGCGCTGGCATCTTGCTAAAGGGAAAGACTAAAGTGATCTGTTCTGATTTCACACCTCACTGTTCACCAGATATTCCAAGAATAATGTTGGAAGGAAGACCAAACACTTTCCAGACTGTATCCTCAAACGGGTAGCCTTTGTAGTCAGATGCCTTTTCAGACATTCTAAACTGTTCCCTCAAAATAGGGATAGGAGCCACTGTATAGAAAAGGCAATTGTTATACGTTCTTAAGAAAGCCAACACTAGATACCAAATAAAAATTCCAGACAATTTTGATTGCCATGACGTAATGGCCAACTATATAGCTTTAAGAAAATCAAGGGATCCTTGGTACAGCTCAAGTGAACTCCAGGACAGACCCTAGAACTAGGGTAGCCTCTGTCAGTGTATACTGAAAGACCTACTTGCATCAGGAGATAGATAACAGAGATTTAGAATAGCTGATTTTCCACTATCCATTGACAGATGTCAAAAACATTGACCATCCCTTATTACTTGAAAATCCCTCTGATGCAGGCAGTTGAGGGCTTGTTTTGGAGGGTTTTAGATCTTTCTGCTTAAGCAGTTTCCAATCAGTAGCAATGTTTCAGGATGTCCACTCAGTTATCGTGTTCATCCTGACTTCTTTATGTCGCTTCTGCTCTTTGTCTTCTATATATAGCTGCTGAGAACACCCCCTCTTGCATATAAGGCTATATTCTTACATGTATGCTGATGATACCTAACCGATGTTTGGGCTCTTCTGAGTAGTTGGGGATAGTGGTCATTGAGCTCAATCTGTATTGTTTGAATTCTATTTGTGAATTGTACAGAGTTCGATGTTGACAAACATTTTAAAATTAAACCCACTAAGTCTGAGGCTTCACTAACATCCGGAGAGATTTGTACTTGTACTGCATTAACCTGGCTGGATGCAATTGGTTTTAAGCCCCCTCCAGCAAAAACAGTGCAAACCCTGATTCCTAGTATTTTGAACTCCAGGTTGACATGGACGCTAGAGCCTCCACTGTAATACAGTAGCGGCCCATCCCCTGCCAAAGTGGTGAGGCGGCCCAGAAGAGGTAGTAGGAAAATGGAGAGGTTAGGAGGGTTAGGGTAGAAAAAAATAAAGAATAAACAAAAAATAAACTTACCTTAACACCTCCGCCGTCTCCCGCTGCATCGCACTCTTCCTTTTTCTGGGCACAGGCTCCAAGAATGCACTGTGTCCAAGTAGTGGCTGAGCGCTGGCATCTTGTAGTCTGTACCTGCTCTCACCAGCCCCAGCAATTCAGCTTGGGCTCGAGAGAGCTTCACTGTGAATGAGGGTTTGGCCCGCCTGAGGTGGCCGGCCAAAACCTTATGCGCAGTAAAGGGATTGCCCACCACTCCCCCACCAGCAGTGTCATCCCCTGGATCTGCCCCAAGACTCGTCAGAGTCCTAGGGGCGGAGCCTGGGGATTAAAATTAAACAACAATAAAACTGCTTTAAAACCCATTTTATTATTGTTTTATTTGCCGGTCGGGCGGGGGGGTGCGCTCCTCTGCTTTAATGGCTTCTGTGATAGCTATATCTATAAAATTCTCTAATTTATCGAACTTCAGCTTCATGTGCTCTTGGTTAAAGCCTTTATCCAATCATGGGGAAAATAAAAAAGTGATGGGTGAATGACATGAATTATTTCACCGACTGGTAATTACACTGGGCTGTAGTCCATTCCATCGTGCAATTTTAACACAACTCCATGTCCGGACTAATAACCTGGTAAGAAAAGTAGCTAGAGCCATTTCAAAGGCTGCTGTCAAGATCTGGAACTCTCTCTCCCTTCCATGCCTTAGTAAAAGTTAATTGATTCAGTTCTGGGGTATAGTACCAGAGATTCGTGACTTGACAAAGATATTGATTCCTAAATATCGCTGATAAAAATATTGCACCATTAGAGTTAATATTAGAAAATCTGCATCCATTGAAGTGATATTTTTGTTAAAATACTTAAGTCATGATTTTTCAATCTGACAATATTTTTGCTATTGTAACATACACGTGCTGGAACTGTTTCCTCATTTGTAATTTGTAGGGTTTATGTTGTGTTGTGCTGGTGTCAGGCTCTTTAGCAGCACAATGTCTTTGTGTAGGAACACTTTGCAAATCACACATTGCATGACATAACTGTTTAAGTTATAGCCCCACAGAAAATTTTGTGGTAGTGACTGAGAATTTGTGAGTGTTGCTTTTATATTAACCTTCTAGATAGTAATGATTTTGAAATAGAAACTGAAGTTGGATGCCTACTTTTTTATTATGTATTGTTCTAGGTTCCCACTAGTAAGGAATATCTGAGAGGGGACGAGATCGATGATGAGAATGCACATGAATAGTGAGGGCCTAAATAATACTACCAACATAATCAAGGGTAACAGGACTACTGAAATCATTGTTATAGATTCGGATGCCTCGTGTCTTCTCAAGAGGTGGGCTACTAGGTGAATCTAGTATCTGGGGAGGCCAAGTGTGTACACTTGTAGCTGTTTTTATACTAGTCTGGGTCTGTATCCATAGGCGTGTGTACTGGTTTCTTGTTTTAATACTGTCCCGAAATCATTGCCTCTTTTTGAATAAAGTTGAATATTAAAACATCACTATAAATCAATTTGCCACAGAGAGAAATTATTAAGATATACACCGAGTAAAACATTCTTAAAAGATTAGTAAATGTTTAGTGACTTAGAATGAAAAAAAGTGCTATAGTAATTCTTAATAAGATTTCTATAGGATATACACAATTATAGTATCTTCTTCTTACAGGGGAAGAGACAGCTGCTTATCACTTTGGAAACAACCCTGCCATCTACTTTACAAAAGGATGTGCTTTCACACAAAATATTTCAATTCCATCTTAGACATAGGTGGATGATTTGTCCGAATGAACACCAGACAAGTACAAACAGTGATCATGGTATGAGCCACAGTTGAGGATGTTTTTTTTAGCAAGGGAGTTCACTTATAATCAGTTGGGGAGTTAATGTCAGTGTATGCAAGAAGAATGACACATGATAACAGACTATGCCATTGTAAATCATGCATACATCTTTTAAAATACTGACTTTAAAGTTATACACTTAGCCAGAAGAAAAACGTACTTTCAGCCATTCCACCTCGTAAAATTAGATTAATTCCTGAATTGGGCGGGGTACCTCAAATCACGGGATAGGTTTGCCAGTAGCACACTTACTTGATCAAACTTGATGGTCTGAGGGCAGGACATGATATCCTGACAGACACATGCCGGTGTCCCTTTTTCATCTCTCTCACATATCTTTCCTCGTTTGCAGCGGAAGTTCTGGCAAGGATCTATTGCAGAAGTAAAATTAAGATACTGTGAATGTTTCAAAGAATATTGTGGCACCATAAGATCTTCAACAGTTGTCTACCACAATTGCAACAGGGAGCAAATAGGAATTCAGTCTGCTTTTGTTTGGTTGGGAAAATCTGATCAGGACCCATGAAGTTCAATCTATGTTCTACACTATGATGGAACATGAATTAAAATTTTGAATTGATCTCTGTAACAAAAAAAACATTATAGGTACTTGAAGGGTGAGTGCATGTATTCTAACTTTCAATAGTATTGGAGTCAGCAGAAATGTCTGACAAAGTATTGTTATAGAAAGCGAGAAATCGACTCCTGTATGGTTTGCTGAGTCTTCGAATTTTGGGGATTCATATAAAATCCCAGCGGCCATACAATGAACATGTCCACTGATGCATAAAATAGCCATGCCACCAAGCAACCACTTCTAGCGTACAAGTAAGCATTTGTTTACTCTTATAAGTTGGACCTCTCTACAGTTCCTCGTGTAAAATACCAAGGGTCATATTTACTAGGAAACGGCTGGGCTACACTGCATCATTTAAAAAATGCAGGGATGCGCGTACGCAAAAGGATATGGCACACTCCTATGTTTTCCCTTGTGCTGGCGCTAAAAAAAGCTGCCTAGCACCAACACAGAGGGATGATTCCCTGCTGCTCAGGCACATTTGCACCATGTTGCAAGGAGGTCTGCGTTGCAGGGACAATTGTTTATGTGCAGGAAGGCAAACCTTTCTGCACACAAACAATTAATGCCAATGTGCTCCTTCTATATGTGCAGCAGAATGCAGCACACATAGATAGAGCAAAGACGAGGAGAGATAAAAGTAGTTCTCCTTGTTGTGCCAATCTAATGCCTGCTTTTCAGTGGCGTTAGTTTTTGGCGCTGCCTCAGATTTACAGATCCTTGTAAATCTGGGAAAGAGTCAAAAAGCAATGGTTGTTGCAGTGGAACGCCCACAGCAACACCCATGGCACACCCCTTTCACACAGATACCTGTGTGAAATAGTACGATATTTACAAAGCAACATCAAGCCATGCAAAGTGGCTTAATACTGCTTTGTAAATGTGGGGTAGGGCATTGTGACACTGCAGCGTCCTAAAAATGGACACATCGATGGTGCAATGCTCTTGTAAATATGCCCCATAGTGTCCAGTCAATGCTTCATTCCAGAGAATAGAGGTGGGAAAGGCCAAGGACAAGAATGAGGAAATTGGAGTAATGGAATTACCCAATGGTATTCTAATCATTACCTCTTCAACCTTCCTCCTTGTACCCAAACTCATCTTTGAGAACATATACGGGCAAAATACAGCATCAGGAATCAAATTAAAAGAACACCAAATACTCAAGAAATAGTGTCATATTGTAGTGTAGTTCCTATATTCCCAATAGGCTCTGCGCATTGGAATAACATATCCTATAGATTAGTTGTAGGACTGAGGTCGACTAGGTCTCTATCGAATATATTAAACTTAATAGTCAATGCCAGCTAGCTCAGAGGTTACTAGAAACTTTCTCAAATTCACAGTAGGGATTAGTTTCTGACAACCACTTAAACATGACAACTTTGTTTCCCAAGAATAAGAAATATATCTCTAGATCCGCGGAAACAATAGATAAGTATTTCACTCAGTCAATCGTGCATGCTTCGTTTCAACAGTTTGTAGAGAAATAGAGAGACGGGTGTTTTCAATAAAAAGGTTTATTGAACAGTCTTCTTTCTCAAACGAGAGAAGTGAACTACTACAATCGTTATGCAGACTGCAAAGTATAATGCGTACAGCGACAACAATATTATAAAATAATACTGTAAGAGCATTGTATGGTTTCTAAGCCATATAAAAATACATACATACATAAAAAAGACTAAAATACTCAACTGGTGTTTTCTAAAATACACCTACCCCAATATACCTAACCTAAGTCTAGTACACGGTAAGTAGTAAGTAGTGTGTAGCATAGATTAGTATTCTTTGCCAAGAATCTATCCAAAATTTCTCTATGCTCCATACCTTAGTTAGAATGAAGGAGGTCTGGTATCGCTGTCTCGGGACTCGATTTCCCAACACCCTGCAATGGGAGCTTGGAAAAACTGGAGCTGGATTCTCGGTGACAGAAAGGCAGCCTCTCGATCAGTGCATCAGCCAGAGGGTCGGCTTTGTTCGGCATTTGCTGTAGCGAGCTGCGTCGGGCAAGTAGATAGTCGAACTGCTCCGAACTACTGTTGTTTGCTATAGCAAGTGAAGGTATATGTATACCTTGAAGGTGTTAAGGAATGCCATAGTTTGACGTAAAGTCAGGCATAATAAGGTCAGGGAAGAACCCCCTAGGGAATAGTCGTTCTTTGCAAAGTACACGAGTTCTTGTACAAATCAATATTCAAGCAAGGAAAGTTCCCTAACTGCTTAAGCCAATTTTCCAAGAAATCGTTGTGACGTTTGGTACGGGTGGAAGTAGCCATGTCTGTATTTGGTCTGCATGGGCTATGTCTAAATAAGGGCTTGATTTCTATGCCTATATTAGGGCAATGTGAATTGAACCTAAATAAGGGCATGTCAAGTCAAGTCAAGTCATAACATTTATATAGCGCACTACATACCCGGAGGGTTTCAAGGCGCTTAGGAAGGGGAAGAGGATTATTTGTCAAATATCCACGTTTTAAGCTGCTTTCTGAACGCTAGGTGATTCTGGGTGAGGCGAAGGTACGCGGGGAGTGAGTTCCATGTTTTGGCAGCCAGGTATGAGAAGGATCTGCCTCCCATGGTGGTCTTGTTGATGCGAGGTACAGTGGCGAAGGCTTGGCTGGAAGAGCGAAGTTGGCGGGCGGGGGTGTAGAAGGACAGACGAGAGTTGAGGCAATCTGGTCCGATGTCGTAGAGTGATTTGTGTGCGTGGGTAAGCAGTCGGAAAGTAATCCTCTTGTTGATGGGGAAAATTCACTCTGAGCTCTAAACGCCACACAACAATATGTCATGTACTTTAATAAAAAGAGACTTAAAATTATAAAACAAATAATTTAAAATTTTCAGTAGGTATCCAGGGTGGCACTGTGTAAAACCTAATGGTCTAATCATCTGTAATACATATTGTTTCCTAAATTGACTATCAAATATACAGAACAAAACCATGCATTGTATTCTGGGGCGTCTTTGCATCGCATGGGCAGTTTGTCAACTTTATTGACCAATCATTCATATTTGAGAAACTAGTTAATCAATTAAATATATCCCATCTTAAATGAGTCAAAACAAACCTGTGCAGTGAATTTAAACAGTTCTAAGAAAAGGTTGCATATTAAAAGTAGTTAAGATCTGTTGATTTTCTAAAACACTAGATTTGAGGGCTTCAATCATCAATCGAAGACTTTCCAGATGTGTTATTCCTTCCTTTTTAAAGTATTTCTACTAATAGACTCCAGTGTTTCAGGGTTCTCGAAGTATTCAGGGCAGTCAATTTCACAAAAGAAACGCTGTATGTAAGCTGACCACAGGATATTTAAATATAATCTTGATTTGAGACAGTCCCCTATTATCGCTTGATTAAAGCCTGTATGTTCCAATGTCCAAATTGTTTGCCACAGTAAGATCGGTTGTAACTTGATTAAATCAGTGAGGAACAGAGCACCCAATTCGGCGTGGCATACATACACTAATGTACTTTTGGGGGTTGCTAAAAGATATTAAAAACATTCATTTTCTATCAGTAGCTGTACTAAGGAATTTAGCTTCATAGATCGTCATCATTAACTCAGGTGGGTTGTAGCTCAATCGTCTCACGAAGCTTTTGAGGACCATACAAGCCTTGCTAAACCATAGCTTCTTATTAGCAATAGCCTTATTACATGAACTATCCCTATCAAATAAAATCCCCAGGTAGAAGGTGTCAGTAAAACCAACATTTGTATCATTTATTTTTATATCTCAACATGTTCTACTGTTCTTTCCGCACTTCATAATAAAAGTTTTTGTTTCGTTGACTTGGAGGCCAAGTTCCTTCATATAATCAATGAAGTTAGTAAGCAGTGACTGTAGGGCTAGAGGGGCACGAGCCATGAGAACGGCTTCGTCGGCGTAGAGGAGGGCTGGGACGGGGCGCATTCCTGCCTGTGGGAGGTCTTTTGAGGTTGTAACAAGTTCCTCACCCACACTGTTTATATATATAATGACAACAGAGAAGGTGCCATGAGGCACCCCTCTCTCCACACCGAATGTTTCAGTACATTCTCAATTAGCCCCATACCTGATCCTGGCTCTACAACCTGAGTATAAGTCCCTCAAAATGCTAATATTTTGTATCTCCACCCCCATTGCCTTAATTTATGTCCTCAATTTAGCTTGTATAACTCAATCAAAGGCTGATGAATGATCGACGAATGCTAAATAAATCTTCCCCTTTTTAATGTTTACATATTTCCCAAGTAGCATGTTCAAGTTGAGGTTCTGCTCTATTGTCCTAATCCCGGAACAGAAGCCATACTGTAGATCTGACATTATACCATGCTCTTCTGCCTAGTCTTGCAGTCCATTTACAAATATACGGCCTGCTATCTTTACTGAGGAATAGAGCGGGGAGATCGGCCTGAAACATGCTGCATTTAAAAGATCTCCCTTTTCTATAAATTGGAACAATACTTGAATTACACTACGATGGCAAAATAACGGCAAGAAGCACCAATGCGTCTGTTGAAATGCCCATGAATGGCTCCTGATAATTCATTTTATGTTGGCACTCAAGAATATATACTTTAATTTTTTTAATTCTTTTTATTTGAACATCGCTCAGTATACAGTGAATACAGGAAGTAAATGGAGATGATCATCTGATATGCATGCCAGTTAGAGCAGAGAGCGACAAAAGAAAAACATGAGTACATCTATGGAACAGCGTTTATATGTCCAGTAGCATCTCATAGCATACAACAAGTATGCCATCTCAACAGGAGTGTCATCCCCTCCTTCCCATCACTACTTTTAACATTTAACCCACTCAAAAGTTACACCAATTGCCCCACACCTTCTCTCCCTTCTTTGGGCAGCCCCTGCTCCGGTAGACCATCTGTTCCGCTCTCTGGCCCCAGTCCAGGTCAGGCTCAAAGTTTTTGACTCAAGGGGGAGCAGATGTTCCCCACAACCACGCAATATTGCATTTGGCCAACCCCACTGCAACTACCAACCGGATTTCCTGATATTTTGGCCATGACGCCTCTCTTGTTATAGCCAAAAGGAGCCATTTTGTATCCGGAGGAACCTCCAGTGACAGAACCTGGGACATTATCCTAGTTTTATCGGGCACCCCCAAAGGATATGGAAGAAAGTACCCTCCTGGTCACAACTTCAGAGGCAGAGTGGCAAATCCCCCTTCCTGTTTATCAGAGTTGGACTCCAAAGTAGTATGAACTGTGTATGTAGGATTATCAGTTGTACCAGTCTGAACCGTTCACAAATCTCTATCTCTTGTCGACTCTGGAAGGCTTGTGTCCGGATGTTATCGTCTATGCCACCTAAGTCTATTACCCAGGCAAGCCATAATGTCACCTTCGGGTCAAGGGAAATATTGTTCAGCTTTTTGTAGAATATGCAACTCGGTTTATCAATTGTAAGCGGTCTTCAAGTGGTGCCGCCTCTTACAATTACTCCCCTTCTATTATGTGTCTTCGAAGGACCTGACCAAGCTGTAGGTATATATATATATATATATATATATATATATATATATATATATATATATATATATATATATATATATATATTACCTACTGGCGGTCGCCAGTAGGTAGTTATAGTTAGGATTTTTTTCAATGTTAAATCTCAAAATTCTATTTGGAATAACTTTGGCACCGGTTGACGAATCTGCCTGAAAATTTCCTGAAAATGGCCTCGTCGAGCTTCGGTCCTTCCTTGAAAGTTTGGGGGGGATACGTCAAGCGGGGGCCGAGATAAAAGGGGGGTCCCAAAACGCGTTTTCCCCATGTAAATTTCCATAGGGCGGTCGATTTTACTTTTAGCCCGAACGGCTGAATGGATTTCCACCAAACTTGGCAAAATTGAAGGGACTGGTAGCCCGATGTGCCTTTGCTATGTCTCAAGATATGTGCTGCAGTGGATTTTGAGTAATTTAGGTGCCAAAAAATATATATATCTATAGGCGCTCTCCGGTGCGCGCACCGGAGTGCGCTCCAGGCGCGACACGCGACTTGCGCGCAGGAAGCTGATTGGCTCTTGGGTGTCTGTAAACATTCTAAACAGTCTGGAGCGGCCGCCATCTTGTGTCTCGGTAAAATCGAGACACAAGGGGTTTGAAAAAAAAAGGGGCAAATGACCATAAGGGGGAAGAGTAGACCCCCTCTGACCCCCTAGGTTTGATGTAGGGGCTAAAATAGGGTCCTGCGGGGCATTAAATTTTTTATTTTTTTTTTCGTTTTGCGCGGGGGAAGCGCATGGTACGCGCACCGGCGAAGAACGGGGAAAATCCAGGACCATATTTATGAAGGCCTTGCGCTGCCAGTTTTGCGCCTCCTGTGCGTCAATTTTTGTGACGCACCAGCGGTGTAAAAAAATGCGCATTGTTATGCAATATTTAAAAAGTGACGCATCTATCTAGATGCGTCACTTTTTAAATATAGTGCAACGAGGCACATTTTTTTACACTGCTGGTGTGATGCGTCACTTTTCTGTGCGCACTCCTTATGACATTCCAGATGTGTCATATTTAATGTATGACAAATCATGTTGCAAGGAGTTACAGATACATCAGTATTTCTGACATATCTGTAAACATAAAAGTGACGCGAGGCAGGTGCAAGATTTTGACGCAACAGCATCCTAAAAGTGACGCAGAGAAATCTTATAGATTTCAGTACGTCGTTATTACCAAGCTTTTTGCGGGGGAATGCCCCCTCTGCATACATTATACCTGACGCAGATATAATGTGGCGCAGAGTTTTAAAAAGTGACCCATGTACCTAGATGCGTCACTTTTTAAAAATAGCGTCAGGTATAATGCATGCAGAGGGGGTGTTCTCCCGCAAAAAGCTTTGTAATAGCGACGCAGTGAAATCTTTGAGATTTCACTGCGTCACTTTTAGGATGCTGTTGCGTCAAAATCTTGCGCCTGCTTTACAGCAGGTGTTAGACTGACGCAAGACCTTTCACATGGTGCTTTTTCCATGTGAAAGGACACATTACTGGAGTTGCGTCACTTTTGTGACGCACTCCAGCAATGCGTTACTTGGAATGTCATAAGGAGTGCGCACAGAAAAGTGACGCATCGCACCAGTGGTGTAAAAAAATGTGCCTCGTTGCGTTATATTTAAAAAGTGACGTATCTAGGTAGATGGGTCACTTTTTAAAATCAAGCGCCACATTATATCTGCGTGAGGTATAATGCATGCAGAGGGGGTGTTCCCCCGCAAAAAGCTTTGTAATAGCGACGCAGTGAAATGTTTGAGATTTCACTGCGTCACTTTTAGGATGCTGTTGCGTCCTTTAAATATAGTGCAACGTGGCACATTTTATTACACTGCTGGTGTGATGCGTCACTTTTCTGTGCGCACTCCTTATGACATTCCAGATGTGTCATATTTAATGTATGACAAATCATGTTGCAAGGAGTTACAGATACGTCAGTATTTCTGACATATCTGTAAACATGAAAGTGACGCGAGGCAGGCGCAAGATTTTGACGCAACAGCATCCTAAAAGTGACGCAGAGAAATCTCATAGATTTCAGTACGTCGTTATTACCAAGCTTTTTGCGGGGGAATGCCCCCTCTGCATACATTATACCTGATGCAGATATAATGTGGCGCAGAGTTTTAAAAAGTGACCCATGTACCTAGATGCGTCACTTTTTAAAAATAGTGTCAGGTATAATGCATGCAGAGGGGGTGTTCCCCTGCAAAAAGCTTGGTAATAATGACGCAGTGCGTCACTTTTAGGATGCTGTTGCGCCAAAATCTTGCGCCTGCTTCACAGCAAACCTTTCACATGGTGCTTTTTCCATGTGAAAGGACACATTACTGGAGTTGCGTCACTTTTGTGACGCACTCCAGCAATGCGTTACTTTTGTGTTTACAGATACGTCAGAAATACTGACATATCTGTAACTCCTTGCGAATTGATTAGTCATATATTAAATATGACATATCTGGAATGTCATAAGGAGTGCGTCCACAAAAGTGACGCATTGCTGTTTTCACGTAGCGATGCGTCACTTTTCAGAAATGAGGCCTCCAGTTTATTCACTGTGTCATAACTTTCTTTTCTAACACTCACCTTCTTTCATTCCTCCTACTTCACTTCCTTTCACCTCTCATACCTTTCTGTTCTTTTTTACTCATTCTCCTTTCAATTATCAATGCACTATATTTCACTTACTCTTCATTTTTTTAAGAATATAGCTCTTTGATGAGAATTGGAGGTAGTTCTGAAAAGAACTTTTGGTTTTCTTCTTTTAACTGAACAGGAACAAAAACAGGGAATGGAAACTGCTCAACAGGAGCAAAAAGAAAACAAAAAAATTAGGGGTGGGAAGGGCAGCGATGGTTCTCCAATGCTCGAACCATGAGCAGGACACTTTGCTCCCCATAGGTGAGGAGTTGATTGCAGTATCTGCATTTGACGACCCCATGGTTAAATGCAGGTTGTATGTTTGCCACCTGCTCCTGCGATTGCTCTCTCCCAGAAGAAGTTGCTCCTCCGGTTGATATAGAGGCCCCATCTCTGGGAACCTCTTGTGCCAGAGCCCTGACACTTTCCCGGGCAAAATTCTGGGGGTGCCTCCTCTCCACATGGCGAATCATGGTAAAGTTGCCAAAAGAGTACTTTTTTTGGGGGTTACCCCGTGACAGGACCTGTTTGCAGATCCTGCACTCTACTTTTGGTGCATTCACCTTTTTCTGGTCTGCTGGAAACTTAAAAAATTTCCAGATGAAATGCTCTTTGACCTTCGGCTGAGGAGGCTCTTCATCAATGAATTCAGGCTCATCTTCACTGCTGGATGGTCTGGCAGCCATGATTATCCAAGAAATATGCAAGAGCAAAAAGGCAGGTCTTTCAGTCACAAAAGTGAAAGAAGAAGTGAAGGAAATGGGTGGGGATTTCATTAATTGTAAAAAAAAACTGTTAGCAACCAATGAAAAGTGTTATTTTAGGGTCACATGACCCGACGCGTTTACGCTGCGCGCTCCGGAGCACTTCCGGTGTGTTTACGCAGCGCGATCGTAGGCGCTTCCGGGGCGCAAACGTGGCGCAATCGTAGGCACTTTTGCGTGCGTTTATGCGCCGCGAAGGTAGGCGCTTCCGAGGGCACTTACGTTGCGCGCCGAAGTGACGTCATCAAACTTTTACTGAAATGCATAATCATTTTCCTTATTAAAAAAAACGAATTTTATTTGTATGGTACGAAATGTTTTGCATTATTATTAACTTTTCATTCATATTTTTTTTCACGAACGACAGTTGCGCTCTGGGTGCGCTTTCAGATGAACTCACAGAAAAGCTTACCGGAGAGCTTAGCTGAAAGCTTCCCGGAGCGCGCACCCAGAGCGCAAAAGAAAAAAATTATATAAAAAAAAATGAATACTTTAAAAAAAACAGCAAATTGTAAAAAAAAAAAAAGGTTAGAAACTCGATATACAAAGGAATTAGCATTTAAAAAACCTATGAAATTCACTGAAAAAACCATAGGTTTCACACCAGTTATAGTTAGGAATTAGCATTTAAAAAACCTATTAAATTCACTGAAAAAACCATAGGTTTCACACCAGTTATAGTTAGCTGGAAATTTTACTGATATAAAACCATTGAAATTCCCACGTTATAGTTAGATGGACTCACTATAACTTGCGCGTGCAATGCACTGCTGATGATGTCTTAATAAGCCAGTTAACCAATCAATTTTTAAAAACCATCCATTTAGACACTTATTTAAACATTTATTCTTCCATCAACTTTTACATATACATATATAAAATATATTTATTTTTCAGAAAGACACACATTCACTGGATGGTGTCATCAGTGATGTCATGAGTGATGTCACTGACCATGTCATGAGTGATGTAATATGTGACGTCATCAGCAGTGCATTGCACGCGCAAGTTATAGTGAGTCCATCTAACTATAACGTGGGAATTTCAATGGTTTTATATCAGTAAAATTTCCAGCTAACTATAACTGGTGTGAAACCTATGGTTTTTTCAGTGAATTTAATAGGTTTTTTAAATGCTAATTCCTAACTATAACTGGTGTGAAACCTATGGTTTTTTCAGTGAATTTCATATATATATATATATATATATATATATATATATATATATATATATATATATATATATATATATATATTCACAGAAAAAACCATAGGTTATAGACCATATATAGTTAGGAATTTGCATTTACAAAACCTTGAAAATTCACTGAAAAAACCATAGGTTATACACCATATATAGTTAGGGATTAGCATTTAAAAAACCTTATTTTATTTGCACAAAACCATTGAAATTCCATATATAGTTAGTTGCACTAACTATATATCGCGGACCCGCAATCCACTGCTAATGATGTCACATATTACATCATTCATGACATGGTCAGTGACATCACTGATGACATCACTGATGACATCTCAAATGACATCACTGATGACATCACTGATGACAACACCCAGTGACTGTATGTTTCTGTAAAGTTAAAATATGTCTTACATATTGAAGAATGAGTGGATGTATAAGTGTCTGGATGAAGGATTTAGTAGGTGCATGACTGACTGTATGAGAGAATGATTAAATGTGTCTCACTGAGTGCATGGGTTAGTGATTAAAGTGTCTTAATTTGGCAATCATTATTTATGTTCTTCTGTAAACTGCTGCATGTTTAAATCAGTAGCTATATCAGTAACTATATGGGTTATTGAATGGTTGCCCAAGTATTTGTATGGGAGACTGAGTATGTGTGTGGGTGGCTGGGAGGTGTATAACTCTGTGCATAGATGTGTGAGCAGTTGATTCCCTAGGTGTATGGGTTCAAAAGTGCATGTAGAAACAGCTGTATGGACAGTTGACTGTGTGCATGAGTATATTGGTGAGTGAATGGATATCTCAGTTCTACATGTCAAAGTAAGTACATATGTAAAACACACTCCATGTGAGAGTTGACATATATAAATTACTGAACATAAGAGCCAGTGAATGTGAGAGTGGCTGTATGAATCATTGTGAACTTGTATCAAGGATTGTATAAGAGAGTAAATATGTGTTAGTATATGTTTGAATAAGTAAGGTGTGTATAACTGTATAGTTGAGGAAATGGAGGTGTGATTGATTCTTTGCATGACTGACTAGGTGTGTGAGTAACTCCATGGATGTGTGACAGTCTGTGAGTGCCTGTTTACACTGAGTGTATCTAAGGTTATATTAGAGTCTGAAGATGTATTATCACATAAATGATATCATCAGTGATGTAATCAGTAATGTCAAATGAGATGTCAGTGATGTCATCAGTGATGTCATTTGAGATGTCATCAGTGATGTCATCAGTGATGTCATTGACCATGTCATGAATGATGTAATATGTGACATCATTAGCAGTGGATTGCGGGTCCGCGATATATAGTTAGTGCAACTAACTATATATGGAATTTCAATGGTTTTGTGCAAATAAAATAAGGTTTTTTAAATGCTAATCCCTAACTATATATGGTGTATAACCTATGGTTTTTTCAGTGAATTTTCAAGGTTTTGTAAATGCAAATTCCTAACTATATATGGTCTATAACCTATGGTTTTTTCTGTGAATTTCATTGGTTTTTTAAAAGCTAATATCTATAGCTGTAAAATATATTCTTTATTAAGTGACGTATCACGTAGCCCGTGAGACGCCTCATGATGCATCGCATAACCGTGACGTATCGTCTCTGCAGCGCAAACCAAACCCAAAACGTAAGCGCGCCAGAACACGCTTAAAGATATATATATATTTTTTTAACCTTAATTAGACAAAATCCACACGTGCACATATCACAAACGTTCAAAAAACACAATATGTCGGACTCCCGTTACGCGGCCGGTTAGCTGCCCGGTTAACGTACCAGGAAGCACCTTTACCGCGAAAAATCACAATTTTTTTTTTTCACCCCCCAGGGAACTTTAATAGCCCCCTCATCAATCCTAGGGGTTCAGGAGGGGTCTGCCTTACCCCTTTCATTCATTTACACCTTTTTTTTTTCCACCTCTTGTCTCTCGATCCCACAGAGAGACAAGATGGCAGCCGCTCCAGACTGTTTACAATGATAACAGCCAATCAGCTTCTCCTCAGACTCCCGTTACACTGCCGGTTAGCTTCCCGGTTAGCTGCCCGGTTAGCTGCCCAGTTCGCGTACCAAGACGCGTCTCTACGGCGAAAAAATCGGATTTTTTTTTTTTTTTTTTTTGACCCCGCTTGGCTTTATAATATCCCCCTCATCAATCCTAGGGGGTCAGAAGGGGTGTACCTTGCCCTCTTTCCTTCATTTCCCCCTTTGTTTTGGCCTCCTCTTGTCTCTCGATCCTACCGAGAGACAAGATGGCGGCCGCTCCGGACTGTTTACAATGTTGACAGCCAATCAGCTACTCCTCAGACTCCCGTTACACTGCCGGTTAGCTTCCCGGTTAGCTGCCCGGTTAGCTGCCCGGTTCGCGTACCAAGACGCGTCTCTACGGCGAAAAAATCGGATTTTTTTTTTTTGGGCCCCGCGTGGCTCTATAATATCCCCCTCATCAATCCTAGGGGGTCAGAAGGGGTCTACCTTGCCCCCTTTGCTTCATTTCCCCGTTTGTTTTGGCCTCCTCTTGTCTCTCGATCCTACCGAGAGACAAGATGGCGGCCGCTCCGGACTGTTTAGAATGTTGACAGACACCGGAGAGCCAATCAGCTTCGCTTCGCAAAGTTCCGATACGCGAAAAGTTCGCGAACCGGAGCGCTACCCGGAGCGCTGTTACAGATATATATCTTGTTTTAAACGTTAATTTCTCAAAATCCACTGAAGCACATATATTGAGACCTAGCAAAGGCACATCGGGCTAACAGTCCCTACAATTTTGCCAAGTTTCGTGGAAATCCATTCAGCCGTTCGGGCTAAAAGTGAGGCCAACCGCCCTATGGAAATTAACATGGGAAAAACGCGTTTTGGGACCCCCCTTTTTTCTCGGCCCCCCCTTGATGAACCCCCCCCCCAAATTTTCAGGGGCTGCTCAGAAACAAAATGTGCCATTTTCCTGAAAATTTCAGCCAATTCCGTCCACAAACGCCAAAGTTATTAGACATAGAATTTTCAAAAGTTCCATAGAGAAAAAATCCTAACTATATATACCTACTGGCTATCGCCAGTAGGTAATATATATATATATATATATATATATATATATATATATATATATATATATATATATATATATATATATATATATATATATATCACTCCTATTCTGCCAGTTCATACTCCTGTTATAGGATCTCAAACTTCACCAAGGCTTGTTCCCTTCATACTTCACCCAGGTCCTCTATTCCAATCAATTTCCACTTCATGAAGCCCGTCAGACTACCCACCTTTTACAATAACTCGCTAATAGGGTTCAATTGGTGAGCCTGCCTCCCCATCCCAAATAGCCAGTGCCTTCCCTCTATACCCTAACCGCTGTCTGGGTATATATCGGGAGATCTTATTCTCTAAACACTATGGTGAAGAACTGTCACATGGCCTCTCTGTTAACTCTGGCTCCCTAAAATCGGCAAACAACCAGTCATTGACTGCCACCAGTTGTGCCACCCAATAGTATTTACGTATGTTTTGAACTGCCAACCTTCCGTCATAGACCCCCTCTGGAGCTTGCACAACGCCATGTGTGAGCTGCTTCTATTCCATAGAAGGAGATGGGTTTCTTTTCGCATTCGCATTTGTGTAGTAATTGTGTAGTATTTGTTTCGTCACTGTTGCTCCCCTGTGTTCCGCCAGACTTCTGCCCTTCTGTGCGCCCAGATTGTTTCCTTGCCCCTCCGCCGTCTGTGCCGCTGCCCCACCCCGCTCCCTGCCGCTGCTCCCCCGCGGCCCCACCCCCGCTCCCTCCAGCATCACCGCACCGCTCCCCCTCCACTCGCCACCCCGCTCCCGCCTCCCAGCTGCTCCTCCATCCCTCAAGGGTACTTAAGGCGAGGCTCACGGGGCTGGGAGCTGTGACCTGACCTGATCTGGTCAGACCTGGTCGCTCCTCCCGCCGCGTGGCCCACCCCGAGTGTGCCCGGTCTCCTCCTGCCGCCGCCGCTGCCAAGTACAATATCTGCCCTGATTGGTTTTGGCCCCCTGCTCTTTGCCTGTTGCCTGTTCTTATCTGTGCCTGCTTCGTGATTTTTGCATTTGTGTAGTAATTGTGTAATATTTGTTTCGTCACTGTCGCTCCCCTGTGTTCCGCCAGACTTCTGCCCTTCTGTGTGCCCAGATTGTTTCCCTGCCCCTCCGCCGTCTGTGCCGCTGCCCCACCCCGCTCCCTGCCGCTGCTCCCCCGCGGCCCCAACCCCGCTCCCTCCAGCATCACCGCACCGCTCCCCCCCCACTCGCCACCCCGCTCCCGCCTCCCAGCTGCTCCTCCCTCCCTCAAGGGTACTTAAGGCGAGGCTCACGGGGCTGGGAGCTGTGACCTGACCTGACCTGGTCAGACCCGGTCGCTCCTCCCGCCATGTGGCCCACCCCGAAAGTGCCCGGTCTCCTCCTGCCGCCGCTGCCGCTGCCAAGTACAGTATCTGCCCTGATTGGTTTTGGCCCCCTGCTCTTTGCCTGTTGCCTGTTTATATCTGTGCCTGCTTCGTGATTTTCGTATTTGTGTAGTAATTGTGTAGTATTTGTTTCGTCACTGTGCTTCCCTGTATTCCGTCAGACTTCTGCCCTTCTGTGTGCCCAGATTGTTTCCCTGCCCCTCCGCCGTCTGTGCCGCTGCCCCACCCCGCTCCCTGCCGCTGCTACCCGCGGCCCCACCCCCGCTCCCTCCAGCATCACCGCACCGCTCCCCCCCCACTCGCCACCATGCTCCCGCCTCCCAGCTGCTCCTCCCTCGCTCCGCCTCCCCCACTCTCCATTTATGGCAAAGTACATGGGTACGCGCAGCGTTGGCGCGCAGCGGGCGCGCCGAAGGTAAGCCTGTCTGTGCCCGTCCGCCCCTGGACCGCTCCCAGCGCCAGACCGCCTGGCCCCCGCAGATGCCAGCCCACCCGCCGGACCTACGACGCCGCCTCTCTCAACGCACTCAACACCGGCCGGATCCCCGGCTGCCTCTGAGCCACCCCAGGACGCACCCACAGACCCTTCACCTGCCAATCCTGCAAGTTCTCCTGCATCCGGACCTGCACCACACCTGCCAAGCCGACCCCCAGCAGCAACCACCTGAAGTGCATCCTGCTCAACACCCGCTCCATCCACAGACACGCCGTCGAACTCTGGAACCTCCTCGACTCCACATCTCCAGACGTCGCCTTCCTCACGGAAACATGGACGAATGCCTCCTCAGCGCCCGACATCGCCATCGCCATCCCGGACGGGTACAAGATCACCAGGAGGGACCCCATCAACCAGACCGGAGGAGGCATCACCATCGTCCACAAGAACACCATCCGCATCACAACCAACTCCGACGACACCCTCACAGCCGCCGAACACCTACACTTCCAGATACACACCGACCCCAAGACCACCCTCAGAGGCACCCTCATCTACAGACCGCCGGGACCACGCACACGAATCAGCGAAGACATCGCCGACTCCATCAGCCCGCACGCTCTCCCCTCCGCTGACTACATCCTCCTAGGGGACCTCAACTTCCACCTAGAGAACAACAACGACTGCAACACCACCACCCTGCTGGACAACCTCGCCAACCTCGGACTCAAGCAACTGGTGACCACCCCCACCCACTACGCCGGCCACACGCTTGACCCTGTCTTCTCATCCAGCAAGGACATCTCCTTCAGCCACACCACCGGTCTCCACTGGACAGACCACATCTGCATCCACTTCAGCTTCAGAAGGACCACCACTCACCACCACCCGCAACAGGTCCCCCGCAGAAACTGGAACAAGATCACCACCGACCAGCTCGCCACATCCCTGAGCCAGAACCCTCCCGCCAGCTCAACAAACCCCTACCAAGCCGCCAACAACCTCACACAGTGGATCACCAACTGCGCAGACGACCTCGCTCCACTGAAGACCCACAACGTCAGACCCGGCAACAAGAAAGCATCCTGTTTCACCGACGAACTCAAGAGCTCCAAGAAGAACTGCCGGGCCCTCGAGAAAGCCTGGTGCACAAACCCAACTACAGACAACATGACCACCCTCAAGCACGCCACCCGAAAATACCACCAGCTGATCCACACCACCAAGAAAACCCCATTCAAGGAACGACTAGACAACAATGCCCACAACAGCAAGGAACTCTTCAACATCGTCAAAGAGCTCTCGAACCCTAGCGCCGGAAACAACGACATCACTCCCTCGCAAGACCTCTGCAACTCGCTCGCCTCGTTCTTCCACAGCAAGATCGCAGACATACACAACAGTTTCAGCACACAGCCGACGCACCCTACGACCGTACCAACGCCCCCCACCACCACCCTCCGCGCCTGGACCCTGGTCAACACCGAAGACACCATTCGCAAGATGAACTCCATCCACTCCGGATCACCAACCGACCCCTGCCCTCACCATGTCTTCAACAAGGCCGACTCAGTCATCGCACCCCATCTACGGGACATCATCAACGCCTCCTTCGACACCGCCACCTTCCCAGAGAGCTGGAAGCACGCCGAACTCAGCGCCCTACTGAAGAAACCATCAGCGGACCCCACCGACCTCAAAAACTACCGCCCCATCTCGCTCCTTCCTTTTCCTGCCAAAGTCATTGAGAAGACAAAGTCATTGCAGCCACCGACGACATCCGAGCCCTGCTCGACAACGGGGAAACAGCGGCCCTCATCCTCTAGGACCTCTCCGCGGCGTTCGACACGGTCTGCCACCGCACCCTAGTGCAGCGCCTCAACAACATCGGAATCCAGGAGAAGGCACTGGAGTGGATCATCTCCTTCCTCGCCGGAAGAACACAGAGAGTCTGCCTCCCTCCGTTCAGATCCTAGGCAACCGAAGTCATCTGCGGCGTACCACAAGGATCATCACCCCTTGCGGGCATCGCACGCCAACACAACCTCAACATTATCTCCTATGCCGACGACACCCAGCTGATCCTCTCCCTCACCAACGACCCCGCCACTGCCAGAACCTACCTACACGAAGGGATGAAAGACGTAGCCGAGTGGATGATGAACAGCCGCCTGAAACTGAACTCAGATAAGACAGAAGTCCTCATCCTGGGATCTTCACCCTCCGCCTGGGACGACTCCTGGTGGCCCCCTGCCCTGGGCAGCGCACCCAAACCAACAGACCACTCACGCAACCTGGGCTTCATCCTGGACTCCTCCCTCTCCATGACCAGACAAGTCAACGCTGTCTCCTCGTCATGCTTCAACATCCTACGCATGCTACGTAAGATCTTCCGGTGGATCCCCACCGAAACCAGGAAGACGGTCACCCAGGCCCTCGTCACCAGCCGACTGGACTACGGCAACTCCCTCTACGCCGGAACCACAGCCAAACTTCAGAAAAGACTCCAGCGCATTCAGAACGCCTCAGCACGACTCATCCTGGACATTCCCCGACACAGCCACATCTCTGAACACCTGAGAAACCTGCACTGGCTCCCCGTCAGCAAGATAATCACGTTCCGACTCCTCACCCACGCACACAAAGCTCTCCACAACCAAGGCCCAAGATACTTCAACAACCGCCTGACCTTCTACACTCCCATCCGCCAGCTACGATCGACCAGTCACGCCCTCGCCGCCGTCCCCCGCATCCGAAGAGCCACAAAGGGAGGAAGATCCTTCTCCTACCTGGCTGCCAAGACGTGGAACTCCCTCCCCATCCACCTCCGACTGACCCAAGACCACCTCTCCTTCAGGAAGCAACTCAAGACCTGGCTGTTCGAGCAGTAGCGGACCCCCCTCCCCCAAGCGCCTTGAGACCCTCCGGGTGAGTAGAGCGCTATACAAATGCTTTGATTGATTGATTGATTGGCCAATCTTTCGGAAGAACTTCGGGGATCTTAAAGGAGGGATCCAGAAGGATATGAAGCACATACAGAAAGCGTGGGGAGGTCATCATTTTACGGAGATCCACTCCGAGTGCTACCTCCCTACAGAGTCTGTTGACCTGGGGGAGTAAATTCTGTCGCAGAAATTATTGTGGGTTGCGAGTAACATAGATCCCAAGGTGTTAGAAACCTCTAGTGCCAGCAGCACCATGCAGTCGGAAGGGACTCTCTGGATTCTACCTGTCAATAGCCTGAGTGTCTCCCAAAGATCTCAAAGACCTGCAAGATTCTGACTATGGGATGGGTAGGTTGAGATGTGCTCCTCCCAGTCTCCATCGTGACTGACTCCCTGTTTAAGTGCATCCTGACAGATCCATGTCGCAAGCGGGGTGTGGTCTAAATTGAATATCATTGGGAGAGAGCACATGCCTGTCTTGTACACGTATGCAGAGCGAAGCTGGAGATTACAAAATTTAAACCCAAAGCACAACCTGGTCAAAGTAGCAAAGATATAGTTCCACACGATGCTATCAAATGCTATTTTGGTATCTAATGCCATGAGTGCTGCCTGGTCTGATTGAGATAGCTTAGTCATAGGTAACACTCCATAGAGGCACTGCAGATTGAGACGAGTGCTCCTATACAGCTTGTAACCTGACCGGTCAGGTTGTATACTGAGGTAATAATTTTGCATATCCTGGTTGCCAGGACCTCCGCCAGTACTTTGGCTTCCACATTTAATAAAGTTTTGGGCCTATAGGATCCACAGTATGTCAGCGGTTTGCCTTTCTTTTGCTTGATAAAGATAATGCCAATTTGTTCATCTTTAGGGATACTGCCACCCTCGCAAGCGGAATGGAACATGACAAATATTTGTTCAGCAATTTTATCTGCCATACTCGTGTATAATTCGATTGGTAGGCCATTGGGCCAACACTATTCTCAGATTGGAGGTCTTGTATTGCCAGCATCAGCTCAGTTGCTGTCAAGTCTGCTTCTGGAGCCCCTTGAGCTTAGTCTCTAAGTGTCTGTAGATCAATGTCTTTCAGAAAGTCAACACAGTCTGCATCAGTCATCGTCATCAGAGAGGAATTGATCCCTTCATAATAGGTGGTAAAAGGGTCAGCAATGGCGGTATTGACTGCTCGTCTTTAGCCGCTTATAGTACCCAAGTGTGGTTTTTGTCCCTCCTATCGAGCCATGCCAACAGCTTTCTGGCCTTGCCTCCTATATCATACAGCCTGCATTGTGTCACCAGTGCGTGGCTACATGCACCATCTTCTTCCAGCACATGACGGTCATCCTTTGGAAGTGAAGCAGGTGGCAAAGGTTTGCAGTCCTTTGTCCCAGTGCCTTGGCCTCCAGGGACATAATATCATGCTTAAGGGATTCACATTTGAGTTTGTTCTCCTTTTTCTTTCCCTCTATCAGGGCCTGGGCCTAACTGCACTTGATTGCTTTGAATGCCTCCCAAAGACACATGCTGAGTTCACAGTCCCCTTATTTTCTTTAAAGTAGGTACCTGCCCCTTCCCTGAGTTTCTCTCTAATGTCTCTATATCACGCAGGTTCCATGTGTCTATCTTGGGGGCCAGTGTGAAATCTCGAACTGCTCAGGAAACCCCCCCCCACCAGAGAATGGTTGGATATCCCCTGCACTTGATGTGTTGCAGCTCAAATTTTGCCAACATGTATTTGGTGAGTAAAAATCTTGTTGCTACAGGAGAAAGTACTATGTGCTGCCGAGGAGTACATGTACTGTTGTTGCTGCGGGTTATGAGCGTGCCATAAATAAGGCACTCCCATCGCTTCTAGAAGGGGCCGCAAGGGTCCTGACTCATACTATGTGGTAGCCTTGCTCATTCTATCAATCCCAGGCTCAATTACTGCATTCTTGTCCCCTCTCAGTATAAGAATCCCAGGAGGCATCTCTAAGATTAGGGCACTAATGTCCGGAAGGGTCATTGCATGGAGTGTTGTGGAATGTATGAAGAGCAGATGTTGAGTGTAAGGCCCTTCCAGTATCCAGACAGAGCCATATAGCGACCAAGAGGGTCAAGCCATGTGGGGTGAAGGATAAACAGTTCTGCTTTTTCAATTAGAATGTCTGCTCTTCTTGAGTCTTCCTTGTAACCTGCATGTGCCAGCAGAATGTAGCCAAACCTGTCTAATGCCTTATACTGGTTACCACAAAGATGCACTTCCCGCATCAACACTAGGTCTGGGGCAATACAACACAGGTATTGGAGAACACTTGTGCACCTAATTTTGCTACCCAAACCATTATTATTACATGCCCATATGTTCAGATCTCGCTGTGTGTGTACTTCCATAGGCATAACTATAATGTGTATATAGGTCTTGGTACACTCGGGAGATCCCATGACCAAGCTTTACGCCTCCGCAGCCCACAAGTTTGTTCTGCTTTGCCCAGCTCCCCGGTACATGAGAAATCGCTAGAACAACAACAAATTGCAAATTGAAAAGAGTTGACCCAAACCTAAAAACATCCCTGACTCTGCTATCCTGCAAGTCTTAAACTACCCACCACCCCAACTTGCAGAGTGCCTGTTGCCCCAAAGAAAGCATCAACTACAGTGGTTGTCTAGGGCCGCTTACCAAGTTTAGTCAGGAGGTGTGAATGAATGTGGGTATCCCCAACAACATATGTGAAAATAGTGTGGCTCTGGTTAATCAACTTCTCTCCTTGTCCATCCGCCCCTCCCAGAATGTCCCCATCCCAATCCATCCCCCGCTCCTGGGAGAAACACACCCCTCCATCTGGGGCTTCCCTCAGTAGAATACACTTCTTCACATCTCAGAATCACTCTAAAGGTAGATTGCAGTCCCCCCATACATATTATCATCAAACTGTTTCACTAATACATACCCCATAGGGGTCAGTTCTCACATGTCCATGCGATCATCTCGACTCTGCTGTATTTCTGGGGATGCAGAGTGCCATGGTTGCCAGAACCAAGCTCTGGGGAGGTGAAATGCCATGCCTTGCCCTCTGCCACCACTCACAGTCTAGTCCGGTACAACATCATGTACCTTAGATCTTTGGCTCTAAGAGCTTTCATGACCTCATCAAAGTTCCACCTGTGTCGTTGTACTTTAGAGTAAAGTCTGGAAAAAATCGAGCAACTGTGTAATTTCGAAATGGAGGTAGCCCTAGGAACAGGCTGCTTGGAGGATCACATCCCAAGCCTTGATGTTAAATATCCTAGCTATAATGATATGAGGAGGAGCGTCTGGTCGTGGGGCCGGGGGGGGGTCCAGGAGATCTATCAACTCTTGCTATTGAAAAAAAGTTGGACAGTCGCTTGAGGATAAGAGTGTTTAAGATGAGGTCCTCTAAAAAGAGATTGATGCTGTGTCCCTCTGCCCCTTTAGGGACCCCCACCAACCAAATGTTATTGAGCTTGGCTCTCCCATCTTGGTCTTCCAGTTTAGCAGCAACAAAAGCATTCTGTTTCATTATGTTCTGAACTTGCTCCTCAAGTATTTTGGTTGTTGGCGCAAATCAGTTGATTTGCAACTCCCCTACCATGACCTTTTCTGAAATTTTCCTAAAGTCTCCTCTTAAAATACGTACATCTACTGGTACAGCATCTAGGTTGGGCTTGATAGTGACCCTCAGATCTTGAATGGTGGCCATGATTTCATATAACAAGTTTAGTCACCCCTATCCACTCTTCCTGGTGACCCATCATGAATCATTATTATTACTGCATATTTGTCCAGATTATTGGCCTGTGTGGGTTCAGGGTGTCTGTTCTTCGCCATGACCACAAGCCCACTAAGCTATGAGTCTTCCTTATATTGGTTAGCATGCCTGTGTTATAGACCACTTGCAGGTTTAACAGGCCTTTCAGACAGCAGCCATGTGGCTTCCACTGGAGTGCCTTCCATCACAACTACAGAGCCAGGCTGTGCCATGTACTGAAGGCAGGCTGCTGGGTGGTTTACGAGATTCTGATTGTGTCCCAGGGGTCCGAGGAGAGAGAGGTCGCAGACCTGGCTCTACTGACCTTCCTCAGACAGTGTCCTCTGCCTTGGGCTCCAAGGATCCAGAGCCCCATGCCTTCTGGGTTGTGCCTTGCCCCCGGGGAGGGGGAAGTAGATTGAGTATTCCTCTGAACGTATTAGAGTAACTGCCACTGGCCAGCAGACGTGAGGAACTTCCACAGGTCACTCAACTGCTCATCCATGAGGGCCAATCCTCCCTGTCATGTCACTGTCACCACTCATGTCGCCGCTCATCCCTGCACCTGCCCAGGCCAGGAGCCACAGCATCAGGAGAGGGCTTGCTGTCTCCCTGGGAACCCAAGTACCAGCACCACAGATGAAGTCCCGACTTAGGGGATCTAAAGGCATAATGGGGCTGCCCGACTCCTGGAACAGTCTCCCCTTCAAGTCTCCTTTTGTGCCTTGACCGTTTTGCGCCTTGGTGGAGGAGGGTGCCAGGACACACTGCCAATGCCATAAGCTATGGGCCAGAGCAGGCCTGCAGTCCGAGGGGGGCTGCTACAGCCCTCAGCGCACATCTGTGTCACAGGCTCCCGCTGGGGAAGGGGATAAATCACTGCCAGGCTGCTTTCCTTAACCGTGGCCTGCTTCCCTCCAAAACTATGGGTGCTTCTCCCTGTTGGACTTGGCCCTTCTGGCAGGTTCACCCCTAATCTTTTTGCTTTTATTATATGATCTGTGTTGATGATTTTCTGGTCTCTGCACACTTTTTCCCTGTGTCCCAAAGTAAAGTGCGTGCATGTAGTTAGGCTGGCCTGCTCTCCCATAGGAATGCACGGGGAATGTGTGTGTCCCTGGTAGTTCCTGATGCGTGGGGAGTGCAGGCTCGAATTTGGTATGTGCGAACCTGTGAGAGTGAATGCTTCGCAATGATGTATGTGGCATGAGTGTGTCTTGTGCGGAAGTGCCACTTCTAGGAGTTGGCATATTAGTGTACAATATGCCTAGCATGTGATTGGCTGGAGCTGGCTGGTGAGCCTGGCTCCAGGAAGGCTGGATGGGTGTGCCCGGTGGTGAGTGTGAGATTAGCATGTTGATGGCTGGGGAGGGCTGCACCTGGTTCCTGATGGGGCTGGACTTTCCCCACACAATGCTGGCTCCGCCCCCTGTGGTGTGGCTGATGACCCTAGCCCTGCTAGTGAATGAAATGGGTGGTTGAGCCATCAAGGGTGCTCCAAAACCAGCTGCGACTGGTTTCTCCCCCACCCTGCACCTACAGACAAAGGATTTAGTGGTACAGGAAGGGGCTGTGTCCCCATACAATTTGTTCTGCTTTTGGATCCCAGCTGAGGGGGCTGCTGCTGTTGCTGGGGCCAGGAGGACTGCCACTTGGATTGTCTCCCTGCCTGTAGACCAACTGAGCTGGCTCTGGGCCCAGCCTTGCCCCCCTGCCTGCCTAAGGACTTTGCTGGACACTTTTGCCTCTATAGCGCCTGGGGGCGCTTTTCCTTGCCCCTGGGAGCGCTTTTCTGCTTCCAGCGCTTAAAAGCGCTTTATTTTTACTGCCTAGCGCCTGGGAGCGCTTTTTCCTTACTGCTAGCGCTGCTAGCGCTTTGTTGACCAGCTGGTGCCCACCCGGCGTTTGCTCAGGATCGCTGAGCCCTTCGAGTGCCCACCTCGGAGTAATTGTTTATTTTAAACAAGCCGGTGCCCACCCGGCATTGCCCCATGTTCGCACCGCCGAGGAGAAGCCAGAAGGAGCCGCCAGAGTCATAGCCAGGCCGCGCTGGGATTGGCCCAGCCGGCCGAGCCTCCCGACGTGTCATCCGGGGAGGAGGAAGTAGCAGGAAGCAGCCTGCATTGCCGTCCCGAGGCTCCCGAGCAAAGGGAGAGCCCCGGGGTAAAGCAACAGAGGCGCGGCCGCCAGCGAGGCTCCCCGTCCAGGAGGGAGAGCCCCGCAGCCCTTGAGCAGCTGCCGCCCCGAGACCGGAGAGCCCCGTGTCCAGGAAAAAAGAGCCGCCAGCGGAGCCCGGTGAGTGTTGGGCTGGGGGAGAGCTCTCGTGCTAGAAAGAGGCGTAGAGTGCGCCGGGTGTGTAGAGGGGCCCCATCTGGTCAGAGGGCCGCTCCAACTATCCCCCCAGTGAAGCTCAGGGGCTAATCTTGCGTTCGGGCCCCCCGAGAGGGGCTCCTACATTACCTTGGGCATTTTTGTATTCACGAGCCTGCGAGGCTCGAGGCGCCATTCTGTGTTGCTGAGTACCCCGTGAGGGACTCCCACAACGCCCGCATTTGTTCTTTGAGCCCGAGAGGCTCACAGCGCCATTTGTACTTTCGAGCCCACGAGGCTCCAAGCCTACAGTTGTTCTGTGAGCCCAGAAAGGCTCCCGGTGCCATATTTGTTTAGAACCCAGAGAGGCTCTTGGGGGGACACAGGCAGTTGGTTAGAGCCCCGTGGCTCCCACGCTGTGTTGCCCTCACCTGTGTTCTTGAGCCCACAAGGCTCCAACGTTGGCCATCATTGATTTACAACTATCCAGCACTTAGTGGACAGTTGCTACGTTTAGGCTTGTGTTCTGTGCTGCCTGCGCAGCCTACCCTGACATTTGGACTCAGGGCATTTCAGCCCTTTGCGAGGCCAGTTGGCCTGAGGGACAGTTCTAGTGTTGTGCTACATGCACCCTGCGCATTGTGATTTACTTGCTTATGTGATTCCTGCGCAAATGTTTTACCTGCACCTCTGAATGTGTTTTAATGCCTCACGTGCAATGTGTTTATGTTATTACCTTTGCTAAAAGTGACCTGCTTAGGTGATTGTTTATGTTTTATCCCCTTTGCTAAAAGTGACCTGCTTAGAGGATTGTTTATGTTTTATTACCTTTGCTAAATGTGACCTGCTTAGGTGATTGTTTAGGTTTCCTTCCCTTTGCTAAAAGTGACCTGCTTAGGTGAGGATTTTCCTTCTATAGGTCCTGATGATAAGGTCCTAGTTCCCTGCCTGATTTTTTCTACAGTGTTTAGGGTTGCGTAGGAGGTATTTACCCTTTACCAGTGATTACTGGTTGTGTGCTACATTTACTTTTTTGGTGCTACAGTCATTATATGTTTATGTGCTAAGTGTTATACCTACAAGTATTATTTCTAAAAAGTGCCTACCCCCGACAGTGGTCTATGTGGCCCCGTCCAGTACATAATCCCTTGTAAATTCTGCCCGTGCCTGATGACACATTGTAAAGTGTGTGTGTTATCTCATGTGTTTTTGCTATAATACAAAGGCTATTTTTTATATAACCTTGTGTGGAGTTTCCTTTGTGGTGGGCCCTGGGTGTTGTTGCTGGGTGCGCGCGCAAACGCTTTACACATCGCCTCCGAGATTAGCCTTGCTGCTCGCGTCACGTTACCTAGAGGGTGAGCAGGGGTTATCTTGGTGTGTAACTCCCTTGCCCTGACCTTAGACATGGTGATCTCTGACTGACTTTGGAGTGAGCCTTGGCCAGCCGGGGAGCCCGTGTCTAACACTCCCTAACTGCTGTTCTCCTGATTTTAGACCCCTGGTACTGCAGTGTTTTGCTGCTGTGTCATGGCCCAGTCCAGTGAGTCAGGGCCACCACACCGGGATCAGGCCAGGTGTCTTTGTGCAGCCGACCCAGCAGGGCGGCAGATGGTGGCCCTTCAGAAATGCCTGTGCTTTGGGGCTTAGTGATTTGCGTCCATCCTTGCCCGTCCACACTCTTAAATAGGATCAGCCTGCTCTACGAACAGAGGAAGTGAATTCAAGGGCGCGGCTAGAAATCCCGCTGCCTCATCCCCGGGCTGTCCCTCCACTGTCTGCCATTTCTGAAGTCCCGCACTTCCCAAGGAAATCACTTACCCTCTGGTCGCCGGGCCCACAGCTCACCCATATTCCCCGACAGGCAGCCAGGCACAGTAGAGTCCTCTGCAAGTGTCAGATGGCTAGGCACAAAACAGATGATTAGGCCATTTTGAGGGGGACTTCACCTACAGTTAGGGAGCCATCTCAATTTGCAGCCATCTTGGCTAGTGGCTAGCCACACCCTCCCACTCCTGATAATTGTTAACTGGCTTGACTAGGGATAATGAAAGATTTCATCCACCTAAAGTCACAAACAAGTATTTACAACAATGCACAGAAGCTGTGTGTTCTAAAAATATAACAACTACCCACAAACATCTAAGGAATATGTGGCTTCCTCTTCCAGAGACACAGGATTTGAGTTAAAAACTGGATGAAACACCTCCAAATGTATGTGAAATATATTGATAACCTAGGAAGACAATCTATGTCTGTCCGAAGAAAGATATGGTCAGAGAAGACTCTCAGATAAGGAGGCTGGATGACCAGCAACCCCAACCATCTTCCAGAGGAGATAACCATCAAAAACAATGTTTTGAAAGTCAACAGCTTAAGTGAAACTTCTGCAAAGACTCAAATGGAGATGACTGAAGTGCAGATAGTACAAGATATAAGTCCCGGGGAAGAGCACCCTTACAACTGGGTGGCAGTCTAACAAGAAACTCACAAGGATGCAAGAAAACAGAGATTCTGTAGTCTGCCTATTTCCCAGGTGTTATTTAAGAGCTGGCATTGCATTCCATTGGACTCTAAGAGTAGCAGGCGACGACAGTGCATGAAACCGAAGTGTAAGATTAACAATATGTCACACTCCCGGAGAAAAGTTGCATTATTCTTACACAATTTATGAAAATGTGGCTCAGTGTTGGCCATCACTTTCCCTGAAGACAATTGCTTTAATGCTTAAATAGTGCAAGCTACTCTCTCCGAGAGGCATAGAGCTTTGACTACCCTCTTCTCAATCTTCAAACCATGAGATACGATCTTTGCAGACATATCAACTTGAAGAGAGTTTACGAAGAGGAGGTGAGTAACCTGGAATAATCTACTCCGAGTCAGATGGCATCTGGAGAAAGAATAGAAACCAAAGCCTCCTAGACTACTTACCAGCCACTAGAAGCATATCTGTCATCTGATTCAACATACGAGACAACAATCTTAGTGTGGAAATCACCTTTGCAACTGGGAAAGAACAAACCACCAACACATTGCCTGTGCAATTTCCAACAAGACAGGAGATTTGCTCTTGTGCTGATGAGATGACAATTCCCACTGCTATAGAATAAGTCTCAATCCACAACTCAAATTCAAGCAAACCCCCAGGAATGACAAACACTGCTGAGGCCATGTCTCTCAACATTTTCATCTATCTCCTTGCTGAAGCTGACTGTCTGGGCAGGAGAAATGGAATGGTCTGCTGATAATGGCAATGCCCCAATGTCTTTCTGATTTATTGCTCCAACAAACTGAAGATCTTGAACAGGAGCATCCAGAAATTGGCATGGTCAATTTGAAAACCTAGAGATTCCAATGGCAGACATCTTGACTGAAGAAAGCTGAAAGGTCTCTGATTTTGTCTTTGCATGAATGAGCCAGTCATCCAGATATAGATGAAGATTGATTTCCTGATCATGGAGAACTTTTTCCACAGCAGCCAGAAATGTGGAGAAAACTACTGAGACAGATTTCACGGAGAAAGTGAAGACTTTGAATTGATAATGCTCTGACAGAACTGCAAACCAAATTAACTTCCAGGTTCTGAGTTGACAGGAAGCGCCCTAGAGGTATCAAGAGAATAATTTTCTGCAGTGTTCATCTTGAAGTGAATTGTCTGGAGGAATGGATTTGCTCCTTTCAGATTGATTACAAATCTGAAACTTCCAGAGATATTTGGTATCAGAAAAAAATGGACTAGGTCCAGAAACGCCACTCCCCTTGAGGTACTGCTGAAATTGGCTTTTCTCCAATAGAACCTTTATCGTTTCCCCCAGAGCATCCTGCTTGATTTTAGCTGAGGGCCAAGGAGTTTTTATAACCATAAGTGCAAACAAGATACCGCCCAATGTACTTAGAAGAAATCAGGGACAATGTCAATATCAAAGAAACAATGAATCAGTGTACACGTAGATTGTAAAGATAGATAACAGTAAAATGTCAAACTTGGGTGATGTCGATTCCATCTCAAATGGAGCATAATCCAATAAACAGCTTAGATTAAAGGATATTTAAAAAACCCAATGAAGATAAAAAACATACTTAGTATATCTATTTCCACAGAAGGAATCTTTATCAACAAAATTATGAAATGCCCAAACCATGATCACACAGTGCAGAAAAAAGTGAACAGGTGACAAGTGTGTATACATAAAAAGACTCATGACACTTGACTCCTGGGGATATTTTATAGTTGAGTGTCAATAGAGTCTATGTATAGTCTGTTATTGATGGTGTTGTTTCAAACTCCAGAGTTGCTAATAGGTCATCATCAGGACAACAGGTGTTAGTTGAGCACTGGATTGAAGAATAAATAAGTAACTAGATAATGAGAAAGGAAAATTGTGGTTCGTAGTGAACATCAAAAACAAGGACAGAAGCATATCAAAAAAGCTTTCAAGGGCTAAGGCTCCTAGAGGTAGGTTGGGAATGACAGATAAAACTACCTGCAAGTCATAAAGGGTAGGTGAAACGTACTGCAGGCGAGTGAAATCCAGGGCATAACAGAGAGGGAGTCAGGAATTCTTCACCCAGGAAAAAAGTACAGTTTGCAAAGTAGAGCAATTGTGTAGGAAAAGAAAAAAATCAACAGGGGTATACAGGAATAAATCATTGCCCAAGAAAATAAAGAATTATAAAAATTCCCACACGGGCAACAGACAATCAAGGCTTCTATTAACGTAAAACATGGCAGATTAGAGAAGCACTAAAAATTATACAGCTTAGAATGAGACAAATATGTGTAAACTCATACCCAGAGGAAAGGTGTCACACATAACTAAAGCCCAAAAAATTGGGTCCACAAGGAAGAAAAATGGGGTGTGCTGCCATAAAAAAGTTGAGTCAGTCAAATAAGAAAGCCAGCATTACTAGTAAAAACACTAGAGGTTCCACAGCATTGTAGGGGATGGCACCGAAAGGTGAATAAATCGGGCCTGGCAAGGACTGGAGGATAGCACATTTACTCTGTACAAGCACTCAGGGGGAACGGAGGAAATCACATCTGCTTTAACAACATGAAATGTTAAAAGATGCTCACTATAGGCATTCACGGGCTTAGTTATGAAAGCCTTGCTTCACTTTGCACCATATAAAGTTTTACTTGCATGACACAGGGATATCATAAAGATTTATGAACTCACGCAAAGCCACCCTGCATGGCTGTGAGTGGCTTCATAAATCAGGAGTAAGACGATGCAGTAGAAATCGTTGTGTGGGCTTAGTCTGTGCCCGAGAGGCCCAGGAGGTGGTCCATCAGAACTGCAGTGGGTATTTCCATGCAGCGCCCATGGAATATGACACTGCTCTAGATTTACAAAGTGATGTCACCCTAGCAAAGCACCAAATAGTTTGCCTCCTGAGGTGAGGCATAACAAGGAAAAATATGTTACTTTCTCCTAATTTTTCCTCTTTCTATTTGTGCTGCATTCTGCAGCACACATAGAAAGAAAGAAACTCCTTGTAGGATTGTTTTTGGGCAGGAAGGTTCGCCATCCTGCACAAACATAATCCTGCCTGCAATGGAGGCACCCTTGCACCATGGTGCAAGGGTGTCTACTTTGGTGCTAGGCTGTCAAAACAGTGCCAGCACAGGCAGAAAGGAAAGGAATCCACATGGGACATATTTATAAGGAGCTAGCTCCACTGCAGCATCATTTCTCTTTATGCAGTGGCAGCACAATCAGTGATCCATACTGCTCCATATTTACAAACTGACACATTTGGCTCAATGCATCAATTTGTAGCGGCCTCTGTCACATTATACCTGTGCCAGGTATAATGTATGCAGGGTAGGTTCTCCCACATTAAAAGTCGTGTTGAACTGACACAGTAAAATTTACAAATTTTCACTGCGTCACACTATGACTTGACTGCGTCAAAATCCCTACCTACACCTTCTCAAACCAGGTGTAAGGATTGATGCAGGATATTTAACACGGGACTCGCCCCTGTGCTCTTATGCATTGCTGGAGGTGCGTCAGTTTTACAACTTATTCCAGCAATGTATCACTTTAGCACCAAAAGATGCATCAGAATTTCAGACGCATCCATGAATAATTGTGCCATGGATCTCTGTATTGTAAATACAGCGCATTCCATGGCATCGTTAGGGCATTTGAGGCAGGGAAGGAAATCTGACACATCCATGCGATGCATCACTTCTTGCAACTATGCCCCCGCGTATTGCATAAATACGATACATTCCTGCCCTGACACTTTGACATAGGGCAGCACAGCTAGATGCCTTGCTACGCTGCCCTGTGACCTGCCCTCATTCAAAATAAATGTATAAATATTATATCTCAGTTTTCACTCACTTGCAGTTGGTTTCATCTACCATTATCCCTTGTAGATAGTTTTATCTGGCCTCCTCCAGCTAATTTTAGGATCCTTGGCCATTGATCTGTTCCTGTCCTTGTTTTTATAAGTACTACCAACCACAATTTTCATTTTACATTTACCAATTATTTATTTATATTAAGACCAAGTACTTGATTAGCATCTCTTTTCCTGATAATGACCTTTTAGTAACTATAGAGGTTATAATGCCATCAACAACAGACTATATAAAGTTGCTATTACCCCTTAACTGTGAAATAACACATGGAGTCACGAGTCATGTATATTTTTATGTATACACACTTTTTATGCACTGTCTGATCACTGTTTGAGCACTTCATCTTTAAGTTGAAAATACTCTTTCCATTGAAATAAATGTATTAAAGTTTTCTTTTTATTTCGGTTGGTGCTTTGAAATGTACCTTGATTTAATTAACTTATATGGTTGTGCTCCATTTTGGATGGATTATACATCTCTCTATTATGAAATTCTACTAACATACATAACTCTATATTGAACCAAATAGTTTTTAGGAAAATTGAATGGAGCAGAAGAAAGAAAAAAAAGTCCTGGTAACCCCACTTAAACTATTACCAGAACAGAGGAATCTGCAATTAGTCCTTGCCAACAGGTTAGATATACTTGAATCCTGTCTACTACAGGAACAAGACTCAGAGAAGCATGATAGTCAGTCACAATTTGAAGACATGGGTTGTGGGTCAAAAGAGCCCCTGGAGGATTGGTTCAAATAATATCCTCTGCAGCTGCTTGCATCACAATGGTTAGCAAACTTTGCTGCACTTTGATGAAGCCTGCACAGGGTCTTCTTAGAACATCTTGCTCCGTTAGAGTATTGGAGCTCCCAGTAAAAGGAGAATATGTTTTCTATTTCTAATGAAGCTAAAATGAATTATGACTTAAGAAAGGTAGCTTTAGACAGCTACACCATTGCATTATTGCATTTAAGAGTGGAGGTGCTGATGGATTCCCACGACGGCTGGGTGGGGTGGGATGCTGATGGATTCCTGCGTGACTACCTCCCTGCAATGGCTGCTGGTATGAGCGAGGGGGTGAGGGAAGTCCCCCACTCCCCTTGCTAAGTCACTGGCTTTAGAACAGAAGAGTTCTGTAAGCCCTCTTCCTTTCAGTCTCGAGTCCAGATATGACAATTAATATTGATCACTGCTTCTTAAGAAATAGGTGGAGCTCGACTTTATTGAAGGAAACATTTGCCAAGAAGCATACTTATAATTCAATTTTGGCTAGAAGATCCCGCAATTTACCTAGGCAAAAATGGTTATCGACAAGGACTTACATTTCTTTATTAGACACTAAGAAGCTTAGGAGGCATACTTAAAAACTCTCATAAACAGATAAAGACCTAAAATTACACTTGTGAAGTTCTTCATCCAACTTTGTATCCACAAGATCTCTAGGAGAATTCTCCCACAAAATGACAATGGAATAACTAGCCAGTTTAGAAAGAAATGGGTCCACTATAACAGACTGTGGAAAATCCAAAATGTTTACAGTGTACATTCACCAGAGATACCAAGAAAACTAAATGTTTTCAATTTCCTTCTACTCAAAGAAAGTAAAGTATTTCATGATAGGAATAACTGGCACTTTTTAGGAGTTATATTCTTAAACCAAGAGTACAGTGTTGAGCTGAGATTGGGTTCTTCAGATTCCTACATAGGCACTTCCACATTCAATTTTACATGACCCAAAAGAAAGGATGCACCATCTTGGTCGGCTAGCCTGATACTATGTTTAGGAGTTATGGAAGCCTCAGAGTCATCTTCATAAATAACGGAGGCACATAATGAAGAAGACATGGGGGAGCCCAAATTATGCTGCTGCCCACTTCTCCCTTTTATCATAATTTTTGCAAATGTGTCAGACTTTTTAGATTTTGTAGTGAGATTCAGAAATCTCTATCTCCATTAATACCATAGGAATTTCATTAGCAGAAGAGTCATCGGAAGTAGAAAAGCTTTTTTGCTTGACAATTGCTAGTACCCTCAACAGCAAAAAACAGCCAAAATCAGGAAAATCAGAACAGCAGAACCCGCATAGATGACAGCACCCACCTTATACCATCAGTTCTTATAAATAAACTCTCAGAGACAGGAATTTCAATTCCTTCTCAAGTGACTTGTGTGATTGCCACAGATTTTTATGAAATGTGTAGGGAGAACACAATCTCCCAAACTCCAAGATGCCACAAACATTGAACTAGGTAACAGTTTGATAACATCGCATATCCTCTGTAAAGAAAAATCCATAACAAGCACAATCCCCAGGAACAAAACTGAGATATATTCCTATTACCGCTATGACCCAGCCAGGTAGTGCAAGAGGACTTCAGGAAAAGAACCCATGCTTCCAAACACCACCGAACCCTACATCAGAGCCATGGATCTTGGTGAAGAAATTCCAACTGTTTTATGCTTGGACGTGCACACAGCAAGACAATAGCAACAAAAAGCAGGTGGAATTTAGGAAGAGCAGACATTTATGGACTAAGTTAAAAAAAGACTTACTTGTGTTATAGAGATTTAGAAGTGGCTGATTGGGGCCGGTCCTCCCTCGAAGATAAGAACAGGAATGAGGAGGAAAAATGAGGCTGTAATAACTTCAAAACAAGGAATCTGTTCTAGGTCTTTTAGACTTGCTGGAAAAATTGGGAACAATTGAAATGACCTATCAAGAACCAATCAAGGTATGATATGCCCTAAAAAAATGCAAAACTCTTACTCACTAATGTTGCACTATTCTCTTGACAAAAAGGTAACTCAAAAGAATGCAAAGACTTGCAATAGTAGTGCTGTGTGACTTCATATCAATGTTTTACTCTTAATCTGTTTTAGGAAGTTAAAGTCCTTCTAAAGTTGTCACTTTACTGATTTGGCACCAATCAAGGACTCAGCTGGTAAATGCAATGGAAATAGTTAGGCGAGTAAGACCATAAAAGGCGGCAAGTTCTGCTATAATATAGTCATTCGTGATGAGGAATAACCAGAAAAAAACACTGTTTTTGCTATTCATTACTATATGCCACACACACCAGCTAAGGACTGTTGGAGGCATCTTCAATATGATTGGGAGGTGAAACCTTATTCCCTTGTCCGGCAGGCGTTATTGTTTCATCTCCGTGTAATTTCCAGAAATGTTGCTAATGGTGTGTCAAATTAGTTAAGTGGATACATATTTTATTTGGGACATTCCTGATGGGATACCTAGGGTCACCTTACAATGTCGGCTTACAATGTTGAGCTCTAGCAAAGTCAAAGACTCCAGTAATAGGTTATCAGTATTGAAGGTCATGAAGTTGTAGGGAAGTATGTCTTGATTTGAAAAAGGCCTGAGTTATGATTAGTCTGAGTGCTACCATTTCCATGACACTGGGTCAGTTAGTCATTTTACTATATAAAACATGTGATTACATCAAATTACCTATCACAGTTCTCTTGCGGCACCTAAAGTTGCTGTTCTGCGAATATTCTCATTGATTTATTTCCCCAAATGAACTGTAATTCTCACAAAGTGCTTGCATCAGAGCTCAAATCATGTGTACTCACTGTGGTCCTAGAGAATCAAATCTAGACAGAAATGTTGGATATCTGCAATGAATATTCGTGAGTAGCATTTCCATGAGATTAACTTGAAAGGGAGTTATTTGCATATTCATTGGTTATACTGGAAATCTGATTTGCTGTAGCCCTCGTTACCTCTCAATGAGCAGCCAGGATCAACATGCAAACTCATCTGCCTTTGTCTACGCTTGTTCTCATTTGTGTGTGATCATTTTTTGACAGATTCTGGCAGAAATCCCATATACACATTGTGAAAGGTGAACAACCTTTACAACGCAGCTTTTACCACGCAGTGCCTTTACAACACGGTATTTGCAACGCAAACCATTACAACGCATTGCGCTGGGGGGCGCTCTAGGATAGGGAATACGTTTAATTTACTATCCAACACCTTCCCTAGTTTCCACGGGGACTGGTGTTGGAATAGTAAATTTAACTTTTCACTATCCAGCACCCCAAAGCGCTATGCGTTGTAAAGGTTTGCGATGTAAAAAACGCGTTGTAAAGTCATGCGTGGTAAAAGCATGCATTGTAGTGTCATACATCCGTTGTGAAAAGGCTTTCCTTGTTTTCTTGCTGATTGATAATCTAGGCGTATTCACATAATGAGCCTGATTACAAGTCTGGTGGAGCACTAGACCAGAGTAGAATACCATTTTCCACTACCCCCAACCCTACCCCGATCATGACTCAGTAGTGTATCCACACCTGTCTTCCTTTATTAGAAAAAATGTAACACAAATTTACTGTCCGGAGAATCAGCTGATAAAATCCCTTTAGGTTTGGGCTGCAATAGCTTCGAGGCTTCATCCCACAGCCTAACCTCTTCCTACAGCACGTTCTCCTGCCATAAGAGTTTTCCCTCTTCCATTTCGTAGCATTCCGACCATCCTACTGGGTCATCTCATCCTATATATATATATATATATATATATATATATATATATATATATATATATATATATATATATATATATATATATTCACTGAGAAAACCATAGGTTATAGACCATATATAGTTAGGAATTAGCATTTACAAAACCTTGAAAATTCACTGAAAAAACCATAGGTTATAGACCATATATAGTTAGGAATTCGCATTTACAAAACCTTATTTTACTCACACAAAACCATTGAAATTCCATATATAGTTAGTTGCACTAACTATATATCGCGCACCCGCAATCCACTGCTGATGATGTCACATATTACATCATTCATGACATGGTCAGTGACATCACTGATGACATCACTGATGACATCTCAAATGACATCACTGATGACATCTCAAATGACATCACTGATGACATCACTGATGACATCTCATTTGACATTACTGATCACATCACTGATGATATCATTCATGTGATAATACGATGAACCTCTTCAGACTCTAATATAACCTTAGATACAATCAGTGTAAACAGACACTCACAGACTGTCACTCATCCATGGAGTTACTCACACACCTAGTCAGTCATGCAAAGAATCAATCACACCTCCATTTCCTCAACTATACAGTTATACAAACTTTACTTATTCAAACATATACTAACACATATTTACTCTCTTATACAATCCCTGATACAAGTTCACAATGATCCATACAGCCACTCACACATTCACTGGCTCTTATGCACAGTTATTTATATATGTCAACTCTCACATGTACTGTGTTTTACATATGTACTTACTTTGACATGTAGCACTGAGATATCCATTCACTCACCAATACACTCATGCACACAGTCAACCGCCCATACAGCTGTTTCCACATGCACTTTTGAAACCATACATCTAGTGAATCAACTGCTCACACATCTATGCACAGAGTCATACACCTCCCAGCCACCCACACACACACTCAGTCTCCCATACAAATACTTGGGCAACCAATCAATAACCCATATAGTTACTCATATAGCTACTTATCAACACATGCAACAGTTTACAGAACAACAGACATAAGGATGCACAAATTAAGACAGTTTAGTCACTAACCCATGCACTCAGTGAGACACATTTAATCACTCACTCATACAGTCAGTCATGCACCTACTAAATCCTTCATCCAGACACATATACATCCACTCATTCTTCAATATGTAAGACATATTTTAACTTTACAGAAACATACAGTCACTGGATGTTGTCATCAGTGATGTCATCAGTGATGTCATTTGAGATGTCATCAGTGATGTCATCAGTGATGTCACTGACCATGTCATGAATGATGTAATATGTGACATCATCAGCAGTGGATTGCGGGTGCGCGATATATAGTTAGTGCAACTAACTATATATGGAATTTCAATGGTTTTGTGTGAGTAAAATAAGGTTTTGTAAATGCGAATTCCTAACTATATATGGTCTATAACCTATGGTTTTTTCAGTGAATTTTCAAGGTTTTGTAAATGCTAATTCCTAACTATATATGGTCTATAACCTATGGTTTTTTCAGTGAATATATATATATATATATACATACATATATAAACATATATCATCTGTATATCTATATAAATACAAACATAAATGCATGCATACATATACTTATATGCATACAGATGCATGTTATTTACATGAAAGTTGAAAAAACACTAATAAAAGCAAAGCTAAAAAGCCACCTCATTACAAACAGAATGGCTTTAACTTAAACGAGGGCGAGATCTATTGCATTTTCAATGCTTGTTTACTTTGGTTCCATCAAGAAGGCATTCAGATGTGTCACACATTTGCCATAAATTCTGAATGTTAGCACTCTAGTTGCACATTAGATCACTGTAGTAAAGCTACTGCTCACCAGGGACGTCTGCTGCTGGTATTCAAAGTGCATGTTTCAGTCTGCATGTCAGAATTCTTTTAATGAAATAGAAGAGGATTTGAGAAGTCACTCAAAATGATCCCTAATTTTTCTTTCTGAAGCACTAATCATACTTTCTATGGCAAAATTAACCCCCTCATGTTGTTCCTTTTTAAATTGAGTGTTTTCAGACTTACCACTTCATTCCAATCAAGATGGCTTCTGGTGTGCCATACTTTTGTCATAAGTAAGACTGTTAGCGCTCTAGTTGTTCTTTAGAACACTCTGGGACATTCTGTCATTGGGCTATACTTGGGGTACATCTGGGTGATATTTGGGCTACATTTAGGCTCTTTTGTCTCTGGTGGCCATCTTGGGAGACTGTATGTCAGAATTTTTTAATGAAATTGAAGAGGGTTTGAGAAGTCACTCAAAATGTGCCCTAATTTTTCTTTCTGCAGCACTAATCATAATTCATATGGCAAAATATACCCCCTCATTTTGTTCCTTTTTAAATTAAATGTTTTAAGAGTTACCACTTTTTTCCAATCAAGATGGCTTCAGGTGTGCCATACCTTTGTAATAAGTAGGACTGTTAGCGCTCTAGTTGTTCTTTAGAACACTCTGGGACATTCTGTCATTGGGCTATACTTGGGCTACATCTGGGTGATATTTGGGCTACATTTGGGCTCTTTTGTCTCTGGTGGCCATTTTGGGAGACTGCATGTCAGAATTTTTTAATGAAATAGAAGAGGATTTGAAAAGTCACTCAAAATGTGCCCTAATTTTTCTTTCTGCAGCACTAATAATACCTTCTATTGCATAATATACCCCCTCATTTTGTTCCTTTTTAAATTAAATGTTTTAAGAGTTACCACTTTATTCCCATCACGATGGCTCCAGGTGTGCTATACCTTTGTAATAAGTAGGACTGTTAGCGCTCTAGTTGTTCTTTAGAACACTCTGGGACATTCTGTCATTGGGCTATACTTGGGCTACATCTGGGTGATATTTGGGCTACATTTGGGCTCTTTTGTCTCTGGTGGCCATTTTGGGAGACTGCATGTCAGAATGTTTTAATGAAATAGAAAAGGATTTGAGAAGTCACTCAAAATGTGCCCTAATTTTTCATTCTGCAGCACTAATCATACTTTCTATGGCAAAATATACCCCCTCATGTTGTTTCTTTTTAAATTAAATGTTTTAAGAGTTACCACTTTATTCCAATCAAGATGGCTTCAGGTGTGCCATACCTTTGTAATAAGTAGGACTGTTAGCGCTCTAGTTGTTCTTTAGAACACTCTGGGACATTCTGTCATTGGGCTATACTTAGGCTACATCTGGGTGATATTTGGGCTACATTTGGGCTCTTTTGTCTCTGGTGGCCATTTTGGGAGACTGCATGTCAGAATGTTTTAATGAAATAGAAAAGGATTTGAGAAGTCACTCAAAATGTGCCCTAATTTTTCATTCTGCAGCACTAATCATACTTTCTATGGCAAAATATACCCCCTCATGTTGTTTCTTTTTAAATTAAATGTTTTAAGAGTTACCACTTTATTCCAATCAAGATGGCTTCAGGTGTGCCATACCTTTGTAATAAGTAGGACTGTTAGCGCTCTAGTTGTTCTTTAGAACACTCTAGGAGGCTGCAGTAGAACACAAAGGAATCAACTGACAGTCTCTGTCCTTGTTGGATGTACATGTTTTACTGAGAATGTCAGACTTCATTTTCACATGACTGAGAAAGATAATGTGAATTTACAGAAAATATGCTTTCAGTTTAGCTTATAGATCCCCTTCCAAACCACTGTGGGAAAATCATGAGATATTAGTTTTCTTTCAAACAATATTCATGATATCACAGCAGAAGGTTTTTTCACATGGTAAAATCACCTTAGAACCCACCACAATTCCTAAAACGAGTATGGTACCATCAACAAATGATTTATAATGTAACTAAAGTCCTAAAACCCTCTATTAACTACAATGCTTTTTAATGAGGTGCTATCATGTATATTGGTCCCAAGATGGCTGCCAACACTTCTTGGATGAAGTGCTGACAGCCAATCAGATCAGATGTGTGGTTAGGCTCCGCCCAGATATATATCTTTTTTTGAACCTAAATTACTCAAAATCCACTGGAGCACATATATTGAGACCTAGCAAAGGCACATTGGGCTAACAGTCCCTACAATTTTGCCAAGTTTCGTGCAAATCCATTCAGCCGTTCGAGCTAAAAGTGAGGCCAACCGCCCTATGGAAATTAACATGGGAAAAACGTGTTTTGGGACCCCCCTTTTTTCTCGGCCCCCCCTTGATGAAACCCCCCCAAATTGTCAGGGGCTGCTCAGAAACAAAATGTTCCATTTTCCTGAAAATTTCAGCCAATTCCGTCCACAAACGCCAAAGTTATTAGACATAGAATTTTCAAAAATCCCATAGAGAAAAAATCCTAACTATATATACCTACTGGCGACCGACAGTAGGTAATATATATATATATATATTTCGGTCGCGAAGAGGACCCCCGCATTCCCGTGCGGACCTGCAGCTCCACCCGGGGCTTGCGTATGGGGGGAAGCTGTGTGAGCGCTATTCCAGTGCGCGCTCACACAAACACAGTTTGCAACTACAAAGCTGCGTGCCAAAGGAGCTGGAGGCCCCCTCAACCCACTGGGGCATGAACGGTGTTTACTGGCAATAGAACTCGCTTACCCACTTGGGAAGTAATTGATGGACTACAACGCCCAGCAGGCCGTAGGTATGGCCACGCCCCCGCCCAGGGGCAGGCGTTTTACCAAACACTCCAAAAAGAGCGAGATCGCTTGCATTCACTCAACGCCACCGAAGAAGGGAGATGGTGATCCCGAAACGCGTTTGGCTACAAACATTACTGAGGCTGCAACCATGTTCTGAGGTCACGAGCAAGTTGTGAATAAACCTCGTGTTTTTCTAAAGAAGCTTCCATGTGGTCCACTTCACTGTTTGGGAATCTGGTACTTGACTGATATATATATATATATATTCAATGAAAAAACCATTGGTTATAGAACATATATAGTTAGGAATTTGCATTTACAAAACCTTATTTTACTCGCATAAAACCATTGAAATTCCATATATAGTTAGATGCGCTAACTATATATCGCGCACCCGCAATCCACTGCTGATGATGTCACATATTACATCATTCATGACATGGTCAGTGACATCACTGATGACATCACTGATGACATCTCAAATGACATCACTGATGACATCACTGATGACAACATCCAGTGACTGTATGTTTCTGTAAAGTTGAAATATGTCTTACATATTGAAGAATGAGTGGATGTATAAGTGTCTGGATGAAGGATTTAGTAGGTGCATGACTGACTGTATGAGTGAGTGATTAAATGTGTCTCACTGAGTGCATGGGTTAGTGACTAAACTGTCTTAATTTGTGCATCATTATGTCTGTTGTTCTGTAAACTGTTGCATGTGTTGATAAGTAGCTATATGAGTAACTATATGGGTTATTGATTGGTTGCCCAAGTATTTGTATGGGAGACTGAGTATATGTGTGAGTGGCTGGGAGGTGTGTGACTCTGTGCATAGATGTGTGAGCAGTTGATTCACTAGATTGTAGTGTAGTTCCTAGTTTCCCACTAGGCCCTGCGCATTGGAATAACATAAACAGTAGTATCGACGTGGAACTGCTTATATTCCAGGCCTCCACTGACTATGCTAAACTTAATTGGGTTGTGTTACCAACTAGCTCAGAGGTCACTGGAAACTTTCTTCTCTGCATAGGAAGTGATCAGCTTCCTTGGCACAGACAAGAAGGGATTCAGCTTTCCAACAACCGTGCAACATGACAACTTTGCTCCTCAGATCAAGAGTCGATCTCTAGGGTCGTGTGAAACAATAGACACAGATTTCACTCAGTCAGTCTAGTGCAGTTTACTTTCACAGTATGTAGAGAATAGAGAGACGGGCGTTTATCAATAAAGGGTTAACATTTATTGAACAGTCTTTCTTCTCATACAAGAGAAATGTATTGCCACAATTGCAATAACTGTTATTATGAAAAGTACGTACAGTAAGATAAGAATAGCGAAATAGAACTGTAAAAGCATTGATATGGTTTCTTAGCCATACAATGGTTTAAAAGTAATAAAACATATATACAGTCATATATACATTAGGCTAACATACTCAACTGGTGCTTCTAACTAAGCCTACCCCAGTGTGCCTGACCTAAGCCTAACACGTGAGAAGGGGGAGTAAGTAAGTAGCTTAAGTTAAGTTGGTTTTGCCAAGGTTTGTTTCAAGAATTCTCGTCTAAGGGTTTAGTCAACACCATACCTCTGAATAGAATGATGGAGGATTGGTATCTCCTTCAGGGGTCTCTCTCGATATCCCAGTCACCCGCGAGGGTAAACCGGAAGCGCCGGGACTGGATTTCTCTGCACGAGAAAGGCAGCGGCTTCTTCAGCGCGTCTGGAGGAAGGAGGGGTGACAGCGTCCGCGGGCAGCTGGGCTGGATGTCTTCGCAGAGGACGGCTGCACGGCTCCTCAAGCGTACTGCACCATAGGTCGCGCTGTAGCGGCGATAATGGTAATCAGTAGCTTCACCACCACAGGATAGCAGGCTGCAGCGACAGGCAACGCTCAACAGCAGTTAGCTTCGCTCTCACAGCTCACAGCTTCGCTCACATTGCTTAAGGCAACGTTGGTAATATTTATACCTGACAGGTGCCGGGTTTGACGCAAGTTTGCTGGACATAAGACGTCAATTAAAGATGTCACTAGGAAGTGGCAGCTATCAGTTGCTCATTAGAGTTCCATTACTAATCAAAACATAGCAAGCGGGGATTTCCAGGTTTGCTAAGTTTTTATCTTGTTGAAGAACTCGGAGTGTTATCTAGGAATATCAGATAGTGACTGCTGCTCTGTCATTGCACTAATTGGTCGCAAAGGAAGTAGCAGAGAGTCATGCTGGAATGTGGCTCTGTGGCTCTGCTCGTGTGAGGCCAGAGATGACTTTACAGAAAATCGCACTTGAACGGTTATGCCAATATAGGGAATAAATGGATTTATAGCCGAATAGGGGCATAAGGTCACAGTATCGATCAGGAACCTAGATAAGCACATGACACCCACTCCACGAATTCATGTCCATCAAAATTACTAAAACTAAGCAATTAGATGCATGTGTAACATGGTGTAACATAGCCCACCCCAAAATACATAAATGCATTCGAAATAGGCGTACTTGTAATACATGGAATTTAGGTACTGTACGTAGTTTTAAAAGCATAGTAATCAATCAAAAATTATTGCATATGAAATCAATGAACGATTATGCATAAAGAATTACACATGAAGTATCTCTGACAGAAGAAATGCGAGATAAATCATCACATAAAAATGCATTGTAATAATATGTGTGCTAGAGGCTGGTGTTATGTTGTTATGTCTCTAGATGTGTTTTTAGAAATAGAAGTGTGAAGCTTCTGTTCTCTAAGAATAGTTTTTACGTTAAGCAAAGAATTGTTCGTGCCAAAAGGAGAGGGTCAATATTTTTTTTAAAATTGTCCAATTCAAAGAAAAAATCAGTTTACCAAAGCTCCTGGCAGTTTTATGTTGATCAAAACTGAAGGCCGAATTCAGAGTTCATGGGAACGCCGTGTGTCGGAAAGCTTTTCAAAAGTTATTGTTTCTCTGTGGGTGAGAACATCGTATCAGACAGGCTCTCAAAGAATTGGTCTACAAAATCAGGTGATAGTTCAACCAAATTAGATAGCGCTGAAACTTGGCAGGTGTGAGAATGATTGCTGTCATCGAAGGCAGGATCAGCAATGCTCACAGAACGTTGTACCTGGATGATGTTGCTTTTGTCACTCGCTCCACTGTTACCACTTGGCTGTAGTACAGGAGTCTCCACGAATGCCGTCATCAGGATTGGTAGCCGCTGGGGACAACACAATGCATGAGCCGTTATTGGACTTAGCAAAGTATCGACGTCCATTGGTACTGCTGATGGAAGTGAAAGACAGATGTCCAACACGCATTCCTCGCCGCAAAGCATACACCGTAGCACAGGTAAAATGCAATTTTGCCATATCGGTCTGAATGAAAGGAACCAGGTCATGTTTAGATCTCTCAGCCTGGCCAATCCGAGGACGTTAGTTATCCTGTCCCTGTAGCGCATTGCTAGGATTGTTTCTTCCATTCCCATGGGAGCTATGTCTGAGCCGAGGCTTGCCATAACGTAGCAGAAGGGTCAAAAATAGAATCCCTGCGATGAGTCCAAAAAATAGTGGAATACCACCAAAGATGGAGTGCACAAAATTAGGAAAGATTCCCAAAATTGCCTGGAAGGGTGTTAGCAGTCCCGTAAAGACTGTCTTAAATATGCCTGGGATGCTTGTAGCACTAGACATGTTAAGGAGTTGGTCGAGTATTTGTACGAAATGCACGGGGCAATTTGTTGATAAAAGGTCATGGACCTCAGTAGCCGTCCTTGCGACTAGAAGATCATACGTCTCTTTAGATGACGTTATAGGCACTGTTGTCTGTAAAAGCACAGATTTCATTTTGCTTAATGTATCAATTCGTATAGAATAGAGATTCAGACGAGGCCAGAGGGGAGTCACTGTGTCTGGAGGCCCGCTCGGGAACAATGCTTGCATACAACATTTGACCATGGACGTTACTTGTACTAGATAACTTTTTCCGGGCGCGAGGCCACAGCACCTGTGATCCGTTCTTAGAATGTAACTCCCGTTTGCGAGTTGCATAAAGAAGGGCTCTATCTGAGTTGCAGGTGTGACTAGCTGGTGGCATGAAAGGTTGTTTGAATTGCCATCACATGCTCCGTGTAAATTAATACCCTGACACAAAAGTATACCGCTTAGTGAGTGTTTACAATTTTCACCACTAAGAAATACATTTTTGTCGCTGTCACTATAGCAAGAATGAGTGTATGGTAATTTCCATTCGGATTTAACATATCCCTTACCCAATTGTTCATACTGGCCAGCAGGTATGTATTCAAGGCACTTTTTAAAGCGGAAAGTTGTTATCGGAATTGTGATAATTCCGTGTATTATCCATTCAATGACAGGACTCTCTGACATTGTCAATGGTAATCTCTCGAGTTTCTCGATGCTCAAGATTGTATAGTCTGCTCCTTTCTGTGCCAAACTGATCTGTTTATCAGTAAGGTTAAAAATGGAAAATAATGACGTTGTGTTTATCAGACGCCAAGGCACATAGCCTGAACGAAGATTTTGCAGCGTCCAGCCTAATTCTATAATAGAGCGTAATTGAGACTGGCCATGTTGTAACATTAGCAAATCTCTGTCTATCACATCAAAGGCAGAGGATACAATATTGTCCAAAGAATATATTCTGGAAGACAGAGTCATTAACCCATTGTCTACCACAGAAAGTGATTTTTCCAAATTAATACGATCAATTTCTCGTATCTTTTCAGCAGTTTCAATTTGCTTTACTTTCCAAGCCTCGTTGTAAGCAGCATAGATGCTGGTCGCTATGAAACGCTTTTGACGCTGTTTGCGTGGTCCAAGAATGAAATCGCGCAAATCAGCACCATCTTTTAATAAAGACAAGTGTTGCTTAATTTCAGCCAGTGTGGATGAAGTTAGCCATTCTAGGCAGAGTTTACCTACACTGTATGTGGTTATAATTCCTGGATGTTGTCTCTGGGAATATCTAGGGTCTAATCTGGTCATTTTTAAACCCTGTGTTTTGTTCAGGAATCTATCTTGACAGCTATTTGTGTCTGTAGGCCAGATTAACCACTTTTTCCAATCAGGATGTGTTCTGTTGAAATGTAAAATGTGTGACACGTCTAACTCATTATCTGCAGTTGTATTCTCAGCTATTGGCTTTGGTATAGACGGTGTTTTCATTTCTTTGTTCTTAGCTAGGCCAAGACAAGATGTTTGGTGTACAGTGTCATTTAAAAATAACATTTGTTCTGGTATCATGCAGGTTCTAAACAGTGCTTCTATGCCTTGCACCTGCCAATCTTTTGTACCCCAAATTGATTTTGTTTCAATATTATTTTTCCAATAATCAAAACCAAATGTCATCATTTTGTCATAAAATGCTTCTGAATATATCAATTTAGAATTTGTCAGCATTGTTTTCATGCCTGTTTTATCTAATAGTTTATAATAAAACGTTTCTGCATCACTGGTGTTAAACCCTGAAAAATATTTGAATTTCTCAAAAAATGCTTTAGAACTGCTTTTAGGTGGTGTAGAACAATGTTCCCATTGATTATACATAAAAACATTTCTAGGCTGTGCAGATTTATGCAAGTAATGATCCCCATAGTGGGTGTAACAGAATAACTGCTCATAACTAGATGAACCTTGTAAATAATCATGATCTGTGAATCTAGCTGACATTACTAAATCAGACATCATGTCATTAATACTGTTAAAGTCCCAATCATCAGAGAATGTACTAGGTGTCACAAAGTCACTTAAGGAAACCTTTAGTTGATGAGGATACTTCAGGATTTCGACCGGACCATAGATCTCATAGTCTGTTTTCTCCCATACTACCCCACCAGGTATTGGAATTGCTGTGACATTTACTGTTGACAGTTCTCTTTTCTTCACGTGGGATGATCTGTGTGGTTTCAGGACTAGGTTGATGTTCTGACTTGCTGTGTCCATTCAATTGTAATAAACTTTCCTAAAATTAAAACTAAAATTAGGCAGAGTAGGAGTATGAATACCCCTGAGATAATCCAATGCTCAATCAACGGTGAATCCAGATATAGTTCTTTGATTTGTTGAAGGAGTCCTGTTGTATTTTCTTTAGAATACTTTTTTGTTTCTGGCATCACTTCGGGCTCATTTTCATCTTCAGAGAAGTTGTCGAAGTTGATGAAATAACCAGAGGCAGTTCTGTCAATTGATGGGATTGTTCTTTCAATCTGTCTCTCGGTAGCACTTTCTGATGCCACATTATTGTAGACTGGTGTTGTTTCTTGACGAACTGTTTCAATCTGTGTTTCAAGAGGCACGAGTTCCATGGCATTATTGCATAGTCCTTCATTGTGCACTGCAGGCTGATCGAATGTGATGAGTCTTTCAGTTTGAACCTCTTGGATTGTTGCAAGTTTGGGTATTCTGTTGTTTCTTGGGAGTCCACTGGGCCTACTGTTGATTATAGGCCACATGCTTGTGGTTTTACCAGGTCGATGGACACGACTCTGTTCTCCTTTTTACCAGCAAGGGGCGGTAGCACAACTGATCTTGTTCCGGTGACTGCTAAGACAGGTACTGCTTTTCTGTAAGAAGGCCCAAATTCCTTCTTAACCGCGATCTTTTCTCTGACTAGATCCCCAATCTTTGGAATCCAGACAGGCCTTGCTGGGGCTGTTGCGGGTGGTGCCTCGTCAGTGGTACTTGGCTGTTGCTTTAACTTTATGTTGCTTAATGATTTTCTTGTTTCATTCAGTTCCTGTAAAACAGCCAAACGGTCTTTTACATCAAACTGCGTTTTTTCTTCTTGTACCACTGACATCTGACTATCGAGGTCCTGAACGCTCATTCTAATTCCGAACAATAGTTCGTATGGGCTGAAACCTTTTAGAGAATTTCTTGGCATGTTGTTAAGACTAGTCTGGACACTTATTAAATGTTTGACCCACCCAGCGCCTGAACCTAATACCTTCGCTGTTATAGATTGCTTTATGTCACGGTTTTTTCTTTCTACCACACTATTCCCTTCGGGGTGCGACGGACAAGAATACCGCAACCCAATTCCCATGCTGGCCATGGCCTCCTTATAGGCTCGAGAGCTGAAAGCAGAACCCTGGTCAGAATGGAACGTGGTAATTGCGTATGTGCCGATAAAGACTCGCAAATCTTTTATAACCGTTCTAGCGTCAGCCGAGCGCTGGGGACCTCATTTTTTAAGTGCTTTTCGTCCTAACTGTTAATAGGACGCAGGATGGGGTGTAGGCAGCGTTACGCTCTTTCTGATGGGTAGCCGGTAGCAATGTTCGCTACTGCGATCCCTATTGCAGTTTTCACAGTTGTTTGCATATATTTGGTGTTCTACACTCATTCCCGGCCACCAGAATACTGATTGTAATTCAGTCAGTGATTCCTTGATCTCTCTGTGCCTTAGACCCAAACCCATGTGTGCGTCTGCTATTAAAAATATTCTCCTGTTCGTGTTTGGAATTACTCTGTCCCCCACTCCAGGGATTCGAGCAAAAGGAACGGAGTTTGCATCGATTATGTATGCATAATTGAGTGGATAGTTTACGGGTAGTGCTGCACAGTCGCCTTTTACGGTCGTTTTTACTGCCAGCATGGTTTCCCCGTCTATATACTTATCTGTACGCTTTTTTGTGGCTACGGAAGCCGGGTTAGTTGCTTCCGCGGTGGCTGTATTAGCCAATGAATTCCCTGCAACGTGAACGCCATCACGCTGAAGACTCTGTGCGTGAATCACGTGAGTCTTTTGTAGTTCTTTACTTAAAAGAGCTACCTCGTTCCAAAGCAATTTATGCTTTATTGTGGCACCTGTGTCATCTTTGTAGTCTTTTTCGATCCAACTCTGCAGTTTATTGTTGTAAGAATTGACGCAAAAATGAGAATCGCACACTATAAGTGTGGGGAATTCGCGTTCTGCATTTTCGAGCGCCATCTTTAAAGATCTGATTTCAGTTCTTTGAACCGAACAGTTTCTTACAGATTCAGTTTTTGTTACTTTCGGTCTGAATTTACCGCACAGCCAACGACCTTTAATGATCGCACATGCTGCATTGTAGGATTTACTCTCTACATTAAAATGCTGTACAAAGCTATCTGTATAGATTATACAGGCATATTGTGGGAGAGGCAGGATTTCGATTGGCAGAGGATATTCTTCTTCATATTCTAAATCATTCAGTTCTTCAAATTGCGGGGCGAAATAGTATTTCACGTCTTCCGCTCCTAGAGAATCTATACACTGTATCCATTTCGGATCCAGTGACACTGTAGGCAGGTTTACTGGGCTGAATAGCGCCTCGAAGGCGGATTCCGCTGTAAGGATATTAATCCGTTTGCCGTGTGCTAGTTCTCGTTCACTTGCTAATGCGATTCGCACTGCGTTCACAGTTCTTTCTGTGCGACTGAATGTTTTTTCTGCTTGTGTGTACAAGTGAGATTTAATTGAAATTGGTACCTTTTCTCCCTCATTAGAGGTTAGGTACGTGAATCCGCATCTTCCTGGGATGACTCGGATTACAAGATCGATCGTGTTGTCACGTGTATCTAATTTAGTTTTTGCTAACATGTCTGTTTGCAGTGATCTCAAAATTTCTGTGTGTTTTTGAGTCCAATTGATTTGTTTTAAATCAGGTTTAATTAGTTCGTAGAGAGGTTTAACCCTTTCTGCGTAATTTAGAATGTAAGTTCTTCCGAAATTCAGAAAACCTAGTATTGATTGTAAATTCTTCAGCGTTTTTGGAGCTTGGAGTACAGCGCACTTCTCTAAGAAGTTGTCCGCTAGGCTTTTCCCTTCACTTGATAATTCGTACCCTAAAAATAGTACTGTCAGATGGGCAATTCGGGACTTTTTAAAGTTGAATTTGTAACCCTCTGCTGCGAACCCAAGTATAATGGTGTTCACTCTTTTCAAGTGAGTATCCAAGTCGTCGTCTGTGAGATAAATATCATCTACGTAAGATAATGCTTCATCATCATAGATTTGTAGTAACTCTGTTACCCTAGCTGAGAATAGTCCTGGGCTGTTCTTGAACCCCTGTGGGAGTCGACAGAATTTTTTCTGTGACCCAAATGCGGAGAAAGCGGTCAAGTATCTGCTTTCTGGTGCAATGTTTTGACAAAAGAAACCATTAGAAATGTCTAATGTCGTTTTATATTTTTTCCTAACTATGTTATTTATTAGGGCTGCACTATGCGAGTTTTGTACTGCAAAAGTTTTGCAACATGTATTAAGATGTCTGTAGTCCAAAACTAGACGATATGATTTGTCTGGCTTGGAGACAGGAAACAAAGGATTGTTCATTTGAGAGGTGCATGTTTCAATCACCCCCTGGTACTCAAGTTGATCTAAGATCTCCCTGACCTGTTTTTTAGCTTCTTGCTTTATGGGATACTGCCGTTGGGCAGTTGGTTCACTTTTTAGTTGGATTTTGTGAGGTGTAGAATCCTCATCCCATCCTACATGATTTTTATACAATGCAGGTGCCTGGGCTACAGCCCATTTCCTTGCATATGTGTATTTTTTGTGAATCGGTATGTGATTCGAGAAGGCAGGCATAATCACTTCTTCGCCACGAGGGCACTCCCTGACAAACTCCGGGGGCCAATCTTTTTCAGCTAACAGAATATCATAGCCTTTTGAGAGCTTATCCCAAAATAGACCCTTAATTTTCCTAGTCTTATCACCCTCTATACGCAATGTTATTTCGTATATTTTATGGGGCTCGCTAAGTCTGGCGTCGGCAGTTTCAACCTGAATGAATTCATTCGTGTCCACTGTCTCCAGATGACTCATCAAGATCTTGCGCGCTATACTGATTTCTGCTGCACTGTCCAACATTGTCAATGCCCACTCCCCGTTTTTCAACTGTGTCCTCAGTATTCTCGGCATGGTTGATTACTCTAATACTGGCTACCTTCTTTTTAGGAAATTGAGATTTCTTATTTTGAGCAGGTTCCTTGTCTTTGGACTTGGTGTGCTCTCCTGGGTCTGACCGTCCTCTTCTTTCCGAATTCTGTGGAAGAGATCGAGAGGGACGTGTATCAATACTTTGATATCTATCAGGTTTTTTTATATTATCCCTATTTCTAAGGTTATATCTTTTCTCAGAGGGCTCCCGTTGGGGAGACTGGCGTTCTCGAGTCGGAGTTCTCTCCCTCCGTCGAGGAGACCTTCCTCTGGACTGGAAAACTTTTTCCTTGGGACTGGATTGTTTATTTCCATCCCAGCTCTTTTTAGGAGTATTTGAATTATTTTTAATAAATAATTTTTCAGGATTTTCGAGCAGTTGGGGCTTAACTGGTTTCCCACCCAAGCTGTCTCTACCTAATTCTTCATAGCATTTTTCTATGATTTTTGCAAGCTCAACAGGATCTTTTATATCTGTTTCCCTCAACTTCTGGCGAATCGCCACAGATGCTGCTTCTCCCTTTACATTGGCTAATAATATAGCCGTGACCTGCTTGAAGTCTTTCAGTAATTTCATACCTAGATTTAAAGCTGGTTCTGGACCGAATTCATTTTGAATCTGTTTTAGCACGTCTGGTATTACCGCCATAGACGGAACACCGTGTGTTTTTGTGTAAATGGAAGCAAAGACTGTACCCCAAGTGTCACAGTCCTCCACGTGTGGTGCGATTCCCATAGGAAGGCAGATGGTCAAGATTCTGTGTTTCTCAATAGGGGTAGTATCCGGAAATACTGCCTCTATTTGAGTGATTTTCTGGGCTAACCAGAAAGGAATTTGTTCCCGTTTTACGGGTGTTTTACCAAGACATGACTGTATGTTCTGTGGTGTAATTTTATTTGTGTTCCCCTGATGAGGGGTCAGCTGCGGTGTATTAACAGCTGGCTGGACTGTTGCAGTCCGTATTACATATTGGACTAATTGCCTATGTATTTTTATTAATGTGTTTAGCTGTGCTAACAGCTCTTCTCTAGACATTCTTATAATGTCAGGATGTGGTGTGTAGCTGGCTAGAACCGGCCACGTGGCTCCTGGTCTACCTAGTGGACCGAGCCTGGTTATGTGATCATTGTGTTTTAGGGCGCCATTAAACCAGAGCAGGTGCTCTTGAAATTTAAGTGGAATTTCAACCTCCTCGAAAGGAGCGTACTCTTCCGGAGGTTCCTCTATTTTGTAATAGTGAAACTCTTGTGTTATAGCGTTTACCGCTGGAAAGTTTATCCATGAATAGAATACCTCTGTCTGCCGATACTCGTGAGCCTCTATCACGAAAATTACTGTACCACCTTGAGGTGGCAGTCCGTTTTCTATAAGTTTTAAAGTTATAGATCTTCTTAACTGGACCGGGATGATAATAGCACCCGGGTCTGTGTATTCGGGACCTTGCTGAGTCGCATCTGCTGCGGCCCCAGAGGTTCCGTTTTCTGGCATTGTAAAAATGCGAGGTTTGCAGAGTAGGTCTCCAAGGAGACAAAGATTAGATGCACAATATTTTGGAACACTGTATCCTTCAACGTTGAATAAACCAGAGCTTTACATAGGAATCTTTTCCTACTAAGGTCGGGCGGATTTTAACCTTTCACCCACTCCAGACGTCTATTGGAGTATTTAAGGGAGAAAGGGGTGTGAAATATGCACGACTGAGTTACTCTACAAGTCTTACGTTAGTTTATCGCCTTACCAAACGTTAGGGCGCCATGTAGTGTAGTTCCTAGTTTCCCACTAGGCCCTGCGCATTGGAATAACATAAACAGTAGTATCGACGTGGAACTGCTTATATTCCAGGCCTCCACTGACTATGCTAAACTTAATTGGGTTGTGTTACCAACTAGCTCAGAGGTCACTGGAAACTTTCTTCTCTGCATAGGAAGTGATCAGCTTCCTTGGCACAGACAAGAAGGGATTCAGCTTTCCAACAACCGTGCAACATGACAACTTTGCTCCTCAGATCAAGAGTCGATCTCTAGGGTCGTGTGAAACAATAGACACAGATTTCACTCAGTCAGTCTAGTGCAGTTTACTTTCACAGTATGTAGAGAATAGAGAGACGGGCGTTTATCAATAAAGGGTTAACATTTATTGAACAGTCTTTCTTCTCATACAAGAGAAATGTATTGCCACAATTGCAATAACTGTTATTATGAAAAGTACGTACAGTAAGATAAGAATAGCGAAATAGAACTGTAAAAGCATTGATATGGTTTCTTAGCCATACAATGGTTTAAAAGTAATAAAACATATATACAGTCATATATACATTAGGCTAACATACTCAACTGGTGCTTCTAACTAAGCCTACCCCAGTGTGCCTGACCTAAGCCTAACACGTGAGAAGGGGGAGTAAGTAAGTAGCTTAAGTTAAGTTGGTTTTGCCAAGGTTTGTTTCAAGAATTCTCGTCTAAGGGTTTAGTCAACACCATACCTCTGAATAGAATGATGGAGGATTGGTATCTCCTTCAGGGGTCTCTCTCGATATCCCAGTCACCCGCGAGGGTAAACCGGAAGCGCCGGGACTGGATTTCTCTGCACGAGAAAGGCAGCGGCTTCTTCAGCGCGTCTGGAGGAAGGAGGGGTGACAGCGTCCGCGGGCAGCTGGGCTGGATGTCTTCGCAGAGGACGGCTGCACGGCTCCTCAAGCGTACTGCACCATAGGTCGCGCTGTAGCGGCGATAATGGTAATCAGTAGCTTCACCACCACAGGATAGCAGGCTGCAGCGACAGGCAACGCTCAACAGCAGTTAGCTTCGCTCTCACAGCTCACAGCTTCGCTCACATTGCTTAAGGCAACGTTGGTAATATTTATACCTGACAGGTGCCGGGTTTGACGCAAGTTTGCTGGACATAAGACGTCAATTAAAGATGTCACTAGGAAGTGGCAGCTATCAGTTGCTCATTAGAGTTCCATTACTAATCAAAACATAGCAAGCGGGGATTTCCAGGTTTGCTAAGTTTTTATCTTGTTGAAGAACTCGGAGTGTTATCTAGGAATATCAGATAGTGACTGCTGCTCTGTCATTGCACTAATTGGTCGCAAAGGAAGTAGCAGAGAGTCATGCTGGAATGTGGCTCTGTGGCTCTGCTCGTGTGAGGCCAGAGATGACTTTACAGAAAATCGCACTTGAACGGTTATGCCAATATAGGGAATAAATGGATTTATAGCCGAATAGGGGCATAAGGTCACAGTATCGATCAGGAACCTAGATAAGCACATGACATGTGTTGATAAGTAGCTATATGAGTAACTATATGGGTTATTGATTGGTTGCCCAAGTATTTGTATGGGAGACTGAGTATATGTGTGAGTGGCTGGGAGGTGTGTGACTCTGTGCATAGATGTGTGAGCAGTTGATTCACTAGATGTATGGTTTCAAAAGTGCATGTGGAAACAGCTGTATGGGCGGTTGACTGTGTGCATGAGTGTATTGGTGAGTGAATGGATATCTCAGTGCTACATGTCAAAGTAAGTAGATATGTAAAACACAGTACATGTGAGAGTTAACATATATAAATAACTGTGCATTAGAGCCAGTGAATGTGTGAGTGGCTGTATGGATCATTGTGAACTTTTATTAGGGATTATATAAGAGAGTAAATATGTGTTAGAATATGTTTCAATAAGTAAGGTGTGTATAACTGTATAGTTGAGGAATTGGAGGTGTGATTGATTCTTTGCATGACTGTCTAGGTGTATGAGTAACTCCATGGATGAGTGACAATCTGTGAGTGTCTGTTTTCACTGAGTGTATCTAAGGATATATCAGAGTCTGTAGAGGTTCATCGTATTAACACATGAATGATGTCATCTGTGATGTTGTCAGTGATGTCATTTGAGTTGTCATCAGTGATGTCATCAGTGATGTCATTTGAGATGTCATCAGTGATGTCATCAGTGATGTCACTGACCATGTCATGAATGATGTAATATGTGACATCATCAGCAGTGGATTGCGGGTGCGCGATATATAGTTAGCGCATCTAACTATATATGGAATTTCACTGGTTTTATGCGAGTAAAATAAGGTTTTGTAAATGCAAATTCCTAACTATATATGTTCTATAACCAATGGTTTTTTCATTGAATTTTCAAGGTTTTGTAAATGCAAATTCCTAACTATATATGGACTATAACCTATGGTTTTTTCTGTGAATTTCAATGGTTTTTTAATAGCAAATATCAAAAGCTGTCAAATGTCAAGTACGTGATAGGTAAAAACGTTTTCGTGTTTATGCACGCTGATGTGCTTTGAACGCTGCCCCCCCCCTCCCTTCTTTTCTCTTAGTAGTACTCTCTCTTTGCAGATAGTGAACGGTAGTTAACGCAGACCTTTACTGTTTTAGAATTGGTTCTCTTTGGATCATTCTCTATTTACAAACAAGCACAAAGTCGCAATACTCTGTTTAGTCTTTGCAGATAGTGAAAAATCGTGTAAAAAAATAAAAGTAATCGAGCAAAATCAGTAGACCACTAATTCGATCTCTTTTTGACCTCGGTAAAATACAAACATTAGGAACAACCCTTCATGAGAAATACGAAAATAGTGAAATGAACTGAGCTCCACACCATGAGGGCTGCAAGACAGCTCGACTCCGCCACCCACCCCGCCCAAATAACGACAAACCCTATGCAAATATTATAAATATAGACAACACACCAGCAAAGAAACAGGGTAAAACATTTTATTAAATAACTATTTACATAACTATTTTATACTTTTTAATGCCCGATCCGGCTAGCTCAATCGATCGAGCATGAAACTCATGCACTGATAGCAAGCATTGAGAGTTTGTAGAACGATGGCTTCAGATTTTCCACATACGGTGTAGTAGCGCGAACTGGGAGGGGGCGTTTGGATCCTGCCCCTTCCCCAAATAAGATTTTCATACGTGAATGTTCGTTCATGCTTTTTGTCCCTGAGTTGCTTCGATGTCACTGCCTTACACAAATGGCATAAGTCCTGGATGTTGAGTGCCATACTTCAGAGTTCTAAGCAGCGCTTGTAACACTGTTTAAACCTTATTTGCACCTGCTGCAGCTTCACTATTCAAAGTAAGTGGGGTCCGTTTGTGGACCTGACTGCATTGGAAAAAAAAAATGTGATACGGTGCCTCCCTAAACCGCTTGACGGAGGCCCCCGAGGGGCGGTGAGATGGCGCGGACTGAGAGGGGGCGCTTGGCTCCTGCCCCCTCCTCAAGTCGTGTTGCCCTGGTGTGGCCTGAGATCGCCCCCGACATAGGCGGCCGGCTCCCGGGGTCCGGCGGAATTTTTTCCCTTTTGATGACTCTTCCATTCTGGACCTTGTCCCACAATCCGTTTGACCTGAAGACACACTGTAGTGGGGCGCCCCTTTACCGTTTTAGTTGCCATTCCGCCCGCTTTTGGTACTCTGTGCCTCTTCCGCCATTCAGCTGTTTACCGCCCGCTCTTGCGACTACAGCGTCTCGCTCACCATGTAGTTGAGTTGCTCCCGCTCTTAAAATTTTACATCAAGGATGCGTCATATGACGCGCCGCGTTAGCGCACCCGGAAGTGCTCTGGTGCGCAAGGCACAGCTTCCCGGAAACGATCCAGAACGCGCCGCGCAGCGCGTAACGTAAGCATAACAGGTCATGTGACTTGTTAATAAAACTTTTCATTGGTTCATTTTACTTTTGTTTTCCTAATGATGTAAGACTAGGTCATGTGACCTAAAAATAACACTTTTCATTGGATTAAAACATTTTTTTTCCCAAACGATGAAAGCCCCACCTTGTTTCTGGATGTTTCAGACTGAAGCTGGCGTCACCATGAGAGCACCACCATCTCGTAGCTCCGTCGTGGCCATTCCGCAAGCAATCATGGCAGCCGCTCCCCACCGGAAGCCTGCGGGAGTCGAGGGCCCCCAAGACTTTTGTACAATCTTCAAGGCTGAGGGGACGCTTTCGAGAATGGAACCCAAGCCCTGGCAGACAAGCGTCCGAGTTCCAAGGTGTCCCAGGGCCATTTTACTGGACCAGGCCCAAATCCGAAGAGCCGGCCGCCATTTTAAGAGTCCTGTGGCAGCCGCCTATCGCTGCATCGCAAGAGTGGGAGCAACTCAACTACATGGTGAGCGAGACGCTGTAGCCGTAAAAGCGGGCGGTAAACAGCTGAATGGCGGAAAAGGCACAGTGTAGCAAAAGCGGGCGGAATGGCGACTGAAACGATAAAAGCGCGCCCCACTACAGCAGACGAGCCTCCGCCATGTGCTTCAAAACTGCATACGTATCTCGTGATATCAAGGTTGGGCAATCAGTACACAACAAGCAGTTACGAGTCCCATTTACACCGGCGCCATTTTGGGCGCGGCCGGGCAGGTCCAGAATCTAGTCAAACATAACAAATGAGGCTGACGACTCTGAAGCAGTTGACGCACAGCAGGACATAGCAAATAAACATGAAGTCTCTAAAGCTGTCAACTCACTGCAGGACAAAACAAGTGAACCTCAAACCTCTGGAATAATTGTCGCTCAAAAGAACAACACACAAAACTCTATAGAGCCTGAAGAAAGAAAAACAAAAGGGCACTGTAGTTTCAGACACACTTAACACTATTGACTAAACAAAGATATCGTCTGTTTATGAAGCAGTTATCATGTTCACAGAATTGACAAAGAAGTGTGCAGACACCAATGCTATTAAGAAACACAAGGAAATCCCTAACGCATCAGCATTCTCGGAAGAGATTGACACAGATAACATCTTAAGGAACAAACAAAGACAAAATAAGGATGAGGAAGTTATCACTTTAGTTTTTTCATCAGCTAGCGACAGCAAGAAACATATTGTAATGGAGATTAGAGAGGCTACGGATGGATAAATAAATTATCAAAAGAAATAGCGACTCCCCCCTTTAGCAAATTAGCTAAATCTTTGCGTAATTTGGACATTAAAGTTATATTATTGTTGTTGTTGTTGTTATGGTTATAGTTTCCTTTTAAGTATAATTCACCAATAGTTTTGTTTGTAGATGTTTTCCCATTAACAATCCCAGTTCCATCACCCGCCCAGGATATCACCACTGTTCCCCATGTCATAAAACCTTAGGATGTTCAATAACTGAAACAGCTAATATGGGTTTACTTACAGGGGACATCTTTTGTTCTGTTTTGTAAAGTAAAACTATTGTGAACGCAAGTATTATACATAGTAAGTGTTTAATATAGCATTTGTCAGTCATTGGTTAAGCAGCTAGGACCTGTTCACTCTTGACACCCCAGGTGCTGTGTATGTTGCACTATAGTGCTGCATCGGGAATACGGACAACCCTATTGATGTAGATTTTTCATTATTGATTATTGTAAAGAAATGGCGACTCCCCCCTTTAGCAAATTAGCTAAATGTTTGCGTAATTTAGGCATAAAAGTTATATTATTGTTGTTGTTGTTGTTGTTATCGTTATAGTTCTAGTTAATTTCCATTCAGAGTGTCCTACACAGCACCACTCTAGGTAAACACTACTTTATGTAAAACCTGGGACATAGCACTCATTGAAACTATAGTTGGTCACCATGGGGTTTAAAGAAGGGATGGTTCTTCACCTGGGTGCCTTCCACAACTCAGCACGTTGTGCTGCCTTGGGACTATTCGCACAAAAGACAGCTTCTGACCATTGTTGTTTTTTTTTATCAAAAAATGTTTAAATATATTTACAGTTTTTGTTGCGTTCGTTATATTTAAAAGTTAATAAAGTTTTATAATCCAACTGTCTTGGAGTACTATATTTTTTTTAAAAATCGTGTGAATGGGGCCTTGAATCGGGTTATTGTCATGTGTGGGCTTTGCAAGTGTACTGCTACAGGATCGGACATTTCAAACTCAAATGCACGTTCTTTTTCTTACCTTTCCGAAGCATGGAGCGCAATAGCAGGCAGAGAAAGGGTGATGCACGTGTTGAACACTGCCTGGCCTGGCAAGTTGCTGGCAGTGCCCCCCCGCCCGCTCTTGAAAGAGGGCACACACACACCGCCGCCCCAAGTACTTCACAAATCTTTAAAAGACCATGCGCTTGTTCATGAGGCTTAAATGGTTTATCACCCCTTCTAGAACCCCTGCATCGACCCTCTGACGTTTCCTGGAAGAATTAGCACGTAACACAATACCAAACCCTGTCAGCTGAAACCCCCGAGGAATCGTGGGGCATATTATCAAGGGGGTTTATTTCCGCGTTTTTGGCTATAAAAGCCAAAAAAAGGAGATAAAATTATCTCCCTATTACCAAGCTGTCGCTAACACCAGTTAGTGACAGCTAAAAGGAGATAGCAACCATCTTGGGCCCCGCTTTGCATGTCAGTGATATTTATCACTAATGACATGCAAAGTGGGCGTGCCAAGATGTTAGCGACTGGAAACAGTCCCTAACCATCGCTATCTCCTATTACCAACTTTTGGAGATATTTGCGCTAAGCGCGAATATCTCCAAAAGCTAACACCTGCCCTGAGCAGTTTTTAGCCATGTTATCCAATGGGAGGTGGATAACATGGCTAAGAGCATTTGCTGGATAATGCATGAATATCGCTGACTTTTCAGCGATATTCATGCATTGCGGCCGTTTTTTATCGCATTTGCGATAAACCTTGCTAATAGCAAGGTTTATCTGCGATAAAAATCGCCGATGTGCGGCGATAATTTTTGTCTCTAAACAAGTTAGAGACAAAAATTATCGCTAGTTGTTGGTAATATGCCCCCGGGTTTTTGCTTGCAGGAATCGGGAGGCGGGAGACTAGCACTGAAATCAGTAGTCTCACGCCTGAATCGGGAGGGTTGGCATGTCTGGATTCTCTACAGCTGGGGCCATAAACTACATCCGCAGGGCTAGGTGATAGCCTGGGTCCGGCCTGGACAATCGGACACAGAGGAAGAGGAGTGTCAGAGGGTGCGGTAGTGAATAGGGTGAAAGGGAGGTGTCGGGCGGGCACAGGGTGTGATTCTCAGGGAAGAGCAGCGCAGATGGGGGGAAGTATATGGCCCATGCATGAGAGAGAGCGCGGGGGTGACCAGTGCGTGGGGGAGATGCTTGCGAGGGTGGGGAGCCGTGCTGAGAATCGACGGCGTGCAGAGAGTGGGTCTGGTCAAGGCATCTAAAATGGCTGCCGTGCACGACAAAATTGTGGCATTGGACAAAAAGGCAAGATGGCGCAGACAATGTTTATCAATAAGGATTCATTTATAACAAAATATTTACTCGCAGTGACAAAATGGTGGTCAACACTTCCTGATTTCCATCGAATCGAACGTTAACAGACGTCACGCAGCAAAAAAAAAAAAAAAAGCTCACGCACAGCCGCTGGAAGACATGTATCAACATATTCAGAAAACATAAGGGGTCAGGATACGTCTCCCGCACCCCCTTATGCCTAGTAATTTAATTAAAACGAAACACAAAATGGCGAATTCCCGTTTCGCTACCAGTTTGCGGCCCAGTTCGCGGCTCGGGAAGCGCTTCTACCGTGAAAAATATGTTTTTTTTTATTTTCCCCACGAGACCCTTTAATAACCCCAACATCATTCCTAGGGGGTCAAGAGAGGTATACCTTGCCCCCTTTCATTAAATTCCCCCTTCGTTTTTCACCTCTTCTTCTCTCTCGATCCTACCGAGAGATAAGATGGCGGCCGCTCCGGACTGTTTAGAATGTTGACAGACACCGGAGGGCCAATCAGCTTCGCATCGCAAAGTTCCGATACGCGAAAAGTTCGCTAACCGGATCGCTGCCCGGAGCGCTGTTACAGATATATATCTTCATTTAAACGTTAATTTCTCAAAATCCACTGAAGCACATATATTGAGACCTAGCAAAGGCACATCGGGCTAACAGTCCCTACAATTTTGCCAAGTTTCGTGGAAATCCATTCAGCCGTTCGAGCTAAAAGTGAGGCCAACCGCCCTATGGAAATTAACATGGGAAAAACGCGTTTTGGGACCCCCCTTTTTTCTCGGCCCCCCCTTGCCGAACCCCCCCCAAATTTTCAAGGGCTGCTCAGAAACAAAATGTGCCATTTTCCTGAAAATTTCAGCCGATTCCGTCCACAAACGCCAAAGTTATTAGACATAGAATTTTCAAAAATCCCATAGGGAATAAATCCTAACTATATATACCTACTGGCGATAGCCAGTAGGTAATATATATATATATATATATATATATATATATATATATATATATATATATATATATATATATATATATATATATATATATATATATATATATATATATATATCCATTTGACCGAGCTCACTTCAGCAACTGTAGCTTCCCGCCTTGCTGTAACAGAAACTTCGGACACGGACCTCCAGATAAGTGCAATTTATTATGTTCCTTGCAGATAAAGTCACATAACGTTTCGGCTCCGTGGAGCCTTGTTCACATGACAACGAGTGAAATCACAGTGCTTGTATTTAAAGGGAAAGTGTACAATTAGTTGAGACCCCGTGATTTACTACAGCATAGACATGGAAGAAAGATTTGGACACTCTATGGCCTGGCTATCCAATGCACTCAACTTGTAGAGTATAAATGCTATGAATAAACACATTGTGCACACTTTGTACGTAAACCACTGCTCATATTAATATGGAATAAGCATGATAATAATTGTACTGTACACATCTGATATACTTCTGCTAAAATGACATCTTATACTAGTTATATATCATAGAGCAAATCGTGTCACCATTAATCATAGTCTTGTGTTTCACATGAAAATACAAGATAGAACTCGGGCATGTCAATGTCTGACAACTTGATAGATACAATCACGGCTTGAATGCCTCCATTGGTTGACTGCTACTGTTAGTGCTGAGCTGTGTCATAGCATGGAATAAAGTGCAAACGTGCTCCTAGTGCAAATTTTAGCTTTGTAAACACATTTTAAATATAAAATGTTTAAAAATCGTACTGCTTCGTTGTTGCACCTAGATCTAATGAAAAAAATATATACAAGCTAATTTCCAGGTCAAGAGCACAATGTAAACCTAATACAAATAGGCTGTAATAACTACCATTAAAGTGCACATGTGCTATCAGTGCAAAATAGTAATGTAAACAATTTCGAGAATTCCGCTAACTGGGAGTCTCGTGGCAGCCCTATTGCACTTAGCTCTAGTATGTAAAATGCTAAAATAACGCCATGGTATAAGACCGTAATGTAAACAAACTACTCATGAAGCTCATTTGGTTGTCCAAGCCAATATGTGCTGCCGTACCTGCTATTTACAGGTTACATGCCTGTGGGTGGTAACTGCTCAGGTTGGATCACTGAGTATAGGACTAAAATAAAGTGCCAAAGTGCAACAATGTGCAAAGATACAATGTAAGCATAATGCCAATTACCACTGCTTTCTTCTTAACAATGGACATACAATTTCCTCCTGCTATTAACTTATGTAAAGTGCATCAGGGTCTGTAAAAGTGAATAGCTGGTGTCCTTAATTTATAATTTAAGTGTCCTAACAAATGTGAAGCAACTAAAGTGAATGGACCATATATACAAAACTTACTATATGTGTTATAAAAGTTAAATCTAAACATATATCAACAACAGTACCTCATTCATTTTAAAAGAATAATCATAATGTATCATCAATCAGGAATTTCAGACATTATCAATGTTATATGAGACACATAGTTCACTGGTGACTGAAGAAATACCACAGATCCAATCTCAGACATGGTAGCCTCCAGCCGGGGATGCCATGAACATTCGGGAAATAGGCTTTAGAGGTGGCTCATAAATAGATCCAAGAATAAATATCTAAATCCATAAATAATTGTCACTAAGGAAATGCCAGCCGGCTACCTTACTAGGATAAAATCCATTCTATGCCTATCTTAATCTCCGTAATGCTGTGATCCAAGGTAAACACGTGTACATATCTTCAGTCACGTTCAGCCCACCTGGGTGCTTAGTGTCAAGATATAGTATGTATCTCATCTCAACTTGCGAAGCTTGGCTTCTCTATCGCCTCCTAGTCTACTGGCACTGACCGCATCAATTACATAGTATTTTAAGCTCCTGTTATCACCTTGGTGCAAGTCCTTAAAATGCCTAGCCACCGGATAGGTGTTATCCTGGTTGGCTATCGCTCTCAAATGTTGAAGTATGTGTTTGTGGACTGTTAATTGCGTGCTTCCTACATACCTCAACATGCATGGACATTGCAATATATGAATAGCAAATTCTGTCTTGCAAGTCAGTACTTTGGTGATGCGGTGTTCGGTGTTACTGAACCCGTCCTTGTATGATTTCATATTAATCCCATGTAATGTCTGACAAAATATTGATAACACAAATATCGATATACAAAAATATCGGAACAAAAATATCGAAGTCAAAAATATAGGAATCCTATCCCTAACAAGGTAAGTACAAATATATCGAAAATAAAATACAGAATGACAAAAATATCGTTTTTTGTAAAATATCGTTTTTTTTAAATAAAAGAAAAATCTAATATTAACAAAATAATACTTATAAATATAATAAACATATTTAAAAATGTACTATAATATTTAAAATTAATACATAATGTAATACAAATTAATATTAATAAATATATAATACATAATATATTTTTCATTAATAATAACTCTAAATTAATTATTTTCATAACTTATGAACAAATAACAATATAATAAATTACTAATACATTTATTTACATAAAATAATCACATAAGTAACAATTATTAACAACATAATACTAATAAAGAAGCTAAATACATTTTAGATAGCGTATGAATAAAAATTACTATTCCCACTCCAGAGAGTGCGACAGTAGGGAAAGTGTTGGATAGCGTAGCGGTAACAATTACTATTCCCACTCCAGAGAGTGCAACAGTAGGGAAAGTGTTGGATAGCGTAGGGGTAAAAATTACTATTCCCACTCCAGAGAGTGCGACAGTAGGGAAAGTGTTGGATAGCGTAGCGGTAACAATTACTATTCCCACTCCAGAGAATCCAACAGTAGGGAAAGTGTTGGATAGCGTAGGGTTAAAAATTACTATTCCAACTCCAGAGAGTGCAACAGTAGGGAAAGTGTTGGATAGCGTAGGGGGTAACAGTTACTATTCCAACTCCAGAGAGTGCAACAGTAGGGAAAGTGTTGGATAGCGTAGGGGTAACAATTACTATTCCACCTCCCGAGAGTGCAACAGTAGGGAAAGTGTTGGATAGCGTAGGGGTAAAAATTACTATTCCCACTCCAGAGAGTGCGACAGTAGGGAAAGTGTTGGATAGCGTAGCGGTAACAATTACTATTCCCACTCCAGAGAGTGCAACAGTAGGGAAAGTGTTGGATAGCGTAGGGTTAACAATTACTATTCCAACTCCAGAGAGTGCAACAGTATAGAAAGTGTTGGATAGCGTAGGGGTAACAATTACTATTCCAACTCCAGAGAGTGCAACAGTAGGGAAAGTGTTGGATAGCGTAGGGGTAACAATTACTATTCCAACTCCAGAGAGTGCAACAGTAGGGAAAGTGTTGGATAGCGTAGGGGTAAAAATTACTATTCCCACTCCAGAGAGTGCAACAGTAGGGAAAGTGTTGGATAGCGTAGGGGTAAAAATTACTATTCCCACTCCAGAGAGTGCAACAGTAGGGAAAGTGTTGGATAGCGTAGGGGTAAAAATTACTATTCCCACTCCAGAGAATGCAACAGTAGGGAAAGTGTTGGATAGCGTAGGGTTAAAAATTACTATTCCAACTCCAGAGAGTGCAACAGTAGGGAAAGTGTTGGATAGCTAGGGGTAACAGTTACTATTCCAACTCCAGAGAGTGCAACAGTAAGGAAAGTGTTGGATAGCGTAGGGGTAACAATTACTATTCCAACTCCCGAGAGTGCAACAGTAGGGAAAGTGTTGGATAGCATAGGGGTAAAAATTACTATTCCCACTCCAGAGAGTGCGACAGTAGGGAAAGTGTTGGATAGCGTAGCGGTAACAATTACTATTCCCACTCCAGAGAGTGCAACAGTAGGGAAAGTGTTGGATAGCGTAGGGTTAACAATTACTATTCCAACTCCAGAGAGTGCAACAGTATAGAAAGTGTTGGATAGCGTAGGGGTATCAATTACTATTCCAACTCCAGAGAGTGCAACAGTAGGGAAAGTGTTGGATAGCGTAGGGGTAACAATTACTATTCCAACTCCAGAGAGTGCAACAGTAGGGAAAGTGTTGGATAGCGTAGGGGTAAAAATTACTATTCCCACTCCAGAGAGTGCAACAGTAGGGAAAGTGTTGGATAGCGTAGGGGTAAAAATTACTATTCCCACTCCAGAGAGTGCAACAGTAGGGAAAGTGTTGGATAGCGTAGGGGTAAAAATTACTATTCCCACTCCAGAGAATGCAACAGTAGGGAAAGTGTTGGATAGCGTAGGGTTAAAAATTACTATTCCAACTCCAGAGAGTGCAACAGTAGGGAAAGTGTTGGATAGCGTAGGGGTAACAGTTACTATTCCAACTCCAGAGAGTGCAACAGTAGGGAAAGTGTTGGATAGCGTAGGGGTAACAATTACTATTCCAACTCCCGAGAGTGCAACAGTAGGGAAAGTGTTGGATAGCATAGGGGTAAAAATTACTATTCCCACTCCAGAGAGTGCGACAGTAGGGAAAGTGTTGGATAGCGTAGCGGTAACAATTACTATTCCCACTCCAGAGAGTGCAACAGTAGGGAAAGTGTTGGATAGCGTAGGGTTAACAATTACTATTCGAACTCCAGAGAGTGCAACAGTATGGAAAGTGTTGGATAGCGTAGGGGTAACAATTACTATTCCAACTCCAGAGAGTGCAACAGTAGGGAAAGTGTTGGATAGCGTAGGGGTAAAAATTACTATTCCCACTCCAGAGAGTGCAACAGTAGGGAAAGTGTTGGATAGCGTAGGGGTAAAAATTACTATTCCCACTCCAGAGAGTGCAACAGTAGGGAAGTGTTGGATAGCGTAGGGGTAAAAATTACTATTCCCACTCCAGAGAATGCAACAGTAGGGAAAGTGTTGGATAGCGTAGGGTTAAAAATTACTATTCCAACTCCAGAGAGTGCAACAGTAGGGAAAGTGTTGGATAGCGTAGGGGTAACAGTTACTATTCCAACTCCAGAGAGTTCAACAGTAGGGAAAGTGTTGGATAGCGTAGGGGTAACAATTACTATTCCAACTCCCGAGAGTGCAACAGTAGGGAAAGTGTTGGATAGCGTAGGGGTAAAAATTACTATTCCCACTCCAGAGAGTGCGACAGTAGGGAAAGTGTTGGATAGCGTAGCGGTAACAATTACTATTCCCACTCCAGAGAGTGCAACAGTAGGGAAAGTGTTGGATAGCGTAGGGTTAACAATTACTATTCCAACTCCAGAGAGTGCAACAGTATGGAAAGTGTTAAATAGCGTAGGGGTAACAATTACTATTCCAACTCCAGAGAGTGCAACAGTAGGGAAAGTGTTGGATAGCGTAGGGGTAACAATTACTATTCCAACTCCAGAGAGTGCAACAGTAGGGAAAGTGTTGGATAGCGTAGGGGTAAAAATTACTATTCCCACTCCAGAGAGTGCAACAGTAGGGAAAGTGTTGGATAGCGTAGGGGTAAAAATTACTATTCCCACTCCAGAGAGTGCAACAGTAGGGAAGTGTTGGGCAGCGTAGGGGTAAAAATTACTATTCCCACTCCAGAGAATGCAACAGTAGGGAAAGTGTTGGATAGCGTAGGGTTAAAAATTACTATTCCAACTCCAGAGAGTGCAACAGTAGGGAAAGTGTTGGATAGCGTAGGGGTAACAGTTACTATTCCAACTCCAGAGAGTGCAACAGTAGGGAAAGTGTTGGCTAGCGTAGGGGTAACAATTACTATTCCAACTCCCGAGAGTGCAACAGTAGGGAAAGTGTTGGATAGCTTAGGGGTAAAAATTACTATTCCCACTCCAGAGAGTGCGACAGTAGGGAAAGTGTTGGATAGCGTAGCGGTAACAATTCCTATTCCCACTCCAGAGAGTGCAACAGTAGGGAAAGTGTTGGATAGCGTAGGGTTAACAATTACTATTCCAACTCCAGAGAGTGCAACAGTATGGAAAGTGTTGGATAGCGTAGGGGTAACAATTACTATTCCAACTCCAGAGAGTGCAACAGTAGGGAAATTGTTGGATAGCGTAGGGGTAACAATTACTATTCCAACTCCAGAGAGTGCAACAGTAGGGAAAGTGTTGGATAGCGTAGGGGTAAAAATTACTATTCCCACTCCAGAGAGTGCAACAGTAGGGAAAGTGTTGGATAGCGTAGGGGTAAAAATTACTATTCCCACTCCAGAGAGTGCAACAGTAGGGAAAGTGTTGGATAGCGTAGGGGTAAAAATTACTATTCCCACTCCAGAGAATGCAACAGTAGGGAAAGTGTTTGATAGCGTAGGGTTAAAAATTACTATTCCAACTCCAGAGAGTGCAACAGTAGGGAAAGTGTTGGATAGCGTAGGGGTAACAGTTACTATTCCAACTCCAGAGAGTGCAACAGTAGGGAAAGTGTTGGATAGCGTAGGGGTAACAATTACTGTTCCAACTCCCGAGAGTGCAACAGTAGGGAAAGTGTTGGATAGCGTAGGGGTAAAAATTACTATTCCCACTCCAGAGAGTGCGACAGTAGGGAAAGTGTTGGATCGCGTAGGGGTAAAAAGTACTATTCCCACTCCAGAGAGTGCAACAGTAGGGAAAGTGTTGGATAGCGTAGGGGTAAAAATTACTATTCCAACTCCAGAGAGTGCAACAGTAGGGAAAGTGTTGGATAGCGTAGGGGGAAAAATTATTATTCCCACTCCAGAGAGTGCAACAGTAGGGAAAGTGTTGGATAGCGTAGGGATTAAAATAACATACTAAGAAAAAAAAAAATTTTTAATAATACAAATACGATCTATTAAATAAATATAAAACATTTACAATACATATACATATTTATTATAAACATGATTAGCAAAATATATGTAACCTAAAAAATCATGAAAAAATACAATTTTATAATATTTAATTACCAATTAATAAAAATAATGTATGCTTCCTACTAATTAATAATTAATTCTACATAATGAAATTACTTCCCACCCTATACCCCTATAAACACATAACCCGCTACAGAACATATTTATCAATTAATCAATTAATTAAAAATAATTACCAAAATAATTAAATATCATTATCAATTATTTTAAATTAATGTATGATTCCTACTAATTAATAAATATTTCAGCATTATTAAATTAATTCCCACCCTATTCCCCTATAAACCCATAACCAGCTACAGAACATATTTATCAATTAATCAATTCATCAAAATTAATTAAAAATGATTATCAATGTATTAATTAATAATTCCTACTAATTAATAATCAATTTAACATAATTAAATTACTTCCCACCCTATTCCCCTATAAACCCATAACCCGCTACAGAACATATTTATCAATTAATCAATTAATTAAAATTAATTAAAAATAATTCTCAATTTATTAAATAATAATTCCTACTAATTAATAATTAATTTAACATAATTAAATTACTTCCCACCCTATTCCCCTATAAACCCACAACCCGCTACAGTACTAAAAGACAATATTTAATTAAATTACATGAAAAATAAATAATAAAACATAATAAATACAATATAATATACATAAATTTTATTTAAAAATCGATAGTAGTAACATCGAAATTATTTACTTCGATATTACTGACATCGATATTTAAAATTTTGATATTACTAATATCGATATTAAGATTGTCGATATTACTTACCTTCTATATTATGTCCCAGCGATATTTAAACTTCGATATAATTGTATATCGAAATTTAAAACTCAATATTTTGTCTGTGTACCAATCCCAAGTACACATGACTTGCAAGTCGTGCACCTGAAGATGCCGCTGTTGGTCTGCAGAGACAATGTTTTCTCAATTATTTCTGGACTGGTGTTCACCAGCCTGTCTTTCAACGAAGGGGCCTTGCTGAAAGTAAGAGAGGCTCTAAGAGGCAGGGTTGAGCCAATAACAGGATCATTAAGGATAGTGGGCCAATTGCGATTGAAACATGCACCTGCTGGCAAGCTGAGCTGTCTCCAGATCATGGCTATTACTACAGACTCTCCTAATGCGTATATATATATATATATATTCACTGAAAAAACCATAGGTTATAGACCATATATTGTTAGGAATTCGCATTTACAAAACCTTATTTTACTCACACAAAACCATTGAAATTCCATATATAGTTAGTTGCACTAACTATATATCGCGCACCCGCAATCCACTGCTGATGATGTCACATATTACATCATTCATGACATGGTCAGTGACATCACTGATGACATCACTGATGACATCTCAAATGACATCACTGATGACATCTCAAATGACATCACTGATGACATCACTGATGACATCTCATTTGACATTACTGATCACATCACTGATGATATCATTCATGTGATAATACGATGAACCTCTTCAGACTCTAATATAACCTTAGATACAATCAGTGTAAACAGACACTCACAGACTGTCACTCATCCATGGAGTTACTCACACACCTAGTCAGTCATGCAAAGAATCAATCACACCTCCATTTCCTCAACTATACAGTTATACAAACTTTACTTATTCAAACATATACTAACACATATTTACTCTCTTATACAATCCCTGATACAAGTTCACAATGATCCATACAGCCACTCACACATTCACTGGCTCTTATGCACAGTTATTTATATATGTCAACTCTCACATGTACTGTGTTTTACATATGTACTTACTTTGACATGTAGCACTGAGATATCCATTCACTCACCAATACACTCATGCACACAGTCAACCGCCCATACAGCTGTTTCCAAATGCACTTTTGAAACCATACATCTAGTGAATCAACTGCTCACACATCTATGCACAGAGTCATACACCTCCCAGCCACCCACACACACACTCAGTCTCCCATACAAATACTTGGGCAACCAATCAATAACCCATATAGTTACTCATATAGCTACTTATCAACACATGCAACAGTTTACAGAACAACAGATATAATGATGCACAAATTAAGACAGTTTAGTCACTAACCCATGCACTCAGTGAGACACATTTAATCACTCACTCATACAGTCAGTCATGCACCTACTAAATCCTTCATCCAGACACTTATACATCCACTCATTCTTCAATATGTAAGACATATTTTAACTTTACAGAAACATACAGTCACTGGATGTTGTCATCAGTGATGTCATCAGTGATGTCATTTGAGATGTCATCAGTGATGTCATCAGTGATGTCACTGACCATGTCATGAATGATGTAATATGTGACATCATCAGCAGTGGATTGCGGGTGCGCGATATATAGTTAGTGCAACTAACTATATATGGAATTTCAATGGTTTTGTGTGAGTAAAATAAGGTTTTGTAAATGCGAATTCCTAACTATATATGGTCTATAACCTATGGTTTTTTCAGTGAATTTTCAAGGTTTTGTAAATGCTAATTCCTAACTATATATGGTCTATAACCTATGGTTTTTTCAGTGAATTTTCAAGGTTTTGTAAATGCTAATTCCTAACTATATATGGTCTATAACCTATGGTTTTTTCAGTGAATATATATATATATACATACATCTAAAAACATATATCATCTGTATATCTATATAAATACAAACATAAATGCATGCATACATATACTTATATGCATACAGATGCATGTTATTTACATGAAAGTTGAAAAAACACTAATAAAAGCAAAGCTAAAAAGCCACCTCATTACAAACAGAATGGCTTTAACTTAAACGAGGGCGAGATCTATTGCATTTTCAATGCTTGTTTACTTTGGTTCCATCAAGAAGGCATTCAGATGTGTCACACATTTGCCATAAATTCTGAATGTTAGCACTCTAGTTGCACATTAGATCACTGTAGTAAAGCTACTGCTCACCAGGGACGTCTGCTGCTGGTATTCAAAGTGCATGTTTCAGTCTGCATGTCAGAATTTTTTTTAATGAAATAGAAGAGGATTTGAGAAGTCACTCAAAATGATCCCTAATTTTTCTTTCTGAAGCACTAATCATACTTTCTATGTCAAAATTAACCCCCTCATGTTGTTCCTTTTTACATTTAGTGTTTTCAGACTTACCACTTCATTCCAATCAAGATGGCTTCTGGTGTGCCATACTTTTGTCATAAGTAAGACTGTTAGCGCTCTAGTTGTTCTTTAGAACACTCTGGGACATTCTGTCATTGGGCTATACTTGGGGTACATCTGGGTGATATTTGGGCTACATTTAGGCTCTTTTGTCTCTGGTGGCCATCTTGGGAGACTGTATGTCAGAATTTTTTAATGAAATTGAAGAGGGTTTGAGAAGTCACTCAAAATGTGCCCTAATTTTTCTTTCTGCAGCACTAATCATAATTCATATGGCAAAATATACCCCCTCATTTTGTTCTTTTTTAAATTAAATGTTTTAAGAGTTACCACTTTATTCCAATCAAGATGGCTTCAGGTGTGCCATACCTTTGTAATAAGTAGGACTGTTAGCGCTCTAGTTGTTCTTTAGAACACTCTGGGACATTCTGTTATTGGGCTATACTTGGGCTACATCTGGGTGATATTTGGGCTACATTTGGGCTCTTTTGTCTCTGGTGGCCATTTTGGGAGACTGCATGTCAGAATTTTTTAATGAAATAGAAGAGGATTTGAAAAGTCACTCAAAATGTGCCCTAATTTTTCTTTCTGCAGCACTAATAATACCTTCTATTGCATAATATACCCCCTCATTTTGTTCCTTTTTAAATTAAATGTTTTAAGAGTTACCACTTTATTCCCATCACGATGGCTCCAGGTGTGCTATACCTTTGTAATACGTAGGACTGTTAGCGCTCTAGTTGTTCTTTAGAACACTTTAGGAGGCTGCAGTAGAGCACAAAGGAATCAACTGACAGTCTCTGTCCTTGTTGGATGTACATGTTTTACTGAGAATGTCAGACTTCATTTTCACATGACTGAGAAAGATAATGTGAATTTACAGAGAAATGTGCTTTCAGTTTAGCTTATAGATCCCCTTCCAAACCACTGTGGGAAAATCATGAGATATTAGTTTTCTTTCAAACAATATTCATGATATCACAGCAGAAGGTTTTTTCACATGGTAAAATCACCTTAGAACCCACCACAATTCCTAAAACGAGTATGGTACAATCAACAAATGATTTATAATGTAACTAAAGTCCTAAAACCCTCTATTAACTACAATGCTTTTTAATCAGGTGCTATCATGTATATTGGTCCCAAGATGGCTGCCAACACTTCTTGGATGAAGTGCTGACAGCCAATCAGATCAGATGTGTGGTTAGGCTCCGCCCAGATATATATCTTTTTTTGAACCTAAATTACTCAAAATCCACTGGAGCACATATATTGAGACCTAGCAAAGGCACATCGGGCTAACAGTCCCTACAATTTTGCCAAGTTTCGTGCAAATCCATTCAGCCGTTCGAGCTAAAAGTGAGGCCAACCGCCCTATGGAAATTAACATGGGAAAAACGCGTTTTGGGACCCCCCTTTTTTCTCGGCCCCCCCTTGATGAACCCCCCCCCAAATTGTCAGGGGCTGCTCAGAAACAAAATGTTCCATTTTCCTGAAAATTTCAGCCAATTCCGTCCACAAACGCCAAAGTTATTAGACATAGAATTTTCAAAAATCCCATAGAGAAAAAATCCTAACTATATATACCTACTGGCGACCGACAATAGGTAATATATATATATATATATATATATATATATATATATATATATATATATATATATATATATATATATATATATTACCTACTGGCGGTCGCCAGTAGGTAGTTATAGTTAGGATTGTTTTCCATAGGAAATCCTCAACATTCTATTTGGAATAACTTTGGCCCTGGTGGATGAATCTTTGTGAATTTCTCAAAGAAGATGGCTCGGTGCGCTGCGCTCATTTCCTGAAAGTTTGGGGGGGATTGGTGAAGTGGGGGCTGAGATAAAAGGGGGGTCCCAAAATGTGTTTTCTCCATGTTATTTTCCATAGGACCTTTAGACTCGGCTACAGGTCGAACGGCTGAACGGATTTATAAGAAATTTGGCAAAACTGTAGAGTCCTGTTCGCAGATTACGCTTTTTTTGGAATGGTGTAATTTCGTTCAGTAGTTGTTGAGAAAATTAAAGTTAAAGTCAATTATATATCTATAGGCGCGCACCCAAGCGGCAGCGTGTGAGCGGAATTTTTTTTTGCTGCGTGACGTCTGTTAACGTTCGATTTGAAGGAAATCAGGAAGTTTTGTCCGCCATTTTGTCACTGCGAGTAAATATATTGTTCATTTCATAGCGTTGAAACATGGAAAGGGGAGAAGGTAGAGATTGTCTTGCTGCGTAGGTTTTCTCGGGGTGTGTAGTAAGGCCCTTAAACGCGAAAAAATATATTTTTTTTCCCGGAAAAAAATAACGGGGTGCGCGCACCCGGTCGCGCACACCTATTCACAAGAGTGTGAAATGAAGAGTGCTTAGATATAAAGTGGCTTTGAAAAGAGCCCTTGTGTTAATTGAGTGTTTTCTGCATTTATAGGTAAGTACCGATGCAGAGCCTGATGTTGCAGAGGAAGATTGTGTTTCCCTCATTCGTGAAATGAACACCGTCTCTCCTATAGACGTCTTGTATGTGGTATCGCAAGTTGTTGTGGTAAATAGAACCCATGCTATAATCTCTGAGGAACGCAGAAACAGATGTATTTAAGTTGTTGTGGTAAATAGAACCCATGCTATAATCTCTGAGGAACGCAGAAACAGATGTATTTACATGTCTCCTTGCTTTCTCAAATTGTGCACAATGTTGATTGGACCAATTCCATTTCTGTCTTTGGCATATATTGGAATATACCAAGGCAGATCGAGGAAAAAGTGTTATCAATTGTGGAAAGGTGTCTTTTAGAAGCATTTCCAGACCTACCCGAGTGATTGTGCGTAGATCGTTCCCACCACAGTGCACAATTATAAGGTCTGGTTCTGGGAGATGCATAAAAGTTTTCACCAATGGAATCAATTGGTGACATTTCAATCCTCTTTTGGCAATCCATGTTATGTGTACATTTGGTAAGCCGAGGTTGCAAATTCGTCTCCTTAGTGCATATTTTTCACTCCAGTGAATATAACTGTGTCCTATTAGCCAGACCTTCATTTTTAATGGATTTGTAGTCGTCGTCCGATCGGTTCTGGAAGTGGAATGGTAGTTACAAGTTTAAATTCTAAATAAAAAAAAAGGAAGAGGCTGGGTGTGGTTAATAAAATAAAAATGATTGGTTGATTATAATAAGTGGAGATTGAAGAGTACGTTGCATGTTAATGTTTATGTGAAACGAAAAGTATTATTGGGTGTGAAAAAAAGACATGTAACTGAGTTGTGGATTGGCAGGTGTTTCTGGAGGGAAAACAGTTTTCTTAGTTTGCTGTAGAACGTTGAGACATGAACTTTTGACCTGTGCCTTCAGCAAGGTGCAGAATGAGGTGTTACCATGGAAACAGGCGGAGATGGCAGTTGGTGATGGGTGTCTTTCACGTGAGTCTGAAAATATTGTGAAGGACAACCAATTGAAATGTAAATTTGATTTTACAATTTTGCGTCAGGAAATGTGATTGGTTGAAGAGAGTTATATGAGTGTGTATTGACTGGATATCTGTGCCATTGAATTTTGGTTGCAGTGATAGAAGCAATATTCAGAGTTCCGCTAACGAATATCTGTTTTGTGACTTTCACTGTTGTACATCGTTCAAAGCATTGGTAAAGGTAAGTGCGTAACTGTTTGTTTTGTCATGTATCGTATAATATAGTTTAATCAGAAACAATCATTGATTTTCCATGTGAAAACTAATTTATGGCTGTCGTAATGTGTTGTATTTGTAAAAGTAATTTCTTCCATTTAAATGTTGAATACGCAGTAAAAAATATTTTTAAAATAGAGTAATTATTTTTGTAATTTTGAAGCGTTTATATATAATGAGAGAAGTTGTTGAGGATATGAAGAAATAATATTAGCAGAGACACAGACAATGCAGAAAGAGAGAGAAATGGTAAATTACTAGTGATACCGTTGTGAAAAAATGGTAATGGTTAATGAATTGGTAAAGTTTTTGTCAGTGGACAATATTTCAGGCTGGTTGGTGGCCGTGGCCTGCACTGGTGGGGGTGGGGCGAGAGGGTCGGGGAAGGGGGTTAAAGTGATAATGATAAAGGTATTCACAAAGTTTCTGTTAGACGGCAAAAATTTTAGTGCGGTTTTTGGTCGTCGTTTGCACTGGTGGGGTGAGGGAGGTGGTCGAGTTAAATAAAATGAAAAGTTTTGACCATGAGGTTGTATAGAGATTTGTGCAGTAAATGTGTTCGTACATTGAGGTTGGAAACGGAGCATAAAAATATCTCTCTCAGTTCTGCTGTTTGACTGCATCTTCATGTCCCTTCTGTTTTGCATCTCCGTTGCCCTGTGTTATCTTATTGTCTGTGTGTTTGCCTTCAATCCGGGCTGAAGAAGTTTGCTGTGGAGGCACACACAGATAGTCCTATTAAAGTGATTGGAACGTTTTCAAAAAAATAATGATATAATTGCATTGGTATTTTTAAAGCGCTACTGAATGTTTTCTTTCACAATTACCGCTTGGTTGCTTTCTCAGAGCAGAGGGTATGTCGTATTTCACTCTTTGGTGCCTCTGCATCTGACTCTGTTCTCTGGTGGCTGGCGGAGAACTGTTTGTTATTGTGGAGATGAAAGGGTGATAAGGAGAGAAATACGACATAGCGTCTGGCCTGTAGAAGCGTGGGAGCAGTGATTAACTCTGAGTGAAGCAGAACTGTGTCGGTGCTTAGTAACAGTAAAAAAAAAATTTTAACAGTGGTATAACTGTGTTTACGGTGCGCGACCTACTAAGAAAGAGTTCACGGGCCGTATTTGGCTTGCAGGTTCTAGTATCAGTAAGTGAGGTCGAGAAAAGAAAACATTCAGGACTTTATTTATGAAGGCCTTGCGCCACCGGTGCGTTACTTTTTCTTATTTTAAAAAATGAGGCACCGGCGGCGGAAGGTCTTCATAAATAAGGTCCTCCGTGTCTACAGTTAAGGGTATGTGGAACCCATGAATAGTTTTTCAATATGAAATCATTTCAGTTGAGATTATGGATTAAAAGAGAAACCGTGAATTTTTGAAATGTTTATTTGGAAATGTACTGTTTTAAAGGCAAATCATTATGTAATATGAGTACAGAAATTGCAAAAAACACAGTAATTGGTATTGTTAGTAGTACATGGAATACAAACGCTATAGTTGAAGAAAAATGAATATAGTTGGAAAAAAACATTGTACACTCTTATAAGGAAGTATATTATATTTTAATAAGTGGAAGAAGGTGTCTGGTCTTTTAGTTTAGGAAGGATATATGAAAATGCAAGTTGTTATACATCATTACTTTATGAATCAGCTGTCTACATGCGAAGCACTATCAAGTTTGTGTCATGTTACTGTGTGAGGTGAAAAAAAGGCGCCAAAAGCGACAAAATGGCGAGAGGTGCATGTATGTGAGGGGAAAAATGAGGCGCCAAAAGCGACAAAATGGCGAGAGGTGAATGTATGTGAGGGGGAAAAAAAGGTGTCAAAAGCGACAAAATGGTGAGAGGTGCATGTATGTAATTTGTTGGATGCAGCAGTATTGCCGGTCGTATAGGAACTCCACAGAATTAGGTTGCCGGCTATGCAGTGGAGAGGAGCATAATGACTTGATAAATTTTCTAGGAGTCTTAGGGGTCCGATGTAGGTAAATCCCATTTACCGATTTTGAAATACCGAATACTACCGATTCGGTATTTCAAAATCGGTAAATGGGATGTAGGTCCCAACATCTGGATTCGTTACCGAATCCTTAACAATTCTTTAATTACCGATTCGGTAAATACCGATTCGGTAATGATAGCGAATCGGTAAAATTACCGAAAATGTGCCCTTACATCTCGTTAGCCCTTTACCGATCGGAAACGGCCGAAAATCAGTATTTTCGGCCGATTCGGTTCGGTAAAGGGCTACCTACATCGGGCCTTAATTTAGTCACTTAAATATTGCTAAGGAGTTTGCCACGGAAATATGTATCCATTCTCAGAGGTTTATTATATTAAGGATATATATTAACATGGTGGGTCCTGGTGTTTTGTGGTTCTGTGCAAGTGTATTGCTTGCATGTGTATAATGCTGGCCCTGTAGTTTTTCTGTATGGACATGGGGCTTTATTTATGTCGGCCTTGCGCCACTAGTGCGTCACTTTTCCCATGCTAAAAGTGACGCAGTGGCGACGCAATGTTTCATTAATAAGGCTTTTTTTGTTTTGTGAGTTGGCCTTTTACTTTTCAAAGCCTACTGTTGTAGGTGCATACATTTTAACATAAGGAAAAGTGACATATCTGTGGCAGAATGTTTTTATAAATGAGAAATTTTGTATTTATTTTTAATGGAGAGTATTTTGGGAATCTTATTACTTATTCTTGTTCAATGCTATAATGATTGTATATTGTGTAGGAAATAAGTTTGTTATAAGTTAATAAAATTTTATTCTTTCTATTCTTAGAGTGTTTGGTGCCTGTAAGGATTAACCTGTCGAAGTTATATATTGAGAATATATATTCTTTTTTTCAGGTGAGTTTCTTTTTATGGTTTGGCAATTTCTGTGGGTGGTGATGAAAATAATAAAGAGTAATTTGTAAATGTTTTGAATATGATTTTATCTCAAATTTTTTACATGTGGTTCTATCTGCTTATAGTACATATGTTTTTTGAGATGTTCTCCATTGACAGTTCAAATTATGTTTTAATGAGCTTGGGATATGTGAAGTTTTACAAGGAGTTGAGATTTAGAAATCATTGGAGTATAATTCTTTTAGGTTTGTTTTAGTAATACTTCTGAAGTGCTCATTATTTCTAAAATCTTGTTGTATTATGTTTGGTAGTGTTCCATTTTTAATTAGAGAGAGGTATTATGATATGGATCGAAATGTGATGTTTATTTTCCTGTATATCTGTGAATATACTATGTATAGGCAGTTTTTAAAATATTAATGTAGAGTTTTATTATGAGGTGGTTGGTCATGGTAAGTATGATATTTTGCATATGGTAAGACATTGACATGGTGAGTATACTGTTGTAATATAAATGGAACTGTCTCTGTGGGAAGTAGTAATCTGTAAAGTGAATTAAATGGTTTGTATAGTGTAATTCTTTTCTTTAGAGTGCATATATTTATATTGCACTTTGTAGTGATGAAATAAAAGAAATGGGTCTCTAAAAATTATTGTACAGGTAATAAATATTTCAAATATGTAGAAAATCTAAAAATAAATTTTACAGTGAAATGTATTTTATCATCAGTAATTATTTAATTTAAAAAAACAAAGTGTCAATGTTTAGAGTTATATTGCCAATTTCTTTTTCAAAACAAGAGGAATGTGGTATCTTACAAATTATAGAGTTAATAAGTTAGAGATTATAAAATTATCTGTAGTTTAAAAATTTGTAAAGGTAGTTTTTAATTATACACTTATGGACAAAGATATAATTTAATGTTTATATTTTTTTAAAAGGAAAAAGAAGAATTTATTGAAAAAAATAATGGAATTTTTTGGGGAAGAAAATGAAGTGAATTTTGAAATTATAAATGAACTAATGGAGGAAATATTAGACACGGTTGTTGGAGAGGAAGAAGATGACAATGACTATTTTATGGACATTTCTTTAGATTCAGCATATTTAGAGCTGATAGAAGAGGAGGAAAATGAAGTTGAAGAAATTTCTGATGAACTGATGTTAGAAGTTCTTTTAAATTATGAAATTTTAAATAAATAAAAAAAATGATAGCAAACCATTCGTGATGATAGCTTTTTTCATATATTCGTCAATAAAGTGCTTTATGAGAGTGATAAGATATGTTCTCATGAAGTGTAAAAGAGATTGTAGAAAAAAAGATTAAAACACTTATGATGACCGATAGTTTTTGAAAAAAGTGTACTGTTTGTATGCTTTTAAAAAAAAATTCAAAATTGTCTATGAATTTTAAAGAAATATATAGTGTGAAAAATTTACAAGGAAAATTCACTACAGGATTTACTACTTTGTTCAGAGATTTTCTGTTATTATGTGTATTTTATTAAAAAATGAATGTGTGGTTTTAATTTGTATGGTATATGGTAGTACTGAACTATAATATTTGTTATTTTTGTGTCTTACAGGTTCACAATCTCATCAAAATTTTAAATTAAGATGCCGACCAGAATTGAAAAAAAGAAACTCTACAAGCGGACGTACAGTTTAAAGAAGAAAACTACAGAATTATTTTCAAAGACTGAGAGGACGGTTACAAAGAAGAGTACTCCTGGTAAGCAAACTAAAAAGTTTGTGAAAAGTATTTTGGGGAGGAACAATGTAACTATTGAAGTTCAGAAGGAGAAAAAGATTTCATCATCTAAAAAGACATCTGGAGTTAAAGAAACTAATATTACTGCAATTAGGAAAGATGAAAGTCAGTACAGTAAAACCCGGAGCAATCAATTTAGCCAAATCAGGAAGCGTATGTTTTACAACAGAGTCGTTGCGAATTTATTACAAAAGGAAAAAGTTTCTAAAAAAAGATCTGTTTTTCTTAAAAAAAAACTATACATAGAGGCTTTTGTTGAGCGCACATTTGAGACAAAACGAAAGTTATTTATTTTAATACTTAATAGAATAAATATTTTAAATAAGGCGATTTGAGTTTTCAAAAGTAAAAGTAAATGGAAGAGACATATAAATAGGAGTAATTTTTGTAAAGTGTTTTCTGGGAAGTGGATGCATACTTCAACTTCTGAGCCATTTTTTAATGAAGAGAGTTACTTTCAAAGTAACGATCTGTTGCATGCAGTTGACACCACAGGTCGAGCGTATGAGGTGAAGGATGGTTGTGTTATTGAGAAAGAGAAAATTGTGGTTAGAAATGCAGAAGATGTTATGGTTAGAGAAGCTTTACAGGGACGTCCTAATGCTCCTGTTTACAGTTGGAATTGTAGTAGCATTTGTAGTGTACGACAGGATTCAATTAATTTCTTTCGCAATTTCTTACGTAAGTACACTAAAGAAAGTCTAAAGAAAAAAATTAAAATGTTGCAAGAATTAGATGAATGCAGAGTGCGTGAGAAAATAGGTCTGCAAGGCCATTCTCTGGCTTGTCTCTCTAAAAAAATATGTCAGAGTGTATTTCATCACTTCCGGATGTTAGCAGTGCATCACACTAAAATGAGAAAATTAGTGAGAAAGTTGTACTATGCAAAAAGTCCAGCACTTAAACTTAAACAGTTAAATAGTGCTCTTTTGTATGGATGTGAATTAGATGTTAAGAAGATTTGTGCAGAAATTGAGGTAAGTTATTTTGGTCCCGAGGAAGATAATGCAGAAGGTGATATAATTACAGAAGGAAATGTGTTAGAAAATGTTGGGCATGTAAATATTGAAAACTTTGAACAAGAAATAATAAAGTTTAAGGTAATTGCAGGTGAGAAACCAAATTTTTCTTGTGTCTGTTGTCGACGAATTCATTACAAAAGTCAAACGAGGTTAGTTGATTTATATTTAAAAAGTGAAGATGAAAGTAATGGTCAATGGAAAGATTTTGCAACTTATTTGTTGGTGGAAAACTATTTTGATTTGGGTTTTGAGCAACGTGTTTGTAAATATTGTTATAATAAATTAGATGAAAATAAAATGCCTGCTAGAGCTGTTCACAATAATTTAGAGTTGGTAAATATTCCATCTGAATTGATGAATTTAAATACTTATGAGACGATTCTGATTCAATGTGTACATCCTTTTCAGGCTATTGTTCGAATGGAGCCTAAGACTGGTAAATTAAATCCTTCAGATTTACTAAGAGGATTAAAGGGTAGAGTTGTGTATTTGCCTCTTGATCTTAAAAAAAATATGGAAACAATTGGTGTTGAAAATGTAGAAGAGGAACCTCTAGTTATTCTAGTGAATGGTGTACCCACAAAGAGTAAGAAAATCTGGCAAGATTTAGTGGATGTTAGGAAAGTGAAAAAGGCAACGTTGTATTTAGTGCAAAATAATAAGTATTACAAAGATATATATGTAGAACAAGAAGATGTAAGTGAAGAAGAGGATAGTGATTTGTGTAGTGGACAAATTGAGAAAGTTGATGTATCTAGATCTGAAGAAATTTATGAACATTACAGTGTTCATCCACTGCATTCCAAAGAAGCAATAGGGAATGCTATTGAATTATTTCAGATGAGAAAGGCGAAAGGAAATCCGATTAGTGTCTGGGAAGAAAGTTTGGAAGGTCGTTGTTTCCCACAGTTATTTCCTACAGGTGAAGGTACACGATATGATGATCGACCTATGCAGATTCCTGCATCTGAGTACCGGACAACTAGATTATATGCAGAAGATGCAAGGTTTCGGCAATGTATTCCATATTTGTTTCATCTTTTGTTTGAGAGTGACTTATCTGGTCTGTCTTATGCAGTAAATCATATCTTAAAAAGTGGTGTACATCTGCAAAATATATCAGCAAAGGAATTTATGGATAGAGTGCATCAGAAAGATAGTGTTTTGGATTCTCATTTAATTAATTTAATGGCTTGTCAGCGGGGTACTAATGAGTATTGGTACCGTCGTCATGGAGATTTAAAGTGTATGCTTAGAAACTTAGGAGCACCAACATGGTTTTTAACTCTAAGCTGTGCAGAGTATGCTTGGGAAGATTTAATTGAATTTCTTCGGGAGGCGAATGCAAATATAGAACATATAAACTATAAGACACCTGGAGAACTGTGTTCATTAGATCCAGTTAATGTTTGCAGGTATTTTAATCATAGATTTGAAGCTATGATGTCTTTCATTACTAACAAGAGAAATCCGCCTCTTGGTGAAGTACTGGATTTCTTTTGGAGAAAAGAATATCAAGCAAGAGGTGCTCCTCATATTCATATGCTACTATGGATCAAGGATGCTCCTAAATTTGGAATAGACTCGGATGAGACTGTACTGTCTTTTATTGAACAGTATGCCACTTGTGACATACCTAATAGTACCACTGATAAGGACTTAAGAGGAAAAGTGTTACGTTTCCAAAGTCATCGCTGTGGAAAATATTGTCGGCGAAAATTCAAATCAAAGAGCAAATTTTATACCAAATGTCGCTTTGGATTTGCACGACCGGTACTTTCAAAAGGAAGAGTCAACAATTTGATCTCATGTTTGCGACATAATATCAGAAGGAGGTCACCTAAAAATACGTACAATTTAAGAAGAGGTGAAGAATCGAAATATATTAAAGACTATAATCCAGTCATTTTGTCCATGTGGAATGCTAACATGGACATACAGTATGTTGCAGACAACTCTATTGCTGTGGCTCGATATGTAACGTCTTACATCACGAAATCTGAAAAGACGGAATTGAAGGAGATGTGGGAAGACATTTCTCATGAAAAGAGCCTGAGCAAGAAATTATATACGTACAGTTTGAAGATGCTGTCTCATCGAGAAATTGGAGCATATGAATGTTGTGATAGATTATCATCAGCAAGTCTTTATGCGAAGTCAAGGACTATTCTCTGGGTGAGTTTGGGCCTAGCAGAAACACGAAACCGTGTTCTAAAACCTGTGCAAGAAATTGAGTACTTAGCCCAGAAAGAACCAAACAGTACAGACATTTTGAAAACAAATATGTTGGATACATACTATCCAAATAGAAGTATTCTGCTTGAAAACATTTGTCTGTATGAAATACTTCAAAATTATATTTTTAAGAGAAATGTTACCGAGAATATTGATAAAGGTGTACATGCTGTAATTGGACATGAAGGATGTCTGGTAAAACAAAGAAAAAGACACTTGATAAATCATCGGAAACTGAGTTGCGAAACACCTGATAAAAGAGAGTTTTACTATTTTGCTCTTTTGCAACTCTTTAAACCATGGCGTAGAGAAGAGGAACTACTTGGAGACTTTGATAGTTATGAAGATTCATTCAACGCATCTAAAAGTACTATTGAATGTCCTATTTTCAGCAATTATCTCCAAATGTTGAATGACGAAATAGAGCAAGAAGCAACAATTGCAGCAGAGATTGCTAGAGATAGTTCACAAGATAGTCAAAGTTCGGCATCATTAAGTCAAGATCCACTGGGACAACCAATTATTCAAAATGAAGCAGCCACCGCCATGGATGAGGTGGAAAGCGCAATGCAGCAAGGTCAAGAGCAAGTAATCGACTTAGAAGAATTAAAGAAGCAGTTTAATGTTGAGCAAAGACAGATATATGATGAAGTGACAGAGCACATTGAGCATGGCTTTCGTCATGAGAGAAAAGATTGCTCATGTATGTCATTTGAGCCTATTCGATTATATGTAAGTGGAGAAGCTGGGACTGGTAAAAGTTTCCTAATTAAAGGAATTACTACATATTTACAGCAAAAAACTCAATCAACACTGTCGTGTGTTGTTACTGCTCCAACTGGATTGGCAGCACATAATATAAAAGGTGTAACTTTACATCGTTTGCTGATGCTGCCAGTTGAACATGAAAATAAATTACAATATCAGAAGCTTTCTGGAGAAGCTTCTTTTGAAGTTTCTAGAGTCCTTAAAAAAATGAAACTTCTTATTATTGATGAAGTAAGCATGGTCTCTAATTTAATGCTTGCTTTTGTGCATTTAAGAATGCAACAGACACTTAAGACAGAGTATGATGTGTTATTTGGAGGTAAACATGTCATAGTTTTTGGAGATCTACTCCAGCTGACTCCTGTCAAAGGACAACCTGTATTTGAAACTGTTACACATGAGGAGACCAGAAAGTGCCTGGGCAGTATTGGAAATGTAAATATATGGTCACATTTCAAATATACTGAACTGATTCAAAATATGCGACAGGCAAAGGATACTAAATATGGAAGTATTCTTCAAGATATTAGGATTGGAAAATTAACTGAAGATGCAAAACAGACTCTACGAACGCGATTACTTTCCAAGCTGTTTCCTAATGAAGATAATGTTCCTGAGAGAATATATAGTGAAGAGGTTGTAGATAAGTCAGTGATATGCTTGATGCCAACTCTGAAAGAATGTTCAGTTTTTAATGAGAAAATGTTGAATTTAGAAAATCAAGAAATTAAGAAACTGGAAGCTAAAGATAGAATAGAGCATGAAGGTAGTACTATTGTTTTGTCTGAAAAGTTGAAATTGAAATTGGATTCTCTTAAAAAAACTATATCTAAAACTGCTGGTTTAGAGAAAAATCTGTATGTATGTTTAAATTGTCGGATAATTTTAAGAAGAAATTTACATGTAGAAAGAGGATTGGTAAATGGAGCAATGGGTAATGTTGTTGGTTTTGTGAATTATACCAATAGAGATGAGATTGAATTTTTGAAGATAAAATTTGATGGGATTGATGAAGTTCAACAAATTAGTCGATGTTCAACTCGTTTTTTGCTTGTGAAAGACTTATATGTCCGTCGTAAACAATTTCCAATTTGTTTGGCATATGCAGTGACTATACATAAATCTCAAGGTTTAAGTGTAGATTGTGCTTTGGTAAATATTGGAAGTACTGTATTCAAAGAGGGTATGGCGTATGTTGCTCTGTCGCGTGTTAGAACTTTATGTGGACTTTATCTAATTGATTATGATGAGACAAAGATTAGTGCAGATTTAAATTGTGTGAAGGAGTACAATAGGTTAAGAAGAGAATATGCTCCAAGTTTACCTCAATATCCTTTAATTGAAAGGCGTATAGTTGGTCAGAAAAGGAAAAATGAGGACAAATGTGCTGAAGTAGTCCAGAAACGACGAAAAAAAGATGTAGCTGTTGTTGGTAGCTCTAAGAAAACTGTTAGTATTGAAGAGATTGTTGGATTTAAGTTGGAAAATAGGTGTGGTGTCAACTGCTATGCAAATGTAGTAGTTAATGTTGTTTTCTTTTTGAAAAATGTTAAGGAACAGATTATAGAAAATCAGGAGCATACCTTTTGTCATTCTTTAAATTCTATATTTGAAACGTGTAGTAGTGGTGATAATGAAATAGGAAGTGTTTCGGAATTAAGGAATGTTTTAGATATATGTGCAGAAGTAAATCAGTTTTCTCAGAATATACAGCAAGATTGTCAGGAATTTATTATGTATATGTTTACAGCTTTGGAAGATGAAGGTGTAGATATTGATAGTCTTTTTGGGCTTTCTTATAAATGGGAACATAAGTGTGATAATTGTTCATTTTTAAGTAGTACTGAGATACCCAGCGAAAGATTTTTATATTTGACATTACCAGACTGCAAAGAAGTGCCTTTTAATGAACTAGTTAAAGATGCGCATCAAAATATGGTCTGTTCTCAATGCAAGTCTGAAATGTTATCAACTTTATTTATCCATAGATACGGACAATATGTAATTTTAATGTTTCAACGATGCAGAGCTGATGGGAGTAAAGTATCCACTTTAATTAAAAATTTTGTGGCTTCTCAAGTTTCTATTTCTAGAAGAACATTTGTAACTGTAGCCATTATTTATCATGAAGGGCATTCTACATCATCAGGACATTATACCGCTTATTTGAAGTGTGCTACTGGCTGGACACTTTGCAATGATAGCCAATTGACTTTTAAAAAACGTTTGCCTTTTGCCTTAAGTAACTCTTATTTGTTATTTTTGGAACCCACATTTCAGTAGAGTGGTTTGGTGTAGGAATATGTATACTATAAAGATCTGAAACTTAGTAGTTTACAAATATCATGTAAATAAGGGTGTACAAATCTATACATGAAATTTGTGTTTTGCATATTGATAACATCAGGTACAAATTTACTTAATGTTTGATGGTATAACATATGGTACAAATTTTGATTGCAAAAGTACAGAAAATAATGGATGAGACTAAGATTACAAAATTTCAGAAAAAAACTACTTAACTCATAGTATTTGGCCACGTGGAAAAATATGAGAGAAGAAAATGAGTACTTTTGAGAATTATTTAGAAACTTATATGGACGTAAGTGTTTCGGAGAGGTATTTAAAAGATAATGAGTTAGCTTATACAATTTGGCCACGCGGAAATGTATGAGAGAAGAAACTGTGTCTTTCAAATACATTTTTTATAGGAGATTGCTGCACGGGATTTTGTTGAGATATCTTGAAAAATAAGTGGTATACTTTAATTAGGTTGTAACTGTGGAAGATGTAGTGTGCTTACTCAAGAAATTGCGAATTTGAGGAAAACATTTAAGACATGTTTTTTTCAAGTATTTATAATATGTATGCAGATTTTGTATGGGTTTTTTAAACACAATCATTTTGATTGTGTTTTTTTTTCCCCGCTGTTATATGATGATTAATGTTGAAATCACTCTTGATAGTGAAAATCAATGTTTTCTGAGGACAGCAAAAATAAATCATTTAATATGTTGTTTACTTATTTTGCTACATTGTATTCAGAAATATGTATTATAACAGATTTTTTTTTACTCTCCTCCACAGATATTATATTTATAAGGTACGTATATTTAATAATATCTGACAGTTTTGTTTGGACCTGTCTTATTGTTTCGTATTGTTTTTTCTATAAATAATATACTTTATAATTTTATTTTTAATTTCTTTCCACAGGTGCTACGTTTTCATAAGACATTTTTTTTTATTTTATTTTTATTAGGTAAGTATATATAATAAAGAAATTTTTACAACATTGTGTTATTTATTTCTCTATCCTTCTTAAAACAATGTCATCTTTTATATTGAACACTTCCACATAGGATTGGGTGCATTGTTAGAAGGTATGGTTTAAAAGTGATTAAATAAACTGAGCGATATTTCACTGAGTGAGTTTAGGAAAAGTGATATATGAAAACGATGGTGTATATGGTATTAAATGTTACATGGTGTTCTTTGCAGGACTTTAAATCCTGTGTTGTAGTTCCAATTTTGACTCAAGATTAGGGGGCTGGGGGGCTTAGTGGGACTTGCATGGTCATGATTGAGGTACTCCTTTTATGAGCCATGGTTCAGATGTGTTTATGATAGAGTGTTTCCGTCATGGTTCTGCTTAGTGAATAGAACGTGTTAAGGAAGCACAATGTTAGTGTTGTGCATGCATAGCGGCAAGTTCATCAGAAATGTTGTTCGTCCTGAGGACAGATCAGACAATGTTCATGATGGAGGACGTTTGTGATGAGTATTGAACCATTTAACAGTTGTTAAAAAAAACCTGAAGGGGTTTTATAAAGACGAGATATGTTTGTCATTCTAGAGTCCTGTATCATAAAGAACTGTTCTTCTGAACTAATACGTATTGAAATTAGTTGACTGTCATTTATGAGATTTTACTCAGTGACTTTCTGGGCCATATTCTTTCAAATCTGTACATGTGATTGCTGCGTGAAGACCTACCCCTACTTCAATTTGAATATAGAGGTATATTATGAAAGGTGTTTATCTGTGTTTTTTTTACTTTAAACGTCAAGAAAGCAGAGATAAAATTATCTCTCTATTATTTAGCAGCTGCTAACACCAGTTAGGAACACTTAGTAGAAGATAGTGAACATTTTGGGTGCACTTTGTATGTCAGTTGCATTTATATGTAATGAGATGCAAAGTGGGCGTGCCAAGATGTTACCGACTGAAAATAGTCTTTAACATCGTTATCTCTTATTACTAACTTTTGGAGATATTTGCGCTAAGCGGGAATATTTCTAAAAGCTAAGACTTGCCTTGAGTAGTTCTTAGCTATGTTATCCAATGGGGGGTGGATAACATGGCTAATAGCATTAGGTCGCTATCTATGAATAATCCTGATTTTTTTGTGATACTTATGCTTTGCAACGTTTTTTACCGCATTTGCGTTAAACCTTATTAATACCAAGGTTTATTTGCGGAAGAAATCGCTGCAGCGCTGCGGTAAATGTTTAGGGCCATATTACCAAGAACTAGCGATAATTTTTGTCTCTAACTTGTTTAGACACAAAAATTATCGCCGCACATTGGCGATTTTTATCGCAGATAAACCTTGCTATTAACAAGGTTTATCGTAAATGCGATAAAAAACGGCCGCAATGCATGAATATCGATGAAAAGTCAGCGATATTCATGAATTATCGAGCAAATGCTCTTAGCCATGTTATCCACCTCCCATTAGATAACATGGCTAAGAACTGCTGAGGGCAGGTCTTAGCTTTTGGAGATATTTGGTGGTCGTTCATTTCCTTCAGATTCGGAAGATGAATGTGGAAGGGCAGCCATTTCAGCAAAGTCTTCCGGAAGATGCTCGACGTTGTTGTCTCTTGAGAGTAGAAAAGATTGTGAGGAAAGTGGGTGGAGTGCTTCGTGTAAATTACAGAACAGAAACTACTAAGAACCAATTGGAAGTCTTGTTTTCAAGTCACATGACTTTACATGCGCTTCTCAGGACGTGTAGGCGGTGACACTATCTAGTTACGAACGTGATTTGGAAGTAGTGATGTTCTTTAATGAAGTTTAAAAACGTGAAAAGAAGTGAATTCAAACACATACGGATTTGATATATTTTTACAGCTCGATCTAAGTATACAATTAATAAATTATAAAATCTGTTATATTTTTCAAAATAAATATTAAGGTGTGTACAATCAGTCACGCACGAATGATTAAAAAAAATTCGGCTCCATTTAATTAAAAAGTTTATAGGAGAAAAAAAGCCTAGGTTCAGTGTCTTTAACGTACTATAAGTTTTTTCATTGGTCTATGAAGAAATTCATTAGGTTTAAATTGGAAAGCTTCATGAAATAAATAGGTGGGTGTGTGCACTCGGTTCTGCACGTAAAATTGGTATGTCGATATTTATTTCAGGTATATCTTTCATACTTAGGAACTAGCATTCAAAAAACCTATGAAATTCACTGAAAAAACCATAGGTTTTACACACGTTATAGTTAGGAAATAGCATTTGAAAAACCTATGAAATTCACTGAAAAAACCATAGGTTTTACACACGTTATAGTTAGGAAATAGCATTTGAAAAACCTATGAAATTCACTGAAAAAAACATAGGTTTTACACACGTTATAGTTAGGAAATAGCATTTGAAAAACCTATGAAATTCACTGAAAAAACCATAGGTTTGACACCAGTTATAGTTAGCTGGAAATTTTACTGATATAAAACCAATGAAATTCCACGTTATAGTTAGTTGGACTCACTATAACTTGCGCGTGTAATGCACTGCTGATGACATCACATATTACATCACTCATGACATGGTCAGTGACATCACTCATGACATCACTGATGACACCATCCTTGTGAGAAAGTGACAGATATCATTTCAGTGTAATGTAACCCTTGAAACACATATTCAAAAATAGAAACTAACATTTTCAAAAAAATTGAGATACCTATACCAGTTACAACAACCAATTCAGTAATTCCAACATTTATATACACATCCACTAATTCACTAACAGTTCTATATAGTCACTCGTATATATGCTTACTGATTATATATAGTGATACAGCTATACATCCTATTATATACCGACAGACATCCAAAAGTAAATCACACATATATTCACACTTGGAAATAAACTAATAAACATCCATTTATTTACATATACAGATGTACACACAGTAATACCTTACTTCTAAGTAAACTTTCAGTTACTTACTCTTTTAAACAATCACTTATAGAAACACATATTTATTTAAACAGGAACTCTTTCAATCTCTCACTGTCACATATACTCAGTTATATATATCAATACTTACATAAACTACATTAAAACATATGTGGTTACTAATAAACACACTAGTGAAGCAGGTATTCACTGACTAACACACACATATACACACTCAGCCATCCATACAGTCCTGTACATCCATTAAGTCACTTATTTAAACATTTATTTTTCCATCAACCTCTACATATACATATATAAAACATATTTATTTTTTAAAAAGACACACATTCACTGAATAGTGTCATCAGTGATGTCATCAGCAGTGCATTACACGCGCAAGTTATAGTGAGTCCAACTAACTATAACGTGGAATTTCATTGGTTTTATATCAGTAAAATTTCCAGCTAACTATAACTGGTGTCAAACCTATGGTTTTTTCAGTGAATTTCATAGGTTTTTCAAATGCTATTTCCTAACTATAACGTGTGTAAAACCTATGGTTTTTTCAGTGAATATATATATATATATATATATATATATTATATATATATATATATAGATACCACTTGCTGAGAGCAGGAGATAACGTTGTGCATAAATTCCTAGGATTAGGGAAATAGAGAACACAATACACAATTCTGCCTGCTGTTTCCAGTATGTAGAGCTATTCCCCATTATGAGGGTGTAACTCATACTTATACAGTACTCAGGGGGTTATCCCACAGTATCACCCTGTCAGGCACTATGAAATGCATTACTTGGGCCTTTGTAAATTTTTTGCGGCCTTCTATATGAATGTTTTGTTTCACAGGGTTCAGCATTGAGTCCGACCCTTTTTAATGTTTTCATGCGCCCTTATACAGATGTAGTAGCTAAACATGGGGTGAAGCTAGTATCTTATGCCAATGATGCTCAACTGATTATCACTCTGGAACAGAATGAGGCTAAGACTGCTCATAAACTAGAGCTTCTCTACTAGATCTGGCCAAATGGATGAATTTTAATTGTTTGTAATTAAATGCAAGAAAGACTGCCATTGTTGGAGAAGGCAAACAACCTTTCATCTGGTCCCATGTTTGGTGGCCCTCTGAGTTAGGGTTGACCCCGGTACCTAAATCTGAGAAAAAGACCTAGGGGTGTGATTGAAACCACACTGTCTTTTGATGAACAAATCTCAACCCTGGCTTGCACGGGCTTTGGCATTTTGAAAACTCTGCATAAAATCCTAGATTTGCTCACACAGGCAGCAAAAAAAACAATATCTATGCTGTGATTATTTCATGCTTGGACTACTGCAACATTCTATATCTTGGACTTACAAAAGGCAGAATGTGAATGCTGCAGAGAGTACAGAATACAACAGCCATTATGTTTCTTACTATCCCAACGTCCTAAGATGTGCCTCTGTAGGGGCGGCTCTTGTAGAACTACACTGGCTCCTGGTGCAGGACAAAGTAAGTTTTAAAGCTCTATGCTTCTGTCATAGAATTTTAAATGAGAAAGACCCTAGCTAGCTGTTTCCTTTGATTACACCTTATAGGCCTATTAGGAATCTCAGGTCTTCCAGCACTGCTAGGTTGATTATCCCAAAGGTGCAAAGAGCGCGGATGGGAGGAAGATCGTTTGGCTTTCTTGTAACAAAAATGTGGAACTAGTTGCAGCTGGATCTCAGGATGCAGCCTCAGAAGTTCTGTTCCGTAGCGTAGGAAGTTAAAAACGTGTTTTTTTAGGATATTCCACGCTGGTAAGCGGTGAGGCAGCTAATGGAGTCTTGCTTACTGGCGATGAGGAAGAATTCTTAGCGCGGGGACACTCCGTTGGAGTGACCAGGCGCTTTACAAACTTCTAATCTAATCTAACTGGATTTCCTGTTACTCTCTACAAAATAAAAGGTCATCTAAAGTGAGGTATGACGGGCACAAATGCATTTTTCACAGTATTAGACCTATAGTCTAGGAGTCGAACACTGGCTACAAAGCAGAAGGCAGTCACTTATAAAGCATTTAACTGCTGTACATTACTAGTTTCTAAAGAATATTTAAATTAGAATTAAAACATTTGTTCGCCTGCTACATACAGCCACTCAATAATATTTAATTAAGTGAGAAGCTCATGTTAACACACTTTGAGGCAGATACCTACCAAGAATGATATTCTTCTTTTCTTCGTGTCTGAAAATGTCTTGGTCTTCATTCAAGCTGGCAATCAACACTACCTTGAGAAATATCAAAACACAGCATTAAATAGCATTGGAGCGAATGTGAACATGTTTGATGGCTTATTGTTGCCATATTTCATGGGTACAATGTTGCAATAACAGGGCAACATAGGCATTTGGTTATATTTATGGATATATTGCTTACAAGGTACACAATGCTACAGATAACGTATTTAGTCTCTGTGGCGTACAGCGGGCAACTGTCATTACTAAACTACCATCTACAGGCGACCCGGATGTGACGGAGTTCCCGGGCCTGGACACCGATGGAACCACACTCTCCATTCAGCGTTCGGCCAATAAATCCTATTATCAGCAGTTACAGTGGATGTTGCACTGATGTGCTCAGATCGCGCACATTCAACAAAAAGGAAACGCTTGCCAATGTGGGTGCTTCTATTTCCATTTAAAGATGGATCCAAACATTGTGTTTCCGATCCCTACTTTCTTAAACACGTAATAAACCTGTGATTTCTATTTTATGTTTGCAGTGCGAACGCTACCCGAAGGCACTGGAGTGGAGGGCTTTAAATGAGCACCAGTTACCTTACACAAGTACACGCTCATTTTGTTTTTTAGGCACAAGAAGATTAAGTTAAGTGTCTCGAATTTCAGGATGTTGAGTCAATACTGAGACTCGGACCTGGTTCCCTAGTTCCTAAGCCAGCAGGACTGGCTGTTACACCACATCCTCTCTTATTGATTTCCGCCTTGCACCTGGCCATACATCCAGCAAAAAATGATAAACATACCAGCCCAAATAAATACATAGCAACCAAGTCATCCGCCCCGTATATCTTAATAAACTGCCATTTGCACATTGGGCTCAAATATTTAAAAGAGAATGGTCAAGATCAACCCATACGGGGCAGATTAAAGAGTCAGCATTGCTTATGTGACGTACCTGCTCTGTAGATTCAGACACACTGTCATTTGAGTGCCCCAGGCTGGTACCAGCAACTGGCTCCAGAAAGTCACTGCTCGCATTCCTCTGCACGTTTATGTTTACACTTGTGTCCTCTCCAGTCTCATTTGTATCGACACCCCCATCGCTTTCATTCTTTTCTGCATGATCCTCAACGCTGACAATCTCACTGCCTTCAGCAGCAAACTTTTTGCTGGCCTCATAGACTACTTTTTCTTCACTTCTTGTGTTCTCATCAATTTTTTCAGTGGGTAGTTTAGTCTCCTTGCTTTCATCTGCATCATAGGGTTTGTCTTCATTGTCAATATCAGTGACATCAAGAAATTCTTCCCCATAAAGACTCTGTATGTTTGCTTGTGCCTCCATTTGGCTGTTGGCTTGGTCACTATCGTTGTCCTCTTCAGTCTGCATCTCAGTCTTCTCTTCCGATTCATGTTCAATTGATGATGCATTCACCTTTTCTTCCTCAAGACCTGTTCCCAGAATATTCTGTAACCTTTCTTGAACATCTTCCTGAGCCTGTGCAAGTTGAGGGTTTTGGCTGGACTCTTCCATGACAATCTCAGATGAGATACTTTCCTCCTCTTGCTTATCTATTTTAGGGTAGTCCTCCATCATTATAGGTTGGCCTTCACGTTCCTCGTCGCTTTTACCATCTTCACTCAGTTCACCCTCATCATCATAGTTTTCAAAAAGATGGGCTTTGTTACGATACTCCTGTGTGTCGTTCTCCGGACTGTCGCTGATATCCTCTTCTTGTGACCCCCTTCTTTCTTCATGCCGAACTGCTGTCTGGTCCTCTGTACCATGTTCTTCCTTGCTGAGACTATTTTTGTCCAGAGGTAGACTTTCATCACTCTCACTGCTCGGCCGTGATTCATTATGTCTCACAGTCGGTCTTTCTGCGGCGTCCAATGCTGCCATGAATCCAGGAGAAAGGAAACTAAAATTGTCCAAATTGCCTATTTGATTTTCACTGTTGTTTTGATGTTGGCTTTGCGCATCAGGCCCTGGAACATTGTGGTTAGTAATTTTGTCGTCCTGACTTTCACTGAGGTCTTGGTTGCTTTCACTACTTGCAATTTCCATTTCATGGCTTTCAGTGATGTTTCTATTGTGATGATTATAATGTTCCTTTTTGAAAGTACCTGGGAAAATGCTGTCATCCTTCAAAAGAAAAAAACATGTTTTCCCATAACTCCAAATGCAGGAATGTATTGATTTTTTTGAATCAACAATAAATAGGAAATTCTTTAACAAAGGTCAACCTAATTGATGACTAAAAAACATATCTGATTAGATCAGCAGACAACAACTCAGCATTATATTATGTGGCAAAATGAAAGCTAAGTGAGGCCTTTCTCATAGGTTTCTTGGCTTTACTCCTCCATAACTGATTTGCCTCTCAAATGTGTTAGCCTGCTGGTCCTAGATTTCCCCCTTAGGTGTTGTTGACATTCACTGTGGGCAAAGGAGCAGGGAATTCTGTGGATTATATGCCATGATATTGCAGAGGTCACTATGATCTAGTTGCAGATAAGGAAAGGATATATCCCTAGCATTGGTTATTGGGGCCGTCTAGAGCAGGAAGGTTAGGATTGCTAGAAGCAGGATTTGGAGATTGGAAACAAGGCCGCTCCAGATGAAGTGCCTGTTCATGAGATCTACAAATGCACACCGCTGGTAGGAGAGGAGGGTGAAATAGTTTATCGAGGAACAAGCAACATGAATTGGTTAAGGCATAGTGTACTGTGGCATGGGTTGCCTTCATACTGGCATCTCTAAGTTCTCATCTAATCAAAATATAACAAAGTCCTGTACATGCAGCCCCCAAAGGCTTGCCAGCCAGTGTCAGTGATCCATGCTCACACTGAGTACTAACGCATAGTGACTGCCTATATCAAATACTCTATGTTGGTCATCACATTGTGTGTATCTGTGTTTGTGTGTATGCTTGTGTGGGTGTGTGTGAGTGTTACAGAGAGAGACAGAGAGGGAGAGTGAGAGACAGAGAGACAGCGGGAGAGAGAGAGATAAAGAGAGAGATAGAGAGATAGAGAGAGAAGGGGAATAAGAATTCATGTCCGTGATGTCGCCCTGACCCTAGAAGCATTGCTCCAAAGAAGCTACCTGAACCCTTGCAGCTCTGGAAATCTGGTCATCACTTATGGCTTATTATTGGCATCCTTGTTATATTGCACACTCCTGGAATAATGCTATTCCTTATAGAATGATAGTTATTCTTGCCAAGTCATATTGCATTCATGCTCGGCATGATTACCACTCTATCCGCAATGTGGATCCTGTCATTAGGTGGCCATACTAGGCATATTGTGGGCATCTTAAACATGAAGAGATGCAGCAATGGAATCTTTCTGGGTCTGATGTAGAGAGGAAGTTCTTGGCATAATGTGAGCACCCTTGGCATGCTGGTGCCTATCCTGTCAAAATGTTGGCCATGGCAAAATGATGTCATTGTTTGTCATTTTTTGGTTCATCTTGACATAAGAGTAGCTATCTCTGGGACAAAGGTGAAGGTCATGCTATGTGACATTTGAATCCTTGACACAAAATATGATATAGTGAAGTCACAATCTGTTTGTATGTGGTCTCAGTCTGTATGAAACGAATGACAAGTTTTTGAAAACTTAAACTGTAGGACGGTGGATTATTATGTGGTGATGCTGGTTAGGCTTCACCATACAATACTCCCGCAATATACCAAAAGTGGTCCATGGATTCAAAATAATAAATCCTTAGCTCAATCGTGTTTGAGTTGCAATGAGCTGTCAGGCTTTAGTAGAGGAACATGTGTTAGGCTTTTCAGAGTACAAACATGGACGATACATAATTGATACGACTCAAATGAAATCCGACCCCAATTTCTTTTAAAAAGAGCATATTTTGTATCTCAATTTACACATCAAAACAAACAAGATCCAATACATATAACCGCAGTTATGGATTTCAGCAGAAAATATAAACCACAGCAATTCACGACAGCAGCACCTTTGTATTGTATTCAATGGGAAAACGTGATATTGACAATTGGTCACTTGCAGGTCGAGTTGCGTGGAACCCCAGGAGGGTAAAGGTGCTGCGGGCCCAGGGCCAAGCCCCAACAGTCAAGTCAATTCTGAGCTAGAGGGAGAATAAAGAATCTGGCACTCAGGACACATTGCACAAAAGTATTTTTTTGAAAAATGATACTACTGTGGTGCTTTAAGAGGGGGGGGCGACATCCCTGCATCAACTAACACATAGGTAAGAAAGTTGAAACAAATCTCTCAGCACACGCAATGGTGTTTTAGCCCATATAAGTCCCCAGTAATCCTTTTCGTTCTTAAGTTCTTTGCTTACTTGGGTTTATGATTCCTCTGCCACCAACATGTTTTTCGTCTGTGGGTATGTCACCCTACAACTTCCTGAGGGCTGCAATTCACAGATGCACTCTGAGGTCAATATAGTATATCCTCAGATTAAATAAAAAACACATATATACGATGATTTACCTTGGACTGCTTTCTGGATCTGATAATATGGTTTTCAGTGATGCTGACTTTCAAAAGTGACTCTCGCAAAACATAGCCGGCATGCTTGCGATCACCCTGTTGCATTATGGGAGGGGTAGTTCTGATACGGACATGTGCATATGTTGAGTAACAGACTTCCATGAAAGCAATTACCTCAGTAGGTTGCTAATTGGGGATTGAATTAGTGTTCGCTGCATTTTCATTTTGGCATTGTGGAATACTATGGTTGCAGTGTGAGTCAACATCTAATTAACGGCAGAGCGTCTTTCACTTTAGAAATGCATCCCAGTTCTGAGGGGGGACAGAGGTGCTTTTTATTTTTATTACGATATAATTGCAGCATGTTTTAAAATGTCAAATAATATGTTTAAGACTTTATATCTTATATAAATGTCAGATATACAGGCGACACATTCAGAGCTTTTGGCTTCTCTGATGCAATATATGAGGTTTCCCACTTAGGTTGGCAACATAAAGATTTTTTTGATGCTTAGACTCGTCAACCACACAACATAAATCTATGTGACTATGTATATTTTGTATGTGCATTGCACAGCATTTTATTTATTATCATAGCACTGGTGAAATGTAGAGGGTGTGTAGTGAGACATGTAGTATGTTGTTTATGTTTACTAATGCCTTAAGTGGGAGTGACTATTTAGTTTGAAAGTGAACTGGTGCCAAAAAGATTGACAAAGGCTTCATTGAAGTCTAAACGCGTCTCTTTGGTCTTGGGATCGAGGGGGACCTGATACAAAAAATAAGCTGAATGCCATCAACCTGAAGTCCGTGCCTTCTTCATTTGGAGTTTCCTGTTGAAGTAGGGTGTTCTGTTCATATATATATTCACTGAAAAAACCATAGGTTTCAGGCACCTTATAGTTAGAAAGTAGCATATAAAAAACCTTAGAAATTCACTGAAAAAACATAGGTTTCAGGGGTGTTATAGTTAGTTGGACATTTCACTCCTACAAAACCAGTGAAATTCCCCCGTTATAGTTAGTTCAGCTAACTATAACTCATGCGCCCGCAATGCACTGCTGATGCCGTCACATATTACATCACTCAAGACATGGTCAGTGGCATCACTAATGATGTCACTGATGACATCTCAAATTACATCATCCAGTGAATGTGTAAATCTCAAGGTCGATGGAAGAAAAAATGGGTATATAAGTGTCTAAATGGATGATTTTTTTTTAATTGATTGTACAACTGACTGATTAACACCTTGGCTGCTAGAGGTTTTCCCCTGCTGCGCTGCATTCTCTGATTTCCCATTGTTCATGACGATCTCAGCTCGTCATGGGCACACGACCAGTGTACTGCATGACGAGCTGAGCTCGTCATGAGCAGCGAAGGGGTTAAGAGTATCTTAGTGAATACATGGGTTAGTGAGTAATGTTTAAAAATGTAAATCTCTTTATTAGTCTCTCACTTTGCATATAAGTGGCTGCATGGATTGGTGAGGAGCTACATGAGTGTCTATATAGGTTATTAGTTGGTTATTTTAGTATCAGTATGAGTGTCTGTATGGTTCGTTGGGGGGGCATTACGTAGTGCATGTATGTATGAATGAGTGACTCACTGTTTGTATGTGTTGAAGACAGCATGTGTGCAGGACTGTATGGGTGGATGAGTGTGTGCATGGGTGTGTTAGTGAGTGAATGACTGTCTCAATAGTTTACTCATGAGTAACTACATATGTTTTAAACTAGTATATGTGTATTGGTGTATATAAGTGAGTATATGTGAGAGTGAGAGATTGGAAGAGTTCCTGTATAAATTATTATGTGTTTCTATAAGTGATTGCTTAAGAGAGAAAGTATGCAAGTAAATGGAAGTTTGATAATTTGTTTGCATGTGTGACTATGTGTGTGAGTAACTCTATGGGTGAGTGTTGGTGTGTAACAGGATGTATAGGTGTATGAAAACATATGATGAGTGAGTACATGTATGAGTAACTGTATAGGACTGTTGGTGAATGAGTGGATGTGTGTGTAGATCTTGGAATTACTGAATAGGTGTGTTGTAACTGGTATTGCTATGTCCATTGTTTTGAAAATGTTAGTCTCTATTTTTGAGTGTGTGTATCAAAGGTTATATTAGGGTGAGAGGAGGTCTGCCACTCTATCACAAGGATGATGTCATCAGGGTTTTCATTTGAGATGTCATCAGTGATGTCATGAGTGATGTCACTGACCATGTCATGAGTGATGTAATGTGACGTCATCAGCAGTGCATTGCGGGTGCGCGAGTTATAGTTAGCTGAACTTACTATAACGGCTGAATGTCAATGTTTTTGTACGAGTGAAATGTCCAGCTAACTATAATGCCCCTGAAACCTATGTTTTTTTCAGTGAATTTCTAAAGTTTTTTAAATGCTAATTTCTAACTACAACGTGCCTGAAACATATGGTTTTTTCAGTGAATTTCAAAGGTTTTTTAAATGGTAATCTCTAACTATGCCTACAGAGGTAGAACATGTGAAGCAAGAAGAAAAAACGCATAGAAAGAAAAAAAAGAAAGGCAGAAAGAAGCAACAGAAGTCCGCAAAGACGAAGAAAAGTGCAGGAGGAAGAAGAGATGTACAGAAAAAACGACCAGAGGAGCAGCGAGTCCTCCTGTAACCACAACTTTTTCTGATGGGTACTGATGGTAACTGAATCTGACTAACCAGGACTAGAGCCAGTGCTATGCTAAAAGACACTTAGAATACAGTGAAAACACCTACATACACTAGGGAACACTATGCGTTTGGGTACCTCTGTGATTACCATGACTTCCTCTGTAAGACACTAGTACATAATAGGGCAGGGGACGGGCCTGAAGTGACATGGGCAAACACGCCCTGTGGTGTGTTTTAAGTTGGGGAAATAATTCCTCTCCAATCCTGAGGGCCTCTGGGGGCAAAAAAGCCCACCGGGTACTTCCAGTCAGGGCTAGAGAGCTGCATTGCAGAGAGGTGGTTAGAGGCCATGCCCCATTTTACAACTCTCTGCAATGCAACTCTGTGGCACTTAGTGGACATACCTGGTGGGTTAGTTGGCCCCCAGGGACCCTCAGGATTCAAGGGGATTTTATCCCCCAACTTAAAACGCCCACAGGGCATTTTTGCACACATATCACCTCAGGCCCCCCTCCCTTCATCAGTGTGAAAACGCACTCCATGGTGCGTTTTAAGAGGTAGTTTTAATCCCCCTGCCCTATTGTATACTAGGGGCTTACAGAGGAGGTCATGCTAGTCACAATGATACCCCAACGCATAGTTTTCCCTAGTGTTTGTACGTGTTTTCACTGTATTCTAAGTGTCTTTTAACATAGCACACCAGTACCCGTCTGAAAAAGTTGAGGGTACAGGATGATTTAGCAACAAGGCTACTTTCTGCTCTTCTGTTTGTTCTTTCTGCACATTTTCCTTCTTGCTATACTTTTCTTCATCTTTGAGGACTTCTGTTGCTTCTTTCTGCATTTCTTTGTTTTTCCTTTCTGTGGGTTTTTTCTTATTTCTTTACATGTCCTAACTCTGTAGGCATAGTTAGAAACTTGAATTTAAAAAACCTTTCAAATTCACCTAAAAAACCATAGGTTTCAGTCACTCTAAAGTTAGAAATTATCATTTAAAAAACCATTGAAATTCACTGCAAAAACCATAGGTTTCAGGCACGTTATAGTTAGGAATTAGCATCTAAAAAACCTTTGAAATTAATTGAATAAACCATAGGTATCAGGGGAGTTATAGTTAGCTGGACATTCCACTCGTACAAAACCATTGAAATTCCCCTGTTATAGTTACTTCAGCTAACTATAACTCGCACGCCAGCAATGCACTGCTGATGATGTCACATATTACATCACCAATGACATGGTCAGTGACATCACTCATGACATCACTGATAATATCTCACATGACATCACTGATGACATCATCCTTGTGATAGAGTGGCAGGCCTCCTCTCACCCTAATATAAACTTTGATACACACTCAAAAATAGAAACTAACATTTTCAAAAGAATGGAGATACCAATTCCAGTCACAGCACACTTATTCAGTATTTCCAAGATCTACACCCACATCCACTCATTCACCAACAGTTCTATACAGTCACTCATACATGTACTCACTCATCATATGTAATCATACACCTACACATCCTGTCACACACTGACACTTATCCATAGAGTTACTCACACACATAGTCACACATGCAAACAAAGTATCAAACATCCATTTACTTGTATATACAGTTATACACACACCACCACACTTACTTCAACAGAAACTTACACATACTTACTCTCTTAAACAATCACTTATAGAAACACATACTTATTTATCCAGGAACTCTTCCAATCTCTCACTCTCACATATACCAATACTCACATATACTAGTTTAAAACATATGTAGTCACTCATAAAGACACTATTGAGACAGTCATTCACTCACTAACACAACCATACACACACTCATCCTCCCATACAGTCCTGCATACATGCTGTCTTCAACACATACAAACAATGAGACACTCATTCATGCACCTATGCACTAAGTAATACCCCCACCGAACCATACAGACACTCAGACACTCATACTGATACTCAAAAAAACAACTAATAACCCATATAGACACTTATGTAGCTACTCACCAACCCATGCGGCCACTTATTCACAGAGTGAGAGACTGATACAGATATTTTCATATTTAAACATTACTCACTAACCCATGTATTCACTAAGATACACTTAATCAGTCAGTTATACAATACATTTTACAAACAAATCATCCATTAAGACACTAATATACCATTTATTCTTCCATCGACCTTGAGATATGGATATATAAAACATATTTAATTTTCAGAAAAACACACATTCACTGGATGATGTCATCAGTGATGTCATTTGAGATGTCATGAGTGATGTCATGAGTGATGTCACTGACCATGTCATGAGTGATGTGACGTCATCACTGGATGACGTCATCAGCAGTGCATTGCGGGTGCACGAGTTATAGTTAGCTAAACTTACTATAACGGGAATTTCAATGGTTTTGTACGAGTGAAATGTCCAGCTAACTATAATGGCCCTGAAACCTATGGTATTTTCAGTGAATTTCAAAGGTTTTTTAAATGCTAATTCCTAACTATAATGTGCCTGAAACCTATATATATATATATAAATTCACTGAAAAAAACATGGGTTATAGACCATATATAGTTAGGAATCAGCATTTACAAAACCTTATTTTACTCACACAAAACCATTGAAATTTCATATATAGTTAGTTGCACTAACTATATATCGTGCACCCGCAATCCACTGCTGATCATGTCACATATTACATCATTCATGACATGATCAGTGACATCACTGATGACATCACTGATGACATCACTGATGACATCTCAAATGACATCACTGATGACTTCACTGATGACAACATCCAGTGACTGTGTGTTTCTGTAAAGTCAAAATATGTCTTACATATTGAAGAATAAGTGGATGTGTAAGTGTCTGGATGAAGGATTTAGTAGGTGCATGACTGACTGTATGAGTGAGTGATTAAATGTGTCTCACTGAGTGCATGGGTTAGTGACTAAACTGTCTTAATTTGTGCATCATTATGTCTGTTGTACTGTAAACTGCTGCATGTGTTGATCAGTAGCTTTATGATTAAGTATATGGGTTATTGATTGGTTGCCCAAGTATTTGTATGGGAGACTAAGTGTGTGTGTGGGTGGCTGGGAGGTGTACGACTCTGTGCATAGATGTGTGAGCAGTTGATTCACTAGATGCATGGGTTCAAAAGTGCATGTGGAAACAGCTGTATGGGCGGTTGACTGTGTGCATAAGTGTATTGGTGAGTGAATGGATATCTCAGTGCTACATGTCAAAGTAAGTACATATGTAAAACACAGTACATGTGAGAGTTGACATATATAAATAACTGTGCATAAGAGCCAGTGAATTTGTGAGTGGCTGTATGGATCATTGTGAACTTGTATCAGGGATTGTATAAGAGAGTAAATATGTGTTAGTATATGTTTGAATAAGTAAGGTGTGTATAACTATATAGTTGAGGAAATGGAAGTGTGATTGATTCTTTGCATGACTGACTAGGTGTGTGAGTAACTCCATGGATGAGTGACAGTCTGTGAGTGTCTATTTACTCTGAGTGTATCTAAGATTATATTAGAGTCTGAAGAGGTTCACTGTATTATCACATTAATGATGTCATCAGTGATGTGATCAGTAATGTCAAATGAGATGTCATCAGTGATGTCATCAGTGATGTCATTTGAGATGTCATCAGTGATGTCATCAGTGATGTCATCAGTGATGTCACTGATCATGTCATGAATGATGTAATATGTGACATGATCAGCAGTGAATTGCGGGTGCGCGATATATAGTTAGTGCAACTAACTATATATGAAATTTCAATGGTTTTGTGTGAGTAAAATAAGGTTTTGTAAATGCTAATTCCTAACTATATATGGTCTATAACCCATGGTATTTTCAGTGAATTTTCAAGGTTTTGTAAATGCTAATTTCTAACTATATATGGTCTATAACCTATGGTTTTTTCAGTGAATTTCAATGGTTTTTTAATAGCAAATATCAAAAGCTGTAAAATGTCAAGTACGTGGTAGGTAAAAACATTTTCGTGTTTATGCACGCTGATGTGCTTTGAACGCTGCCCCCCCCCCTCTTTTCTTTTAGGAGTATTCTCTCTTTGCAGATAGTGAAGGGTAGGTAACACAGGCCTTTGCCCCCGTTGTAATCCGTTGTGCCTGCTTCCCTCTCCATTTGATTGATTGTTATCCTAGCATTTATTGTTTTGGAATTGGTTCTCTTTGGTTCATTCTCTATTTACAAACAAGCACAGAGTCGCAATACTCTGTTTAGTCTTTGCAGATAGTGAAAAATCGTTAAAAAAACAAAAGGAATCAAGCAAAATCAATAGGCCACTAATGGGATCTCTTTTTGACCTCGCTAAAATAGAAACATTATGAACAACCCCTCATGAGAAATACGAAACTAGTGAGAGGAACTGAGCTCGACACCATGATGGCTGCAAGACAGCTCGGCTCCGCCGCCCACCCCACCCAAAATAACGACAAACCCTATGCAAATATTATAAATATATACAACACACCAGCAAAGTAACAGGGTAAAACGTTTTATTAAATAACTATTTACATGGCAGCCTGCTGCAACATCGATCCAAACAAGCCTTTGTATTTGGGACTCAAAACCAACAAGTAACAGGGTAAAACATTTTATTAAATATCTATTTACATGGCAGCCTGCTGCAACATCGATCCAAACAAGCCTTTGTATTTGGAGCTCAAAATCAACCATCAATAGTAAGATTTTCATAGGTGAGTGTAGGTTCATGGTTTTCCATCCACAGACTAAAAGCCTGGAGTGGGAGTGAAAGAACAATAACTAGGTAAGAAGGAAGGCAGAGGTTGTGGTAAGGACTCTGGATATAGTATGTTGCTTGGTCCCTGAGATGCTTCGATGCCACTGCCTTGCACAAATGGCATAAGTCCTGGATGTTGGGTGCCATAGTTGACGGTTCTGAGCAGCGCTTGTAACACTGTCTGAAGCTTATTTGCACCTGCTGCAGCTTCACTATTCTCAAAGTAAGTGGGGGCTGTTTGTGGACCTGACTGCATTGGAAAACAATGTGATGCGGTGCCTCCCTGAACCGCTTGACGGAGGCCCCTGAGATAATTGCGCCTGCTCCACACCTTGTCCCACAATCCGTTTGACCTGAAGACACGTCCTGCGGTGCCCTGGTCCGACCATCACATATACCTGCGCCAGGAGACGGCGTGGGGTGCACTAGAAGGGAGAGGCGGCGCGAACGAGCCTCCCCCACCTCCCCAGGTGGAGGTTTCTCAGCTACACCCCAGCGCTTCACTCGACCAGCTGACTTGCGCCCGCTCTTGCGACACAGTGCCTCGCTCGGCCAGCTGAATTGCGCCTGCTCTTGCTATTACAATGTCTCACCCGCCATCCAACGGAATTGCACCCAATCTTGCGGTACAGCGACCGGCGGCTGCTACGGAGCTCACGAAATGGCGGTCGGCTCCACAGACTTGGGCCTGGCCTGCAAAGGTGGCTCTGGGCAACCGTGGAACTCGGACGCTTGACTGCTAGGGCATGGGCCCCATTCCCAAAAGAGTCCCCTCAGCCTTGAAGATTCTACAACAGTCACCGGGACCCCCGACTCCCGTAGACTTCAGGTGGGGAGCGACTGCCATGATTGCTTGCGGAATGGCCACGACGTAGCCACGAGATGGTGGTGCTCTCATGCAGACGCCAGCGTCAGTCTGAAACATCCAGAAACACTGTAGACTACCAATTTGATCACTTCCGGTGGAGCCCCAACGTGACCCGGTAGAGAAGAAATTGCCCTCCCCTCTTTGACTGATGGTTCTTGTTGCCTGTCCCTTCTGTTGTCATTTAACAGAACTTTTTTGACTACTGAAAGGGGTTGTGTTCCAACCGCTGGTTGGTGGAGACATTTTGACTATATTCTGGACCTGCGTTGTCGCGTAATGCGTCATATGACGCGCCGCGTTAGCGCACCCGGAAGTGCTCCGGTGCGCGAGGCGCAGCTTCCCGGAAGCGATCCAGAGCGCGGCGCGCAGCGCGTAACGTAAGCATAACAGGTCATGTGACTTGTTAATAAAACTTTTCATTGGTTCATTTTACTTTTGTTATTCTAATGATGGAAGGCTATTCATATGACCTAAAAATAACACTTTTCATTGCTTTCGAACATTTTTTCTTCCCAAATGATGAAAGCCCCACCTTTTTTTTTCTCACTCTGACTTGTAAAGCAAAGGACCCAGATGCATTTACAGTTTATCACTAACAATGTTCCAGGCTAATGTATTTTCCCGGGAAATTTACAACTGTCCTGCAAGTAAAATATTCCTATCTCGAGAAAAAGGGCGTTTCTTTGTCCCATGAGGGAGCCGTTGAACAAAAGAGGCTCGGCCTGCTGTCTTAGTCGCTGATAGGCATGAATATCGGATTCTTATCGATCACTTTATGTTGCAGGAGTAGAAAACACAACAGCCCTTGACCATTTATCTTTACTGCGTTCCTGCGTATTATACCTTTTAACCGTCATGTAATCGGGCTGCTTTATTTCACTTGCCTTTTACTGATTCGAAAACAGTGGCTATTATTCAAAACTTTACCAATCTAGGTACTACTACCATGTTTTGTTTTAAAAACCTTTATTGTGAAAATGTCAGTATACAAATACGGGCCTATAACAACGTGGGCCAGCCACGGAGCAAACTGCAATTGTATATGATGAGGGAACATTTACACTGTAGAAGAACGTAACGGGCGGGCCATTAGGTGTGCAAGAACTAAGGTGTCTAACAGTTGCGGAATCGGTGGACGTACATTTTATATTTAAAGTACGACAGGGCCAGTTACAATAAAATTATCTAGATATACATTTGTGGGCAAGTACCATAGGTGACGTTAATTCGAACTTTCAATAGTACAGTAATCAAAAACACATCAGAACTTAATATCAATAGGGATGTCCAAATATTCAATCAGTACTCGTCCCCGCCCGCCATGTGCTTCAAAACTGCATACGTATCTCGTGATATCAAGGTTGGGCAACCAGTACACAACAAGGAGTTACGAGTCCCATTTATACCGGCGCCATTTTGGGCGAGGCCGGGCAGGTCCAGGATATAGTCAAAATGTCTCCACCAACCAGCGGTCGGACCAGAACCCCTTTCGGCAGTCCAAAAAGGTTCCGTTAAATGACAACAGAAGAGATAGGCAACAAGAACAATCAGTCAAAAGAGGGGACGCTTTCGTGAATGGGGCCCATGCCCTAGCAGGCAAGCGTCCGAGTTCCAAGGTGTCCCAGGGCCATTTTAGTGGACCAGGCCCAAATCCAAAGAGCCGGCCGCCATTTTGAGAGTCCTGTTGCAGCCGCCTATCGCTGCACCGCAAGAGTGGCCGCAATTCAGCTGGATGGTGGGCGAGACGCTGTAGCCGCAAGAGCGGGCGCAACTCAGCTGGATGGCGGGTGAGGCACTGTACCGCAAGAGCGGGCGGAACTCAGCTGGATGGGGGGTGAGGCACTGTGCCGCAAGAGCGGGCGGAACTCAGCTGGGAGGCGAGTGAAACGCTAAGAGGCGTCCCACTGCAGATGAGGTGCCTCCACCTGGGGAGGAGGGAGAGGCCCGTTTGCGCCGCCTCCCCCCCCCCCCCGGCACCCCACACCGTCTTTCGGTGCAGCAATGTAGGATGGCCACACCAGTGAAACTTGCTGGACACCACCTCGGTGCCATCCGGATCTCGGCGCCTTCTGCTGCCTTCGGCGTACTGTAGCAGCAAGTGCGGGCGCAACTCTGCTGGACGGCGAGTGAAACGGTAAGAGGCGCCGCACTGCAGATGAGGTGCCTCCACCTGGGGAGGCGGGAGAGGCCAGTTCGCACCGCCTCCCCCCCCCCCCCCCGGGCACCCCTCGCCGTCTTTCGGCGCAGCATTGTAGGATGGCCACATCAGTGCAACTTGCTGGACACCACCTCGGTGCCATCCGGATCTCTGCGCGTTGTGCTGCCTTCGGTCTATTCGCACATTGGTCCGCTACTGACGCCGCCTCACAGGCCAACCGATTTTGTAGGCTTTTTATAGCCCAAAGCCGCATAACAGGTCATGTGACTTGTTTATAAAACTTTTCATTGGTTCATTTTACTTTTGGTTTCCTAATGATGAAATGCTTGATCATATGACCTAAAAATAACACTTTTCATTGGATTGAAACATTTTTTTTTCCCAAATGATGAAAGCCCCACCTTTTTTTTTCTCACTCAGCAATCCAAAAAGGTTCCGTTAGATGACAACAGAGGGGACAGGCAACAAGAACCATCAGTCAAAAGAGGGGAGGGCAAGTTCTTCCAGACCGGGTCACGTTGGGGCTCCACCGGAAGTCATCGAATTGATAGTCTACAGTGTTTCTGGATGTTTCAGACTGAAGCTGGCGTCAGCATGAGAGCACCACCATCTCGTAGCTCCGTCGTGGCCATTCCGCAAGCAATCATGGCAGCCGCTCCCCACCGGAAGCCTGCGGGAGTCGGGGGCCCCGATGACTTTTGTAGAATCTTCAAGGCTGAGGGGACGCTTTCGAGAATGGGGCCCAAGCCCTAGCAGGCAAATGTCCGAGTTCAAATGTGTCCCAGGGCCATTTTAGTGGACCAGGCCCAAATCCGAAAAGCCGGCCGCCATTTTAAGAGTCCTGTGGCAGCCGCCGATCGCTGCACCGCAAGACTGGGCGCAATTCAACTGGATGGTGGGCGAGACGCTGTAGCCGCAAGAATGGGCGCAATTCAACTGGATGGTGGGCGAGAGGCTGTAGCCGCAAGAGCGGGCGCAACTCAGCTGAATGGCGGATGAGGCACAGTGCAGCAAAAGCGGGCGGTAAACTGCTGAATGGCGACTGAAACGCTAAAGGGGCGCCCCACTGCAGCAGAGGAGCCTCCACCTGGGGAGGCGGGGGAGGCCCGTTCGCGCCCCCTCCCGTCCCCCCCCCCTTCCGGGGCGCCCCACACCATTTTTCGGCGCAGCATTGTAGGATGCCAAGACCAGTGCGGCAACTTACTGGACATCACCTGGGTGCCGTGCGGATCTCGGCGCGTTATGCTGCCTTCGGCCTATTCGCACAACGGACCGCTACTGATGCCACCTCACAGGCAGACGGATTTTGCCGACTAAAAGACAGACCAATGCAGCCCATTGTTGCTTTGTTTAAAATGTTTTTTTTAACGTGTTTACTTTGTTGGAGAGTTGTATATATTTATAAGTTATTAAAGTGTTATAATCCTACTACTTTGTTGGAGTGCTATATATTTTTAATGTGACACATAATTGTGAAGACTTTGATGTACAAAAAGGCATCCCTGGAATCTTCCGCTTCAGGCTCGGTCTCACACACCCTTACAGTGAGAATTCCCCCCCCCATCACAATACAGGATCGTTATCAGATAGTAGGAACGTGTGTGGTGTGACGGATCTCATGGGATGGGGGCCTTGATCTACTGTAACTCCTTTGAAGAGAGGTGATTCTTTACAGTTGGGGCCATAAACTACATCCGCAGGGCTAGGTGATAGCCTGGGACTGGCCTGGACAATCGGACACAGAGGAAGAGTAGTGTCAGAGGGTGCGGTAGTGAATAGGGTGAAAGGGAGGTGTTGGGCGGGCACAGGGTGTGATTCTCAGGGAAGAGCAGCGCAGATGGGGGGAGGTTTATGGCCCATGCATGAGAGAGAGAGCGTGGGTGACCAGTGCATGGGGGAGATGCTTGCGAGGGTGGGGAGCCATGCTGAGGATCGGCGGCGTGCAGAGAGTGGGTCTGGTCAAGGCATCTAAAATGGCTGCCGTGCACAACAAAAGTGTGGCATTGGAAAAAAGGCAAGATGGCGCAGACAATGTTTATCAATACGGATTAATTTATAACAATTATTTTTAACAATATATTTACTCGCAGTGTCAAAATGGCGGTCAACACTACCTGATTTCCTTCGAATCGAACGTTAACAGACGTCACGCAGCAAAAAAAACACTCACGCGCAGCCGCTGGAAGACATGTATCAACATATATGAGCATCCTCAGCCACCCTCAGAAAACATAGGGGGTCAGGATACGTCTTCCGTACTCCCTTATACCCATTTCTCACATTGTTTTTCCTCCATCTTGTAATTTAATTAAAACGAAACACAAAATGGCGAATTCCCGTTTCGCGACCCGGTTCGCTACCTGGTTCGCGAACCGGGAAGCGCTTCTACCGCGAAAAATCAAATTTTTTTTATTTGCCCCACGGGACCCTTTAATAACCCCAGCATAATTCCTAGGGGGTCAAGAAGGGTCTACCTTGCCCCCTTTCATTAAATTCCCCCTTTGTTTTTCTCCTCCTCTTGTCTCTCGATCCTACCGAGAGACAAGATGGCGGCCGTTCCGGACTGTTTAGAATGTTGACAGACACCGGAGAGCCAATCAGCTTCGTTTCGCAAAGTTCCGTAACGCGAAAAGTACGCGAACCGGAGCGCTACCCGGGACGCTGTCACAGATATATCTGTTTTTTAAAACGTTAATTTCTCAAAATCCATTGGAGCACATATATTGAGACCTAGCAAAGGCACATCGGGCTAACAGTCCCTACAATTTTGCCAAGTTTCGTGCAAATCCATTCAGCCGTTCGAGCTAAAGGTGAGGCCAAACCCCCTATGGAAAAATGAATGGGAAAAACGCGTTTTTGGACCCCCCTCTTTTCTCAGCCCCCCCTTGACGAAAACCCCCCAAATTTTTAGGGGCTGCTCGGAAACAATATGTGCCATTTTCCTGAAAATTTCAGCCGATTCCGTCCACAAACGCTAAAGTTATTAGACATAGAATTTTCAAAAGTCCCATAGAGAAAAAATCCTAACTATATATACCTACTGGCGACCGCCAGTAGGTTATATATATATATATATATATATATATATATATATATATTACCTACTGGCGGTCGCCAGTAGGTATATATAGTTAGGATTTTTTCCCTATGGGATTTCTGAAAATTCTATGTCTAATAACTTTGGCGTTTGTGGGCGGAATCGGTTGAAATTTTCAGGAAAATGGCACATTTTGTTTCTGAGCAGCTCCAGGAAATTTGGGGGGGGGTCGTCAAGGGGGGGTTGAGAAAAAAGGGGGGTCCCAAAACGCGTTTTTAACATTGAGTTTTCCATAGGGCGGTTGGACTCACTTTTAGCTCGAACGGCTGAATGGATTTGCACGAAACTTGGCAAAATTGTAGGGACTGTTAGGCCGATGTGCCTTTGCTAGGTCTCAATATATGTGCTCCAGTGGATTTTGAGAAATTAACGTTTAAATCAAGATATATATCTGTAACAGCGCTCCGGGCAGCGATCTGGTTCGCGTACTTTTCGCGTAACGGAACTTTGCGCACGGAAAGCTGATTGGCTCTTCGGTGTCTGTCAACATTCTAAACAGTCCGGTGCGGCCGCCATCTTGTCTCTCGGTAGGATCGAGAGATAAGAGGAGGCCAAAACAAAGGGGGAAATTTCCATAAGGGGGCATAGTAGATCCTCCCTGACCCCCTAGGTTTTATGTGGAGGTTTTAAAAGGGCCCAGCAGGGTTCAAAAAAAATTTTTCTTTTTTTTTTTTCGCGATGAGCGCCTAGTACGCGAACCGGAAAGCGTTCTAGGCAGCGTACTTTAAGGATAATAGAATGATATACTTTTCAAAGACTAAATGTTAATTGTTTGTTGTTTTGTTTGTTGTTTTTTTTTTTTTTTTGTTTTCTTTTTTTTTAATTTTTTTTTTAATTTTTATTGTTTTTCATAATTTATTAAACTTTCTAACATTTCAGTGTCTGAAATGTCATTATTTTCTTGAAATATTGTTTGCAAGCTGTGAGGTTGTAAAATGTCCTCATTTGCAAGGAGGGCATCTACTGCTTGGACACATTGCAGCAGTTCATTATCCATGCTTTGATCCATAAATTCCATGTCAATTTGTTCAATCAATTCCTGGCTGCTCTCTTGCAGGTCCATTTCAAAAGAAACTTGGTTTTCGCCTTCCATTTTGCCTGAAATTTGGATTAAAACAATATATATTAGTAGAGATAGGGCACTGTTGGGATTAATTTTAGATAGTCATTTTTTATCAGTGAATTTATCTTTTGGCAGTGTATAGTATCAGAGTGGAAATAGGACTATAAAAAAGTGTATGTGATTTAACCAAGACAAGTCTAACTCCATTCATAACTATAACAGAGAAGTCTATCTAAATACATTACTAGTACAGAGGGATAGTGTATATCTAGCAGAAAAAGTCTACTATATTAAGTTATAGTGTACAATATACTTCAGTTTTAAAAATAACAACTTACCTTTACAAACAAGTTGAAGAGTTTAGTGATAATTCAATTGTAATGTACAACAAGAAGTAGCAGTCAAAATGGCTGGGTTTCCTTCTCTTCCTTTATATATATTCAAGTATATAACCAATCAAATGTCAGGTAATAAAAGTAGAAAATGAAAGTAACATTTTCATTGGTTGTCAATTCCAACACTTCAGATGTGTTTTGTGAAGTAATTTACCTCACGGTACTTGGAGAGGTCTACAGGCTAAATGGCTAAATTAAATTTCAATCAAATTTGTGAGAATGAAAGGGATTGTTATGTAGTATGAGCTAATTTATATTTGGTGAGAGTGTCTCCAGTCGTTTTTCTATAAATTACTTTCCCACCTTTTTTTTGGACCGCTTCCCGGAAAGCGGTCCGGTCCGCGAACTAGGAGCGTAACGGGAGTCCACCATTTTGTGTTTCGGTCGAATCAAGGTATAAAATGGAGGGTAAATAATGTTCTGAATGGGTAGAAGGGGGCATGGTACAAGTAGTTTGCCCCCCTACGTTTTCTGAGGGTGGCTGAGGAGGACTATATGTGCGAAGAAAAAACTTTTTTTTTGAAATTTTGCGCGGTTAGCTTCCAGTTCGCGTACCGGATAGCGCTCTTTGAGCGTAGTTTGTTGAAAATTACAGAAAAAAGTTAGAAAAAAAATAATAAAAGTGTGTGATCAGATGAAGGGTAGCTCTGAGAAGAGCTTTTGGGTTTATGGTACATTTAGGTACTTATAAGTAGGTACCAATGCACAGTCTTAAATTCAGAATGAAAATTCTGTTGCCCTCATCTGAGAAGTGAACTCCATCTCCTCTGTAGATATCTTGCATGTAGTAACGCAAGTTATTGTTGTACAGAGAGCCCATTCCATGGTCTCTCATGAAAGCTGAAACAGATTTGTTTACATGCTTCCTCGCTTTCTCAATTTGTGGAGAAAATTGGTTGGACCACCTCCATTTCTGTCTTTGGCATATATTGGAATATACCAAAGCAGTTTGAGGAAAAAGTGCCATTAATTGCTCGAAGGTGTCCTTTAAAAGCATTTCCAGACCTACCCCTGTCAAAGTGCCCAAATCATTACCTCCACAGTGCACTATTAACAGGTCAGGTTTTGGCAAATGCATAAAGGTTTTCACCAATGGTATCAATTGGTGACATTTTAATCCTCTTTGGCCCAACCACTTAATTTCCACATCCTGTAAATTGAGGTTGTGTAAATTTCTGTTCTCAGCATACCTTTGAGCCCAGTGGATGTAACTATGTCCAACAATCCAGACCTTAAACATGGTGGGAGAAGGTTGTTCTGCAGTCAGATGAAGTGTGGTAATGAAAGGGCAGTTGAAACAGTAGGAGTTTGTAAAGAAAAAAAACTGTGGATTTCCAATGCTAATGAATCATTAGCAGTGATTGGTGCATTTCCATTTCTGAAAACAGAAAGTTAGGGTGCATGGATGTGTTCTTTGAAAGATGTAATTTGAATGGTCAAGGAAGAAACATTTAATGAAAGATTGCACTGGATACGCAGGTGCACTGAGAGTTCAGAGTTCAATTGAAACATTGTTGTGTGAATTTGCAAACATGAGAGGTCTTCCAGGAGGTGGTTGCTATGGAAAAAAGGCAGAGAGGGCAGAGGGGGGAAGGGTTTTGATTTGAAAAAAGTGAGGGAAGAGTTATGATTGGCTAATATGAGAGATATGTGAAATGAATATCTGTTTTTCTGTGCTTTCAATAGCTGCAGCCTCTGGAGTGCATCGTTTTTCTTCTGCTGAAGACAATTTGGTGTATTTCTGAGACTGTTTTCAAAACTTAAAAAGTATTTGCTAAGGTGAGAAAAGATTTATTTATTTTAGAGAGAGAATAGTATGAATTAAGGAGAAAATGATGAAGAAAGCTGTGTTTTTAAACTGTGGCTTTGTCTGTAGTGATATAGAAATAGATTTTGTTACTTTGAGAAATTGTAATTGCATATTCGGTGTAGCATTCTGGCATGCAGTAACACAAGTTATTGTGGTACATGGAGCCCATTCCATGGTCTGTTATGTAAGCTGAAACAGATATGTTGTTTTTAAAAACGAATTTAGAAATCAATTACATTTCTGGATATGTACTGCTAGAGCTTCATAGGTTGTTTTGGGTCATATTTATAAGGCATTTGAGTGTCTATTATGCTATTTTACGTTCTTCATGGTGCAAATTTCTTGTAAATACGCTGCCACTTGTGCTTTGCAAATTTAGATTTTGATTATGGGAGTTACATAGCCATGTTAATAATGTCCAAACAATGGTGGTAGGGCATTCAAGAAAACGCTTTCCTGTGTCTCTAGGACATTTTCAGTCCTTTCCTCTTGAAAACAGGTATACAATTGATTTATATGCTGTGTTTAAAAACGAATTTTGAAATCAATTACATTTCTGGATATGTACTGTTAGAGCTTCATAGGTTGTTTGGGGTCATATTTAGAATGCATTTTAGTGTCTTTGATGTTATGTTTACCTTTTTAAATGGAAAGTGTTCTTCATGGGGCAAGTGTCTTGTAAATACGCTCCCACTTGCGCTTGGCAAATTTAGATTTTGATTATGGGAGTTACCTAGCCATGTTAATAGTGTCCCAAAAATGGTGCTAGGGCATTCCAGAAAACACTTTCATGTGTCTGAAGGACATTTTCAGTCATTTCTTCATGAATGCAGGTATACAATTAATTTATATGCTGTGTTTAAAAACGAATTTTGAAATCAATTACATTTCTGGATATGTACTGTTAGAGCTTCATAGGTTGTTTTGGGCCATATTTATAAGGCATTTGAGTGTCTTTGATGTTATGTTTTCCTTTTAAAATGGATAGGGTTCCTCATGGGGCCCTGAGCAGTTCATAGCCATGTTATTTAATGGGAAGTGGATAACATGGCTAAGAGCATTTGCTGGAAAATGCATGAATATCGCTGACTGTTCAGCGATATTCATGCATTGCGGCCGTTTTTTTTTGCATTTGCGAGCAGTTCTTAGCCATGTTATCCAATGGAAGGTGGATAACATGGCTAAGAGCATTTGCTGGAAAATGCATGAATATCGCTGACTTTTCAGCGATATTCTTGCATTGTGGCCGTTTTTTTTTGCATTTGCGAGCAGTTCTTAGCCATGTTATTCAATGGAAGGTGGATAACATGGCTAAGAGCATTTGCTGGATAATGCATGAATATCGCTGACTTTTCAGCGATATTCATGCATTGCGGCCGTTTTTTATCGCATTTGTGATAAACCTTGCTAATAGCAATGTTTATCTGGGCCTAAACAAACCTTTAGATAAGCTACATCTTATCGTCATCCTGAATTAATCATTTAAAATATTAGGGAGAGATTTATGATTGTTCTATGCCTGTTTTGTACCATTGAGTGTCATTTTTGTGATGCAGTGCTGGTGCAAAAGATTTGCTATGTTAAATAATTAGTAGGGCATTAAGTTTTAGATGACTGTTATTCATTTACTGTTTGGTAATAGTGGTTAATAACATTTTTTAATACATTTTTCCACAGATTCAACTGCAGATTCTTTCATAGTTTGGAAAATGCCTACAAAGAATAGAATTAGAAAGGCGAGAAAACGTCAAAGACAGCAGGATGATGTTTTATTGCAGCAGTCCTCTTCCCCAAATACTTGTCAAAACACCAAGAAAGGTCCGGGTAAGAGCACGAAATCATTCTTAAGAAATATTTGTCATAAAAAAACTTATTTCTCCAAAAAATGTTTCAGTCCTCAAAAAGAAAAGCAATTTAAATGGAAAGGAGAGACCCATCAAAAATGTTACTGGTAGAGGAAGAGATAACTCTGTGCATGATAGTAGAAGGAAACAACAGTTTAGGGACATTCGACATCGAATGTTCCGTAATAGGATAATAGTTAATTTATTGAAAAATATTAAAAAAAAAGGCCAACAGAAAGCGGCATTTTATAAGAAGAAGAAAAATGTAGAGAAAATTATTGATCATGCTTTTGAAATTAAGCGAAAGTTGTTTATTTTGGTAATCAATAGAATTAGGAAACTAAGCAAGGTAATTTCTGATTTCAAAACTAAAAGTAGATGGAAGAGAGTAGTAAATCGTACTAACTTTTGTGAAGTTTTTTCCGGAGAATGGATGCATAGTTCTAGTTGTGAGGCATTTTTTAATGAGGAGAGTTATTTTCAGGATAATGATTTGGTGTTTGCAGTTGACACCAGTGGTCGAGCTTATGAAGTGAAGGATGGTTGTCCAGTTGAAAAAGAACAACTTGTGACAACAGAGACAGAAGAGGCGCTAAGTGATGAGGTTTTAGGAAGACGTCCTAAGGGTCCTGTGTACATTTGGAAGTGTAGTTCTATTTGCAGTGTGCGACAGGTTTCCATCAATTTGCTTTGTGATTTTATACGGACATTTAATAAGAAAAGTTTGAAGCAGAAAATGAAGTTGTTGCAAGATTTAGATCCTTGCAGAGTGAGACAAATGACAGGTTTGCGTGGTCATTCACTGGCTTGTCTTTCCAGGAGAGTATGCCAGAGTGTTTTTCATCATTTCAGGATGCTAGCAGTGCATCATAATAAAGTGAGAAAATTAGTGAGAATGTTGTATTATGCTAAGAGTCCAGCAATTATGCTTAAACAATTATGTGCTGCTCTTTTGCATGGTTCTGAAATAGATGTGAAGAATATTTGTGAAGAAATTGACTTTTGTTACTTTGGTAGTAGAGATGAGAATGTTCAAATTGACCCAGAAGTAGAGGGTTATGTTGAAGATAATATACAGGTTTCTAGTTCAGATAATTTTCAGAAGGAAATTGCCACGTTTCAGATGAAATCAAGTGAGAGGCCTAATTTCACTTGTGTATGTTGTCGACGCACTTATTATAAGAATCAGACTAAGTTAGTGGATTTATATGCAAAAACTGAAAGGGAAAATAATAGTGAATGGAAGGATTTTGCCACATACTTGATGGTAGAAAATTGTTTTGATTTGGGAGTGGATCAACGTGTGTGTACTTATTGTTGTAATAAATTAAATCAAAACCAGATGCCTGCTAGGGCAGTTCATAATAATCTGGAATTGGTTGAGATACCTTCAGAATTGAAGGATTTAAATACTTATGAATCTATTTTGATTCAAAGTATCCATCCCTTTCAGGCTATTGTAAGAATGGAGCCCAAGACAGGGAAGTTGCCTCCAGCAGATTTACAGAGAGGATTAAAGGGAAGAGTTGTTTATTTGCCTCTAGATTTGAACAAAAACATTAACACAATGGGAGTTGAGAAAGTGGAAGAGGAACCTCTGGTTATCTTGGTTAATGGGGTTCCGACAAAGAATAAGAAAATATGGCAAGATTTAGTGGATGTTAGGAAAGTGAAAAATGCAACTTTGTATTTGAAGAAAAATAATAAGTACTATAAGAATGTATATGTTGCAGAAGAGGAAGTAAGTGATGAAGAGGATAGCGTTTTGTGTGCTGGCCAAATTGAGAAAGTAGAGGTGTCTAATAGTGAAGAAATATATGAACATTATAGTGTTCATCCTTTGCATTCCAAGGAAGTCATGGGGAATGCTATTGAGTTGTTTCAAATGAAACAAGCCAAAGGGAGTCCCATTAGTGTTTGGGAGGAAAGTTTGGAAGCTCGGTGTTTCCCACAGCTATTTCCCACAGGTCAAGGAGGAAGATATGATGAGCGACCTCGTCAAATTCCTGCGTCTGAATACCGGACTTTACGATTGTATGCAGAAGATGCTAGGTTTCGTCAATGCATTCCCTATTTGTTTCATCTCCTGTTTGAAAGCGATCTGTCTGGACTGTCATATGCAGTGAACCACATCTTAAAAAGTGGTATACAGATGCGAAACATCTCGGCAAGTGACTTTATGCATAAAGTCAATGTCCAAGACAGTATTTTGGATTCTCACTTAATTAATCTCATGGCGTGTCAGCGTGGTACTAATGAGTACTGGTACCGTCGTCATGGTGATTTAAAATGTATGTTGAGGAACTTAGGAACTCCGACATGGTTCCTCACTCTGAGCTGTGCCGAGTATGGCTGGGAAGACTTACTTGAATTTCTACGAGAGGCAAATGGAAATATTGAAAACATTGAATTCAAGACACCTGGAGAACTGTGTTCTTTGGATCCAGTGAATGTATGCAGGTACTTCAATCATAGATTTGAAGCTATGATGTCTTTCATCACAAATAAAAAGAATCCACCTCTTGGAGAGGTGTTGGATTTCTTCTGGAGAAAGGAGTACCAAGCAAGAGGTGCCCCTCATATACATATGTTGTTGTGGATCAAGGATGCACCTAAATTTGGAACAGATCCGGATGACTTAGTGATGAATTTCATAGAACAGTATTCTACGTGTGCTGTTCCAAACGCAACGGAGAAGAAAAGCCTAAGAGAACAAGTTCTACGTTTCCAAAGCCATCGTTGTGGAAAGTACTGTCGTCGTAAATTCAGAAACAAGGACAAGTTCTACACCAAATGTCGTTTCAACTTTCCACGACCGGTGATTTCTAAAGGAAGAGTGAACAGTTTGATGTCCTCGCTGCGACATAATGTGACGAGGAAATCACCCAAGAATACATACAATTTGAAAAGGAACGAAGAGTCCAAGTACATCAATGACTACAACCCAGTGATTTTGTCCATGTGGAATGCTAACATGGATATACAGTTTGTGGCTGACAACTGTATGGCTGTGGCTCGGTATGTGACATCTTACATCACCAAAAAAGAAAAGACAGAACTGAAGGATATGTGGGAGGACATTTCCCATGAAAAGAGCCTCAGCAAGAAGTTGTACAGTTTCAGTCTGAAGATGTTGTCGCATCGAGAAATCGGAGCTTACGAGTGTTCTGACCGCTTGTCTTCAGCAAGTCTCTATGCCAAATCCAGGAGTATCGTTTGGGCAAGTCTTGGTCTTGCTGCAACGCGAAATCGAGTTCTAAAACCTGTCCGGGAAATTGAGTATTTGGCGGAAAAGGAGCCAAACAGTACCGACATTTTGAAGACCAACATGTTGGATACATATTATCCAAATCGAAGCAGTCACCTTGAGAATGTTTGTCTATATGAGGTTCTACAAAATTATATATTCAAGAGGAACATCAAAGAAGATATTGAGAAAGGAGTGTATGCTGTAATTGGAAGTGAGGGATGATGTCTGGTCAAGCAAAGAAAATGCCAATTAGTAAACCATCGAAAATTGAGTGGCGAATCTCCAGAAAAAAAGGAGTTTTTCTATTTAGCACTTTTGCAACTTTTCAAGCCTTGGCGTGCAGAAGAGGAACTGCTTGGAGATTTCCTCTGTTACGAAGACTCTTTCAATGCAGCCAAGGAGTCCATAGAATGTCCTGCTTTTCCTAAATATCAAGAAATGCTTACTTTGGAAATTGAGCAGGAAGCAACGATTGCAGCCGAGATTGCCAGAGACAGTTCTCAGGACAGTCAGAGTTCTGTTTCATTGAGTCAAGATCCACTTGGAGGACCTATTATCGAAAATGAAGCTGCCACTGCTATGAATGAAGTAGAAAGAGCCATGGCACATGCTCAGGAGGATTCAGTTAACTTAGAAGACTTGGAAAAACAACTCAACGTTGAGCAGAGGAAAATATATGATGAAGTTACCAAGGAAATTGAGCACGGATTAAGTCATGAGAAGAACGAGTGCTCATGTACATCGTTGAAGCCTGTCCGACTGTACGTGAGTGGAGAAGCGGGAACTGGAAAAAGTTTCCTCATTAAAGCAATTTCTTGTTATTTGCAGGAAAGGACTGAGTCATCGTTGTCTTGTGTTGTCACCGCTCCTACTGGACTGGCAGCACATAACATTAAAGGTATTACTTTGCATCGTCTACTGATGCTGCCGGTGGAGCATGACAACAAATTACAATACAACAAGTTATCTGGGGATGCTTGCTGTGAAGTTTCAAGAGTCTTGAGGAAAATGAAACTACTTATCATTGACGAAGTAAGCATGGTTTCCAATGTCATGCTTGCCTTTGTGCATTTGAGAATGCAAGAAGTACTTAAAACTGAATATGATGTGTTATTTGGTGGCAAACACATCATTGTTTTCGGAGATCTTCTGCAGCTGACACCAGTAAAAGGTCAACCTGTGTTCAAAATACTCACGCATGAAGATACCAGGAAGTGCCTAGGGAGCATTGGCAACGTCAATATATGGTTAAACTTCAATTATGCTGAACTGCATGAAAATATGCGTCAGGCAAAGGATGAAGATTACAAGAATGTTCTACAAGATATTAGAATTGGAAAAGTGACCGAGCATGGGAAAGAAGCTTTAAATGCACGATTACTGACAAATTTATATCCCAAACAAGAGATTGTGCCTGAGAATATTTTTCAGAAAATTACTGAGAAGAAATCCGGGATATGTTTGATGCCAACTCTTGCAGAATGTGCCATTTTCAACAACAAAATGTTGAATTTAGAAAAGCAAGAGATTGTGAAACTTGAAGCTATCGACAAATTAGAGCATATGGGATCAACAATTATTTTATCAGACAATTTGAAATCAAAATTGGATTCATTAGAGAAGACTATATCTAAAACAGCGGGTTTTGAAAAGACTTTGAATGTGTGTTTAAATTGCCGAATCATTTTGAGAAGGAATTTACATGTAGAAAGAGGTCTGGTAAATGGATCAATGGGTAATGTTGTTGATTTTGAGAAATACAGAAATAGAGATGGAATAGAATTTTTAAGAATTAAATTTGATGGCATTGAGGAAGTACAGCAAATTGGTCGTTGTTCTGCTAGGTTTTTGCTTGTTAAAGACTTATATGTTCGCCGTAAACAGTTTCCTGTTTGCTTGGCATATGCGGTGACAATCCATAAATCGCAAGGTTTAAGTGTAGACTGTGCATTGGTGAATATTGGCAGTTCTGTGTTCAAGGAGGGTATGGCATATGTGGCATTGTCACGAGTTAGAACTTTATCGGGATTGTACTTGATTGACTGTGATGTCACAAACATTTGTGCGGATCTAGATTGTGTTAAGGAATACAATAGGTTAAGAAGAGAGTATGCGCCACATTTGCCTCAATATCCTTTGTTTGAGAAACGTGTGGTAGGCCGGAAACGTAGAAATATCAGTAATAGTAGGGAGGTTGTTGCAAAAAGACTAAAAGTCAATGAACCGAAAATTGTTACCAGAAAGAAAGTGGATTCTGTTGAAGATGTTGTCGGTTTTCAATTTGAAAACAGTTCTGGTGTCAACTGCTATGCAAATGTAGTGGTTAATGTTCTCTTTTCACTAGAGAGTTTAAGAGAACAGATTCTGTTGAATTCAGAACAAATTTTATGCTGTTTGTTGAATTCTGTTTTCGAGAAATGTAGCACTGATCGAACAAAAGTAGAAAGTGTGTCTGAAGTTCGTTATCTGTTAGATGAATGTTCAGGTCAAACAGACTTCTCTGAAAATAATCAGCAAGATTGTCAGGAGTTTTTAATGTATATGCTTGATGTATTGCAAGATGAGGGTGTAGATGTAGATCACCTGTTTGGGCTTTCTTATCAATGGCAGCATGACTGCGAGAACTGTATGGTATCAAGTACTACTAGTGTAGACTCAGAAAGATTTATATATTTAACTTTGCCAGACAGTAAATCAGTGTCCTTTAATAAGCTAGTAAATGCAGCGGATCACAACATGGAGTGTAGCCAATGTAAATGTGATATGATGTCAACATTATTTATACGTAGATATGGCCAGTATGTCATTTTAATGATCCAACGATGTAGGCCTGATGGATCAAAATTGTCAACTTTAATAAAAATTTTTGTGGCTTCTCAGCTGTCAATATCAGTGAGGACTTTTGTAACTGTAGCAATTATCTATCACAATGGTCCATCAACAACATCAGGACATTATACAGCTTACTTAAAGTCTGGAAACGGCTGGTCATTCTGTAATGATTCCGCTGTAACTTTAAAAAAAAAATTGCCGTTTGACCTTAAAAATTCTTACCTGGTGTTTTTAAAACCAAAATTTTAAGTAGAGGGAATGTAAGTCTGCAATGCTGTCTAGATTAAAAATCCAACTATATAAACTTGATGCAAGTAAGTCTGCTTCATAGTAAGCAGTATCAGTGTCATAGGAAAAGGAGAACATGAGTGACAAAGAAGAGTAAGTTATTAGTAGTCCAGGATTGTGAAAATAATCTCAAATGTTTTCTTTTTGAAAGTTGCAAAAATAGAAAATGTCGGGATTTGATTGGAAGAATAACAAGACTTGCGAATCGCGGCAACATGATTTGGCCTAGTGGAAACATGTGATAGAATGAGAGAAGTCTTTTTTTCTATGTAACATATTTTTCGTATTGATGGAGGTTTTCTTTCAGAAAGTGGCGGGCTGAAAATATTTATAGCACAACAGAGTGGACGCTGTACATAGGAGATCCTTCGACTTTATTGAAAGTAAGTTAATTTTAAGGAGTTTTGAAATCAGATTTCTTAGCTTGTATGGGTTTTTTAAACACAGTCATTTTGATTGTGTTTTTTTTCCCCGCTGTTACATGATGAATACCTTCAAGTCACTGATTTAAGTGAAATTTGATACATTCTGAGAACAGCAAAAATAAACAATTTAACATGTATAATTAATGTTATGCTTTTTGTACTTATGATATACATTTAGAAATGTGAGGTAGATATGGAGAAGCTGAGTCTTCTGTAAGTGTCAATTTTAATGCTTACAGTGCTGTACTTCTGGGTACTGTTTTTTAAAAAAAAAAAGAAATAGGCCTCACCTCAAAGAAAGCTCTTGAAAGCACACATCTTATTTGCATCCTATAACAATCATTTAAAATGTTTGACACAATTTTATGATGGTTTTACATCTCTTTTGCGCTGTTATTGCATCACTATTGTGAGACATAAGCAATGCAAAAGAAGCATCATGTTTCAAAATAGGCCTCATTTGTGAGCAGTTCTTAGCCATGTTCTCTTGTAATTACTCCTTTTTTTTTAAAAAAAAAATTTGGGGTTAGCTCCCGGTTCGCGTACCGGAGAGCTAACCGGAAAGCGAACTAAAAAAAACAGCTTGCCAGAGTGTTACACTTTCTAGCAATTTTTGTAAAAAGGGGAGGTAGTTCTGAAAAGAACTTTTTTTTTTATTTTTTTTTTATTTTTATTTTTTTACTTTTTTGAACATTATTTCATTTTTTTGGATTTTTTGAACACTTTTTTGTTTTTGTTGTTTTTTTAAAGGGAATGAACAGAAAGAGGTATTGAAAATGGCTCAACAGGAGCAAAAAAAAAAATTAAAAATTCTTGCGTTTGGAACATTGGTGTTTCTCGAAAGCCAGATTAATCAATTTCACACTCATGTTAGCGCATGAAATTAGTGTTCCACAATACAAGCATGTCAGCTTTAGATGCACAAAATTTTTTTGTATGTTGGGCACTGTTTCGTTCGCCTCGGCCACTGACAGAGACAGATCAGAAGATGTTGAAGGCACCGAAGTTGGGGGGTTTTGTTGCAGTTCACGCATCTCTCCACGACTGTAGTTCATTGGATGCCACCTCTGCATATGTCGGTGCATTGTGTGATTTCCAAAGCTGTATTTTTTATTTGTTCCTCGGGATAATTTTTTTTTGCAGATAAGGCACTTAGCATATCGTGCATTGACTTTTTTTTCTCCAGAAGGAATGCTAAAAAATTGCCATATAAAGCTTTCTTTCCGATGAGATACCCGGGGTAACTCTTGGACAAATTGTGGTCCCTCTTCTTCCTCTCCGTCTTCTTCTTCCTCTTCCTCCTCTATGTTTCCAATAAATTGTGGAGGGGGTCCTCTCTTCCTATTAGGAGATGGGGGTGGTGGTGGTGGGGGTGCAGAAGCTGAAGCTACTATTGAAGCCATCACAGAAAAAAATCAGGTCTTCCTTTCACAAAGTTGAAAGTCAGAGTGAGAAAAAAGGTGGGGGCTTTCATCATTTGGGAAAAGAAATAGTTCTAAACCAATGAAAAGTGTTATTTTTAGGTCACATGACCTAGTTTTACATCATTAGGAAACCGAAAGTGAAATGAACCAATGAAAACTTTAATAAACAAGTCACATGACCTGTTCCGCTCACGTTACGCGGAGCGCGCCGCGCCTCGGATCGCTTCCGGTTCGCGGTCCGGAGCACTTCCGGGAGCGCTAATGCGGCGCGTCATAAGACGCATTACGCGACAACGTGATACGTCGCGCTTCCGCGACGCGTCACAGTTGCGCTAACGAAACGTTTACCGGTTCGCGTACTAGATCGCGGCATCAAGATGAGCTAACGGAAAGCTTCCCGGTTCGCTTACCGGAAGCGGAGAAAAAAAATATAAAAAAAAAATTATCAATAGACATCTAAAATATATTTTTGGATTTAAAGAAGAATACATTTTACAGCTACAAATGTCAGCTTTTAAAAAACCAATGAAATTCACAGAAAAAACAATAGGTTATAGACCATATATAGTTAGGAATTTGCATTTAAAAAACCTTGAAAATTCACTGAAAAAACCATAGGTTATAAACCATATATAGTTAGGGATTAGCATTTACAAAACCTTATTTTACTCGCATAAAACCATTGAAATTCCATATATAGTTAGATGCGCTAACTATATATCGCGCACCCGCAATCCACTGCTGATGATGTCACATATTACATCATTCATGACATGGTCAGTGACATCACTGATGACATCACTGATGACAACATCCAGTGACTGTATGTTTCTGTACAGTTAAAACATGTCTTACATATTGAAGAATGAGTGGATGTATAAGTGTCTGGATGAAGGATTTAGTGGGTGCATGACTGACTGTATGAGTGAGTGATTAAATGTGTCTCACTGAGTGCACGGGTTAGTGACTAAACTGTCTTAATAAGTGCATCATTATGTCTGTTGTTCTGTAAACTGCGGCATGTGTTGATCAGTAGCTATATGAGTAACTATATGGGTTATTGATTGGTTGTCCAAGTATTTGTATGGGAGAGTGAGTGTGTGTGTGTGTGGGGGTGGCTGGGAGGTGTGTGACTCTGTGCATACATGTGTAAGCAGTTGATTCACTAGATCTATGGGTTCAAAAGTGCATGTGGAAACAGCTGTATGGGCGGTTGACTGTGTGCATGAGTGTATTGGTGAGTGAATGGATATCTCAGTGCTACATGTCAAAGTAAGTACATATGTAAAACACAGTACATGTGAGAGTTGACATATATAAATTACTGTGCATAAGAGCCAGTGAATGTGTGAGTGGCTGCATGGATCATTGAAAACTTGTATCAGTGATTGTATAAGAGAGTAAATATGTGTTAGAATATGTTTGAATAAGTAAGGTGTGTATAACTGTATAGTTGAGCAAATGGAGGTGTGATTGATTCTTTGCATGACTGACTAGGTGTGTGAGTAATTCCATGGATGAGTGACAGTCTGTGAGTGTCTGTTTACTCTGAGTGTATCTAAGGTTATATTAGAGTCTGAATAGGTTAATCGTATTATCACATGAATGATGTCATCATTGATGTGATCAGTAATGTCAAATGAGATGTCATCAGTGATGTTATCAGTGATGTCATTTGAGATGTCATCAGTGATGTCATCAGTGATGTCACTGACCATGTCATGAATGATGTAATATGTGACATCATCAGCAGTGGATTGCGGGTGCGCGATATATAGTTAGCGCATCTAACTATATATGGAATTTCAATGGTTTTATGCGAGTAAAATAAGGTTTTGTAAATGCTAATCCCTAACTATATATGGTTTATAACCTATGGTTTTTTCAGTGAATATATATATATATAGATAGATATATATATATATATATATATTACCTACTGGCGGTTGCCAGTAGGTAGTTATAGATAGGATTGGCTACCATAGGAAATCCGCAAAATTCTATTGGGAATAACTCTGGTGCCGGTTGAGGAATTTGTGTGTAATTTTCCAAAATTTTGGCCAGCTCCACTCCGCTCCTTCCCTTGAAGTTTCGGGGGGATTCGTGAAGTGGGGGCTGAGAAAAAAGGGGGGTCCCAAAACGTGTTTTCCCCATGTTAATTTCCATAGGACGGTCTGACAAGTCTACAGCCCGAACCGCTGAATGGAATTACGCCAAATTTGGCAAAATTGTAGGGACCGGTATGCAGATGTGCCTTTGCTATATTTTGTGGAAATTGCTCCAGTGGTTGTTTTGAAAATTTACTTCAAAAACACATATATATCTATAGGCGCGCTCCGAGCGCTCACCGGTACGCCTACCGGGGAGCGCAACAGTCCGGAGAGTCCGCCATCTTGTGTCTCGGTAGAATCCAGACACAAGAGGTGAAAAAAAAAGGGGGAAATAATTAAAAGGGGGCAGAGTAGACACCCCCTGACCCCTAGGTTTTCTGAGGGGGGCCTAGAAGGACCCTGAAGGGTAAAAAAAGTTTTTTCTATTTGCAATTTTCGCGGGGTAAGCGCTGGGTGCGTTCCCAGGTGCGCTCTCCGGGAACGCGCACCCTGAACGCACCACGGGGAAAAACAGTGTACTTATGTTTCTTTCCTCTCTTACTCAGGGCCTCATTTATGAGAAATGACGCATCGTTGTGTGAAAGCAGAGATGCATCACTTCTCAGTGCGCTCTCCTTGCGACATTTCTGATGCGTCATATTTAATGTATGATTCGTCATGTCGCAAAGAGTTACAGATACGTCAGTATTTCTGATGTATCTGTAAGCACAAAAGTGACGCATTGCTGAAGTGTGTCACAAAAGTGACGCAACTCCAGCAATGCATCCTTTCACATGGGACAAGCCCCATGTGGAAGGGCCTGCGTCAGTCTTATGCCTGCTGTGAGGCAGGCGCAAGATTTTGACGCAACAGCGTCCTAAAAGTGACGCTGTGAAATTTCATAGATTTCACTGCGTCACTTCTTCGACCCTTCCTTGGGTCAATACGCCCCCTTTGCATACATTACACCTGGCGCAGGTATAATGTGGCGCAGGGGTTTACAAAATGACGCATCTACCTAGATGCGTCACTTTGTAAATATGACTCAACAAGGTGCATTTTTTACACCACTGGTGCGTCACAAAAAGTGACGCACCGGCGGCGTAAAAGTGACGCATGGCCTCATAAATGAGACCCTCAGTCTTCTACTCTCACTTTTTCTTTCACTATCTCTGTCTCTTCCCTCCCTTACTCACCTTGTCTCACACTCACTTGTCTTTATCTAGTCTGTATCTCCAATCTTTCCTAAACATCACTGCTCTTTTCTTACCCTTCCACACCCCCGTTCCTTTACTACATTTTCTTCACTTATCCTCATTCCCGATGTTCACTCTCCTTCTCCTCACTCTCCTTCCCCACACTCAGCTTCTTTCAGTCCCCCTACTTCACTTCCCTTCCCCTCTCATCCCTTTCTTTGCTTTCTCACTCATTTTCCTCTCCACTCTCACTGCACTTCACTTCAGTTACTCTTTTTCATTTTTTTAAGAATACAGCTCTTTTTGGAGAATTGGAGGTAGTTCTAAAAAGAACTTTTTTTTTTCTTCTTTTTTCTTTTTTTTCAACAAAAACAAAAAAAGGGAATGGCAAACTGCTCAACAGGAGCAAAAAAAAAATAAACAAAATTAGGGTTGGGGACGGCAGCGGTGGTTCTCTATTGCTCGAACAATGTTCATAATACTTTGTTCCCCGTAACAAAGTAGAGCATCACAATGTTTGCATTTGATTGTGGCCTCATTAAAAACAGGCTGAATATTTGGGATCAGCTGTTCTGGTCGCCCCCTCATCGATGCAGTTGCTCCTCCAGTTGATGTAGAAGCACCATCCCCTGGAGCCTCTCGTGCCAGAGCTCTGACACTCTCCCGGGCAAAATTCTGAGGGTGCCTCCTCTGGACGTGCCAAATCATGGTCGAATTTCCAAATGAATATTTTCTGGTAGGGTCACCCCGTGACAGGACAGTGTGACAAATTCGACACTCCATTTACTTTTTTTTTTGTCTGCAGGTATGGAAACAAAAATTTCCATATAAAATGCTCTTTAACTCTAAGCTGAGGAACCTCTTCATCTATGAAGCCACTTGAGTCCTCACTGCTACTGCTGGGTCTAGCAGCCATGATAATCAAAAAAAGATTAAGCAGGAAAAAGACAGGTCTTGCAGTCACAAAATTGAAAGAAGAAGTGAAGGAAATGGGTGGGGATTTCATTCTTTGTAAAAAAAACTGTTAGCAACCAATGAAAAGTGTTATTTTAAGGTCACATGACTTGACGCGCTTACGCTGCGCGCACCGAAGCACTTCAGGGGGCGCTTACGCGGCACGAACGAAGGCGCTTCCGGGAGCGCTTACGCGGCGCGCACGTAGGCGCTTCCGGGGGCGCTTACGCGGCGCGCCTGTGTGACGTTTTGCTAGCTTTACGGAAATGCAAAATCATTTTCATTTCGTAAATCAAAAATACTGCTTTTTTAAGTATGGTACTGAATGTCTTGCAATATTATTTAGTTTTCATACATATTTTTTTTTACGAATGCAGAATTAGCGCTCTCGTTAGGCTCTCTGGAGAGCTTACCTGTGCGCGCACCCAGAGCGCTACAAGACAAAATGATACGGGTAAGCTCACCAGAGCGCGCACCCTGAGCGCCCCAGGTAAAAATGATTAAAAAAAAGAAAAATATTTTGAAAAAATAATAATAAAAAAAAAATAATCATAATTAATACTTTTCCAAAACAGCTAAAAAAAAATCGTAGCTTACAAACTCAATATACAAAGGAATTAGCTTTAAAAAAACCTTTGAAATTCACTAAAAAAACCATAGGTTTAACACTCGTTATAGTTAGGAATTAGCATTTAAAGAACCTTTGAAATTCACTAAAAAAACCATAGGTTTAAAACTCGTTATAGTTAGAAATTAGCATTTAAAAAACCTTTGAAATTCACTAAAAAAACATAGGTTTAACACCAGTTATAGTTAGCTGAACATTTTACTCATAAAAAACCATTGAAATTCCCACGTTATAGTTAGTTGGACTCACTATAATTCGCGCGCCCGCAATCCACTGCTGATGATGTTGTCACATATTACATAATTCATGACATGGTCAGTGACATCACTGATGACATCACTGATGACATCTCAAATGACATCACTGATGAAATCATCCATGTGAAAATATAATGCACCTCCTCACACTCTAATCTAACCTTTAATACATCCAGTGTTGAATACAGACTACCATTCCTGAAACCATTGACACACCAATACCAGTTACTACATACACACTCCATGATTCCTAAGTCTACACATACATCCACTCATTCACCAATACAGTCACTCATACATACAGTCACTAATCAATACAACACTATCATATGCACTTATACACCTATACAGACACTCACACACTGCCACTCATCCATGGAGTTACTCACAAACCTAGTCAGCCATGCAAAGAATCAAACACACTCCCATTTCCTCAACTATACAGTTATACAAACATAACTTTACATATTCAATCATATTCTAACACATACTTACTCTCTTTTACAATCACTGATACAAGTACACATTGATCCATACAGTCACTTACGCAATCACAGACTCTCATGTATTGTCATTGATATATGCCAACTCTCACATGCACAGTGTTTTACATATGTACTTACTTGGACATGTAGCACTGAGATATCCATTCACTCACCAACACACCCATGCACACAGTCAACCACCCATACAGCTGTTTCCACATGCACTCTTGAACCCATACACCAAGTGAATCAACTGCTCACACATCTATGCACAGAGTCACACACCTCCCAGTCACTCCCACAAACACTCACCCTCACATACAAATAAATATTTGGGCAACCAATCAATAACCCATATAGCCACTCATATAACTACTAATCAACACACGCAGCAGCTTACACAACAACAGACATAATGATGCACACATTCAGACAGTTTAGTCACTAACCCATGCATTCAGTAAGACACTTTTAATCAGTCACTCATTCAGTCAGTCACGCACCTACTAAATCCTTCATCCAGACACTCATACATACACTCATTCTTCAAAATGTAAAACGTTTTTTAACTTTACAGAAACACACAGACACTCGATGATGTCATCAGTGATGTCATCAGTGATGTCATTTGAGATGTCATCAGTGATGTCATCAGTGATGTCACTGACCATGTCATGAATGATGTAATATGTGACATCATCAGCAGTGGATTGCGGGCGCGCGAGTTATAGTGAGTCCAACTATTTATAACGTGGGAATCTCAATGGTTTTGTATGAGTAAAATGTTCAGCTAACTATAACTGGTGTTAAACCTATGTTTTTTTAGTGAATATATATATATATATATATATATATATATATATATATATATATATATATATATATATATATATATATATACGAAGAACTTCGTTGCTTGTACCAAAGACTGGAAACAAAATAACGAACCGGACCCAACCAGGTTTCTTTAGCGCATATTTTTATTCATCGTGCACCCTCTTGTCCGCCATGTCGTAAAATGATATGTCTGAGTATGTCTTCACCCATCAATTCCTTCACACGTGTCCAGGCAGAAGGCGTTGTAGTCTCCATAGTATGACTCTGTAGTCCAAGCTCGACAATGCACCCGTCCAGTGCATGGAAGAGCACATTGCCGGGACCTGGACATGGGTGACAGGATTTGATGGGTGAAGGCATACCCAAACTTATTGTTTTACAGTAGCTATATATATATATATATATATATATATATATATATATATATATATATATATATATATATATATATATATATATATATATATATATATATATATATATATATATATATATATATATATATATCACCTACTGGCGGTCGCCAGTAGGTATATATAGTTAGGATTTTTTCTCTATGGGACTTTTGAAAATTTTATGTCTAATAACTTTAGCGTTTGTGGACGGAATTGGCTGAAATTTTCAGGAAAATTGCAAATTTTGTTTCTGAGCAGCCCCTGAAAATTTGGGGGGGTTTCTTCAAGGGGGGGCCGAGAAAAAAGGGGGGTCCCAAAACGCGTTTTTAACATTGAGTTTTCCATAGGGCGTTTGGCCTCACTTTTAGCTCGAACGGCTGAATGGATTTGCACGAAACTTGGCAAAATTGTAGGGACTGTTAGCCCGATGTGCCTTTGCTGGGTCTCAATATATGTGCTCCAGTGGATTTTGAGAAATTAACGTTTTAAAAAACAGATATATCTATGACAGCGTCCTGGGTAGCGCTCCGGTTCGCGTACTTTTCGCGTAACGGAACTTTGCGAAGCGAAGCTGATTGGCTCTCCGGTGTCTGTCAACATTCTAAACAGTCCGGAGCGGCCGCCATCTTGTCTCTCGGTAGGATCGAGAGACAAGAGGAGGCCAAAACGAAGGGGGAAATGATGGAAAGGGGGCAAGGGTGACCCCTTCTGACCCCCTAGGATTGATGAGGGTGATATTAAAGTGCCCCGCGGGGCAAAAAAAATAAATTAAAAAATTGCGATTTTCCGCCGTAGAGACGCGTCCCGGTACGCAAACCGGGCAGCTAACCGGGCAGCTAACTGGCAGCGTAACGGGAGTCTGAGGAGAAGCTGATTGGCTGTCAACATTGTAAACAGTCCGGAGCGGCTGCCATCTTATCTCTCTGTAGGATCGAGAGACAAGAGGTGGTGAAAAACGAAGGGGGAAATGAAGGAAAGGGGTAAGGTAGACCCCTCCTGACCCCCTAGGATTGATGAAGGGGCTATTAAAGTTCCCCGCGGGGCAAAAGAAAAAACAAAAATTGCGATTTTTCGCGGTAGAGGCGCTTCCCGGTACGCCAACCGGGCAGCTAACCGGCAGCGTAACGGGACTCCGACATCTTGTGTTTTTGGAGTGTCCGGTTTGCGTACCGGGTAGCGTTCCGGTAAGCGTAACAAGGGGAAAACCAAGAGAAACAGTCAAATAAAATTTAAAGGAATAGATTTCCACCAAACTTGGCAAAATTGTAGGGACTGTTTGCTTGATGTGCCTTTGCAAGGCCTCAAGATATGTGCATGTGTGGATTTTGTCTAATTAAGGTTAAAAAAAATATATATATATCTGTAAGCGTGCTCCGGCGCGCTCACGTTACAGGTTTTGTTTGCGCTGCAGAGCCGATACGTCACGCTTATGCGACGCGTCATGAGGCGTCTCACGTGGCTACGTGATACGTCACCATAGGTTATAGACCATATATAGTTAGGAATTTGCATTTACAAAACCTTGAAAATTCACTGAAAAAAACATAGGTTATAGACCATATATAGTTAGGGATTAGCATTTACAAAACCTTATTTTACTCGCACAAAACCATTGAAATTCCCATATATAGTTAGTTGCACTAACTATATATCGCGCACCCACAATCCACTGCTGATGATGTCATATATTACATCATTCATGACATGGTCAGTGACATCACTGATGACATCACTGATGACATCTCAAATGACATCACTGATGACATCACTGATGACAACACCCAGTGACTGTATGTTTCTTTAAAGTTAACATATGTCTTACATATTGAAGAATGAGTTGATGTATAAGTGTCTGGATGAAGGATTTAGTAGGTGCATGACTGACTGTATGAGAGAATGATTAAATGTGTCTCACTGAGTGCATGGGTTAGTGACTAAACTGTCTTAATTTGTGCATCATTATATATGTTGTTCTGTAAACTGCTGCATGTTTAAATCAGTAGCTATATGAGTAACTATATGGGTTATTGAATGGTTGCCCAAGTATTTGTATGATGACATCACTGATGACATCTCAAATGACATCACTGATGACATCACTGATGACATCTCAAATGACAGCACTGATAAAATCACTGATAACATCTCATTTGACATTACTGATCACATCACTGATGATATCATTCATGTGATAATACGATCAACCTCTTCAGACTCTAATATAACCTTAGATACAATCAGTGTAAACAGACTCTCACAGACTGTCACTCATCCATGGAGTTACTCACACACCTAGTCAGGCATGCAAAGAATCAATCACACCTCCATTTCCTCAACTATACTGTTTTTCACACCTTACTTAATCAAACATATACTAACACATATTTACTCTCTTATACAAGCACTGATATAAGTTCACAATGATCCATACAGCCACTCACACATTCACTGGCTCTTATGCACAGTTATTTATATATGTCAACTCTTACATGTACTGTGTTTTACATATGTACTTACTTTGACATGTAGCACTGAGAAATCCAATCACTCACCAATACACTCATGCAGACAGTTAACTGCCCATACAGCTGTTTCAACATGCACTTTTGAACCCCTACATCTAGTGAATCAACTGCTCACACATCTATGCACAGAGTCACACACCTCCCAGCCACCCCCACACACACACTCACTCTCCCATACAAATATTTGGGCAACCAATCAATAACCCATATAGTTACTCATATAGCTACTGATCAACACATGCAGCAGTTTACAGAACTACAGAAATAATGATGCACAAATTAAGACAGTTTAGTCACTAACCCATGCACTCAGTGAGACACATTTAATCATTCCCTCATACAGTCAGTCATGCACCTACTAAATCCTTCATCCAGACACTTATACATCCACTCATTCTTCAATATGTAAGACATATTTTAATTTTACAGAAACATACAGTCACTGGATGTTGTCATTTGAGATGTCATCAGTGATGTCATTTGAGATGTCATCAGTGATGTCATTTGAGATGTCATCAGTGATGTCATCAGTGATGTCACTGACCATGTCATGAATGATGTAATATGTGACATCATCAGCAGTGGGTTGCTGGTGCGCGATATATAGTTATTGCATCTAACTATATATGCGAATTTCTATGGTTTTGTGCGAGTAAATTAAGGTTTTGTAAATGCTAATCCCTAACTATATATGGCCTAAAACCTATGGTTTTTTCAGTGAATTTCAATGTTTTTTTAATAGCAAATATCAAAAGCTGTCAAATGTCAAGTACGTGATAGGTAAAAACATTTTCGTGTTTATGCACGCTGATATGCTTTGAACGCTGCCCCCCCCCCTTTTCTCTTAGTAGTACTCTCTCTTTGCAGATAGTGAAGGGTAGTTAACGCAGGCCTTTGCCCCCGTTGTAATCCGTCGTGCCTGCTTGTCTCTCCATTTGATTGATTGTTATCCAAGCATTTACTGTTTTAGAATTGATTCTCTTTGGTTCATTCTCTATTTACAAACAAGCACAAAGTCGCAATACTCTGTTTAGTCTTTGCAGATAGTGAAAAATCGTGTAAAAAAACAAAAGTAATCGAGCAAAATCAGTAGGCCACTAACGGGATCTCTTTTTGACCTCGCTAAAATAGAAACATTAGGAACAACCCTTCATGAGAAATACGAAAGTAGTGAGATGAACTGAGCTCCACACCATGATGGCTGCAAGACAGCTCGGCTCCGCCACCCACCCCGCCCAAAATAACGATAAACTCTATGCAAATATTATAAATATATACAACACACCAGCAAAGTAACAGGGTAAAACATTTTATTAAATAACTATTTACATAACTATTTTATACTTTTTGTTGCCTGATCCGGCTAGCTCAATCGATCGAGCATGAAACTCATGCACTCTGATAGCAAGCGTTGCTGCTGATGCTATGCAGACAAAAACTGGTTTTCAGTTTGTACATTCTTCAAGATTTTTCCATCCAAGGCTGGTTGAGAGTTTGTAGAACGATGGCTTCAGATTTTCAACATACGGTGTGGTGGCGCGGACTGGGAGGGGGCGCTTGGCTCCTGCCCCCTCCCCAAGTCGTGTTGCCCTGGTGTGGCCTAAGATCGCCCCCGACATAGGCGGCCGACTCCCGGGGTCCGGCGGAACTTTTTGCCTTTTAATGACTCTTCCATTCTGGACCTTGTCCCACAATCCGTTTGACCTGAAGACACGCTGTAGTGGGGCGCCCCTTTACCGTTTCAGTTGCCATTTCGCCCGCTTTTGCTACACTGTGCCTCTTCCGCCATTCAGCTGTTTACTGCCCGCTCTTGCGACTACAGCGTCTCGCTCACCATGTAGTTGAGTTGCTCCCGCTCTTGCGATGCAGCGATAGGCGGCTGCCACAGGACTCTCAAAATGGCGGCCGGCTCTTCAAATTTGGGCGTGGTCCACTAAAATGGCCCTGGGACACCTTGGAACTTGGACACTTGTCTGCTAGGGCTTGGGCCCCATTCTCGAAAGCGTCCACTGAGCCTTGAAGATTCTACAAAAGTCTTGGGGGCCCCCGACTCCCGCAGGCTTCTGGTGGGGAGCGGCTGTCATGATTGCTCGTGGAATGGCCACGACTGAGCTACGAGATGGTGGTGCTCTCATGCTGTGCATAATAGCAATTATAACAGTTACAACATGCTGACGCTAGCTTCAGTCTGAAACATCCAGAAACGCTGTAGACTACCAATTCGATCAGTTCCGGTAGCGCCCCAACGTGACCCGGTAGGGAAGAACTTGCCCTCCCCTCTTTGACTGATGGTTCTTGTTGCCTGTCCCTTCTGTTGTCATTTAACAGAACTTTTTAGACTGCTGAAAGGGGTTGTGTTCCTACCGCTGGTTGGTGGAGACATTTTGACTATATTCTGGACCTACGTTGTCGCGTAATGCGTTATATGACACGCCGCGTTAGCGCACCCTGAAGTGCTCCGGTGCGCGAAGCGCAGCTTCCCGGAAGCGATCCGGGGCGTGGCGCGCAGCGCGTAACGTAAGCATAACAGGTCATGTGACTTGTTAATAAAACTTTTCATTGGTTCATTTTACTTTTGTTATTCTAATGATGAAAGGCTTGGTCATATGACCTAAAAATTACGCTTTTTATTGCTTTCGAACATTATTTTTTCTTAAACATATATGTTATAATGTTCCAGGCTAATGTACTTTCCCGGAAAATTTACAACTGTCCTGCAAGTAAAATATATTCCTTTTTCTAGAAAAAGGGCGTTTCTTCGTCCCATGACGGAGCCGTTGAGCAAAAGATGCTCGGCCTGCTGTCTTAGTCGCGATACGCCTGAATATCAGATTCTTATCGATCACTTTATGTTGCAGGAGTAGAAAACACAACAGCCCTTGACCATTTATCTTTACTGCGTTCCTGCGTATTATACCTTTTATCCGTCATGTAATTGGACTGCTTTATTTCACTTGCCTTTTACTGATTCGAAAACAGTGACTAAAATTAAAAACTTTACCAATGTAAATACTACTACCATGTTTTGTTTTAAAAACCTTTATTGTGAAAATGTCAGTATACAAATACGGGCCTATAACCACGTGGGCCGGCCACGGAGCAAACTGGAATCGTATATGATGAGGAGACATTTACACTGTAGAGGAACGTAACGAGCGGGCCATTAGGTTGCAAGAACTAAGGTGTCTAACAGTTGCGGAATCGGTGGACGTACATTTTGTAATTAAAATACGACAGGGCCACTTACAATAAAATTATCTAGATATACATTTGCGGGCAAGTACCATGGGTGACGTTAATTCAAACTTTCAATAGTACAGTAATCAATAACACATCAGAACTTAATATCAATAAGGATGTCGAAATATTCAATCAATTCTCGTCCCCGCCCGCCATGTGCTTCAAAACTGCATACGTATCTCGTGATATCAAGGTTGAGCAACCAGTACACAACAAGGAGTTACGAGTCCCATTTATACCGGCGCCATTTTGGGCGAGGCCGGGCAGGTCCAGGATAGAGTCAAAATGTCTCCACCAACCAGCGGTCGGACCAGAACCCCTTTCGGCAGTCAAAAAAGGTTCAGTTAAATGACAACAGAAGAGATAGGCAACTAGAACCATCAGTCAAAAGAGGGGAGGGCAAGATCTGAAGCCATTGTTCTACAAACTCTCAACCAGCCTTGGATGGAAAAATCCTGAAGAATGTACAAACTGAAAACCAGTTTTTGTCTGTATAGCATCAGCAGCAACGCTTGAGTCAGCTTTGTGTGAAGCCGCCATTTTGATTCAATCAATAGCGTCCCCCTGCACACATTCAGGGACCTGGTCGTGTCTTCAGGTCAAACGGATTGTGGGACAAGATGCAGAAAGGAAAAGGAAAAAAGTTCCGCCGGACCCCGGGAGCCGGCCGCCTATGTCATGGGCGATCTTTGGCCACACCAGGGCAATAGTGAAGCTGCAGCAGGTGCAAATAAGCTTCAGACAGTGTTACAAGCGCTGCTCAGAACTCTCAACTATGACACCACCTCCGTGCCATCCGGATCTTGGCGCCTTGTGCTGGTTCCGGCCTATTCACACATCGGTCCGCTACTGACACCACCTCATAGGCCAACGGGGCACCCCACGCCGACTTTCGGCGCAGCATTGTAGGATGGCCACACCAGTGCGGCAACTTGCTAGACACCACCTCGGTGCCATCCAGATCTCGGCGCGTTGTGCTGCCTTCGGCCTACTGTGGCCGCAAGTGCGGACGCAACTCAGCTGGATAGCGAGTGAAACACCAAGGGGCGCCCCACTGCAGCCGAGGAGCCTCCATCTTGGGGGCGACGCACAGCATCACATTGCTTTCCAATGCAGTCAGATCCTCAAACAGCCCCCACTGACTGACGCAACCTCACAGGCCAACGGGGCGCCCCACGCCGACTTTCGGCGCAGCATTGTAGGATGGCCACACCAGTGCGGCAACTTGCTGAACACCACCTCGGTGCCATCCGGATCTTAGCGCGTTGTGCTGCCTTCGGCCTATTCGCACATCGGTCCGCTACTGACGCCGCCTCACGTGCCAACGGATTTTCTACGCTTTTTATAGCAGCGCGTAACGTAAGCATAACAGGTCATGTGACTCGTTTATAAAACTTTTCATTGGTTCATTTTACTTTTGGTTTCCTAATGATGGAAGGCTTGATCATATGACCTAAAAATAACACTTTTCATTGGATTAAAACATTTTTTTTTCCCAAACGATGAAAGCCCCACCTTGTTTCTGGATGTTTCAGACTGAAGCTGGCGTCAGCATGAGAGCACCACCATCTCGTGGCTCCGTTGTGGTCATTCCGCGAGCAATCATGGCAGCCGCTCCCCACCGGAAGCCTGCAGGAGTCGGGGGCCCCCAAGACTTTTGTAAAATCTTCAAGGCTCAGGGGACGTCCGAGTTCCAAGGTGTCCCAGGGCCATTTTAGTGGACCAGGCCCAAATCCGAAGAGCCGTCCGCCATTTTAAGAGTCCTGTGGCAGCCGCCTATCACAGCACCGCAAGAGTGGGCGCAACTCAACTACATGGTGAGCGAGACGCTGTAGCTGCAAGAGCGGGCGATAAACAGCTGAATGGAGGATGAGGCACAGTGTAGCAAAAGCGGGCGGAATGGCAACTGAAACGGTAAAGGGGCGCCCCAGTACAGCAGACGAGCCTCCACCTGGGGAGGCCCGTTCACGCCGCCTCCCCCCCCCCACCCCCCCCCCGGGGCGCCCCACGCCGTTTTTCGGAGCAGCATTGTAGGATGCCAAAACCAGTGCGGCAACTTCCTGGACATCACCTGGGTGCCATCCACATCTCAGCGCGTTCTGCTGCCTTGGGACTATTCGCACAACAGACCGCTACTGACGAGGCCTCCCCCCGCACCCCCCCGGGACGCCCCATGCCGTTTTTCGGAGCAGCATTGTAGGATGCCAAAACCAGTGCGGCAACTTACTGGACATCACCTGGGTGCCATCCACATCTCAGCGCGTTCTGCTGCCTAGGGACTATTCGCACAACAGACCGCTACTGACGAGGCCTCCCCCCACACCCCCCGGGACGCCCCACGCCGTTTTTCGGAGCTGCATTGTAGGATACCAAAAACCAGTGCGGCACCCAGGTAACATCACCTGGGTGCAGTCCAGAAATCAGCACGTTGTGCTGCCTTGGGACTATTCGCACAAAACACAGCTACTGACCATTGTTGCTTCTTTTTTCAAAAAAATTTTGAAATGTATTTACTGTTTTTGTTGCGTTGTATATATTTATAAGATATTAAAGTGTTATAATCCTACTACTTTGTTGGAGTGCTATATATTTTTAATGTGACACATAATTGTAAAAACTTTGATGTACAAAGAGGCATCCCTGGAATCTTCCGCTTCAGGCTCGGACCCACACACCCTCACAGTGAGAATCCCCTCCCCAAGCACAATACAGGATGGTTATCAGATAGTAGGAACGCGTGTGGTGTGACGGATCTCATCGGGTGGGGGCCTTGATCTACTGTAACTCCTTTGAAGAGGGGTGATTCTCTACAGCTGGGGCCATAAACTACATCTGCAGGGCTAGGTGATAGCCTGGGACCGGCCTGGACAATTGGACACAGAGGAAGAGGAGTGTCAGAGGGTGCGGTAGTGAATAGGGTGAAAGGGAGGTGTCGGGCGGGCACAGGGTGTGATTCTCAGAGAAGAACAGCGCAGATGGGAGGAGGTTTCTGGCCCATGCATGAGAGAGAGAGCGGGGGTGACCAGTGCGTGGGGGAGAGGCTTGCGAGGGTGGGGAGCCATGCTGAGGATCGGCGGCGTGCAGAGAGTGGGTCTGGTCAAGGCATCTAAAATGGCTGCCGTGCTCAACAAAAGTGTGGCATTGCAAAAAAGGCAAGATGGCGCAGACAATGTTTATCAATAAGGATTAATTTATAACAATTATTTTTAACAAAATATTTACTCGCAGTGACAAAATGGCGGTCAACAGTTCCTGATTTCCATCGAATCGAACGTTAACAGACGTCACGCAGCAAAAAAGAAAAAAAACGCTCACGAACAGCGCAGATGGGAGGAGGTTTCTGGCCCATGCATGAGAGAGAGAGCGGGGGTGACCAGTGCGTGGGGGAGATGCTTGCGAGGGTGGGGAGCCATGCTGAGGATCGGCGGCATGCAGAGAGTGGGTCTGGTCAAGGCATCTAAAATGGCTGCCGTGCTCAACAAAAGTGTGGCATTGCAAAAAAGGCAAGATGGCGCAGACAATGTTTATCAATAAGGATTAATTTATAACAATTATTTTTAACAAAATATTTACTCGCAGTGACAAAATGGCGGTCAACAGTTCCTGATTTCCATCGAATCGAACGTTAACAGACGTCACGCAGCAAAAAAAAAAAAACGCTCACGCACAGCCGCTGGAAGACATGTATCAACATATATGAGCCTCCTCAGCCACCCTCAGAAAACATAAGGGGTCAGGATACGTCTCCCGTACCCCCTTATATCTAGTAATTTAATTAAATCGAAACACAAAATGGCGAATTCACGTTTCGCTACCAGTTTGCGACCCGGTTCGCGAACCGAGAAGCGCTTCTACCGCGAAAAATCTAATTTTTATTATTTGCCCCACGGGACCCTTTAATAACCCCAACATCATTCCTAGGGGGTCAAGAGGGGTCTACCTTGCCCCCTTTCATTAAATTCCCCCTTCGTTTTTCTCCTCCTCTTGTCTCTCGATCCTACCGAGAGACAAGATGGCGGCCGCACCGGACTGTTTAGAATGTTGACAGACACCGGAGAGCCAATCAGCTTCGCTACGCAAAGCTCCGTTACGTGAAAAGTACGCGATCTGGTGCGCTATCTGGGACGCTGTCACAGATATATCTGTTTTTTTAAACGTTAATTTCTCAAAATCCACTGGAGCACATATATTAAGACCCAGCAAAGGCACATTGGGCTAACAGTCCCTATAATTTTGCCAAGTTTCGTGTAAATCCATTCAGCCGTTCGAGCTAAAAGTGAGGCCAAAGGCCCTATGGAAAAATGAATGGGAAAAACGCGTTTTGGGACCCCCCTTTTTTCTCGGCCCCCCCTTGACGGAACCCCCCCAAATTTTCAGGGGCTGCTCAGAAACAAAATGTGCCATTTTCCTGATAATTTCAGCCGATTCCGTCCACAAACGCCAAAGTTATTAGACATAGAATTTTCAAAAGTTCCATAGAGAAAAAATCCTAACTATATATACCTACTGTCTATCGCCTGTAGGTAATATATATACATATTACCTACTGGCGGTCGCCAGTAGGTAGTTATAGTTAGGATTTTTTTCAATGTTAAATCTCAAAATTTTATTTGGAATAACTTTGGCGCCGGTTGACGAATCTGCCTGAAAATTTCCTCACAATGGCCTCGCAGAGCCCCGGTCCTTCATTGAAAGTTTGGGAGGGATTCGTCAAGCGGGGGCCGAGATAAAAGGGGGGTCCCAAAACGCATTTTCCCCATGTTAATTTCCATAGGGCGGTCGATTTCACTTTTAGCTCGAACGGCTGAATGGATTTACACCAAACTTGGCAAAATTGTAGGGACTAGTAGCCCGATGTGCCTTTGCTATGTCTCAAGATATGTGCTCTAGTGGATTTTGAGTAATTTAGGTTCAAAAAAATATATATATCTATAGGCGCACTCCGGTACGCAGAAAGCTGATTGGCTCTCGGGTGTCTGTAAACATTCTAAACAGTCCGGAGCGGCCGCCATCTTGTGTCTCGGTAAAATCGAGACACAAGAGGTAGCAAAAACAAAGGGGGGAATTGACCATAAGGGGGCAGGGTAGACCCCCTCCTGACCCCCTAGGTTTAATGTGGGGGCTAAAATAGGGTCCCGCGGGGCATTTAAAAAAAATATTTTTTTCGATTTGCGCGGGGGGAGCGCCCGGTACGCGCACCGGGAAGCGCACCGGGGAGCGAAGTAAGGGGAAAATTCAGGATCATATTTATGAAGGCCTTGCGCTGCCAGTTTTGCGCCGCCTGTGCGTCACTTTTTGTGACGCACCAGGGGTGTAAAAAAAAAGCGCCTTGTTACGCTATATTTAAAAAGTGACGCATCTAGGTAGATGGGTCACTTTTTAAAACCCTGCGCCACATTATACCTGCGTCAGGTATAATGTATGCAGAGGGGGTGTTCTCTCGCAAAAAGCTTGTTAATAGCGATGCAGTGAAATCTATGAGATTTCACTGCGTCACTTTTAGGATGCTGTTGCATCAAAATCTTGCGCCTGCCTCACAGCAGGTGTAAGACTGACGCAAGACCTTTCACATGGTGCTTTCCCCATGTGAAAGGACGCATTACTGGAGTTGCGTCACTTTTGTGACGCACTCCAGCAATGCGTCACTTTTGTGTTTACAGATACGTCAGAAATACTGACGTATCTGTATCTCCTTGCGACATGATTCGTCATAAATTAAATATGACATATCTGGAATGTCGTAAGGAGTGCGCACAGAAAAGTGACGCATCGCACCAGCGGTGTAAAAAAATGCGCCTCGTTGCGCTATATTTAAAAAGTGACGCATCTAGGTAGATGGGTCACTTTTTTAAACCCTGCGCCACATTATATCTGCGTCAGGTATAATGTATGCAGAGGGGGCGTTCCCCCGCAAAAAGCTTGGTAATAGCGACGCAGTGAAATCTATGAGATTTCACTGCGTCACTTTTAGGATGCTGTTGCGTCAAAATCGTGCACCTGCCTCACAGCAGGTGTAAGACTGACGCAAGACCTTTCACATGGTGCTTTCCCCATGTGAAAGGACGCATTACTGGAGTTGCGTCACTTTTGTGACGCACTCCAGCAATGCGTCACTTTTGTGTTTACAGATACGTCAGAAATACTGACGTATCTGTAACTCCTTGCTACATGATTCGTCATATATTAAATATGACACATCTGGAATGTCGTAAGGAGTGCGCACAAAAAAGTGAAGCATCGCACCAGCGGTGTAAAAAAATGTGCCTCGTTGCGCTATATTTAAAAAGTGACCCATCTAGGTAGATGGGTTACTTCTTAAAACCCTGTGCCACATTATACCTGCGTCAGGTATAATGTATGCAGAGGGGGCGTTCCCCTGCAAAAAGCTTGGTAATAGCGACGCAGTGAAATCTATGAGATTTCACTGCGTCACTTTTAGGATTCTGTTGCGTCAAAATCTTGCGCCTGCCTCACAGCAGGTGTAAGACTGACGCAAGACCTTTCACGTGGTGCTTTCCCCATGTGAAAGGACGCATTACTGGAGTTGCGTCACTTTTGTGACGCACTCCAGCAATGCGTCACTTTTGTGTTTACAGATACGTCAGAAATACTGACGTATCTGTAACTCCTTGCGACATGATTCATCATACATTAAATATGACACATCTGGAATGTCGTAAGGAGTGCGCACAGAAAAGTGACGCTTCGCACCAGCGGTGTAAAAAAATGCGCCTGGTTGCGCTATATTTAAAAAGTGACGCATCTAGGTAGATGGGTCACTTTTTAAACCGTGCGCCACATTATATCTGCGTCAGGTATAATGTATGCAGAGGGGGCGTTCCCCCGCAAAAAGCTTGGTAATAGCGACGCAGTGAAATCTATGAGATTTCACTGCGGCACTTTTAGGATGCTGTTGCGTCAAAATCTTGCGCCTGCCTCACAGCAGGCGTAAGACTGACCCAAGCCCTTTCACATGGGGCTTTCCCCATGTGAAAGGACGCATTACTGGAGTTGCGTCACTTTTGTAACGCACTCCAGCAATGCGTCACTTTTGTGTTTAGAGATACATCAGAAATACTGACGTATCTGTAACTCCTTGCGACATGATTCGTCATACATTAAATATGACACATCTGGAATGTCGTAAGGAGTGCGCACAGAAAAGTGACGCATCGCACCAGCGGTGTAAAAAAATGCGCCTCGTTGCGCTATATTTAAAAAGTGACGCATCTAGGTAGATGGGTCACTTTTTAAAACCCTGCGCCACATTATACCTGCGTCAGGTATAATGTATGCAGAGGGGGCGTTCCCCCGCAAAAAGCTTGGTAATAGCGACGCAGTGAAATCTATGAGATTTCACTGCGTCACTTTTAGGATGCTGTTGGTCAAAATCTTGCGCCTGCCTCACAGCAGGTGTAAGACTGACGCAAGACCTTTCACATGGTGCTTTCCCCATGTGAAAGGACGCATTACTGGAGTTGCGTCACTTTTGTGACGCACTCCAGTAATGTGTCAATTTTGTGTTTACAGATACGTCAGAAATACTGACGTATCTGTAACTCCTTGCGAATTGATTAGTCATAAATTAAATATGACATATCTGGAATGTCATAAGGAGTGCGCCCAGAAAAGTGACGCATCGCTGTTTTCACGTAGCGATGCGTCACTTTTCAGAAATGAGGCCTCCAGTTTATTCACTGTGTCACCTCTACGACCCTTTCTTGCATCAATACGTCTCTTTTGCATACATTACACCTGACGTAGGAATAATGTGGCACAGGGGTTTACAAAGTGATGTATTTACCTAAAAACGCCACTTTGTAAATATGAATAAATAAGGTGCATTTTTTATTGGACTGTTGTGTCACAAAAAGTGATGCTTTGGTGGCGTTAAAGTGACGCATGGCTTCATAAATGAGGCCTTCTACCTTCAACTCCAGCAATGCATCTTTTCTTATCCTTCAACACTCCTGTTCCTTTTCAACATTTTCATTGAATATCAACATTCCCCATATTCACTCTTCTTCTCATAACTTTCTTTCCTAACACTCATCTTCTTTCAGTCCTCCTACTTCACTTCCTTTTTCCTCTCATACCTTTATGTTCTTTCTTACTCATTCTCCTTTCCATTATCAATGCACTCTATTTCACTTACTCTTTTTCATTTTTTTAAGAATATAGCTCTTTGATGAGAATTGGAGGTAGTTCTGAAAAGAACTTTCGGTTTTCTTCTTTTTTCTAAACAGGAACAAAAACAGGGAATGGAAACTGCTCAACAGGAGCAAAAAAAACAAAAAAAATTAGGGGTGGGAAGGGCAGCGATGGTTCTCCAATGCTCGAACCATGAGCTGGACACTTTGCTCCCCATAGGTGAGGAGTTGATTGCAGTATCTGCATCTGAGGACACCATGGTTAAATGCAGGTTGAATGTTTGGCACCTGCTCCTGTGATTGCCCCCTCCCAGAAGAAGTTGCTCCTCTGGTGGATGTAGAGGCCCCATCACTGGGAACCTCTTGTGCCAGAGCTCTGACACTTTCTCGGGCAAAATTCTGGGGGTGCTTCCTCTGCACATGCCGGATCATTGTGAAGTTCCCAAAAGAGTACTTTTTCAAAGGGTTACCTCGTGACAGCTCTTCTTTGCAGATCCTGCACTGCACTTTTGGAGCATTTACCTTTTTTTGTCCAGGTGGGATTTCAAAAAATTTCCAAATGAAATGTTCCTTAACTTTTCGTTGAGGAGGCTCTTCATTGATGAATTCTGGGTCATCCTCACTGCTGGATTGTCTGGCAGCCATTGTAAAACCAAGAAATATCCTGGAGCAAAAGGCAGGTCTTTCAGTCACAAAAGTGAAAGAAGAAGTGAAGGAAATGGGTGGGGATTTCATTCTTTGTAAAAAAAAACTGTTAGCAACCAATGAAAAGTGTTATTTTAAGGTCACATGACCCGAAGCGCATACGCTGCGCGCTCCAGAGCGCTTCCGGGTGCGTTTACGCGGCGCGAACGTAGGCGCTTCCGGGGCGCAAACGTGGCGCGAACGTAGGCGCTTCTGGGTGCATTTACGCGGCGCGAACGTAGGCGCTTCCGAGGGCACTTACGTTGCGCGCCGAAGTGACGTCATCAAACTTTTACAGAAATGCATAATCATTTTCCTTATAAAAAAAAACTGATTTTATTTGTATGGTACGAAATGTTTTGCATTATTATTAACTTTTCATTCATATTTTTTTTCACGAACGAAAGTAGCGCTCTGGGTGCGCTTTCAGGTGAGCTCACCTGTTAGCTTACCGGAAAGCTTACCGGAGAGCTTACCTGAAAGCTTCCCGGAGCGCGCACCCAGAGCGCAAAAGAAAAAAATTATATAACAAAAAAAAAAAAAATGAATACTTACAAAAAACAGCAAATTGTAAAAAAAAAAAAGGTTAGAAACTCGATATAGAAAGGAATTAGCATTTAAAAAACCTATGAAATTCACTGAAAAAAACATAGGTTTCACACCAGTTATAGTTAGGAATTAGCATTTAAAAAACCTATCAAATTCACTGAAAAAACCATAGGTTTCACACCAGTTATAGTTACCTGGAAATTTTACTGACATAAAACCATTGAAATTCCCACGTTATAGTTAGTTGGACTCACTATAACTTGCGCGTGTAATGCACTGCTGATGACATCACATATTACATCACTCATGACATGGTCAGTGACATCACTCATGACATCACTGATGACACCATCCTTGAGACAGAGAGACTGACCTACTTTCACTGTAAAGTAACCCTTAAAACACATTTTGAAAAATAAAAAATAACATTTAAAAAAAAGTGGACATACCTATACCAGATACAACAACCAATTCAGTAATTCCACAATTTATATACACATCCACTCGCTCACCAACACTTCTATATAGTCACTCATACATATACTAACTCATCATATGTAGTGAGACACCTATACATCCGTTAACACACTGACAGTCTTCAAAAAGTTGCTCACACACATACTCACACATGCAAATAAACTATTGAACATCCATTTATTTGCATATACAGCTATACATACACTACCACCTTACTTCCAAGGAAACTTACACATACTTACTCTCTTAAACAATCACTTATAGAAACACATACTTATTAAAACAAGAACTCTTTCAATCTCTCACTCTCACATATACTCAATTATATACACCAATACTCACAAATACTACATTAAAACATATGTAGTTACTGATAAAGACACTAGTGAGACAGTCATTCACTCACTAACACATACAAATACACACTCATTCACCCTTACAATCCTACACATATGCTGTCTTCAAAACACATACAAACAGTGAGTCAGTCATTGATGCATCTTTGTGCTAAGTAACACCCCCACCAAATCAAACAGACAATTATAAAGATACTAAAAAAAACATCTAATAACCCTTATACACACACATGTAGCTACTCACCAACCCATGCAGCCACTTATACACAAAGTGAAACACTGATACATATATTTAAATATTTAAACATTACTCGCTAATATATGTATTTACTAAGATACACTTAATAAGGCAGTTATCCAATCATTTTCTTTAAAAAAAACATCCATTAAGACAATAATTTAAACAAATATTCTTCCATCGACCTTAACATACATATATAAAACATATTTATTTATCTGAAAGACACACATTCACTGGATGGTGTCATCAGTGATGTCATGAGTGATGTCACTGACCATGTCATGAGTGATGTAATATGTGATGTCATCAGCAGTGCATTACACGCGCAAGTTATAGTGAGTCCAACTAACTATAACGTGGGAATTTCAATGATTTTATGTCAGTAAAATTTCCAGGTAACTATAACTGGTGTGAAACCTATGGTTTTTTCAGTGAATATATATATATATACACACACACACACAAACACACACATATATATATATTTAAAAGTTTATTTGTATGCAGTAAATAAAATAATCTATATATTCACCTTCATTTGTGTGCGGTCTCTTCGCTTGATTGTCGAGTGGGGTATTGAGTTACATATATTTAAAAATGTATATATATTTAATCAGAGGATATACTATATTGGCCTCAGAGTACAACTGCGAATTACTGCCCTGAGGAATTCGTAGGGTGACATACCCACAGATGAAACATGTGTTGGCTGGCAGACTGACAGAGGATTCAAAAACCCAATTAAAGAAAAAACTGGAGAATGAAAAGGATGACTGATGACTTATATGTGCTAAAACACTAATGTGTGTGATGAGAGTTTTATTTCAGTCAGTTCCTGGCTCGAGAAGCCTGGGTGCAGAGTTGTCCTGACTGTCCTGGGTGCTGAAGTGGGAGCTGCAGGAGAGCTGGTTTTACTGCTTACACGGTGCACTTGGAGAACCTGGTGCAAAAAATCAACAACAAAGCCACTGCTGATGTTGAATGAAGGTATTGCGGAGTTCCTTTAAGGTGCAGCATTGAGTAAAGGGGGTGGTTGCCGGACTGATGACCAACAAGCTTTGACATCTGTAAGTACAGTAGAAAGGTAATTTGACACCCGGAGGTCATGGGGAACATAATAGCCGCCTACATTTCCGACAGTGCACTGTACCATCTACTTCTGGGCGATCTGTCTGAGGGCCAAATGGCCAGCAATCCTTTGGTGCCGGTAAATTTATTTTAACTGTGGTTGCAGGGCACTAATGCCACTAGTCCAGGGGAGTCTAATGATGCCTTTGGCTCTTAAAATGGTCCGTCTGTCTAGGGGAAACAATCTTTGGTCCAGGATAAGCCGCGTTCATGCTGTTCCAGGAAGGTTGTCACAGGTGCAGAGTTTCATAACTTTGGTTTGTGCAGCTCATGTTGTCTCAGACACAGGTCTGCTGGAACTGTATAGCTCTTGAAGAGAATCGGAAGTTGGGGAGCCTCAGGAGTGGGCGGGCTTGTAGAAGAGCTTAAAGCAGATTTTTTACCCTCAAACGTAAAACATACAATAAAAACCCTGAACTTAACCAGTGCAGCAGGACCAGACAATCTCACAGCCCTGATAATAAAATCACAGCTGAATTGGTGGGTAGAATTCTTCTCATTAATGTTTCAGGTAATCCTAGAAACTGGGAAGATCCACAACAATTGGAGAGGAGCAATAATCAGACCGGTCCATAAGAAAGGAAATATGCATGCCCCAAAGAACTACAGATTAATAAATCTGTTAGATATTGGCGAAAAGATCTTTGCAAAAATAATACTAGGAAAGCTGAAAGCTTGGGTGGAACAGAATTCGATTATACTGGGAGAACAGGGGGGATTTAAAAAAGGACACTCTACTATCGACCACTGCTTTGCCCTTTGGGCACTTGCCTGGAAGTCAATAGAGCAGAATGGGAAATTGTATTACTGCTTCGTTGACTTCTGGGCAGCATTTGATTCAGTGGATCGCAAGTGTCTTTGGGAATGCTTGATTAGAAATGGAATACCGGAGGGTTTGTTGGCCATCTTAAAGGAACTACACATAGGAACCTAGGCACAGGTAATTAAGGATACACAAGGGGCACTGACACAGAAAATGGTGGTAGGGAATGGGCTGAGAAAAGGCTGTGTTTTGGCTCCCTTGCTATTTGCTTTATTCTTGGCTGACCTACCCGCAATATTAGAAATGGAAAGAAGCGCAAGCCCTAGAATGAGCGGAAACAAAGTGGAATGTCTTTTATATGCAGATGACCTTGTGATACTCACTCAAACAGAGCTCGGACTCCAGGAAATTAAATGTTTTTAGAGATTATTGTGAGGCAATATTCTTAGTTGTAAATATGGATAAAACGAAGATTTTATGTTTTGGGAAAAGAGAAAACATTTTTTGCTGGTTTTTAGGACAAATGAAACTGAAGTTTGTTAAAGAATACAAATATGTGGGCCTCTGGTTCGACAGCGCCCTAAAATGATATACTCACCTTGAAGCCCAAAAAGCAAAAGCCTTCTCTTCAATCTGCGGGCTGAAAAAATGTAATAAGGAATAAGGAGAAATGTCCCATAGACCAATGCTAAAAGCATATGAAGCCATTATACCCTTGCAGGTTTTTTATGGGGCAGAAGTCCTGTACCTAAGCGCCAAATGCAGATGGGACCAGGAAGAAGGGAAGATCCTAAAAACCTTACTGTCTCTACCAAGCTCTGCTATGATCCAGTCTGTAAGAATGGGGAGAGGAACAACAGCATGGAGAATTCAGATCCAAATGTCACTGTTGAGAATTTGGAAACGCCAGGACCCTGGGGGTGTGAAGAAGGTCTCGCAATGGTGTAGGGAGGAGATTCGAAGTAGCTGCCTAAAGTGGGCAAGGGAGGTAAAAAAGAAGATCCTAACCATAGCAGAGAGACTAAATGTGAGACTAACTGAGCACACACAGGAGATAAAATTTACCAAGGGCTCACTTAGACTCCAAGGTCAGGAACAGTCAAGGAAGAATAACTTGGAATACCTGAGCACGAAAAAATCTGTGAAAGTATTCAGAAACTCATGGGTAAAGGAATCATGGTACCCGTACCTGGACACCTTGCCGAACTATGAGCTTAGATGTGAGCTACTAAGAGTATGAATTGGAATTAACCCGTGGCTAATGGAGAGAACAACAAAGGCTGAAATGTTATATGCTGATGGAATCTGTAAATGTGGTCTTGGAACTAAAAATGCCATCCTGCATATATTGGTAGATTGCCTACGGTTTTAGCATTCAGGAAATTGTTTCTATGCCCGATCTTTTTAAAATACGGAAAAAGGTCAAGAGCTCAAGCTATTGACATACTAACAGAAATTACAAATCTTGTTATAGCCATCGCATTAGGGAATTATATGAAAGGCATAAAAACCTTTCTGAGGGACAGATTGAAGGGGATTTAGTAATTGTATCCCTCTTTTTAAGATTCCCTCATCTAGCTAGACAAAATACCTTAGACAAAGATATACTTTGTTGAATTGAGTTGAAATGTAGCTGATATGGTGTCAAGGAAGTGGATATCGTGTTTTTAAAATGTACATAACTGAAAATGTATTTTTAATTAATTTTACTGCAATCTATTTAATTATATTAACATATCCAACATTGAATTTTATCGGGTTAAAAGGTTGCTCCTATTGGGGAAAGAACGTGGAATATGTACTTTTATCATGAATTTTATTGTAAGGAAGTTTTAATGCATTGACTTTATTTTACTATTTTGGCTCTCGCAGTGTTTAAAGACCAATGGCTACATAAACAAAGAGTTTCAGTTCAGTTCAGTTCAGTTCAGACACAGGTCTCTTCATTTGTCCTTGTTGCAAGTCAGATCAAAACTGAGGTTCTGGTGTCAGGGGTAGCCCTTAAATACTAGATTTAGGGGCATTAGCGTTCTTGGTGCAAGTTGCAAATGGGCTACTAGCCCCAGTGGCTAATCTTCCATTGAGGTGACCACATCCGAGGGGTAGATCACGATCACCCTTTCTGCCCAGACCCTACTTTTCTACCACTTCTAAAAATGGGAGAGGTCTTCCTTAGCTGTACAGACCAAGTAGCCACCATAGAGGTGTGGGTAGCCAGCAGGGATTGACACCTGCTGAATACCTAATTTTCCCGCATGCCCAGGAGCAAATGTGACTGAGGGGACAGGGCAGGGAGGAGACTATTTTCTCCTTTGGAAGACAGCCTAGGTGCATATCACAGGCGATGTAGGCTTTGAAGCTCACCGCCTTGATGTTCCAATTCACTAGCCAACCTGTCAAGAAGGGAGGTGTGACCAATATTTGTGACTCCTGGGAGCGCTCACACCTCCTGGCAGGGAGTCACATTCCTGTCTAAGTGCAGCAGCCGCTGGCTGGCAGCCAGAGCTCAGGAAGGGCTGGGAAACCAGGTGGTCAATCTCTATAGTATGTGTAACAAGAAGAGAGGTAGGGAGAGTAAGCAGACACTCCTGTTCCCCGGTCAATAGTCAAAAATCAAGAAAAGAGTGTCTATAGGACAGGCTAAGCCGTTCTAGGGAGCACAAACACAACCACACTGGGATGTTGAAGAAAGCCCTCACTCACCACCTGGTGATGACATGCTTCATCATTGGGCTCCACCAAAGAGACCTAGTGTCTCTTTGGTGTGCTGCAACGCCAGGATTACTGCGGAGCGGGACAGTGAGTTAAGGGCGTGTTGAGTGCAATTAGGACTAGTGAGTGTTGGGGGTATTTAAAATAGTCAGTAGTGTATCAAAAACTTTATTAAATGATCACTAAAGACTCAGGAATTAAAATATGTGAGGAAACAGTCCACTTTAATTGAGTGGGGGTTCCTAAAAGTAAGTCGACATGTTTCTTGCCATCGAAACGGTGTTAATTTACCCGGCAATTCATCAGGACTGTGTGTGGTAAAACCCTGGCGGGCGTAAGTGGAGACCATCTACCAACCTCCAGCTAAGTAGTGATTACGCTCCGAATTACCGAAGGGCATCACATTGAATTTGCTTCTTTTTCCCATTGATTTGCCATGTTACAGGGTGTGCCGAATATGCTTCCACCCCCCTCCTGAGACCCATGGTGTTTATTCCCAACACCTACTAAGTGAGACATTTTTAATTTTTCTGCGATCTTATTATGCCATTTACATTGATTGCTTAGCTGACGATCTTCTACGAAGATTTTCACCTTTTTAACCCATAGTCACAGCTAGTCCTTATCACGAACAGCACACCGCACTTCTCCTAGTTCATCTGAACCCAGGGCTAAGAGGTGGTGTTAACCATAGCACTATTCATCCACGGTCAGTACGACTATCACGTTTGGAGCACGTATTTTACAGTATACAACCAATAACAACCAGGATAAAACACTAACTGTTTGTTCTGTCCTACTTGTTTGTCTCTGTCTTTTAATTTCCAGGTGCAGAAACGATAAGTAGAAGCCTCCTAAACCAGGAGTAATTAGGAATATTTTATTCATTCCAAATTTTTTGCACTTTTTTCACTTTAAAACTTTTTTCACTCTCACGCCCCTAGGTAAGGGTGGGCCTTAGCGTGCCCATACCGCCAGGGTTTTACCACACACAGTCCTGATGAATTGCCGGGTAAATTAACACCGTTTCGATGGCAAGAAACATGTCGACTTACTTTTAGGAACCCCCACTCAATTAAAGTGGACTGTTTCCTCACATATTTTAATTCCTGAGTCTTTAGTGATCATTTAATAAAGTTTTTGATACACTACTGACTATTTTAAATACCCCCAACACTCACTAGTCCTAATTGCACTCAACACGCCCTTAACTCACTATCCCGCTCCGCAGTAATCCTGGCGTTGCAGCACACCAAAGAGACACTAGGTCTCTTTGGTGGAGCCCAATGATGAAGCATGTCATCACCAGGTGGTGAGTGAGGGCTTTCTTCAACATCCCAGTGTGGTTGTGTTTGTGCTCCCTAGAACGGCTTAGCCTGTCCTATAGACACTCTTTTCTCAATCTCTATAGTAGCCACTTGGGTGCATGCCACATCGTCCTCAACACAAGATTCATGTCCGGGGTGATGAGGCACTTTGCTTGATACCAAACAAAATATATTTAGGTAGTACCATACGGGAGCTGCCAACCTCAGGTTTGCCTATGTGCTCTAAGGAACCTAGGCCCTGAAAACAGAGCATGGTTGGCTGATCTCAGATCACAGGTGGGGACATATGGAGACACCAGAGCTTGGATGCAGGAAGGAGAGAAACTGTGTCTAGTGCAGAACATGTAGCACCGGGCCTTGGACTTGATCCGTTTGTCAACTCTCAGCCAGTGCTGTCTCAGCAATTGGGGAGAGATGGACGAGAATCTAGGCAGCCGAACGAGAAGGCGGGCAGCCGCATTTTGGATGATATGTAGGTGACGAATCACAGCTTTGTCAGCACCCAGATAGAGGACATTCTCATAATCCAATCTGGATGTGAAAAGCAGGAGGCAGTGAGCTTAGAGACCTGTGGTATCAAGGAGATATTTTTGTCAATAATGAAAACGAGATTCTCACTTTATTCGCGGGCAGAGGCCCCAGTATGGCCGGCCAGTGGCTGACTCCCCATAGGCCAGGGTTATTTCCCATGATCAGAACTCCGGTTTTATCACCATTGAGTTTAAGGACGTTTTTGTTCATCCAGAGTGCGACATTAGCCATACCCTGCCTGAGGGGTGATGGGTCTTTGCTACGAGCCTTGGATAGTGAGAAGATAATCTGAGAATTATCCGCATACGAGAAGACGGTGAGACCAGACTCCTCAATCACATCCATCAAGGGGCGTAAGTAAATGTTAAACAACAGGGGGCTCAGTATTACCAATCTGCCATATTACCTTGCTTATGTTTAAACGTACATATAATAATTTCATGGAAACACAATAAATTGAGGGTACGTTACCTTTTCTGGAAAATGCTTTCTTCTTTGTTTAAGTTGGTGTCTTAAAGAATTTGTCTACAGAAGAAAAGAAAAGTGATTAAGGCACATTAGTCAAAGTATATGGAAACAATACATTGCCTAGGAATTGCTCCTACGCCTGTATATGACAAACCCCTAACTTTTTCCATTTTGCAGTTTCACATATTACCCACAACCTCCCACAGTCAACATTCTGAGATCTCAGTTATCTTCTGAATATGATGCAAGTCATGATTTCCAGTGGTACTCACAGTGGCACTGAAATTCCAAGACTTTCATTGAACACTGCATCCCTGCCAGTTTCCCTTGCCAGTGTCTCCAGAAGGTCAAACCTGCTGAAAGCTACCAGGTAAAGGTATGTAGCAAAATGCAATACATGCAAATTCATTGCAGAAATCACCAATTCTGCATGCAATTACTGATTTTCCTGAGAAAAACTGCAAATGGGGATATGTATCAGACTCAGTAAATACCGCATCTGCCGTATCTGTATTTACAGGGTGCAATAACTACGTCAATACTTTACAAACAGGGTCTCAGTCTATCTAGACATTGAAGTAGACAAACCTCTGCAGAATTTCGAGCCTTTTCATCTCTGATATAAATAAACTAATTATCATGTAAATGATTGATATGCACCATGATACCACCGCACTTAATATCTAGCTTTATTTCACTTTATACATAGCCCACATCATATCATCAGAGAGGTATGGAAAGCCATTCACCAGATGCAGCTCGGCCCTGATCCATGTGGAAGTTGTGCAGGGATTGATTGCTTCTTCTGTCATTATTTTTTCATATGAATTGAACAATATAATGTAACACAGAACAATGTCAGTGCTTTCTGTAAATGCTAGATACTCAAAATGAACCTTTCAAAATGTAAACTTCTCCTTATATCCTTTCTAATTATGTCACCAATTGTTACTCGTCCTTAGTCAACGGAATAAAATACAATTACAGGTCTCTCGTCAAATGAATGTTCATTGACTTGCGTCACTCTTCTGTTTAAGCACCAATTAAAATATCATGCTTTTGCTTACAATTAAAACAAGATACATTTTAGCCATTTGAGCTGCGTTGAGAAAACTGCATTTTGCATAGATTTTTTTTAAAGTGTAAAGGCCTCTGTGTACAACTGATGTAAACAAGCAAAAGCACTCTGTAAATGAAGTTTGGGTTGCTAAGGCAGGCCTGTGCCTAACCAGTCGCTTACCATATTCAAGATAGGTTGCATCAGGCTGTGCCCTCTCTGCAGACTTTCTGGTCCTTCAAATATTTTTAACCGACATAGCATTCATACAGGAAAAGCGAAATGCAGGCCTGGAATGGTTCAGGTCACGCATGTGATATGTACTCCAGCACACCAATGTGGCCGTGCTTAGCCAAGATACTGATTAATACATTTCTTCAACCGAGAGCTGTTATAAATTAAATCTGATCCAACAATTTGACATGCAAAGTGGGCGTGCCAAGATGTTAGCGACTGAAAACAGTCGCTAACATCTCTAACTCCTATTAACAACTTTTGGAAATATTCGCGCTAAGCGCGAATATCTCCAAAAGCTAACACCTGCTAAAAGCAGTTCTTAGCCATGTTATCCATTGGAAGGTGGATAACATGGCTAAGAGCATTGCCACGACAATGCATGAATATCGCTGATTTTTCAGCGATATTCATGCATTTCGCAGGATTTTTACCGCTTTTGAGATAAACCTTGATAATATCAAGGTATCTCAGCGGTAAAAATCCTCTGTGCTCGGCGATATTTTTTTCCCGCTAACCAAGCAATAGCGATAATTATCGCTATTGCTTGGTAATATGCCCCTTAGTTACTTACTTTACTCCTTGCCGTCATATGTCTGACTCCACTACCCCCTATCTTCAGCACCCACTGACAATTGTTCCAAGCAATCATATATGTTCCTCCCTTCTAAACAAAGGTTATGGAGTAAAATTGCTTGTTTCTAGGCTGGCAAGAACCGTTCTCCACCCATGGCTACAAGATAGAAATCAATCAAGGGGGTTTATCTCCGCTTTTTTGGCTTTAAAAGCCAAGAAAGCGGAGATAAAATTATCTCCCTATTACCTAGCTGTCGCTAACACCAGTTAGCGACAGCTAGTAGGAGATAGCGACCATCTTGGGCCCCACTTTGCATGTCAGTGATATTTATCACTAATGACATGCAAAGTGGGCGTGCCAAGATGTTAGCGACTGGAAACAGTCGCTAACATCGCTATCTCCTATTACCAACTTTTGGAGATATTCGCGCTAAGCGCGAATATCTCCAAAAGCTAACACCTGCCCTCCGCAGTTTTTAGCCATGTTATCCAATGGGAGGTGGATAACATGGCTAAGAGCATTAGCTCGCTAATGCATGAATATCGCTGACTTTTCAGCGATATTCATGCATTGCGGCCGATTTTTATTGCATTTGCGATAAACCTTGGTAATACCAAGGTTTATCTGCGATAAAAATCGCCGCAGCGCTGCGATAATTTTTTCACGCTAACCAAGCAATAGCGATAATTATCGCTATTGCTTGGTAATATGCCCCAATATTTTCTTCCATTGCTTCCACAAAAGCAATGTTTCACCTTTCTCTGACATAAATGCTAGGGGCCTCATTTATGAAAAGTGACGCATCGCTGCGTGAAAACAGCGATGCGTCACTTTTCATTGCGCCCTCTTTGCGACACCAATGATGCGTCATATTTACAGTATGACGCATCATTGCGCAAGGAGTTACAGATACGTCAGTATTTCTGACATATCTGTATGGCGCAAAAGTGACACATTGCTGGAGTGTGTCAAAAAAGTGACGCAACTTCAGCAATGTGTCCTTTCACATGGGGCAAGCCCCATGTGAAAGGACCTGCGTCAGTCTTACGCCTGCTGTGAGGCAGGCGTAAGATTTTGACGCATTTGAGTCCTAGAAGTGGCGCAGTCAAATCTCATCGATTTCACTGCGTCACTTAGATTACCCTTTCTTGCGTCAATACGCCCCCTTGCATACATTATACCTGGCACAGGTATAAGGTGGCACAGGGGTTTACAAAGTGACGCATCTACCTAAATGCATCACTTTGTAAATATGGCGCAACAAGGTGCGTCACAAAAAGTGACGCACCAGTGGCGTAAAAGTGACGCACAGCCTCATAAATGAGGACCTGGAGTTTTAGATATGTTAATGTTTACCATGACTAAGTAAACCAAGCTGATTAAACTGTATATATGCCAACCAAGTGTGTAGGGAAAAACAACGATGCAAGTCAGAGAAAACAAATCATTTACCCGAGTTCACTGCAGTCCTGGGTGAGAGTCCTAGTATCGATAACCACAAACCGCTTATACGTTCCCACTCCCAATTCCAAATGGCACCAGTGTACCACTGAGAAGGAATTGGCTAGCATGCCAGGGTGTGCCTGGTGTTTTTTGAGCTCATGTTGCGTGCACTGTCTTCTGAGAATGATGGTGTGGCCGATAGGACAAGACGCGCAGAGACCCTCCCCTCAGAATGTTGCTCCAGCTCAGCAACCCACTCACATCACAATTGCAGTCACAAGTATTCAGGCTCAAGGTGAGCTGTTGTAATTTCTACAAAGCTCTGTATCGCACAGTCCATAACTGCCCACATCGAAAAACTCACAAAACCGGGAAAAGAAGTGAAGAAACCCCTCACAGCTCCTACTTGGCCCCACCATAACCACCAGCGCTCTGCTCCCTGAGAGTAGTTGCAGCAACTATGTAGCTCCAGAGATTATTACAGTGGGTGGGGGTACGGCCTCAGGTTGGTATCCTTTCCTCCTCTGAAATCGCAGGCTGCTTCACAGTGAATGAATGAATGAATGAATACCCTCTTCTATAGCGCATGGCTACTCTTGAGCATCCCAGCGCTGTAAGACCAAGGGACAAGGAAGACACTATTGAAACAAGTGTGTCTTTAAACGCTTCCTGAAAGCGAGGTGGTTAGACTCGTGCCTGATGTCATCTGGGAGTGCGTTCCATTCTTTAGCTGCGTGCACAGAAAGCCGGCGGCCACCCATCCGGGCCAGCTTTATCCTGGGGACTACCAACAAGTTCCGCTGGTTGGATCTCAGAGATCTCACTGATTGATGGCAACGAAAGAGGGGATCCAAAATTGGGGGGCCAGCACCATGGATGGACTTATGCGCCAAGCACAGGGTTTTGAAAGTAATCCTTCCCTTGATGGGTAGCCAGTGAAGATATTGAAGTGCGGCTTTCGCTGAGCATCTTTTGGGGACTTTCATAAGCAGCCGAGCAGCACAGTTCTGCACAGATTGCAGAATTTTTATGGTGCCGACTGGAGCCCCCATATAGACGGCATTTGCATAATCCAGCCGCGACATAATCAGCGACTGGACCAGCAATCGTCTGGCTTCAAATGGCAAGAGATCTAGCACTTTTTTTAAGACTCTCAGCAGCCCATAACAGGTTGCGGCTACCTTTTTAGCCTGATAGTGAAAACCAAGGGAGGAATCTAGCCAGATCCCCAGGCTTTTTATATGGGTCTTAGGTGCTGGGGGGGGTCCTAAGCAGTGAGGCCACCAAGGGTCCAAGTTAATTGGGGCTTTGTAGCCCAGAAGCATAATGTCCGTGAGCCTTAATCGACAACGGTCACCACACAAGGGCTTCATCATAGGCCCCTCAGAGCCATCTGTGGTTTGCATGACATTGAGCTTTCAGGCCAGCTTAATTCAACCTGGTTAGTGGTCCCACGGGCGACAGGATTGCTCATCGCCTACATTAGTTGTGGTGTACGGTTGAACTATATACACAAATCCACTGTGACTGTTTGAAGTTTATTTCAGTAACCATGAAAAATAGTACCACACAACCATCCTCCAAGGCATCAGCTGCAGTATGACCTTCTGTCAGATTCCATCCTGATGTCATGCATTCTAAATGCCCATAGCTACAGCCAGTCACAAGACTGACCAGCCCTACATGAAAAGACAGACCATAAGAGATGTGTAATTTCACATGATTTTCATAAAAATGTTTAACAGCTCACATAAAACATGCAGTTTCACACTCAACTAATGTCTACTTTGGTTGTTTTCCCAAAGTAACTTCAACACCTTGCAGAGGTTTGGTAACGTTTACAGTGCGATCCACATTTTAATTGTACACAACTTAAGACTGATCATAGAAACCATTTGCAATTGTTCTCTACAGTTGAGTTATGCTTTCAGAAAGAATATAGAAGTCAGTATACTCTGTGAGGAAGGCATGGTAAGTTATATTTGTGACTCATCATTTTGGGGACTTACTGAATTATGAGTGCTGCCCTCTTCTGTGAGGAAGAGACAACAGTTAGATGGAGGTCTGTCAACTTAACAATTAGTAGAAGTAGCTCTTGTCTCTGTGAAAACAACGAAAAGAGAGATGACTCTTCTGTAAGGAATAGCATTTCATGCTTTAACATGTCGTTCTTCACCTTAGGAGTAGTTTGAAAATGGAAACTGTGGGGCGTATTACCAAGGGGGGCGATAGGCAATTATCTCCGGTTTAGCGGCGATAATTCTATCGCTCTATTAGCAAGCTGTCGCTAACTGATGTTAGCGACAGCTTTTAGGCGATAGCAAGCAGTTTGGGGCCCGCTTTTCATTTCAGCGATATTTATCGCTAATGACATGCAAAGTGGGCGTACCCAACCTGTTAGCGACTGAAAGCAGTCGCTAACGTCGCTATCCCCTATTAGCAAGGCAGGCATAGCGATGGAAATATCCCCGCTATCGCCTAAAACTAACGCCTGCTCAGAGCAGTTCTTAGCCATGTTATTCAATGGGTGGTGGATAACATGGCTAAGAGCATTTTGAGCGCTAATGCGTGGATATCGCTGTATTCTCAGCGATATTCACGCATTTCGTCGCTATCGCTGGATATTTTAGCACAATGGAGAAAAACTTTGCTAATAGCATGTTTTCTCCGCTAACATATCCAGCGATAGGCAGCGATGAAAAAATCGCCGCTAAGCCTATTTAGCGATAAATATCACTACTTGTTGATAATATGCCCATGTATCCCTAGGAGGGAGATGTATAAAAATGTTCATATGCCAACAATATTTGGGTGGGAATAATGCATCTAAGCTTCTCCATTGCGGGGGGCTAAGGTAATGTTTAGATGGAGATGTAGAAGAGCTCCCGACTTTTGAATTGGGACGTTCGGTTCAAGTTGCGGCGTCGGCTTCACACCATGTGATCCGGTCAAACCTTTGACCTCCCTGGGCCTAAATGTTTTTTAAGTAAAGTAATAAAGTGCTCTAATGTCTTTGGGCTACTGATGTTACAGCCCTGCTCACACTGCTAACATTATCAAGCATTAAGGCAAAGTCCCAGTGTGAGAAAACTCAGTGTCAGTCCATGAATCCCATGGTCTGATCTCACTTGACTGTTGGACAAGAGCCATGGAACGTGCTCGCCTCATACCGTGAATATCTGTTTTTGATTTACTTCGTACAGATACTACTACCCGGGACACCATGTACCTTCCAGTTTTCTGCTGGCGGCATGGACGCCAATGTATATTCCTTTCCTTGGTCTCAGTACATGATGTCAAGTGAGTCAAGTGAGATCGGACCAAGGCATTCATGGATTGGCACTGAGTCCTCCCACACCAGGACTTGATCTTAACGTTTATAACGTTAAGAGTGGGACCCTGGCTGTAACATCAGAAGCATCATACAGGCCCCATCGGGGAAACCCTTAATTTCATCAATGAAAGGTTTCTACCCTTTTGCACTTGAGGGAGAATCTAAATGTTATCTTGAAGAAGGTGGTAATAATCATAAATACCCATCGAAATACATCAACGAGGTCAAAGAAAAGACTGGATCTAATGACAGATTTGATACAGTGACTGATGATTTGCAGTTCAAGTATCATGTATAACGTGGATGCAGAACAGTAACATGAAATAGACCATTAGTGTTGTGTTAGACCTGACATCATTGGCTTGAGTCTCTCCTCCATTTTTTCTGTTTGCCTCCACTGCTTTACGATGTTTTGCTGGTATATGCTTTGGGCGCTGTGCCACTGCTGATCAGTGCCACAGCGCAAGTGCTCCCTATGTTAAATTGATGTATCTATTGTATCCATGTTTGGCCTATTTGGTTTACTGTCAGTCCCTAGTCTAGTGCACCAGGAGTGCCAGGGCTTGTAAATACAAATGCCGCTCGTGGGCTTGCAGCACGTGTTGTGCCACCCACAGGAGCGGCCTCGTAAAAGAATGTCTACGGGTCGGTCATTGCGAGACACACGTGCAGCCTAGTGCTGTCACGCAGGCTGCGCAAGTATACCTACTTGCCAGCCCCTCAAACCTTCCCTTGACTTCATGTTAGTCACCCGTATGGTAGGCCCACGGGCAGGGTGCATTGTAAGTATAAGGTAGGACACGCCTGACCCAGTTGGCATGTCCTAATAGTGAATTACCGCCATCTTCGTTCTTCACTATTGAGAGGTAGCCTGCTCTCCATTAGTTAGAATGGGCCGCCGGGATTATTAATGCTATGATCCTAGCTGGCTCGGGGAGCATGGTGCAATGTCGAGTTTGGTATCCCTGAACTCGGGGTTTAATTACGCATCTGTTGGTGTGGATGGTTTTTGGACTCTGGGTTTGAAAATCGCACTTTTAGAAAGTGTCTATTTTCTTGTCTAACCATATCTGGTTTCTGCTGGTCTTGCGTGTGTGTGACAGGAGCTGGGTGGCTCCACCGGTCTGGATGAGTCAGTGTGGGATGAGTGGGACATTTGCGTTGAGAATAGGGGGAGAGTAGTTGCTGATAGCCTGCCCTGCCTGATACAATGCTGGCTCCACCTCCTGCCAAGCGGCTGATGGCTTTGTGCCTGCCCTGGACGATCCTAGCCCCACCTCCTGCCAGGAGGCCGATAGCTCTGCTCCTGCCAGTGTCAATGCTGGCTCCACCTCCTGCTGGGCGTCTGAGGACCCAGCCCTGCGCAATGAATAGGCCAGGTGCTTCTGCCTGGCTCCACCCACAACAGACCCAGGATGTTGGGAAATTCCCCTGCATGGACAAAGGGATCAAAGCCAAAAAGGGGTATAAGAGAAGGACCCCTGAACCAAGAATTTAGATCACTTCTGACAAGGAACCCTGTAACCAAGGACAAGAGGCCTGCTGATCTAAGGACTTGCCTACCCCTTCTACCAGAGTGCTGTTTGCTGGGGGGAATCCTGCAGTGCTTCTTTATTTTTGCCAAGGAACCAGGAGAGAGGAACTGTGTGTGTACTCTCACGCTTGCTAAGAAAATCTCCAAGGACTGGAAGAGTGCCAGTCTCCTGCTGAAGTCACAGGGCTAAAGGACTTCATCTGCTTAAAGTGCTATTGCTGGAACCTGCGAATCCAGCACCTCTAAAAGAGCCAGCAACCTCGACGCCGACGGACGTCGCCGAATCCAGCTCGACATAGTGAGTAACGGCTCCAGTGTCCCGCTTCCTCGACGCCGGCCGCCGGGCCCGATCGACGCCAGCAGCAACGCCAGTGAGTAGTGAGTTCGGCTCCAGCTCCAAGGGACCTCGTGTCTGCACCGCTGCTGATTGCATCGCCCTCGTGCCCTCTCGACGCCGTGAGCGCTGCTCACTCTTTGCAACAGCATCATCGACGACGACGCCTGCTGAGGCCTGATCGACACCGAAGACGCGACGCCGGATTGCTCAATGCCGCTGATCATCGTGTGCTTCATTTTCCAAGGTACTGTGTTGTTGGGGGTCCGTGTGACTCCGGGCTCGACATAGCGCTCCTCGCGGTCGACGCCGAACCTTTGGATTAACTTTGCCTCGACGTCGCGTAGCCCCCGTGTGGGTTACCCTGTTGCTAAGAACTGTGTTACCAAGAAGAAGATTTGCTTGATACTAAAGACTTTGTGCTAAAGAAGAAACTACCTTGAACTATTTTTCCCTTACCAGAGTATTTATTAAGATTGTGTACATTTTTGTCGTTTTTTGGTCTTGTGCTAAGCCTTATATAAAAATACTTATTTTTATAATACTACTGAGTCGTGTCCATTTGTAGTGTATTCACGTTATTACTGTATGTGGTCATAAATGCTTAACGCACAGCCTCCGAGATAAGCCTATCTGCTCTGCCAAGCTACCGAGGGGGTGAGCAGGGGTTATCAAAGGGTGTGATCCCCTTGCCCTGACTAGAAAAGGTGTGTCTCTATTTGTCAGAAGTGTATACCTCTGCCAACTAGAGACAGCCGGTTCTAACATGTTGCCTTTTTGCATCACTACCAATTAGGCATATCAATCAAGCATATCTAGGTGTCACGATGCACACACAGGCATGACTCATGAGACAGTCATGTACATCATAGCCATGTATGCACGTGTATCATGATACAAGCATGCACATGCATGTCTATGTACAGGTACCACTCCTTAAAGTGTAATTTACTGTCATCACAGGGCATTAAGCCACATTAGCACGAAAAAATTTAAGATGAGAAATTGAAAAACAACCAGTGCTACAAATGGACGTTCCCCGCATTGCCAGCACTTTCCAGGTGGAATGCCTACATAAAAAAAAATAAGTGTAAGAAATTGGGTTGTTGGTTGACTGGTGGGCTTTGGTCAAGCAGAAACCACAATCCTTGTCAGGGTGAGGTACAAGCCAAACCTAAATTAACCTGTGCTTAACCCTTCGGTAGCTTGTCACAGAACTGACAGGCGTAACTTACAGGCAAAGTGTAAAGTATTTGTGAAACACTTCAAGCACTAATAAAATGAACACACCAAATAAAAATTATCCCACATCAAGTTGGAAGAATAAAACTTTCTTTAATAAATAAAAATTCAATCAGTAGAACTGAAGATATGTAATTTTAAAGATTTTAGCAAAAATAGCACCAAAAAGCATAAAGAGCCAACTGTGGATATCTGGTTGCGCCGGACTTGAACAAAGTCACAAGTTCAGGATGACCACGATGATGCGTGGGCCGTCTACAGAGTCCAAGTTAGGCCAAATAAACAAAAAACCTTAAATCCTGGTTTGTGGAGTGTTGCAAGGATCCACATCTAAGATGTGTTACAAAGCCAAAGTGATGCGTTGGTTCTGAGTTGTGGTAAGGCTGCGATGCGAAGTCCGGTGTCGAGGATGCAGCGCACAGTTGAAGTAATGCGTTGGTTCTGAAGAACTGCAAGGCTGCAATGTGGAGCCCGTTGTCGAGACTGCTGTCAATGAGGGGTGCATGATCCTGTGCTGATGGTGTGTCACGAGGTGGCAGTTCTGATTGACTGCGGCAGGGAAGTGAATCTTTGCGATGGGTTAACTCTTCGCAGAAGCAGACATGCATCAGTTCTGAAAGAGTTTACTCCGTGCAGTGAAGGAGATGTGTCGGTTCTGCTGGATCCACGTGGCTGGCTAAATCCACATCCATTGGTCCACGACTTACAGGTATAAGGTTGCTGGAAGCCTCTTGTGTCCCTGAGGCTTCAGATAATCAGGAGGCCAGTCAACTAGCCCTTGGAGTAACTCTGGTTTCTGGGTTCAAGAGAAGCAAGTCCATTCAATGTCACCCAGGATAGAGGGCAGCAGGCCAGCAGAGCAGGACAGCAGTTCCCTCTAAGCAGCAATCAAGAAGAGTGGCAGTCCTTTCATCAGCTCAATAGTCCTTCTTCCTATTGGAGTATCTATAAGTCCAAAAGTATACTTAAGAGCTGGTTTTTGAAGTCCAATATTTATACCCAGTTCTGTCTTTGAAGTGGGGGAGATGCTTCTAGAGGCTTTTGTTTGAAGTGCACAAGTGCCCCCGCCGCCTCCCCTGCTCTGGTTTCAGACTACCTACAGAGGGTATGTAGTTCTTTGTGTGGTGGCAAGACTCAGCCTATTCAAGTGTAAGGAGGCCTGTGTCCAGCTCCTCCCTCCCATCCTGCCAATCCATGGCCCATCTAGGCACACCTAAGCCCTATATTGTGTGTGACTGTCTAGGAGGAATACACAAAGTCCAACGGTCAACTATAACCAGTCATGTGACCCAGAGACCGGCTACACGCCCTGAATGGCACTGAGTGGCTAAGCAGAACAATGTCACCTTTCTATAAGTGGTATTTTCAAACTTTTATTTTAAAATCGGATTTCACCATAAGTTAGAATTTCTCATTACCATTCCAAAGACATCCTACATCTTGGGGTTAACTGCTCTCATATGGAAATTACATGTATACAATGTAATAGGGTAACTCCAACGTTATCCTATTGAAGAGGTAGGCCTTGCAGTAGTGAAAAACTGATTTAAAGAGTTTATCGCTACCAGGATATGTAAACTTTAAAGATACATGTCCTACCTTTTAAAAACACTGCACCCTGCCCTCTGGGCTCTACACTGCCTACCCTAGGGTTCACTTATATGTTTAAAAAGGGAAGGTTTGGGCCGAGCAAAAGGGATATTTTGCCAGGTCGACACGGGAGTTATGAACTGCATACACACAGACTAGAATGGCAGGCTTGAGACATATTTAATGTGCCAATTAAGTGGGTGGCACAATCAATGTTGCAGGTCCACCACTAGCATTTAATTTACATGTCCTGGGCACATGCTGTGCCACTTTCCTCGAGTCGTAGAAGTAAATTAAATATGCCAGTTGGGAATAAGTCAATGATACCATGTTTTAAAGAGTGAGCACTTGCATGTTAGCACTTGTAAGCAGTGGTATGGTGCTCAGATTCTTAAGGCCAGAAAAAATAAGATCAGCAAAAATAGGAGGAGGGAGGCAAAATGTTTGGGGAAAGACAATCCTAAGGCTTACATGTCTAACACTAATAAAAAATATATTTTTTGAGGAGTGGAATGAAGTGCATCTGACTCTTTTAAATAAATAAAATTTAAAAAAAAGATTTCACATAGGAAGTATGGTGGGAAGTATCAGACAGAAAGTAAAATTAGAATACAGAATTGAAGAGGAAATGTAGGGCCAGAGAGATGGAGTGCAGAATATAAAAACAGGAAAAATACTGTAGTCAGCAGTAGAGGGCTACATCTCCTCCAGTCAGAAAATTGTGAAATTGAAATGCTCCTTGGTACGACAAACGCAAGAATACGGAGGAGAGCTATAAAATCAAGAGCAGACTTGTGCGATAGACAACAAAGACATCCAATTTTGAGTAAAGTGCTGACAAAAAGCCTTATCTAAGTATATTCTGTATTTGGAAACATTAAGCCGGTTGCTGAGACTTAAAAAGTGGAAAAAGAGACAATTTAAGTAAGGTTATTCTGTTCATAATGTAGAGAGGAATATGTTTCATTGCATTAAGGTGTTGCCTTTCCTGGACAGTTGAAGAAAAGATGATCATATAGTTCGCTGCCATTTGTGTCACCCAATTTCTTTTAGCGGTAACTTGATATTATTCTGCTTGTAAAACCACTGGCTAAATAATGGTTCAAGTGTTAAACAGTAGGGTCTCAGTTTACTTGAATGTATTCAATAATAGCCACACTTAGTAAAATCAAACATTTAACCATAATACCTGGTTGATATTGTTTCAAACCACACCATTGTATTTGCATATAATTGAGCTTATCCATCCTGTTGGTGGTAGGAAATGGAGCCGGAACTGTGAATTGTGCTATTGCTAAAAGTTCCTAAGAAAGATTTAAAAGAAGGGGTTGGAAGGCCAACCCTGAGGTGTTCCATTGCAAATAGATATGGAACCAACTACTTCAGAGTTTATTAGAACATAGGCAGATAATCTAGCATATAATGCCTTAATTACCCAAACGAGGCGGGATGGAAAACACATCCTGTTCAGTAATGAAAAAAGCATTCCACCAACGTTTAACCGCCTTCTCAGCATCTAATCCTCCAAGAATCTATCTGTGGAGAAAACATATCTATTGCTCTAACTGGATTCTCTAACTCTTTCGAGTAATTAAAGTAGATATCCCTGTCAACTTGAGGAAGCTTTTCCCCTTCAATGGCTTCTTTACCCATTGCTAACATCTTCAGGACGTAGATTTCTCAGACTCCTGGGACGTCTCTTCAGCAGTGGCCTTTAACATTCTCATGAACTTCTCCTCTATATGGTCGCATAAATAGGAGGCAGCAGCCGCGGTCGGCAGTAAGAGTTCCTGCAGGGCGGTGACGTGGGAAGGGGGAGGGGCAGGGTGGGGGGTAGTAATGTATGGAATACGGAGTTTAACAGTTAAGTAAACATATAAATAAATAAAACAAATTTCGTTGCGTGCACTGCATCACCAAATGAGATGCAGTGCGCGCAACAAAATGAGTTTTATTTATTTATATGTTTACTTGCCTGTTAAACTCCGTATTCCATACATTACTACCCCCCTCCCCACATCACCGCCCTGCAGAAACTCCTACTGCCGACCGCGGCTGGGAGGCAGCACCAAAATTAGGACCAAAACCCCCCTGGTCTTAACATGGCGAAACAAGGAGCAATGCTTTATTTCTCCTCGTTTTTGCTGTTTCTGTGTGTGCTGCATTGAATAGCACACATAGAAACAGCAAACTGCCATGAATTATTGTTTATGTGCAGGATGTGTACCTTTCTGCACATAAAGAATCATTTAAAAATGACAATTTGCAACTTCTATGTGTGCTGCACAATGTAGCACACATTGAGGGGCATATTATCAAGGGGGTTTATCTCTGCTTTTTTGGCTTTAAAAGCCAAGAAAGCGGAGATAAAATTATCTCCCTATTACCTAGCTGTCGCTAACACCAGTTAGCGACAGCTAGTAGGAGATAGCGACCATCTTGGGCCCCGCTTTGCATGTCAGTGATATTTATCACTAATGACATGCAAAGTGGGCGTGCCAAGATGTTAGCGTCTGGAAACAGTCGCTAACATCGCTATCTCCTATTACCAACTTTTGGAGATATTCGCGCTAAGCGCGAATATCTCCAAAAGCTAACAACTGCCCCTGAGCAGTTCTTCGCCATGTTATCCAATGGTAGGTGGATAACATGGCTAAGAGCATTAGCTCGGTAATGCATGAATATCGCTGACTTTTCAGCGATATTCATGCATTTCGGCCGATTTTTATCGCTTAGGAGAGATATACCTTGATAATAGCAAGGTTCCTAAGCGATAAAAATCGCCGCTAAACCAACATAGCGATAATTATCGCTAGTTGTTGGTAATATGCCCCTGAATTTCCTAATCGCCATTCTGGATTGTTTATGTGCAGGAAGGGCACCTTCCTGCACAATAAACAATCTTTCCAAGCAACGCAGGCACCCTTGCACAATGGTGCAAGAGTGCCTGTGTTGGCGCTAAGCAGCTACATTTAGCACCAGCACTTAGAGAAAGGCAGGGGTGCACCGTATTCTTGGGAATACCGCACATCCCTGCGTTTGGAAACTGTCGGAGCATGTCATTAGCCTTCTTGGCTTAACACCACGTTCTGACAGTTTCCTAGTAAATATTTATCTTAGGGTTTGATGCAATCATTTCAGGCAAGTATTAAGTATCTGCTTTAGAAGTTGTTTTTTTATACTGTTCGCTTTCATACCTCAAACTGCAAATGTGTGATTGTGCATCGAAGCCCCATTCATTGCCAACCATGTCTCCAACAATCGCAACCTTGTCTGCCTTCTTGGAGTCTTTTGATATCTAAGTTCAAACACTTTAAACATTCAGTATCCAGTCTTTGCAATTTCTACCAACAAGTATTTGCCCCACTGCAATACGTATCTGCTAGTATTATCACAAACGGACAGCAGCCGATGCAAGCAGCAAAACAATATCACATTCATTGAAAGATTTGTTTATTAGACAAATAGGGTTACATCTAAAACTCACCGGTATAGCTAAAGATGTTCCCAATAGACAAACCAACGCGATCAGAGTCTTCATGTTTTTAAAACTGTAAAGAGATTAAAAACGATCCCAAAATATGAATAGAATATAGTGTAAACATAAAGCATGTCCAGAGCTATCAGAAGAAGGCTGTACATTCTCCTTATCTGCAATTGAAAACAGCAAATCGCTTTCGCTTTGATTATGCAGGGCATGGAGGCTTTGATAAAATATATCCTTTTCACTGTAGTACTTTTTAAAGTTTTTTTCTCAGCAATGTGTTAACTTGATGGTTTTCTTATTATTTGAAGTTCCAACACACCACGAGGATCCTCAACTTATTAAATAATAATAAAAATAAACATCTTAATTTTTATAAAAGTTTCAAAACTAAGGCACTTTTTCAACGTCTAAGTGTGTGTATTTTAAACAGTATAGCACTGATTTTAAAGGTTTGAAAATAGATGCAAGTAACATTGACAAGTAACATTTTAGAAACTTTGGAAGCAATCGCAGTGGTTGAAAGGTGTGTCTTTTTTATGACGAGAAGATGGTTTAGCTTATTTCAAAATGGAAAAGTACATTCTCAACTGTCAGCATATTAAGATGCAATAAAGTACATGTTGGATACCACCATCATTAAATATAAGTGCATCAATGCATTTACTTTTCTTTCCACTCTTTCTTAAATAATCAGTTCATCTTTCCTTGAGTTAACTGAATGGCTAGCTAGCTACGCCACTTCTAAGAGGAAAACAATAAAATATACGACATCAAATAAAATACAAATATGTTATCAAAAGTTCCTTCTTATTGTGTGTACATAAGTATTAGCATTAGGTATAACATTATAACAAATATTCTTACTATTTTAATTACTGGAAAAAAATATGTACACGTTTTTACCCATTTGATATTTTGGTTGAAACAACTTTTTGCAAAGAAGCACAACTTTAAAATAAGTTATTATGATTTCTAAATAAAATATTTAATGGTCACAATTGTTTATTAAAGAACGCAAAGTAGAATCGTTGGGGACTATTGTCAAACTCCATTTTGTAGTATGTTTTCTAGTGATACAAAACATACTGCAAAATCCTACTCACAAAGCTATGTGTAGAGGGGTATGCCTCCGGCACTCCTATCTTTTTCTGTGCGGAGATCTCTGCCTTGAGCGCAGAGTATCCACACAAGTAAGTATACATTTTAGTAGTAAATGTGGACAGAAGGGAGTTGCTGGGAAATGGAGAATTCTTACTACTAAATGGGAGGGGATTAGGGAGGAGTAATCAGGGATTAAATGTGGGTCAGAATGTGGTAAAGGCATGGTCAGGGAGGGTTTTAGGGATGGGCGTTTACCCAATCACATAAGATGAATTGCATTCCAATTCACAAACCTCACTTCTAAAGATACTCCAGACAAAAAGGGACCCAAAACGGTAGTAGTAAAGAACTCCAGACCAGCGTTTAAGTGAGACCAGCACCACACATGGCCAACCACTGGAGTTGGAAAGAGATCAATATGTAAATTATAGGGGAAACTTGCTTATACTTTACTATACAGGAAGAGGTTTGTCGTAATAATAAGATTAGGTTTGTGCCAAAAAAATAGATTAACAACAAATTAGATACATTTTAACTGTATGCACGCTTTGTTCCTTTTTCATATTCATGGAAAACAAATGCTACATAAATATTTCCTTTCCCCACACTTTCTCAAACCCACTTCACCACAAATGCCTGGTGTGAGAAGTTGGCCTGGCATATGCTGTCCATTATTCTAGTGGGCACCTTGCACCAGTCCAAACGACCCTTATTGATGGTAGGTTAAACACAACCTTTATTGAAAGATATCCTAGTGGTAGCTATGGAGAGCAGCCTTCATGCTAAGTCTTGGAGGAATGTAAAGCAGCTTGTTTTACCAGTCTATAATCTCATGAATGACCAAATGAAAGGAGAACCACACCAGGTATATATATAAAATATAAGCATTTATTCTAAACACATCCCTCTAGTCCCTTTATGAGGCTAGAGGCAAAAGTACATATGGGAAACTTAATATCACACAGTAAATTAGCACAATATACGTTGAGCCCTAGGGGCCTACCAAACCATATATTAAGAAAGTGGTATAAGAACCACAACTTGACGAGACACATGGCCTAGAGCCTGTAGAATCGCTGGGGCCACAAGGAACCACCCAAGGTAGTGACATAGGGGAGGACGCATGCAGTGTGAGAACACAGCCCCGGATTACCTTAGCTTTATGGGGAAAGTTGCGGTTGGAAATTTAAAGATAAAGGACACTTAGGAGAGGACTTTGAGCAAACCCCTTTAGAATTAAGGGGTTCTAGGGCCAATACCCATGGGAGCACTGGAGTACTCGAGTTACCTCAACCAGGGAAGCTGGGTGCATAGGTATCTTTTGGTGTCAGGAATCGTCGTCGTTTTCAATGGCGATCTTCTTCAAAGTGCTGCTGCCGTCCAAGTGGAAAGTGTCCAGGGCGATCTAAGCCTGGATCGAAGATGAGAAGAACCTGGGTCACTTGCCATTGACCAGGGGCACGAGAGTCGAATGCCCACTGATGTTGGGTGATTTCAGGTGAAAGAGGTGAAGCTTGACTCTTCAACCATGAGGACCAGAAGGCGTTGACGAAGGCCAGGTTCTAGAATCGAGCTGTCCCACAAAGGATGTCGAGTGCTGTGGTGTCAGTGCCCGGATCGGATCCAACAAGCCTTCACAACAGCAACCCATGCAGGAATCAAAGAAATGCTTCGGTGTGGACCAGCAAAGTCCGAGGGACTCACCATGCAGTGGAGAGTCAGGGCATGTCTAGGGGCCACTAGAGAAGTCCAAGGAAAGTCAGAGTTGCCTTTGTGGGGACCCACCAGTTGACAGACCAGGGATCGCAAAGGAGCCTCAAGCTGGAATGCAAGAAGCAGGATCACGGAACACTCGTGGAGTGTAGGCCCACAATCTTTGGTGGAAAAGGTGCTTGGGCTACAAGAAACCCAAAGCATAACTTCAAGAGACGTTATTGCTCACCTTTCCTGCTGCTTACAAAGGTCAGAGACTGCGAGCTCCTTTTCAGCGGATTGCTCTTCTCTTTTTGGTCAACTCCTCGCGGTACCCGCTGCGCGGGTCCCGCATCGCCCGCAGCGCTTCTGACCAAGGGCTGCTGGTCTGCTTGGGACATCGAGACTCTGTGAGCCAAGTGTTTGAAGAGGCAGAATCTCTTCTTGGGGCGGTGGTAGGTGCAGGGCTGCGAGCGAGGGCAGGCGCAGGACTTCAAGTCCCAGGAGCGCCTGTCCCTCAGCATCACCATCAGCTGCGACGCTCTCCCTGCTGGCCCCTCCCCCGCCTCAGTGCTGTTGAAATCTCCTGTGCCTGTGGAAATCTTCGGATTGCTCACCTTTCCTGCTGCTTACAAAGGTCAGAGACTGCGAGCTCCTTTTCAGCGGATGCTCTTCTCTTTTTGTTCAACTCCTCGCGGTACCCGCTGCGCGGGTCCCGCATCGCCCGCAGCGCTTCTGACCAAGGGCTGCTGGTCTGCTTGGGACATCGAGACTCTGTGAGCCAAGTGTTTGAAGAGGCAGAATCTCTTCTTGGGGCGGTGGTAGGTGCAGGGCTGCGAGCGAGGGCAGGCGCAGGACTTCAAGTCCCAGGAGCGCCTGACCCTCAGCATCACCATCAGCTGCGACGCTCTCCCTGCTGGCCCCTCCCCCGCCTCAGTGCTGTTGAAATCTCCTGTGCCTGTGGAAATCTTCGGATTGCTCACCTTTCCTGCTGCTTACAAAGGTCAGAGACTGCGAGCTCCTTTTCAGCGGATTGCTCTTCTCTTTTTGTTCAACTCCTCGCGGTACCCGCTGCGCGGGTCCCGCATCGCCCGCAGCGCTTCTGACCAAGGGCTGCTGGTCTGCTTGGGACATCGAGACTCTGTGAGCCAAGTGTTTGAAGAGGCAGAATCTCTTCTTGGGGCGGTGGTAGGTGCAGGGCTGCGAGCGAGGGCAGGCGCAGGACTTCAAGTCCCAGGAGCGCCTGTCCCTCAGCATCACCATCAGCTGCGACGCTCTCCCTGCTGGCCCCTCCCCCGCCTCAGTGCTGTTGAAATCTCCTGTGCCTGTGGAAATCTTCGGATTGCTCACCTTTCCTGCTGCTTACAAAGGTCAGAGACTGCGAGCTCCTTTTCAGCGGATTGCTCTTCTCTTTTTGTTCAACTCCTCTCGGTACCCGCTGCGCGGGTCCCGCATCGCCCGCAGCGCTTCTGACCAAGGGCTGCTGGTCTGCTTGGGACATCGAGACTCTGTGAGCCAAGGGTTTGAAGAGGCAGAATCTCTTCTTGGGGCGGTGGTAGGTGCAGGGCTGCGAGCGAGGGCAGGCACAGGACTTCAAGTCCCAGGAGCGCCTGACCCTCAGCATCACCATCAGCTGCGACGCTCTCCCTGCTGGCCCCTCCCCTGCCTCAGTGCTGTTGAAATCTCCTGTGCCTGTGGAAATCTTCGGATTGCTCACCTTTCCTGCTGCTTACAAAGGTCAGAGACTGCGAGCTCCTTTTCAGCGGATTGCTCTTCTCTTTTTGTTCAACTCCTCGCGGTACCCGCTGCGCGGGTCCCGCATCGCCCGCAGCGCTTCTGACCAAGGGCTGCTGGTCTGCTTGGGACATCGAGACTCTGTGAGCCAAGTGTTTGAAGAGGCAGAATCTCTTCTTGGGGCGGTGGTAGGTGCAGGGCTGCGAGCGAGGGCAGGCGCAGGACTTCAAGTCCCAGGAGCGCCTGTCCCTCAGCATCACCATCAGCTGCGACGCTCTCCCTGCTGGCCCCTCCCCCACCTCAGTGCTGTTGAAATCTCCTGTGCCTGTGGAAATCTTCGGATTGCTCACCTTTCCTGCTGCTTACAAAGGTCAGAGACTGCGAGCTCCTTTTCAGCGGATTGCTCTTCTCTTTTTGTTCAACTCCTCGCGGTACCCGCTGCGCGGGTCCCGCATCGCCCGCAGCGCTTCTGACCAAGGGCTGCTGGTCTGCTTGGGACATCGAGACTTTGTGAGCCAAGTGTTTGAAGAGGCAGAATCTCTTCTTGGGGCGGTGGTAGGTGCAGGGCTGCGAGCGAGGGCAGGCGCAGGACTTCAAGTCCCAGGAGCGCCTGACCCTCAGCATCACCATCAGCTGCGACGCTCTCCCTGCTGGCTCCTCCCCTCTGACCCCTACTATAAACCTCCCCTTAGGCCCCGCGGCGCGGGAGCGCGCGGGAGTGCGCCGGGAGAAGCCCGGGACAAGGGCGGGCCCTCTGAGGCCCTCAGAGGCACGAGAAGGCTAGGCTAGGCCCTCCCCCTAACATTCACCCACCCATAAGTTACACAAGCTATCTGGCTTTGGCGCCGTGCCCTCCCTGCCGCATAAGAGTATTGTATAGTGTTGTTCACCTTAAGCTTATAAACTGGTAGACGTTCTTCCCACTATCATCTCCCCGGCCCTTTCTCTGATACTACTGGTGTGGGATGATGACAAAGAAATTGAGGTCCGGGAGAATACTGGTAGGAAGATCAAATTCTAAAACTAGATCGAACCCCCTCCGAAACAAGCTTGGTCAGACCTCTAATTTGAAGAGCACTTGTCAGATTTTCAATTTGTGGGAAAAGGGCAAGACTAAAGCTGCAATGGAGGAAAATAAATCAGTGGTGCTCATAGAATCCGAAGACATTCTCCCAGATAGATTATCCAACTCTCCAAGAGAATTGTCTGAAAATAGAAAGGAAATTGCGGTTATCAGTATAGTAGAATCAAAAGTATCTCCTCTGACTGTTGAGAGTGCTTTCTCTCCTCCTGCATTCTCCACAGCGAAAAATAATACTGAATTAGAACCAGAAGTAATTATACAAACCAGGAACGGTGTAGAAGAGGATAATATGCACATAAGGGAAATCCCGCAAGTAGACGCCCACCATACTCTAAACACATCCTTGACAAAAGTTTCCTTCAATAATGGTTTGTCCCCATTGCTGCTGGATAATGACCTTTGTCAAAGATATATAGAAAATGACCCGGTCACAGCGGAGATGGACCTAAAAACTCCGCTAACATTGACCCACGCCGGCTTGCAGTTATACAGTAGCACTCCTTCTAAATCTTCTTATTCAAACTTTTCCATCAGTCCTAATTTAAACCTGACCGGGATGGATGCACTACAATGCCAGGGGAATGATAAACCCATTTCGGATTCCCTACATATACTAGAACATTTACTGTCGTCCATCTTACAACTATTGGAAGAATTTGTAGGGGGTTCTGACTGCGTCTTAGATACGGTGACCAAAATTTTAAAGGTCTTATTGGGCACTCAAAAAGAGAAGGATATAGTCCAAGAACAGTCCTCCCCGCCTCCAGTACTAAATGGGACAGACATAAAAGACCAACATTCCAAAATCAATAATACCGTAATTGAAGTACATGAAGATGGAAATCTAAGTCCCAATGATTTAGAAGTAAATTCCATTGAAAATCCCCCCCCAAAAACTGGAGACGGACCTTTTCCCGATTTTTAAGAAGCAACTGGGCGAAGGAGATAGAGAGGCGGGTGAGGCTTCAGAAGAGAATGGCAACAAAGGGAAGTTACAGGATACAAAAAAGAATGGAAAAAATAAAAGGAAACTGTTGAGACGGATAGAAAAAAATAGGCGGAGGAAAATCCTTTTTAGAAAACACCTTAATCTATCTATAAACAATGGGGTTCCCCAAATTCAGGTGGTAGCTGAAAAGGAGAATAACACTGAAATTAAGAACAATATGGAAAACATTGCACCCCTGCCCTTGGTTACGCCCGCAATATCCCTGATTCCCGCTTTTCCTCCCTTATTAACAGTCGACTCAAATGTTACCTCCCAACAAGTTCACGTTAATAGGGATTTAACAGGGTCCATTATACCTCTATCTCTAGATCAGGATTATAAATCCCCGAGTAAAGTGGGCCCAATACTTAATCCCCTGGCACCATCTTTCTCGGGAGTAGTAGCGAGAGGTACTATTTCGGCTGAGCCCAAAGAAAAATGCATAGATACTGTATGGGTGGAATTCTCTCCCCTGTTCGACACCGACTGCATTTTGAACAGATCCCTCCTTCTCAAATACTTTCAAGAATCAGCCAACTTGAAATTGATACAATCGGCTGATCTGGATATAGTATAATTATTAAAATCAGAAGTGGGGATGACAACTAGGGTGAGGTTCTACTCTAAGTTAGTAGTTAACCTTATTCTACAACGTTCAGAAGATTTGCAGAGCAGAGGGATAGACGTAATCCCGGTATTAGAGCATATAAGTCAAGTCAAGGTCTTTTCTAAATCTTCCCAGAAACCGCCATTCTCCCTGCTGCAAGCAGCAACAGGGCGTATAAATAAGTCAGGCGAACTAATAGAGCTAAAAATATGTAAGTCTAAGGACTCCCGTATGGTGTCCTATTTTGCCCCCTCTCCGTTACCTCACCATCTAGATTCAGGAAACGAAAGTGTCCAATGGAATTGGCTCCCCCGAGTCTTGGCAGAAAAACCCTCAAATAAACATTTAAATAATCAGGATCTTTAGCACAAAACTATCCATAATCTCCTGGAATGCGGCAGGCTTAAAAAATAGTCCGGAGAAACTGGCTTTTCTCTTGTCTCTGGAGAAAAACATAATATGTCTCCAAGAGACATGGTGCCCTGATAAAATCCAATTAGGGAAGGACTATTATGTTCTAGAAGGCAGTGCTACCTTGAACAAAAAAGGTCATGCGAGTGGGGGGATAGCCTGCCTTTTATCAAACAAAATAAATTGGAATTACGAACATTACTTGGACCCCAGTAAACTGTTCCAAGTAGTAACTATACTTGGGTCAGATAACTCTAAATCTTCCAACCGTCTGGTCCTGATTAATGCTTACATTCCTCCAGAAATTGGTTTCAACGCAATACTTAAAAGGGTTTTCACACATATCCAGGGTATCAGGGAGAAAGATCCGATGACAGACATAATTTTAGTTGGGGATCTAAATAGCAAGATTTCCAATATAAGCTTAAACTTATTCAGTGATAAATTAAGAGAGGAAACTCTCCGTATTCCCCGGGCAGTGTTTCCGGAAAGCATAAAAACAAATAAACGGGGTAAAATAATACTAAAAGAGTTGGCAGAGATAGACGGGCTCATAGCTAATGGGAGACTTCCATCGGATTCCCCGGCTAACTACACGCATAAATCATATAGAGGGAAATCGATTTTGGACTATGTAATAACGGGGATCCAATCATTCGAGCTGCTGAAGGATCTCAACGTTATTGATACTCCGCTAAGCGATCACAAAATCCTTTCCATCTCGTTGAACATAAAGCCCCCAAGCTGTGATCAATGGTCACTGAACAATGACCAAACAAACTTCCATTTTAAATCAGGAAGATGTTATTGGAACGCGAGGGCGCATCGAAATTTGGAGGTAATGCTGGATTCTGCAATCTCCGAGCTCTCGTCCTGGAATGGCCTCGAAATCGAAAAATTTGGCGTTTTTATGAAGTCAGTGGTAGCAGGGACAAAAAAACTTAATAGGAAAAAATCTATTAGATTTTTCCCAAGCCCTTTGAGATCTCTAAATATAGAAATAAATAAATTAGTAAGGGCCCAATACCTGAATAGATCGTTGGATACAGCACAAAAAATAACTAAGCTAAAAAGGAAAAGGAGAAGGTTAGTGTCTAGGCTACGCAAAGAAAAGGAGGATACCACATGGGTAAAAATAAGAGAAGCGGCTATCCATGGGGAAATGAGGCAATTTTGGTCCCTCATAGGCGAAGGTTGCGGAATGAGAACAAGTCCCGCCCCCATTGCCATTGAGGAACATATATGGAGGGATTTTGTCATTAACCTCTACGCAAGTAACAACGAGGCAAATTCTCAAATGTGGCAAACAGACAGTAGGGAACCATTAGAATTTCTTACAGGAAAGGACATAGACTTGGCAATCAGTGAAATGCGACAGTCCGGGGCAATGGGCCCGGATGAGGTGCCCATTAACGTATTAAAACAGAACAGGGCCAAATGGTGCAAGTTACTCTGTCCTGTTTTTAATATTTGTTTATCAAGAGGCAAGGTTTTACCTTCCTGGAAGGGAAGTATCCTAGTGCCGTTGTTTAAAAAAGGAGATCGCCTATCCCCTCAGAATTACCGCCAGATTGCATTACTGGATGCAATCGGCAAAGTCTTCACAAGATGTCTACTCAAGCGGATAAATATCTGGGTAGAGCACTCTGGTGTTCTTCCCCTTGAGCAGACAGGCTTTAGGAAAAATCACGGCACCCTGGATAATCTGGCAGCCCTCCAGGTAATAACAGACAAATATATCGGAGCCAGAAAGGGGAGAGTCTATGTGGCATTCATAGATTTCTCGACAGCTTTCGATAAGGTCGATCGACAGCTACTGTGGAGAAAGCTACAAGCTCTAGGAATGCCACATGGTCTCTTAGGTTTGGTTCAAGACCTACACGACAACACATGGTGCAGAGTACTATTGGGGGGGAAAGAGGCTTATCCCAGCTCATCCCATCTGCAAATGGCCTCAAACAGGGCTGTCTTTTAGCCCCCCTCTTATTTTCCCTATACGTAAGTGATCTTCCCCATAGATTATCAGCAGGAGAAGGCATTGCCCCACGCTTGGGAGATTCATACATCTCTTGCCTAATGTATGCGGATGACATACTGATCTTAGACCTCACCCCAAAGGGACTCAATAACCGTCTCCAATTATTACATGCATTCTCCGAAGAGCATTACCTGAAAATAAATATCTCTAAAAGTAAGGTAATGTGCATGGAGGGGAGGAAAAAACTAAGGTTAGAAAACATCAGCTGGGAATTGGGAGGAAAAAAACTAGAAAGAGTATCATCCTACGTATTTTTGGGTAAGGTTGTGAATAGTAATCTAAGCAATAAATCCCATATTGAAAACAGCATTCACAAGGCAAAATCACAGGGAAATGGCCTAAGAGCACTATATAAGTCGACTGGTAAAAGGCACTTTGAATATCTGTTGGAGGCATTCCGGGCAAAAATCCCCCCAACCCTGCTTTATGGCATAGAGTTTATCGAACTAACTGAATGGGGTTTCTTAGACACTGTTGAGGGATCCCTCTTGAGAAGCTTAACTTCAGTTAATAATAGCTGTAGTACTGCTGCCCTTCGATTGGAACTTGGACTAAGAAGCAGCTGGGCACAGGCTCTGGCGGGAGTCATTCGTTGGGTAATATGTCTTATCAAGGGAAGGCCGGCAACATTAAGATCCCTAATTAAAAAAGAGTTGTTGGGTCCACTAAAAGAGTACTCATTACTCATAAAGAACTATAGGAAGGCCCTTAAACTCTTGGATCTAGAGGAAGCCTCCCTCCTAGCCCTTTCTACTCAACAATTAAAGCTCACACTAAAGCATGCCACCTGGAAGTTGAGCTATGAAAGGGATCGTATTCTGATTTTTCAAAAAAAGGGGACAAATAAAGTTGTAGATTCTTGTTTGGTAAGACAAATACAACCCTACGTTACTTGGAACATGCCCCATGGCCTGCGCCGTTTCTGGCTACTTCTCAGGCATGATATACTTCCTTTGAATAAACTGCTAGCTAAATGGTATGGCTCCTCCAATATATGTAATTTTTGTAACAACTCAGTCCAAGACTCCTTACACGTTTTGTTAGTTTGCCCAGCACTAATGGCACACCGTCGGCAGTGGGTAAAGCCCGTATGTATCCAGTTTGGTATTTTATCTGCTAAATCTTTGATGGATGCAATTGTGTGTCCCCCGAATGAAATTTTCTGTAACAGAATTTTTAACTTCTTTAAATGTTTTTTAGAATTGTACTAGTTGAATGGCATGAAATTTCGTATAACACTCTCAAATAGGTTGATAACATGTGGCCTTATTTTATTATGTTTAACTCGTATCATTGTAATATGTGGATCTCTACGGAGTTCCGAAATCATATTTATAAATAAAATTCATTCAAGAGACGTTGAGAAGTTAATGCACTAGCAAATGTGTACGGTGTCTAGGGGATCTGGTTCCACATCACTCATGAGGGCTGCGGGTCTCAGCTTTGCTGGGGACTCGGGTCGGCCTTTGAGAAGTCTGAAAATCCTCTTATTGTGTTGCAAATACTTTGGAGTCTGGCAGGAGCTTCAGAAATGCAGACTGGCAAGATGCTTTGTTGGTGCCTGCAAAGCAGGGGAGTCACTCCCTCACCCCAATGGAGATTCTTCCATCCTCTAGTCTTTAGTAGAGCTTCGAAGTTCCAGGATTCAGTTTCAGAGTTTCGTCCCAGTGTAAACTAAAGTCTTGTTGCCAGGGGTTCCTTACTTATACCTACGAAAGGGGTTGGACATACTCTAGGGACCCACCTATGGGAGAGTCTGGAAAGAGGGGTGGCTACACTCATTTCCTTTGTCCAGTTTTGCGCCAGAGCAGGGGCTGGTAGCCCCTGCAACCGGTTTGAACTGGGCTGTGCACAGGGACACCACATGTGCCCCCATTGCTGACTTCAAAGCACTCTCAGAGTGCACCCACCCAGCCCCAATACACTAAAGCCTGTCTGGGAGGTAGTTACACCTCCCTGTCACAGGAAACCTATTGTCCAGGCCTCCCCTGCGGGAGTTTCGTTCAGCAGCAGGAGGCCAGACTCGTGTCTGTAGCTGCAGCATCCATTTTGTGATGCCAGGGCTCTTTTAAACTATTACCGGTTAGACCAGTGTGTACATGTCTCTCCCTCTAGAAGAGTGGAATTCTACCCCTGCCACCAGGACTGGCCGGGGGAGGGTAGGATTTCAAAGTGTTTGACACCAAACACGACATGTTTCCATGCAGCCATTCCAAAGTTAGCATCTACCGCGAGGTTATAATGCACTTAAGAGTATATGGTCTGGCGGCATCACAGAACAGCCTCAGAGAATAGGCTCCGAACGCTGCAGAGGGGCCCATGCATGGGCACCCTCTCACACAAAACCAAGCACTATGCCTTCAGGATTGATAAGTCCTGCCATATGAGTGACTGATAGGTTTATATGTGCAGTGATTAAATGTAGATGTGGGTAATCTATATCTAAGTAAGGGGTGCATGCACCAACTTACCCAGGCTGCAGTAGCAGACCTGTGGTGTCATTTTGGAAAGCTTCCCAGGGGTGGCATAATACATGCTTCAGCCCCTGGTAGGCTCTGTGGTACCTTTGCCCTTAGTACCTAGTGTACCATATACTAGGCACTCACAAGGGTACCCCAGTAACCAAACTGGAGTGTACCTAAACTACAAGCAATCAACTTAGAGAGGAAGCAGCTAGGCTGGGGTCCTGGATAGCAGGGCCCCAGCCAGACTAAAGTCGAAAAACAGTGAAACACCAGCAAAAAGTGCCACAGTAAGCAGATCCTACTCTCCTACACTTGGGATGAACCAACATATTTAGATGTGCTGAGAAACGTGTAAAAAAGTGTATGCGAATACAAAAAGTGTTAAAACATGGAATCCAGCAAAGTTGGGAAATTTCACAATTCACAAACATAGGAGAAGTTTAACTAGTTTTTCAGTGATTACTTGCAGCTTGGTGTGCTGCCCAACAAGGGTGTGATATCAGGTTTCAGCGAAAGCAGGCCCAGAGAAGGTAGTAGCTTTCCATGCTACCACTCAGGACAGCAGGAAATAACAGTATGCAACAATACAGTGTTCAGCCCTCCCACCAGAAGTCCGGTTCTTTACAGTTGGACATCCTAGGGATAAAGAATGCAGCCATGCACCGTCCATTCTCCGCCTAATGGAAGTCCCGCACTGTGGATCCGGATATCCAATGAGTAAGAAATGACGTGATCGGGAGTGACTTCTGTCTAGTGCCAGAAGAGCAGCGCCCAGCCTTTGGTGACATAGAGAGCATTTCCTGCTGTTTCGTAGAGTTCCAATTTTTAAATCCCTTTTTTTTTAACACATTTGCAATGGTAAAAATACACAGAGTACACAATATGACACATCTCTAGTAAATGCTGGAAAGGTTACCAGTGTTCAGAAACTGTGTATGCACCAAACCACTTGGCGTGCCCAGTAAGTGTCATGATGTCACTGTGATTGAGAAATTTCCGAAAGCCGAGTGAAATTACCACAGTCTTTTCTTGAAGTCTTCGTAAATAAAATTCTATAGTTTATTATTCTCTGAATCAGGAACTTAAAGTTCTGTGTGCAGAAGACACTGATTTCACATGGAGGTTGCTCCTCCAGATGGGAAACGTTTTGTTATTTGGCGGCCTCTAGTTTGCACTTTCATGTCTTTTTGTGCACTGAGAGGCTTATTTATGCGAGCCCTGCATAACTTTTAAGCCACCTAAATTGGTACATGCGTGATGCTGGGCTCTCATTATGATTTATGAAGCCATGCCAAGGCACCCTGCTTGGCTTTGAGTGTCCTCCTAAAGCTTTAATAAGGCAACGCAGCGCGAATTGCTGCTTCGCCTTACTCTGCACTCAGGAGGCGTTCCATGGGTACTGTAGTGGGTTTCCCCAAGCAACACCCATTGATTTTGATGCTGCTTCAGGTTTAGAAAGTCATGTAAACCTGGGAAAGGGCCTAATCTGTACGCCTCCTGAGGTGATGAGTATCGAGGATAAATGTTTATTCGTTCTTGATTTTTCCTCTTTCAGAAAACACATCTAAGGATTGTTATTGTGCTGGAAGCTACCCCTTCCAGCACAAAACCAATCCTGCATGCAATGGAGGCACCATTGCACTATGGTGCAACGGTACCTACGTTGGCGCTAGGCTGCTGAAACAACACCCTGCTACAAAAAACAATGGTCCCTACTCGTGGACACAATGGTATACTGAGCTAATAATCACACACCTGATAAGTGTTATGTCTTTTGTCCGGCCAGACAAGGAATTTATTTAACAATTTTCTTAATAAAACTGAATGAACATATTAATAACAAGTGGGCACAACCATGACCCACAACATTCAGACAAAACAACGAACAGAATGGTTAAAGGAGCAAAGCAAAAATATGTCTGTGTACTTGTAGTCAGTGTTTCAGACAGAGATTGTTATAACCACACCATTGCATTTCACAATATTTTAAATGTCATATTGCATAAGGGTTTTTTTTGGTTGACGACGTTTCGATGCCTAAGTTAAATGAGGGGCATCATCATCAGGACAAAAATATAGTCATTGTTGTCTTTAAATATTACACTGCCTTTTAACGCAATTGCGTATTACAACAGGCAAATCATCGGATCAGCAGATACCATGAACATAGGAGGAATCGTTACTGCCTTGTCCAGCGTGGAGAGTCGTCTGGATCGGGAGTGCTGTGGTGGATGGTGGGGTTCAGAACCCCACCATCCGCCACAGCGCCGCCGACTTCTGCATACCGAGCTATTACGCTCCCGATCCAGACAACTCTCCACGCTGGACAAGGCAGTACCTATTCCTCCTATGTTCATGGTATCTGCTGATCTGATGATTTGCCTGTTGTAATACGCAATTGCGTTAAAAGGCAGTGTAATATTTAAAGACAACAATGACTATATTTTTGTCCTGATGATGATGCCCCTCATTTAACTTAGGCATCGAAACGTTGTCGACTAAAAATCCCCCTTATGCAATATGACATTTAAAATATTGTGAAATGCAATGGTGTGGTTATAACAATCTCTGTCTGTAACACTGACTACAAGTACACAGACATATTTTTGCTTTGCTGCTTTTACCATTCTGTTCGTTGTTTTGTCTGAATGTTGTGGGTCACGATTGTGCCCACTTGTTATTAATATGTTCATTCAGTTTTATTAAGAAAATTGTTAAATAAATTCCTTGTCCGGCTGGACAAAAGACATAACACTTATCAGGTGTGTGATTATTAGCTCAGTATACCATTGTGTCCACGAGTAGGGACCACTGTTTTTTGTAGCATGATACTGCCCAAGGTCCCTATGGCATACCTTTTGGAGTCCCTTATCTTTCTGAAACAACACCAGCGCAGGGAGAAAGGACAGGAAGGCAACATATTGCTTAGATATGGCATGTTCCTGCCCTTTCACTTTGGTATAGGGCAGTGCAGCAAGGTGCCTTGTTGTGCTGCCCTTCCCTCCAATCCCATTAATGAGCCTCTGAGTGTATTCCATTCGTAAATAAAAAAATAAAAAACGTGTGTACAATATTAATCTGAACGTGTGTAAGCACATTCGGGACAATGTTTTCTTTTTGGATATCACTCAAATAATTTTTTCCAATCTTCTTTAGTGCAGCTCTGTGCAATAACGTAACTTCAGGAGAAATTAAACATGCAAATGATGACACTTACAGTGTACTTCCTGTATAAATGAGCCTCCCAGAATTTAGAAAATGATGCGAGCAATTCCAGAAACTTCTGTGGTCTGTTTGTTCTGCTCTATTTACTACGCAGTGTCCATTGTCCTACTTGTAATGAACCGAAGAAAACAGTAAATGTTGTACAGTGTGTGTCAGTGTGCTCAGGAATCTTGACTGAGGCGTAGAGTTTCCAATACCTTGTGTTTCAAACATGGAATTTATTCACAGCAGCAGGTGTCCACGGCTTCTTGGAATTAGAAGCAGCCAAGCACTGAAACGGGGGCCAATTGCGGCGTTTGGCAGAGTTCCTGCATTCCTGATTCAACAAGAGATTGCATTGAGTTTGGACTTTTTGTGAAAAGCTTCTGAAAAAAGTTAACCGAAGCCACTCAGTATCACCTCCAGAGGGGGCACTAAGCTCGATTACAAGCTTTTTGGGAGTGCTTAATTTGTAACAAAAAAAATGCATAGGTTTTTTTCTTGTCAGAAGCACATCAGTGGTGCTGCCGAATGCCCGGGTTGCAGAATAACAAGGCTGCCAGGTTTTGATCCTACCTCCTGCCTCCTTCTTTCACCACCCTGCACTTCCTGTCCCTTTATCTTATGCTTGCAGGTTTGTTTTCCTTCCTGATTTCTCCCTTTACCAACGTTTTCCTATCTCCCTTTTTCTCTTTTTACTCCTTTCTCTCTGGGCCGGGTAAAAGTCTGAGATGATAAATAAGCTCCAGTTCCCAAAAGACAGTACCAGTACTCCCCATCTGCAGCCACCAGCACAAATTAATCATTGTTTTAGAGTTCAGGCAGCGTTGCCAAATGCATTTGAACATGGCGATATTAGGCTTCAAAGAGTTAAATGCTCAAATATTGCAGTCACAAAAAGTAGTAGCAAATTATGCACCAACTTTTTGCTAATTTAATTATATTTTGCGACTGACCTATGTACTATTAGGTTGCGTTGCAATTTGCAACCCCCTGTTATTGGCTTCACTCACCAGGATGTTGGCCTGAAAGGGACAACAGAAGAATATTACTGTCATTGCTTGCCAAATCAGATGTATTTTCTTATTAATTGGCCCTTGTAGAGAAATCGGTGTTTTAGAAAACTTTAGAGGAAGCAAGAAGGGGCACCATAGACCACAGTGTACTCCTCATGAGAATGTCACCTCATTTCCCAGAAGGAAGGACCCTTTTCCCTCTGTGAATCAGTTACCACCTTCTTTCAGGAGCCTCTAACTTTGCAAACCAGTTAAATATCCAAAAAAAATCATAATTTGGAAGGAACAACCCTTTTACACCCCTTTCAAATTGGGATTTGGTATGGGTCGCACAACCTATTTTTCAGGTCGTAAAATGTTTTATGTCTTACAAAATGGGTTCTATAATTTTTTTTAAATTGGGTTTGCTGCCACAAAGCTAGTGATTTTGCAAATCACAGGGTTTGCAGCAACAAAATCCTTATGTGTGTTCTTTCAATTGACATGTCACAGCCTCCTCAAGGCGCACCCTAAAGAGAAGGCCATCACTCTGATTCTTGCTCTTTTTCTTAAATGTTCTTACCATGTGACCCATTTCTGGAGATAATCGCCTTGCAATTGTGTTAGACTTATCAGCTTTAGGGTAGTCTGTCCCACCAATTTTTTGCCTTCCTCTTCAATTTTTTTTACCTCAATTCTGCTGGCCTTGGAACTCTGAGCACTCTGAGCAGTCTAACCCTGCTAACCAACGCTAAAATGCATGAGCTCTCACCTTTAATATGGTAATATTGGCATATACCAATTAACATACTAATTTACTTATAAGTGACTAGTAAAGTAGTACTATAGCATCGAAGGCCTGTAAATTAAATGCTGTTAGTGGGCCGGCAGCACTAATTGTGCCACCCAATTAAGCAGCCCTTCAAACATGTCTCAGGCCTTCCATTGTATGGCCTGTGTGTGCAGTTTAAACTACAATTTCGACCTGGCAAAATAAACTTTTGTCAGGCACAAGCCTCCCTTTTTAATGCATATGTCACCAGTCAATCAACAACCCAGTTTCTTACACATTGATATGTAAAAATGCCAATGAAGTTGGCCACAATTTTAACACCATTTCCCTTCAACATTTGTGCTTTTATTAAACGTGCTTCCTCCATGTGGGAGATTATAAATGAATCAGCACCCTTCAATAGAGCTTCCTTTGTGATTAACACAAGTGTACACAAGATCTACTCCAACAACTACACAGCTTTGAAGTACTTGGTGCAATGAAGATTACATTTATGGCATTCAGCATTACCATTTCACCGCTTTTCCTCATCATGGTCCTTTCCACATTAGAGACCCTCACATCAGACACTAGCAGCAGAACCAATTTGACAGGGCAGAAGCCAGAAATCCAGCCCAGTGCAGCTGAAGAAGCTTTTAGTGGGATTGTAAGTGTCAGGCAAAATCCATCCAGTAATGCTGTAATAACCACTGGTGTCCTCCCTTTCCTTCGGCCGAAAAAGTCAGCATTTATCTATAACCCAACCTGTATGCCACCTAGTAGGAAACAAAAATGAAAGAATATTCTTCTTGGAGAGTTGATGGCTGGCCAACAAGGCATTTGTCCGTTCACAAATAATCCTAAACTGAACATTGAGGGTGAAGTAGCTATTTTCTGCCCTTTACACAACAAGACAATGGGCATTCACAGGGATCAGAAGTTGAGGTACAAAGCGGGATGCACAATAACCTGGTTGGGATGACAGGCAGTCTGTCAGAAAGAGATGGGAGGATGGAGCTTCACCTCTGTTGCTGAAAACAGCTTAAGTAGAACATCTTACATCTGTTCAAAAAGGACTTTCAGCATGTAAAATTATGAGAAAAGTCAAAATCAGGGTCCAAAGAGGGAGACTCTTGAATACCTTCAGTAAATAGGACTCAGGAGGTTTCCTCACCGCAGTCCTAGACTAGGGTTTTCTAAAGGTTCATGTCAACTTAAGGTGACTCCTGAAACCGTACTATACGTTGTGATCTGAGAGCACAACCGGCATGTGCGCTCGTTTGAGTGGCCCGGGGCACAGTGGCATTACAAAAGGGGTCTCAAGTGGTTGTGCAGCCCCTTCTGTAATACTGATAGCGCTATCATGACAAATGAGGGATTTCCATCATTTGTATGGAGGCTTTGCCCCTTGCAAATGAGTGAATCACTATACCTCTGGGCCTGGGTCATATTACCTATTTGGGCACAGAGGCAAACATGCCTTTAGAAGGCCCACTGAATGTGAGCCACAAAAAAGGTGGTTCACCTTTAGTGTTCCTCCTAAAGCCAGCCCACTAGGTGGGAGAAATGGTGTCCCATGCTCACTCCAGACATCCCCATGCAGGGGTGTGCAGTCACTCATTGCACCTGCCTGCTAGATTATCTGTCTCCACTCTTGAAAGTGCAGGCGGCATTACACCTGAACCGTGAGAAAGAGAGTGACTTTGAAGCAACCACTCCATATTTCACTTGAATGCACTGCCCCCAGCACAAGTTTGTGGCTGCTTTGGGGGCAGCGCATTCTGCATAACAGAGCATGCTTTCCCTGTTTGCGCCCGCAGCATCTTTTGAGTGGTGCTGCGTGGTGAAAACAGGGAAAGTGTACCATATATAATATATATAAGAAGTATGGATTAAGTCAGGCCTGGTTACAGTCTATTGAAGAGCTAAATAAATCTACATTGTAACAGAAATGGTAGGAAATAGTTACCTTCAGAAAACCTCAACTGGTCAATAAGGGGTGGTACTCTTTTTTGTCCTTTGTAAAGAGGGAAATACAGTGTTCTTTTTGAGATGGCAATCTGATAGACCTTCAGAGGGAAGGAGATGGAGGGTCAGAGCACCAGCCATTCTGCCTTGCAGACGTAAATGTGAGCTAACAATAGCTTAAGGGGAACATTCTCTATCAGTTCTCAGAGGTCTATGGTTTCAATTAAGGAGCTGCAGGAAAGAGGACAACAAGCACTTTCAAAGTACAGGAAAATAAAAATCCCTAATGCAAGTGCACTGATTAAGTGAGGCAGGACTCCACACTATAGAAGAGTTAAATAAATCATTATTGGAACATACCCACATTCAACACAAATCAAAATTCAGGGACTGGAAGCTCTGGCTACCAGTTAAGGGGGGAGATAACACTAGGCTTTACTCCAGTTCCAATTACATTATTTTAAGAAGACATTCAAAAACATCAAATACAGAAGGGTACCCAGATTGGTACTGAAAAGGGGATACCAACCAATTGGGGGCGCACAATCCTTACTGTCAGGGTACAAATTAATGAACAAAATGCAATCATATGATGGTGCTTCTAGAGAAATGATGCATATCCTACACCACTAGCTCTCCATGGAAGCGACAATATATACAATATCCTCTGAGCACACACCTACAGTTCACATGTGTAATTCAAGTAAATATCTGGCAAGTAACTCTAATCCTCAGGAGTTGAATTTGTATGTACAAATTCCCAAAGTCAATATCACAAGTCAAACTTCCAGAATAAGTAGTCCTTGTAGTTTTATTTCATCAGATGTTCAAAGTTGATTACAACAGCCAACACGTGTTTCGTCGTGTACAGTATAATACTTCGACTTCTTCAGGGCTGTAATCAAATAAAACATATCCCACAATCATTACACATACTACATATTGGTGGCTATAAGAGGTAGGACAGTACCCACCACCTTCCAGTAAGATAATAGCCTGCAGTGTGTAAAGGTTTGAGGTGAGAAAGAAAGTAGGAAAGCCACTCCAGTCTAGAAATACACCCTAGATATGTGATAAAAGTCAAGACCCCCAACCAAGAGAATAATCATGGTATGGGTAATATATCACCTCCGAATTTTACAGTTGTCTCCCACTACAATAATGTCATCCCAGCATAAGTCAATGATCAATCTGTAAAACAGAGGCATAAAGCAAATCATATATTCCTTAACATTCTCTCAAGTACCAATAGAATTACCAAATAGTCCTCATTTGGTTCCAAACCAAAATTTCTTACCAACATAAAGTATTAACTTCACCCCCTATGGTATTCTTCAACCTATTTAATTTTTACCTCAGTATTCTTGTCTAATCCAATCCAGCACTAGCAGAAAATGTCCAATTCTTCAATCATCTATCTGCATCCACTGAAATCAAAGTCAATATATAACACTCAATATATCTGCTAGAAAGTGCTAGATAATGTAGTAGATTATTCTATAACACTTACCCAGTATCTATTATCTGGTGTGTTCTACGAAAACATATCTGAATTTCACTTATCCTCATCACACACTACAAAAAGCAAATAGTACATGTCATTTCCCAGTCAAAATCAATGTAGCACAGTTCAATCATATTGCCATGCGATAAGTACATGCAACTCACCAACCTCAATATACTGCGTTCATAAGTCTACCTCAACTTAACCAAATACCAGTTAAGGTTCCATATCATGCATACAATAAGAGTCAATAAACTCAATGCACATAATAACAACATCCCAAAATTTATAAGGATTTCAAAATTATCTCACCTACGTTGGCGGTTTGTCTATACACATTCAACCCCCCAACGTGATCCATCCATAATAAGCTCACTATCTGTAAAGGAGATAGGAAAGCTTCAAATAATGCCGCTTTTATATGTACTCATCAGAAATCGGTCATGTGAGACTGTATACACTTACCCACGGTCTTACAGTTACATTCTCGGCACAGGGTCGTTATCGTCTCAAAATTCTACTTACGGCTGTCTGTGACAAAATAACATCTAAGGTCATAACCCATAATCAAAAGCTGAACTCACAATACTCAATACTCTTTGCCACTCACCAAAATTTGAATCATATCCAGTTTCACGACCTCCTACAGAATATAAATTGCATTTTAGTATTCATGTTATATTCTCTATTAAAACACAAAAAGCTACCAGCCTACGAGTACCACTAATTACCTATATTCCGAGCAGTCGAAGCGTGTCCAATATCCTCCGACGTTTCCAAGTTCTGGCATCTAGCATCAGCGCCATCTTGGAGTGTCCATATATATAAATATTAGCAGGCGCCATATTGTAACATGTTCGTATTGCTACGATAAACATAAGCGGGTGCCGCCTCATGTACGGGCGCCATTATTTAACATGTTCGGAATAGCACAATATACCTAAACCGTCATCCTCACGTAACTTATTCCTGTATTACCCCGGTACCATAAACCAAAAGCCTCTTCCAAATTTATTTCAATTATTCGAAGACTTATTTTCATAGTTATGCTCTACCAGCCGCAAATTGTTTACTGTTCTCAAACGTTTATCCCTGCTCTCCGCCGTCAATTCAAGGGATAATGTACTATTCTATTTAGGATTTATAATTAAATAGACTCAAATTATAACCCAAAAGTGCATACAAGGTAACCCTTTCTTCTGGCTAACTGACTAACATTGACACTTCATTGCTCCTATTCACCCATAGCTATGGAACTAAATGTATGCACTTTTGGGTTATAATTTGAGTCTATTTAATTATAAATCCTAAATAGAATAGTACATTATCCCTTGAATTGACGGCGGAGAGCAGGGATAAACGTTTGAGAACAGTAAACAATTTGCGGCTGGTAGATCATAACTATGAAAATAAGTCTTCGAATAATTGAAATAAATTTGGAAGAGGCTTTTGGTTTATGGTACCGGGGTAATACAGGAATAAGTTACATGAGGATGCCGGTTTAGGTATATTGTGCTATTCCGAACATGTTAAATAATGGCGCCCGTACATGAGGCGGCACCCGCTTATGTTTATCGTAGCAATACGAACATGTTACAATATGGCGCCTGCTAATATTTATATATATGGACACTCCAAGATGGCGCTGATGCTAGACGCCGGAACTTGGAAACGTCGGAGGATATTGGACACGCTTCGACTGCTCGGAATATAGGTGATTAGTGGTACTCGTAGGCTGGTAGCTTTTGTGTTTTAATAGAGAATATAACATGAATACTAAAATGCAATTTATATTCTGTAGGAGGTCGTGAAACTGGATATGATTCAAATTTTGGTGAGTGGCAAAGAGTATTGAGTATTGTGAGTTCAGCTTTTGATTATGGGTTATGACCTTAGATGTTATTTTGTCACAGACAGCCGTAAGTAGAATTTTGAGACGATAACGACCCTGTGCTGAGAATGTAACTGTAAGACCGTGGGTAAGTGTATACAGTCTCACATGACCGATTTCTGATGAGTACATATAAAAGCGGCATTATTTGAAGCTTTCCTATCTCCTTTACAGATAGTGAGCTTATTATTGATGGATCACGTTGGGGGGTTGAATGTGTATAGACAAACCGCCAACGTAGGTGAGATAATTTTGAAATCCTTATAAATTTTGGGATGTTGTTATTATGTGCATTGAGTTTATTGACTCTTATTGTATGCATGATATGGAACCTTAACTGGTATTTGGTTAAGTTGAGGTAGACTTATGAACGCAGTATATTGAGGTTGGTGAGTTGCATGTACTTATCGCATGGCAATATGATTGAACTGTGCTACATTGATTTTGACTGGGAAATGACATGTACTATTTGCTTTTTGTAGTGTGTGATGAGGATAAGTGAAATTCAGATATGTTTTCGTAGAACACACCAGATAATAGATACTGGGTAAGTGTTATAGAATAATCTACTACATTATCTAGCGCTTTCTAGCAGATATATTGAGTGTTATATATTGACTTTGATTTCAGTGGATGCAGATAGATGATTGAAGAATTGGACATTTTCTGCTAGTGCTGGATTGGATTAGACAAGAATACTGAGGTAAAAATTAAATAGGTTGAAGAATACCATAGGGGGTGAAGTTAATACTTTATGTTGGTAAGAAATTTTGGTTTGGAACCAAATGAGGACTATTTGGTAATTCTATTGGTACTTGAGAGAATGTTAAGGAATATATGATTTGCTTTATGCCTCTGTTTTACAGATTGATCATTGACTTATGCTGGGATGACATTATTGTAGTGGGAGACAACTGTAAAATTCGGAGGTGGTATATTACCCATACCATGATTATTCTCTTGGTTGGGGGTCTTGACTTTTATCACATATCTAGGGTGTATTTCTAGACTGGAGTGGCTTTACTACTTTCTTTCTCACCTCAAACCTTTACACACTGCAGGCTATTATCTTACTGGAAGGTGGTGGGTACTGTCCCACCTCTTATAGCCACCAATATGTAGTATGTGTAATGATTGTGGGATATGTTTTATTTGATTACAGCCCTGAAGAAGTCGAAGTATTATACTGTACACGACGAAACACGTGTTGGCTGTTGTAATCAACTTTGAACATCTGACGAAATAAAACTACAAGGACTACTTATTCTGGAAGTTTGACTTGTGATATTGACTTTGGGAATTTGTACATACAAATTCAACTCCTGAGGATTAGAGTTACTTGCCAGATATTTACTTGAATTACACATGTGAACTGTAGGTGTGTGCTCAGAGGATATTGTAGGTACCCAGATTGGGTCTGCCTCCTCTTACCTCCTGAGTTTGTGAAGGATCATGAAATCAAGAGAAAAGTACAAATAAAAAGTACACCTCCTGCCCACGGTGACAACAGGGGATCCACCATCATGCCAAGCCATGCCCCCTAGGAACGGAACATTAGCAGAAAAAGGCACACCTGGGAAGAGAAAATACCTATTCTTGACCTTAGAAATCCTTATCTGTAGGAATATACCTATCTAAGACGACCCCAGATAGGAGGAAGTTGGAGGTGTCATCAGTGAGTGGGGCCTTCGCTCGGCACAAGGGATCAGGATAGTGGCTACTTTTGACGTACATGCTGGGTCTCCGTGAAGGTTGATATAAGCCTTTGAGACTGTCATACTTCTTTACTAAAACCACTATTAATTCAAGAGTTGTTTGAGGTCTTGGATTGGCTTCCACATTACTGATAATTCTCTCCAGAAATCGAACAGAAAATCTTAATGACCAAAGACACCATAGCCTCTTTGCGGCATTTCATACTCTTGCCACTTGTCAAAAAGAGTGGTTCTGGGATGATCAATTTCTTTCTAGTACACAGGTTGGCAACAAACCCCTAAGGGAGATCCCTGGTATTATGCTCTAAGCTTGGGATCAGTTGGTCTTAGCTGAGGGATTATGGAGATCATGCTTCCAGGACATGCTATAGAAGGGGCTTGATAGGTATTCATAGAGCCTCACAGGACTGGGAATTAGGGAACAGGATGATTTGAAGGCATAACCTGCCTATTCTCAAACTGCATTTTGTACTATGTTTAATAGTACTGCAAAAACTTATTCAAAAACCTATATAGGGAGGTCTATGACTCTTTTTCTCCTATCTTGTATGTGCGGAAATCTCTGCACATGTAGGTATGTGTCTTAGTAGTATATGAGATGAGGAAAGGGGGTTGTGGTTGAAAAATGGGGAATAATTACAATTCATTGGGAGGGGTTTACGGAGCCTGTTAAGGCGCTTTTTACAAAGGTAAACTTAGATGTAAGTACATCTACATGTGTAAATTTAGATCTAAACATTTTTTTTTTTTTTTGGTAAACCTTTATTGATACATAAAGCATTTACAATCACGGGCAGCAAATCAATAAAAGCCATAAGTACGCAACAGTCCGCCTCCCAAATGCCCCATTGCAGCACAGGATAATGTCCGTACCATATAGGTACCAGGATTAAAGAGGTTTCTTTTAAGATTTAGGAAAAAAACAGGATCAGACGTCGTACAATCTAATAATATCATAGCAAGGGTTTTCAGTAATCAGGATCTTCGCAGTCGGGACTAATGTAGGCAAGGCGTTGACACTAGCGCATATTAAACAGGATAGGCAATAAACAGTACAGTTCGCACGCCAATGCAGTACATGCCCGCTGCAACTTAAAACTTTTTTAAAGAAACGTCCACCCTCGTAATTCGAACCATAAGAAAGTACGGTGAGCAACCTATCGCTCGGTTCCCAAAAAGGAAAAGAAAGAAAGAAGAGTAAAGGGAAAGCCAAGAGAAACAAGCGAGAAAAAAGGGGCCCTAGAAACGGAAAACGAAAAAGAAAAACAGTAATACCCCTCCCCTCCCCGAACCCCCCACCCTGCACCCCTGCCTACGGCTACGGCCTCCCCCTCAGCAGTGTGCCCGTCGCCCGTTATATGGAACCCGAAATTTAGAAGAGAGCGGAAGAGAGCTATCGCTCAACTAAGTTAAAGGAAAATCTAAAGGAAGGAAAAAAGAAAAAAGAAAAAGAACGGAGGAGGACACCAGGACAGACCCCCAGCCCACACCTACCCCCACCTCCCCCACCACAGGAAATACCCACTTCATACAGATACCGGAATGCAATACAATAAACGTATTTTGAGTGGGTTCGATCTTTGCCAGCCTGCCGTTAGCGCCACCATGACATAGGTAAAAAGTCCCGCGTTGGCCCCACACTGAAAGTAACACTACGATACTCAACCCAGGCCCACCCGGTCCAAAGTACGGATGCGGCCCAGACCCTCTGTTACAGGTGCAGGTGAGTCAAAGTACCAGACTGGGAAGAGGATGCCATCCTGAGGTACGGCAATATACAGTGATGTCGCTCGAAGGACGTAGTCATCCACATGTCTAAGGGCCATTAGGGAGCACAAGTGGTGGCGCTCACTCTTCAACATCAGTCCAAAACAAAGTAAAAAGGACATGTCGTAGCGCCACCGCTGCCCGCCGCTGTCGAGCAGGTGATCATCGGAACAGGGTAATGCTCCCAAAAAAGACACCATCATAAGATCTTCCACCTCCGCTGTAATTGATGAACTGCACACAGCATTACTGTCTCCCTGTCGAGCGTGGGCACACAAGTTGTCTCCATCTAGCCCCGAGACCACCAAGCCCCGGGGGCACCCATGAGCCGACTGCCAACAATCCGCATGTCCCACAGCCTCTAGTGATCCGTCCATCGGGGCAAAAGCCGCTCCACCTGGACGACCCTCTCACGCAACAGCATCCAGGGCCCTCCCCACGGTCTCCGTCTGGTGTTGCAGTGCGAAATGCAAGTCCACAATGGCCGCCATGACATCCCTCAGCCGCAGCTCCATTGTCTCTCCCCCAATAGCGGCAGTCACAGCATCTAGCGAGGCTCCGTCACACCAGGCCGATCCACGCCAGGTGTCCGATCGCATCATTTTCGTGGCCCCTACAGAGCAGTTCAGAATCGGTCTTGAGATCCCTTCAGGCGCAATTGCGTGCAAGGCGCTCCCACACGGAGCGCACCCCACTAAATAAAGAGTGTCCCAAGGTAGCTCATCAAATGGCAGGCATATAATCTCAGCGAGGGTTTTGGTAGACACTCACCTCCGTCGGGATCGATACGGTTTGCACGGGGCACACAGTCACAGAGTCACCAGCTGGGGGGGGTCGTTTATTCAAGCATCCACAGAAAGGCAGCAGATCAAATTTCACCATTGCTGTGGTGCCGTGCTAGAATCGCCATCAAAAATCGGGTAAATCCAAGTCTCCATCTCCCCAGACCGGCACTTCCGCCGCACACCCTGCCGTTGTTGTTGAGTTCGGGGCCGGCCGTTTCAGTACCCTACTGTAACGATTGAAAGCAGCGCAAGAAATCGCATGCGCCACTAACCTGAATCCAATGCCCAGCAGGGACGACTGGATGATTGTCCTCGCTGCCTCCCACTGCACAACACCCAACAATGGGACAATTACCGCTATTGGAGCGCGCACAGCCGGAGGCCGCAAGGAATTTAAGTGGAAGGATGTGGGTGTCTCTGATCCCTTCAGTTCGGTGTCTAGGTTCAGCGGCTTTACTGGGAAGACCTCCCTGGAGGTGGGTGAGAAGACAGAGAGAAAAATCTGTAATTCTGTACTGCCTCGAATAACCCCAACTTCCCCCGTGTTCCGGGACTTACCACTGTTGGGGAAAGGATACTCCGTGAAAATGAAGTCTGAGGTTATACTGGGAAGATATGTCTGATCCACAGGTGGTGAAACGTTACTTCACTTTCCAACCCGGATTCCGCGAGGAAAATCTGGTAAGTATATCTTTTCACGGTAAGTGTTTTTAGACAAGGCAATGTTTGTAGATAAACCCAAAATACTCCTTTTGGTTAAGTATAGCAATAGCGTTGCGGCAGGCTCAACACGCCTGTAGTTCTAGGATTCCAAATGATAACAACTAAGAGTAGTGCGACCTGCACAAGTATTAACTTAGGCTTTTAAACGGACAAAAAGATAAAAGGTAGTAGAAGAGAGCGAGCCCGCTCTCCTCGATGTTTCCAAACAAGCGCGGATCTGTTATACTCACAGGAACGCGTTGGGTCACTGATAATCTGGCCACGCAGGCACTTCGTCGTCGCGGCGGGTGTTTGATCTTCTGGCCACGCAGGCACTTCGTCGTCGCGGCGGGTGTTTGCTCTTCTGACCACGCAGGCACTTCGTCGTCGTGGCGGGTCTCTGCTCTGACAAGTAGGCTAGTCGCGATTCCTCCAGGACAGAATTCCAGATGCACAACATACATGGAACGAACCTGGAACAGGAACAGGATTGACAAGCCCCGTTTTGTTCCAAGGGCGGAGCTTAAGTAAGTTCTTCCCATTGTGCCTGTTCCCAGCACCGCTTGGCCTTCTGGGACTGGTAGTTTTTCCGTAGATGACTTAAAACATGATGTCTACGGCAACTTGCCGTTCTGCTAAGGGCGATCGCTACAGAACCCCCTCTCGAGGACTGCCGTCCCGGCGGTCGTCCTGGCTTACCGGGATAACGTTCATGGAAAAGCGCAACCAAATCAGGACAATGCAAATGATCCACAGGTTCCCATGTGCGGTCTTCAGGGCCGTAGCCTTTCCACTCGACTAAATACTGGACCCGACCCCGTACTATACGAGAATCCAGGATGGACCCTACTTCATACTCCTCCTGCCCTTCCACTTCCACAGGGCCAGGGCGCTCTGGCAACCGGACACTAGGTAGGCAAGGCCGTAGGAGTGATACGTGAAAAACTGGATGTATGGACCAAGACACAGGCAAGGAGAGTTTCATGGCCACAGAATTTATCACCTCGCAGATACCATACGGACCTATGTATTTAGGTTTCAATTTATTCACTCCTCTCAGGTGCAAGTTACGAGTAGAAAGCCAGACTTTATCGCCTACCTTATATTCGGGTTCCTGGGACCTTCGTTTGTCAGCGAAAGTTTTCTGGGCGTCTTGAGCCTTTTTCAAATTGTTCCGAGCCTCTATCAAGATTGCCCGGAGATGAGCGTGGTGTTCCTGGATGGCGGGAACTAGGGAATGAACAGGCCATTCAAAGGGAAGTATGTTTGGGTGGAATCCGTTTAGACAGAAAAAAGGAGAACATCCCAGAGTGGAGTGTACTGCATTATTGTACGCAAATTCCGCCAACCATAAAAGGGTGGTCCAGTCGGTGGCGTTTTGTAAGGTGAAACATTGTAGGTATTGTTCTAGGGTTTGGTTCAACCGTTCTGTCTTACCATCCGTTTGCGGATGATAGCTGGATGATAGGCGAGCGTCTATCTGTAGGATGGTACATAGCGCCTTCCAAAATCGAGAGGTGAATTGTGTACCCCGATCTGTTATCACCACACTTGGTAGCCCATGCAGACGTACAATGTTTTGCAAGAATACCTTCGCTAATTCTCCGGAGGTAGGCAAACCCGGTAGAGAGATGAAGTGTCCCATCTTGGTGAGATGATCTACCACCACTAAGATGACTGTTTGCTTTTCACATGGAGGCATTTCTACAATAAAATCCATGGACAAGGTATGCCAGGGTTTGGACGGAATAGGTAGAGGGTGCAACAACCCTGCTGGTTTAGCATGACACGATTTACCTTGCGCACAAACCGCACAGTTTTTTACATATTCCTTCACATCAGTACGGATATTGGGCCACCAAAAGGATCGTTCCACAGTAGCGATTGTTTTGTATACCCCCATGTGACCTCCCAGTACTGAGTCATGGGCCCATTCCATCACTTTGTTTTGCAACTCAATTCGGGGAATGTATAAAGCATGGTGATGGTACGCTAATTGATCTTTTTCGCAGCGATGATCTGGCTCTTCAAGTACCCATGCGGGTATGTCAAGGTCGGTGAGGGCGATTTTGACGTCCTCAAGAAAGTCGTCTGAGGTGATTAACGAAATGGAGGCCTCAGTGTTCTCGATGCCCTGAAGTATAGAAGGTGTTTCAACAGGACTTAATATGTCATCCTCCCCCAATCGAGAGAGAGCATCTGCCTTCCCATTCCGAGTTCCAGGTCTATATCTGATAACGAAGTCGAAGTCGGAAAAGAAAAGGGTCCACCTCAACTGACGAGGCGTCAAGGCCTTTGCTGTTTTCAAAAACAGGAGATTGCGATAATCTGTAATGATCTCCACGGTATGCACGGCCCCAAGGAGGTAATGCCTCCACTCCTCACATGCTCTTTTAATGGCCAGGAGCTCCTTGTCCGTGATGGTATAGTTTATTTCACAAGGAGTGAGCTTCTTTGAATAAAACGCCACTGGATGAAGCTGTCCGGTGGTAGGGTGACGCTGTGACAGTATTCCGCCAAGAGCATATTGGGAGGCATCTGTTTCGAGGATGAAAGGCAGCTGGGGGTCCGGATGCCGAAGGATAGGTGCTTGAGTGAACCTCTCCTTGAGGGTTTGAAAAGCCTTTTCTGCTTCTGCCCCCCATCTGAATAAAACATTTTTCCTCAAGAGGGACGTGATTGGATGTATTATCTTGGAGAAATCCTGAACAAAGCGTCGATAATAATTGGCAAAGCCAAGAAAGCTTTGAACGGATTTGACGGTCTGCGGTGTTTTCCAAGTAAGAATGGCCTCAACCTTTCTCATGTCCATCCGAAACCCTTGGGCATCGATCACATAGCCCAGAAACGCCACCTGTTGGACGTGGAAAAGGCATTTCTCAAGTTTGGCATACAAAGAATTTCGTTGCAGCCTCTCCAATACTTCCTTGACATGGATGATGTGCTCTGGGAGAGTGGCTGAATAAACCAGAATGTCGTCGATGTAGACGATACAAAAAGATTCTAAATACCCCCGCAACACCTCGTCCATGAAGAACTGGAATGCGGCAGGGGCGTTACAGAGGCCAAACGGCATCACTCGATATTCATAGAGGCCGAATTTGGTTCTGAATGCCGTTTTCCACTCATCCCCGGTTTTTACTCTCACAAGATGGTAGGCCCCTCGAAGGTCGAGTTTGGTGAAGTACTGTGCCCCTTTGAGTTGGTCCATTAAAACGGGAATCAAGGGCAATGGATAACGATTTTTAATCGTCACCCTGTTGATGGCTTGGTAGTCTATACATGGACGTAACTCCTCACAATCCTTCTTGGGAATAAAAAACATAGGAGAAGACACAGGGGAGGTGGAGTGTCTGATAAACCCAGTGGCCAAATCGTCATCAATATAGGTTTTCAGATACTGTGTCTCCTTTTCTGTCAAAGCATACACTCTACTGCAGGGGAGATCTGCACCTGGAACAAGGTCCACACGGCAATCATATGCCCTATGTGGAGGCAGATGAGTAGCTTTTTTCTTGTCAAATAAAGAAGCGAATTCATGGTACTCAGCCGGTAAGACCGTGGCACAGCAGAATCTGTCGACTGAGCAGGCCCCCGCTAAGTAAGAGGCAGGCGAGGGTTCGGAAAAACTGTGGAGATCCTCCCTGGTCTGACAATGTTCATGGCAGTATTTGGATGTCATCCTTACCGTGCGAGTTGACCAGCATACGGAAGGGTCATGTAAGGTAAGCCAGGGCATGCCTAGAATGAGCCGGAATTGAGGGGCATCTATGAGGTCGAATTGGATGTATTCATAATGATTGGCTCCGTATTCCATTAACAATGCCAGGGTATGCTGAGTCACAGGTCCTGATGACAGGACTGTGCCATCCACTGCCTTGACCATCTCGGGCATTATTTTCTTGTCGCAGGGGATACCCATTTTAATGGCATAAGCTTGATCAATATAGTTTCCTGTGGCCCCCGAATCCAACAGGGCGTCAACCTGGAAGGGTTTCTGATTGATCACCTGGAGAGACACATTAATATTCATGTGTGCTACTGCAGGGTGAAGGGTGTTAGCTACATAAGGGGAGACCGGAATGGACTGGAGTCTTGAATCAGTGGTCTCTGTCTGATCCAAGACCTTCAGTTTTCCGACGGCTCCTCCATCCTCAAGGTGGCCTGCGCTTTGGGAAAGGTGTTCTTCCCTGATGTAGAAGCCCGAGCTCTACATTCATTAATAAAATGTCCGCTTTTACCACAATACATGCATAATTTGAGTCTTCTTCTCCGGTCCCTTTCTTCCTTGGTAAGGGGGCCCCGGATTCCTCCAATTTGCATGGGTTCTGGCCCTTCTTGGGGCTTGGTTTTTTCCTCACCCGTTTGTCGGGGTCTGACTAGAGGATAGGAATACCTAGCGTCCCCTCTGCTTCGATCCCCTCTCCGTTCCAACAATCTGTGGTCCAGTTGTACTGTTAGATCAATAAGTTCTTCACATGTAGAAGGCAATTGCACCACCTGAGCTAATACGTCCTTCAGTTCCCCCCGAAGGACCTGGTAGAACAGAGAGATCCGTTTCTGGGCCGGCCAGTCTGTCTCTACTATGAGACGATTGAAGGTCGTAATATAAGTTAACAGATCCTGTGATCCTTGGCGTAATGTCATCAACTCCCGGTCTAATGATAACATGTGGGACTTTCTGTCGAACAGTTTTCGCAATTCAAGACAGAAATCGGCAAAATTGTGTAGTACAGGATCATTCCGTTCCAACAAAGGAATGGTCCAACTGGATGCGTTTCCTCCCATGTAGGACATTACGAAGGCGGTCTTGGATGATTCCTCCTGAAAGACTTGAGGCTTACAGAGGAAATGAAGGCGACATTGGTTTAGGAATGTCTCAAACTTTCTGGGGTCTCCATAATACCTTTCGGGAGGAGCTAGAGGTATGCCATGGGTCTGCAGTATGTGTACCGTGGGGGCGGCGTCCGTGGACGTAGAAGGGGCTGCAAACGTTCCTCCTGGTTGAAATGAAGGAGGAGGGGGTAAGGTAGCAGGCCGAATCAAAGGTTTGGCACTCGGCTCCTTATGGGCAAGATCGGACATTTCTCTGCGTAAGTCCGACACCTCCTTATATAAGGCTTGATTCTCAGCACGAGATGTCTGGACCTCAGTTTGTAACTCTGTGAAACTTTCCAACAAGGAAGTGAGGACAGTATTAGTATCCATCGTCCGGGCTGGTTAGCGTTCTTGGGCTTGTCAATCTGTAACGATTGAAAGCAGCGCAAGAAATCGCATGCGCCACTAACCTGAATCCAATGCCCAGCAGGGACGACTGGATGATTGTCCTCGCTGCCTCCCACTGCACAACACCCAACAATGGGACAATCACCGCTATTGGAGCGCGCACAGCCGGAGGCCGCAAGGAATTTAAGTGGAAGGATGTGGGTGTCTCTGATCCCTTCAGTTCGGTCTCTAGGTTCAGCGGCTTTACTGGGAAGACCTCCCTGGAGGTGGGTGAGAAGACAGAGAGAAAAATCTGTAATTCTGTACTGCCTCGAATAACCCCAACTTCCCCCGTCTTCCGGGACTTACCACTGTTGGGGAAAGGATACTCCGTGAAAATGAAGTCTGAGGTTATACTGGGAAGATATGTCTGATCCACAGGTGGTGAAAAGTTACTTCACTTTCCAACCCGGATTCCGCGAGGAAAATCTGGTAAGTATATCTTTTCACAGTAAGTGTTTTTAGACAAGGCAATGTTTGTAGATAAACCCAAAATACTCCTTTTGGGTAAGTATAGCAATAGCGTTGCGGCAGGCTCAACACGCCTGTAGTTCTAGGATTCCAAATGATAACAACTAAGAGTAGTGCGACCTGCACAAGTATTAACTTAGGCTTTTAAACGGACAAAAAGATAAAAGGTAGTAGAAGAGAGCGAGCCCGCTCTCCTCGATGTTTCCAAACAAGCGCGGATCTGTTATACTCACAGGAACGCGTTGGGTCACTGATAATCTGGCCACGCAGGCACTTCGTCGTCGCGGCGGGTGTTTGATCTTCTGACCACGCAGGCACTTCGTCGTCGCGGCGGGTGTTTGCTCTTCTGACCACGCAGGCACTTCGTCGTCGTGGCGGGTCTCTGCTCTGACAAGTAGGCTAGTCGCGATTCCTCCAGGACAGAACCCAGATGCACAACATACATGGAACGAACCAGGAACAGGAACAGGAACAGGATTGACAAGCCCCGTTTTGTTCCAAGGGCGGAGCTTAAGTAAGTTCTTCCCATTGTGCCTGTTCCCAGCGCCGCTTGGCCTTCTGGGACTGGTAGTTTTTCCGTAGATGACTTAAAACATGATGTCTACGGCAACTTGCCATTCTGCTAAGGGCGATCGCTACACCTAGACCCCGGCTTCAGGCAGGGGCGGGCCGCAAACTTCGAAACGATACATCTCCGGCTAGGAAGCCGTCAGAGCACTCGGGCGCGCATGGATCTGCGCCGCTTCATCTCGGCCGTGCGGGAGCATGGTAAGGGCGCTGGTTAGGAAGCTGGATGTGGTGGTAGGAGACCGCGGCCGACGGAGCCGGGAGCCCGAGCGGCCATCTTGGTCCGCGAGCTGGCTCCTCTACATCTAAACTTTTGAGTAACTTTAACACTTTGGCTATTCACCATTTACGAGCATAAAGCTACTCAAAAGTGTAGACGCATGACCCCACTACCTCAATTCAGAGGATGAAGCCTAATTTATGAGTGTAAAGTTACTATTTGCAATTTTTTACTCAGAGGCAAAGGTCTCCGCCAGTGGAGTTGAGATTTCTATGTGGTTCAGTATAGGCAAAAGTTTTAAAGTTTATTGAGTTTAAAAAGAAAATAGTAAAAATGCAGGCCGCTGCAGGAGCATTTCTTGCTCTCATACAGCAGATAAAACCTTGTTTTTAGGGTCGCAATGGTGGTTCTGGGGCACATGGGTTTATTTGCCCTCTACTCTAGGGTCTCAACATGGTGGATGTTATAGGATTCAGTAGGATTATCCTGGCCTCAAGGGGATAAGAAGCAGGGCACGTCTAGTCGGCCATCTTAGTTGGCCACGCCCGTGCAGTAAAAATGATTTAAATAGCCGTCTAGAAATAATTTAAAATGTTAGTTTTTATAAATTAAAGTTACATTGATGCTTACATTTGATAAAAAGGTTATTAACATATTTTATAATAGACCGATATTTCACTTTTATTTATATACATTTTTTAACAGTAAGTTAAATAAAATGTATTTTCTTTTTAAAAAAGCTAAATAGGTTAATCTACTTTAATATTACATCCTATGGACTTCTATTTTAAGTCCTTCCCCATTGTTTTCAAATTGAGAGTCGTGCAATAACAGTGGTTAGAATGTGTGATGTTGGACTTACATTTGGTTCAGTAGAGATATGCCACATACTTAGCTACTTAAGGCCACCCAAAAGCAGTCACAACTAAATATGTTACCCACAACCAGCACTAAAGTGTTTGTATTCTCTTTGTTAAACATTGTAACATTGGCTTATACCCACTTGGCATATTTACTTTACTTTTAAGTCCCTATTAAAATGGTACCACATGAAGCCATGGCCTGTAAATTAAATGCTACTAGTGGGCCTGCAGCACTGATCGTGCCACCCACTTAAGTAATCCTTTCAATATGTCTGCCTCTGTGTGCAGTTTTAAACTGCCATTTTGACCTGGCAAACTAAACCTTTGCCAGGCCTGAACCTTCGTTTTTAATACATATAAATCACCCATAGATTAGGCCCTGGACAGGCCATAGTGCAGGGTGCATTGTATTTCAAAGGTTGGGCAGGTACCTGTAACTTACACGCGTCCTTGTAGTGAAAAACTCTTAAATTCGTTTGTCACTACAGCAAGGGGTGCCTCTCACAAGGGATAACATTGGAGGTTCTTTATTATATTTAATGAGCTGTTAGTTCTAAAGAGGAAGAGGTGATCAGTTAGAAAAATCCTCTCTTATGATAAAGTTGATCCTAAATTAGAGTTGTGAAGATGCCACTTTTAGAAAGTTTCCTGCCATGTCGATTTAGTGCCTGAAGCCTGTCTCTGGGTCAGATGACTGGGTGTAGCAGACAGTTGGAACTGACACATCTCCTCAGCTGTGTGGCGCAACTCCAAGCAGAATCAATGTGTCTCCATTGCTACTTAGATTGGAGCAGTTGTGTATTCTTCCTAGACTGCCAAACACAATAGAGAGCTTTTGTGTGCCTGGATGGGCTATCAATGGGATGATGGGAGGGAGGAGCTCGGCAGAGCCCCACTAATGCCTGAATAAGCTGTGTCCTTCCTCCACACAAAGGGCAGCATACCCCCTGGAGTAAGTCTGGAGCCAGGACAGGAAGGCATGCCTGGGGACATCAAAGGGAACCATCTGGAAGCTTCTCACCCATTTCAAAGGCCCAACTGGGTATACATACTGGACCTCAGATACCACCACTTCAGTACACTTCTGGACCTGTCGATATACTGTCAGAAAGAAGGACTGCTATGTTACTGAAGGACCGCCACTATGCTGGACCAAACTCTGCTGGACTACTGCTTTGCAGTGCTGCTGCTTTGTTGTGCAGAGCTGCTGCCCTCCTTCCTAGGTAAGAAGGACTGGACCTATAGCTCTTGAACCCAGAACCGCAGAGTGACTCCAAGGGCTAGTTGGCTGGCCTCCTGACTTGAGCCTCAGGGACAGAAGGCTCTATAAATCTTGCACCTGCACTTGGACCCTGCCATCTGTGAGTCTACCATGCCAAGTGGCACCACCCCATTCCTGGACCCTTGGATGTGGGCTATGGTGCTCTGCCAGCCTCTGTGGATCCAGTGGAACAGACGCATCTCCACTGCTGCGGGATACAGCCTAGAGCAGAACCGATGCATCTCAGCTGCTGTGTGGATTGAACCTGTTGCAAAGATTTGTATTTCCACTGCATCGCCTTCGGAACTGCTAGGGTGCAATGCTTCCTTGCTGCAGGGCCTCACATTTCTTGTCAACGGCAGCCTCAACAATGACATCAGACTCCGCATCACAGCCTCGCAGCTCCTTGGAACTGACGCAACGCTCTGACTGCACAACGCATTCCCCAACTCTAGACTTTGCACTTCAGAACTTATGTTCTGTGTGGACTATAGAGGCCTCAATTCCATCACAAAGACTGATACACACCCTATCCTTTGAACCTATGAGCTCATTAACAGATGGAACCCAGCCAAGTTTCTGAGTACCTTTGACAGTACCTTTGACCTGACCTCTAGTCACCCCACACGCCGCACGGCTTCCCCTGTGCGTCCGTGACTCCCTCCTGCTGCCTGGAGCCCGCCGCTGGTGTGCCCCTGGGACTGATATTCTTGTAAAGTGTTTGTGGCTTTATGTTTGTTTGGTTCATTGTGCTGATCTCTGTTATTCTTCCCCTGATTCCTTTGGCATCTCCTAGCGCCCCTTGACCCCCCCTGCCCCAGGCTTCCGCCCGCTGCTCCCCTGCGGCCCTGCCCGCTTTTGCCTTCTGTAACCCTTTCCTCGCCCATTGGCCGCCCTGCTCCCGCCTCCCAGCTGCTCCTCCCTCCCACTTGTCCTCTTATGGAGGAAGCCTCGCGGCAGTGGTTGTGACCTGACCTCTGGTCACCCCACACGCTACACGGCTCCCCCTGTGCGTCCATGACTCCCTCCTGCTGCCTGGAGCCCACCGCTGGTCTGCCCCTGGGACTGGTATTCTTGTAAATTGTTTGTGGCATTATTTTTGTTTAGTTCATTGTGCTGATCTCTGTTGTTCTTCCCCTGATTCCCTTGGCATCTCCTTGCACCCCTTGACCCCCCCGCCCCACGCTTCCCGCCGCTGCTCCCCTGTGGCCCGCCCGCTTTTGCCTTCTGTAACCCTTCCCTTGCCCATTGGGCGCCCCGCTCCCGCCTCCCAGCTGCTCCTCCCTCCCACTTAGCCTCTTATGGAGGAAGCCGCGCGGAAGCGCAGCGGACGCGCACAGCGGGCGCACCTCTGGCGTGCCAAAGGCAAGCCCGTCTGCGCCTGTCTGCGTCCGGACCGCACCCAGCGCCAGAACCCCTGGCCCCCCGCCTCACCCAAAGCACCCGACTGAGATATGACTTTGCCGCCCTCAACGCACTCAACACCGGACGAACAACCGCATGCTACGGAGCCACCCCGAAGCGAACCCATGGACCCTTCACCTGTCAAGCCTGCAAATACACATGCCTCCGAACCTGCAGACCACCCACCGGACCTCGCAACAACAACAACCACCTCAAGTGCATCCTCCTCAACACACGCTCCGTCCACAAGCACACCGTTGAACTGTGGGACCTCCTGGACACAACAGCACCATACGTTGCCTTCCTCACGGAAAACTGGATGAACGCTTCCTCGGCCCCATACATCGCCATAGCCGTCCCGGACAGCTACAAGATCTCCTGGAAGGACCGTGTCAACCGAACCGGAGGAGGAATCGCCATCGTCTACAGGAACACCATCAACATCACGGCCATCACCGAAGACACACTCTGTGCCGCTGAACACCTACACTTCCAGATTCAAACCGACCCCAAGACCACCCTTAGAGGAACGCACATCTACAGACCCCCGGGCCCATGCACACAATTCAGCTAAACCATCGCCAACTTCATCAGCCCACACGCCTTAGCCTCACCAGAATACATCCTCCTCTGGGACCTGAACTTCCACCTGGAGAAAAACAGCGACAACAACACCACCACCCTGCTCGCCAACTTTGCCAACCTCGGACTCAAGCAACTGGTGAACACCCCCACCCACATCGCTGGCCACACACTCGACCCCATCTTCTCCACCAGCAACCACGTCTCCTTCAGCCACTCCTCCGGACTACACTGGACCGACCACAGATGCATCCACTTCACCTTCGAAAAGAATACTTCCCACCATCGCACGCAACAAATCCCCCGCCGATGCTGGAGCAAAATCACCACAGTTACGAAAATAAAGGAGGACCCCGCACAGGTTAATTGGGGACTGGGGGGATAGTGAATGCAACAACGGACTTCCCTCGTTTGACATACAGCACCATAGTGTGCATAAACAGAGTATTGTGGAAGCAGGACTATAAATAAAACTGAGAAGACAGCATGTATAACGTCATCCTTTCCATACTTTATATTGTCCATTATAGAACGGACTTCCAATCCATAAAGGAGGGACTGGGAAGCATCATATCCTGGAAATTGCGCCAGTCAGCTAATGTTGAATGGTGAGTGACCCCCCAGTTTCAACATTCACTAATATATGATCGGTTTTCCAACAGAGTAAGGCCCAAATGTGCTAACATAGAATAATTAAAAATTCCCTAGGGTCATTGATGAAACCCATGATTAAGACTACGGTGGCTTCTCCTGGCAGTCCAAGACCAAGCTAATTCACCTTGAAAATCAGGTACTGCAATTTATAAAAACGAAAAAAACATGGGTGTGTTTGTTCTGAGGCATCAAACATAATCTATTGGTTTTATAAAAAATTAAAAAAGATCTTAGCAATAAAACCCATAGTGGTGGGATGTATTGAAAAACATCGTTCTTATGTATTTATCTCAACCAGTGACATCAAAACTGAGAATTAGCATCCAGAAAAAAAGCCAAGTAATCTGAAGGCACCAGGGTACAGAACTGAAGTAAACTGTGTCCAGTGGGTTAAACTTGCCCCACCTAATTTAAGGTATGCGTAAAAATGCGAATTCTACATATAAAAAATATGTATATAATCTGAGGTCCTAAATTGGGCCTCCTGAGCATTGGACGTTTTAGTCCAAGGGAAAGGAAAACACCATTAGTTTTGTTCAAGTGTAGGAATGTACACGAATAAAGCTTGATATGTTCCCGGAATGGGGGGTTGATTTAGATCAAAAGGGAAAAAGAAATATGGCAACACCAAAATGTTATGTCCAAGGTGAATGTTTGGTTCTTTAAAAATGTCTATAAAGAAAAAAAGTACATTGCAGTTACTATTTACTGTGACCATATAGAGTATTGATTCACTAGATATCTGCACCAATGTAAGAAAAGTAACCCTGTTTTTTTAAATCTTTTTAAATCTGTCCAGAATCAGTCCTGAAGAAGGTAGACATACAGAATACCGAAACGCCGCGTCGACTTGTGATTCTTTGTTTTAAAGTGTTTTTATGAAATGTATAATCATGTTTTTTAAGAATTTGTATACTGTATTATGATCAACTGTATTTTCAAATGTAATAAATGTATAACAGAGGTTTACGAAATTCATGGTGTGGAAAATATCTTTTTAAGACTACTCTAAATTGCTTTATTTGTTTTATTTATTCTTGTAGAATCCAATGCTTATGTTTGAATTAAATATATATTTATAGATATGCCACTCACTAAAGACTTGGTAACTGCAGGGATATAGAAAGGTTAATTCATAGATTTTGCCTCCCCATTTGAATTATGCTTTTAGAGATTATTTTCTAAATCTTGTAACTTTACCTTTCCCGCCGAAATAACGGCATGCTAGCTCTTGGGTAAAACACTCAACTTGTGTGTTTCTTTGTTGAGGGGACGCCAGAGTCCGTTGTTGCAAAATCACCACAGACCAGCTCCTCTCATTGCTGAGCCAGAACCCACTAGCCAACACCGCTGACACCAACAATGCAGCCCACAGCCTCACACAGTGGATCACCAACTGCGCCGACAACCTCGCACCACTAAAGAACCCCCCCAGGCGGGACCAGCAACAGGAAAACTTCATGGTTCACAGACGCCCTCAAAGAATCAAAGAAATCCTGCCGAACCCTCAAAAAAACCTGGCGCCACGAACGAACCACAGAAAACATGACAGCCCTCAAGATCGCCACCCGAGAACACCACCAGCTGATCCGCACCACCAAATGGACATCATTCAAAGAGCGACTAGACAACAATACCCACAACAGCAAGGAACTCTTCAACATCGTCAAAGAGCTCTCCAACCCCAGCGCCAGCAACAACAACATCATACCGTCACAAGAACTCTGGAACTCCCTCGCCACGTTCTTCCACCGAAAGATCGCAGATATACATGACAGCTTCGGACCCCAGACTTCGCCTCCAGTCACCAAACCAGCGACCCCCAACACCACCCTCAGCGCCTGGACCCCCATCAGCTCTGAAGACACCACCAACGTCATGAACTCCATCCACTCCAGCTCCCCCTCGGACCCTTGCCCCCATCACATCTTCAACAAAGCCGACACCATCATCGCACCCTATCTCCGGAACGTCATAAACATCTCGTTTACGTCAGCAACCTTTCCCGAGAGCTGAAAGCACGCAGAAATCAACGCCCTTCTGAAGAAACCCACAGCGGACCCCAAAGACCTCAAGAATCTCTCTTCTTCCCTTCCCGGCCAAAGTCATCGAGAAAAACGTCAATAAACAGCTGACTGCTTTCCTTGAGGCAAACAACTCGCTCGACCCATTCCAGTCCAGATTTCGAGCCAACCACAGCACCGAAACCGCCCTTATCGCAGTCACCGACGACATCAGGACTCTGATGGACACAGAGAAACAACCGGCCTCATCCTTCTGGACCTCTCGGCAGCCTTCGATACCGTATGCCATCGCACCCTAATAATCCACCTACTCATTACTGGGATCCAAGGAAAGGCCCTGGACTGGATCACCTCGTTCCTCTCTGACAGAACCCAGAGAGTCCGCCTCCCTCCCTTCCGCTCAAAAGCCACCGAGATCATCTGTGGCATACCCCAAGGATCCACGCTCAGCCCAACCCTCTTCAATATCTACATGAGTCCCCTCGCTACCATCGCACGCACACACAACATCAACATCATCTCCTACGCCGACACCCAGCTGATACTCTCCCTCAGCAGAGACCCAGCCACCGCCAAAACCAACCTACAGGAAGAAATGAAAGAGGTCGCAGAATGGATGAAGCTCAGCCGCCTGAAGCTGAACTCAGATTTGACGGAGGTCCTCATCCTCTGACAATCCCCTTCCGCCTGGGACGACTCCTGGTGGCCCTCAGCACTGGGCTCCGCGCCGTCACCCTCGGACCATGCACGCAACCTGTGAATTATCCTGGACTCCTCCCTCACGATGACCAAGCAAGTCAACGCCGTCTCGTCATCGTGCTTCAACACCCTACGCATGCTCCGAAAGATCTTCTGGTGGTTCCCCACCGAAACCAGAAACACGGTCCCCCAGGCCCTCGTCACAAGCCGACTGGACTACGGAAACGCCCTATACGCAGGAACCACCGCCAAACTTCAGAAATGACTACAACGCATACAGAACGCCTCTGCACGACTCATTCTCAACATCCCTCGCCCCAGCCACATATACGCCCACCTGAGAAACCTGCACTGGCTTCCCGTCAACAAGAGGATCACATTCAGGCTCCTCATCCACGCACCCACGCACACAAGCACTCCACGACATGAGCCCCGAATACCTCAACAGCCGCCTCTCATTCTACACTCCCACCCGCCAGCTCCGCTCCACCAGCCTCGCCCTCGCCACCGTCCCACGGATCCGCAGAACCACCACCGGAGGAAGAACGTTCTCCTACCTGGCGGCCAAATCATAGAACTCCTTCCCCGCACATCTATGAATGACCCAGGACCATCTCTCCTTCAGGAAAAACCTGAAAACCTGGCTTTTCGAGCAGCAGTAGCACCCCCCCCCCCTTTCAGCGCCTTGAGACCTTCACAGGTGAGTAGCACGCTCTATAAATGTTTTGATTGATTGATTGATACATCAGGATAGTGGCAGATTGCTCTGACTAAGGGGGCAAAAGAAAGATCTGCATTTTCAACCCCATAGGGCCACTTCCAATTTAGGGTGATGCCCTTTGGTTTGAAGAATGCACCTGTCACCTTTCAGACATTGGTAAACAGGGTCCTAGCTGGGCATTCTGTGTCATCTTCCTGGATGACATAGCTGTCTATAGCTCCAGGTAGGCAAAATACATGTACCACCTCCCGGAGGTGCTTCAGACCGTGCAGCAGGCAGGCTTTTTTTTAAATAAATTTTTATTGTTGCTCTAGACGTATCATTTGAGAATATAGCGGGACACGGGCTGGCGTCAACATTCAGCCAGTATCCGTCAGTAACGCAACTTTTCCTTTGCTCATGAGGATCATTGACATATCAAAAAACGACAGTGCAGTTTCAACCAAAGCTGGTGACGAATGTCATTAAGTAAGAAAAAAGAAACATCCCCCCAAAAAACAGCTCCCATCATGCCCGCACCCTCCCACCCCAAAAGTTGACTATCATACGCTGTGAAAGTTACAACCACCGGAGAAAAAGACAGGGTCCCACATTAATACATGTAACAGGCCCAAGCTCCGTCTCAATCTTTGGGGGAATAGCAAACATCAAGTATAGCAAAGTCCACATTCAGATCCCCTGTGAGTTCATTCTAGCCCGTGGTATTGCCTCCACTTTGACCACACCCTTCGGAATTTTTTGGGGCAACCCCTGGCTTTATATGTCACTCTCTCGGCCGCCATATAGAGATCGAGCCCTCTCCTCCATTCCTCCAAGTCTGGCGGTTCGGCCACTCCCCAGCGTCGAGCAATGTCTCTCTTGGCCACTACCAGTGCCAGCACCAGGAATATGGTCAGAGGGCGGGCCAAGTCGACCTCAGTCGTCAACCCCAACAGAGCTAGCTTTGGGTCACGTGGTAGAGTAGTGCCTAGGACCTCATCCAATTCCCCGAATATGTCCTCCCAGTATTCCTGTATGATTGCACAGCCCCAAAGTATGTGGTAGAAGTTCCCCTCTGACTGATGGCATCTAAGGCATGCAGTGTCCAGGGCCTTCCCCATGCGGAATAGTCGCACCCGGTCGTAGTACGCTCTATGCAATACCTTCAACTGTATGAGACGGAGTCTGGACTTAATCGCCACCTCACGTGGGTGCATAAGGACCATCTCCCAGTCCAGGTCCTCCATTTCCCCCGTGTCTGCCTCCCATTTGTCTCTCAGGTCTTGTAGGGTCCCCAGTGTGTTGTTGGTTAGCGTTTTGTACGTGAGGGACACCGCTCCCCTCCCTATTTGCTCTTGCAATAACCTACCCTCTAAAGGGGCGTACTCTGGGATGTCTGCCAACGCAATGTTCTGCGCCCTCCAAGCGTGCCTTAGCCGTGTGTATTTGTAGTACTGAGTGTTATGTAGGCCAAATTCTCCCTGTAAGGTTTGGAATGTTTTCAGTTCACCCCTAGCAATCACATCCCCTATGTTCGAAATGCCGATATCATCCCACTGCTTAAAGCCTGTCAGTTTGTTGAGTTCACCCAGCCACCTACAATGCCATAGTGGCGTCTGTCGAGTGGGCCGTTTGTCCCATCCCATGCGTTTGGTTGCCCTAGTCCACGCAGTCAGCGTGATTCTGGTAGCTGGCAGAAGGTGCTTCCCCCTCGGCCCTCCGTACAAATAGTAGAGAACATTCGTGTGAGACCATTGTGAACGCTCTAGTGCATAAGTGGGGTGATCAATAGCTGCATGCAGCCATTCATTTATTGGGGCGAGGTGTTCCGCCCAATAATATGCCTCCAGGTTGGGGAGGGAGATCCCCCCATTGTACTGGTGGCGTTGCAGAGTGGCCAGGGCTATTCTCGGGTGCTTCCCCAACCAAAGGAACGCTCGTAGTTCCGCATGTATTTTAGGCAGGGTCACAGGAGGGAGTGGGTAATATTCGTTCTGCAGCGCATAGAGGAATTTTGGGAGCAGAACCATTTTATATAGCGCTGCGCGCCCTAATAGGGTGAGCGGGAGGTGCCTCCACCGGTCCATCTCTAGTTTTGCACCGGCCATAATGCGGGACACGTTATTTTGAAGAGAAAGTGTCTTGTCTAGCGTGATGAACACCCCCAGGTACTGAAATCCCTCGGTTGTGTGAATGAGGAGTTCCGGTAGGCACTCCCCTCGCTCTCGGCCCTGTGGGTCATAGAGAATCGATTTATGCCAATTAATGGTATGGCCCGCTCTAGCTCCAAAGTCAGCCAACTCTTTGAATAGGGCCGGGATCGTGGCATCCGGCTCCGTCACAAACAGCAGGACGTCGTCCGCGTATAGCGAAATTTTTTCCTGTGTGGCCGCCGAGTCTCCCCAAGTGAACCCCCTAATACCCTGGTTCTGTCGGATCCGGATAGCTAGTATTTCTATCGTCAATGTGAATAGAAGGGGGGACAGTGGGCATCCCTGACGTGTTCCCCTGTTGATGTGGAATTCGCGGGATAGTCGACCATTTACCCTCACTCGTGCCTTTGGGGCAGTGTATAGTAGCCCAATCCATTGTAGGAACTTAGGGCCAAAGCCGAATCTCCGTAGCGTCTCAAACAGGAAGGGCCAGTGAACTGCATCGAAGGCCTTTTCTGCATCCAATGAGAGGAACCAATGGGGGTCGCTCCTCTCTCGGATCTCCTGCAGCCAGTTGTGTGTGCGGCGGAAGTTCAACTTGGTCGCTCTGTTTGGGAGGAACCCCGACTGGTCCGCATGTACCAACTCAGAGATCACCCTTCGCAGGCGTCCGGCAAGGATAGTGGCCAGGATCTTCGTCTCCATATTGAGGAGGGAGATCGGGCGGTAGGAGGCACCGTGCAGCAGGCAGGCTTGACTATCAAGGCCAGTAAGTGCCAGATATGGCAGGGTTCCGTCGTGTATCTGGGTCACATGGTGGGAGAGGGAAAGGTGCAGTCCCTCCAGACTCTGCCATCTGTCAGTCTACAATGCCAAGCGGTGCCACCCCAGCCTTGGACGCTTGGAAGTGGGCTATGGTACTCTGGATTCTCAGAGGATCAAGTGGAACTGACGCATCTCCTCAGCTGTGTGGCTCAACTCCCAGCAGAAGCAATGTGTCTCCGCTGCTACTTGGATTAGAACTGTTGAAAAGGGCAGTTTCACCACTGCAGCCCACATTGCCTTCGAAACTACCGATGGAGAATGCATCCTCGGCCCAGGCATCTGTGGTCGATGGTGTTAGGACCCCCTTCTGCGCTCTGTCTGTCAAGACTCCTTCCTGTGCCCCCTGCGTAGTGGTCTAGTGTGCAGAGCCAATGTTGTATTACCCCTGTGGTGCATTATGGCCCGCTATGATAGCCTGACTGATGTCCTCCAAGACCCATAATTCCATTGCGCTTGAATCCCTGCATGGGTCCTCCAGAAGCTGTAAACCAATAAAGTATCTTGCACATGCTGTTACTAGGGCCATGGTGTAGTTTCCATTGAATCCCTGCAAGCTTTCCCCAGATTCCCGCAAGCCACTGTTACTGGGGCCTTGGTGTCGTTTTCCATTATGCACATTTGAGCGAAAATGATACATTTGTTTCCTGTTATTTGATTCCGACCATCAATTTGGACCAGCCCATCCTGTAAGGTCAAAGGGAGTGTATTAATATGGGTTTTCTTCAAGGGTTCGAGAACCTTCCAGACGGTCATATGCCTCACGTGCCACATGAGATCTAGCTAAATTTGTTGAGCCGTCAAGAGGGTATATAAACCCTGCCCAAACCCTGAGTCACGACTTGGCCTTACTCCCAGTGGAATAAGCTTCATCCTTGCCACTCACCTGAAGAATCCTGTTAGAACCGCGAAGCACTCCAGACTCCTTCAAGTCCAAGTGAGTTGGTAGTTCCTGTTGCTCCAACTCCCACTGCTCCTGACTCCAGCACGACCAGATATCCACAGTTGGCACTTTACACCTTTTGGCGATATTTTAACTAACACCTTTAACATTGAATATCTCTTGTTCTACTGATTGGATTTTTGTTGTTTTGTCCTTGTTTTATGTATTACAAATTACTCTATCTTTCTAACTCTTTTGTGTGATCCTTTGTGGTGTTAGTTCATTGTGTTGCTGTTTGAAGTGTTGCACAAATCCTCTCTACACATTGCCTCTGAGTTAACCCTGACTGCTCTGTAGCAACCTACCCGAGGGTTGAGCACAGGTTAATTTAGGTATTGCTTCTGCCTTCACCCTGAGAAGAATTGTGGTTGCTGGTTGAGAAGGGTTTTACCCTCCTCAACTAACAACCCAATTTCTTACATTTGCAAAATGTTAATTCTTATGTTACAATGGAATGCTGTTTTTTAAGGCAGTAGTTAGATGTATCTCTTAATACATCACCCAGTCTAAAATATTCATTGTTCTCACTGAGCAGAACAATATCCAACAGATCCCAGGCTCTGCCTCACGCTGACTCTGCAAACTGGGCCAAATACAACCTCTTTTGTACTTGACCCTCTGTTATAGCAATGGCAGGTAGAGATAGCATTTTCAACGAGGTAGTGTAGGGGAGTGCTCTAGAACTTAACAACCAGCCAATGGCCGAATAAGGAAATATCCAGCAAAGTGCTTACCTTTTTAAGAAACAAAATACTTTATTACACAATAGAATGCAAAACTACACACTAAAAATGCCAAAAAACAACTTTGTGTCTCTCAGTGTTACCAGGATTTATCCTGTACCTCTCCCATCTCCTCTCTGTTACCCCACATCCCTGGTCTCTATCTACCCTAGTTGTTGTTGGTCCACATTTAACAGTAGTACCATGAATGACCCCCAAATATGGTATGCGTACAGTCCCATCAAGACTTTGGACACTCGCTGGTGGAATTAGTCCTGTGAACCCTGGTTTGGCTGCCCAGGCTATCGGATATGCCTGTGCACTTAGCTGAGTGACAATCCCCCAGCCGGTAGTTCTTCACATCTCCCTTCTCAGGAATACGGAGCACACACAATGATGCACCCACGCTGTCCAAAACTCAAGACATGGGGGATATGCAGCACCTCACTCCTCCAGGGACAGACACTCCTCCAGCTAGGTTGACAGGCCCCGTCCCTCTGAGCAGGCAGGTAGGCAGGCAGGCTTCTGGGCGCTTCAGTGTCAGTATAAACCTCCTCCAGCAAGATATATATTCCTCTGGTGCAGGCCTGGACTAGGAACCTAAAGCAGCCCTTGCAAATTTTGTCAGACCAGCCATGAATGGTGCATAGCGCTCGAGCACAGAGAGAGAGCCTGACCACTACAAAGTGTGGGTGGGGGTACTCCCCCAAAAGAATTTGGGAATTAATGGCAAACTGTTGCATTCTACAACACATTTTCATTATATATTCAATTATATTAGATTTTAAAGCACAGTAAATGATAACCTTACAGTGCACTATGATACGGCAATCTTTATTGGTTCTCCTCAAAGATTCCATCACTAAGGGTGAGCGGGAAATCCGTTACGCTCGCGGATTTTGCGGATTTTTGGGAAATCCGCAATCCGCGAATTTTGCGGATTTCCCGCAAAATCCGCAAAAAAAAATCAGCGAACGTAACGGGTTCAAAAGTTGAACCCCCACTCGTGCAACTATTTTACAATGGCGCCAGCAAGCTGCCAGCGCCGTTGTAAAATAGTTACAAAGTTAGCTTGCACAGGAACCACTAGATAAAACGAAGCAGGTGCTGCTTTATTTTATCTAAGTGCTTCCTGTGCAAGCTAACTTTGTAACTATTTTACAACGGCGCTGGCAGCTTGCTGGCGCCATTGTAAAATAGTTGCATGGCTGGGCACAGGTCTGCAGCTCACTCAAGGGACCCCTGCGCCCTTCGGGGCGATTGCATAGTAACACACACATTGTCGCTCAAACTAGTTGATGCTCAAATTCAGTGACTCATTCATTAGCCCAAAAACAATCGTGAGCGTCGTCGAGGCTGGACAGGTGTGCCTTCTTCCCAAATCTACTGTGGAAAATCAGCTGTGATGCTGGATAGGCTTTGCATCCTTGACTTTCACGAGCGCAATACCCGTGCTGTTCCTGTGACCAGGAGCGTCTTTCTCTTCATCTGCTGAACTGATCTTTCTCTGACCTTTTATTCACACAAGAGGCACATGCCCTACTGGGCACATTGTGTTCGCACGGGTTTCTGCAAGTTCGCACGCGTTTTGTACAATTTCGCAATTTGCGAAATTGTACAAAACCCTCGCGAACTTGCAGAAACCCGTGCGAACATAAAAAAAAAAAAATCCGCGCAGATTCGCGGATTTTGCGGATTTTCGCAATCCGCAAATTCGCAAATCCGCAGATTCGCGGATTGCCAATCCGCAAAATCCGCTCATGCCTATCCATCACCACCACCCTCCAACAGTGCTTCTCATTGCTCCATAGCCCCTCTCTCACATGTATTCCATTGGTTTATAGCACCTTCCATTCGTGTAGGGTGTTGGAGCATTTTGCATCACAAACACATCCAGAGACAACGAACGATACGTTTGTAAATCACTGTATAGACAATGTTACATGAGACAAAGGGGACTACAAGCTGTAGGATTCACTTGTCATCCATTCTTGTAAGCATTTTTTAAGAGTGCTTGGCTTGGGAAGCACAAACTCAGGATTCAGAACATAACACAGTGGCTAGCGTTGACTTAAAAAAAAATAATATTTCTACTCAAACAAACCCTTTTTTTGAAAATTAGGATAATGAAAGACTGGGACAAAAAAACATAACTTTATAACCTAGATTATAATTGCAATTTATGAACTGCAAAGTAAAAAAAGGATTTATGTGACAAAGGCAGTAACTTACTGTGATCTGCATAGTACATGCTCTTTGCAGCAAGCATGTTAACACTCAGCGCTACCTTAGATGAGTCATAACTGCCACTAGACACAAATCCGATCTCTTTCCAGCAGGTGCATTAATCATCAGAGTTATCTCGGCACCTTTATTGCTGCCTGAAAACTGTTGGATATGCAAGGAACTATGCAGTAACAAAAGCTTCCACCGCCCACACCCTTCCAGTCTCCCGGGGAAATGCCTGATGCCTGGTACTGCCAGTTCGGCCTTGCTCAGGTGATGTCTCCTCATCTCTGGAAGACTGTTGGGCAGGCTAACAGCAACTTTGCTGCACAGCAGTCCTTTGAGTACACTGTGGAACACTTAATTCTTTGGACATAGAGGACTTGCAACTGGAGCTAGTGAGGTACCATTTCTATGGACAACTAGCAGGTAGTAGATGTTTAACCTGTCTGAAATTGTAGAACTGATTCAGGGTGGTTCTCCTTTCAAGTGTCCTTTGCGCGCTATTCTCCAGACACATACTTTTTGTAGAGAGAGATACTTCTCACAGCAGGGGAGTCTCCAAAGTAAAACATCCACAACAGAGGCACAAAGAGGTCTAAGATGTCTGCACCTAGTTGCAATGTGTCATACTGAAGAAGTAGTCAGGAAAAGACAGAAAGCCAGGTCTCACCTAACGTTTTTCTCACCTTGTACACTAGAATTTGCAGTCCTGCTCATTCAGCCTTATCATATACCAAATAGCAGTGTTCAGGAAAAAAAATCAGCATCTCCATGCTAAGCAAAGGGCCATATTGAATATCTAAAGGAGCCAAGTCTCAACTCCTCTCGCTTCAGTGTCTAGGTATTCTCTCTCCAGCTTTTGGATTTTGAGCACTACACTCCCACTGTCTGGAAAAACAACCCTCTCCTCCATCTTGTGCACAGGTAGACCAGGGGTATTCAAAATGGATCCTACTACTAACTACCATTATTCTTGATTACTCACACACAACATGTATGTATCACACAGGCTATAAATATAAACACATATAACAGAAGCAAGGATTGTAAGTGCAAGGAACTGAATAAGTCTCCTCTCCAGTGAGCCAGATATAAATATCTAATCATACTATGACATTTCAAATCATGGAACACTGCCATCACCACTCTATGTGCCAAACCTGTGATATTAGTCCAATGAAAGTAGCTAAGTGAATACCTGGTGCACCCCTCCAGGCCACAAAACATGCCTAGGACCTAATTGTGTCAAGGACGGGTCTAGTTGTCCCCAAAAAAAGCTAGATTAGTGTGACACCACAGCCAAAAATCAAATGTCAAGATACCAGATACATGCTTTTGGGCACTAAGGGAAGGGAGACATACTGGATCCCAATCAGTGATATTAGCACATTTCACACACACCCACAGAACACGGATGCTTCTTTTAGCCTGATGTCCATTCACTTCCAACAAACCTTGACAAAACACACCACACAAAAATCCAACAGAGTACATTAGGAAAACTCATCAAAGACACAATACATCACAGAAGTGTCTGATAGTAAGAAATCACTTTGTTCCCAAAAGTACTTGCCAACAAGACATATACACAGAGTATATACATTAGTCCCAACAATTCCCAACTGTCTTCAACAGTTTGGAAATGCACTTAGTTGGCCATCATGGGATTCCCTATAGCACTAATTAAAAAGTGCCCCTGCACTCAAAAAATGAATGGGCGATCGGGTTTGCCCAGTCAATTATCTGAGCAGAATACCATTGAAAATGGAGTAAAACAGGATGTGTGCTTAAATCATTCTTCCATTGCTTTATTGTTGCAGACCTTCTTACAGGCAATTGTACACAGGCATGCTTATCTTAAATGTCCTGATGATGATCCTCTAATGTTTATATTGATCGAAACGCAGTCGACACCCTAAACACCTTATGCACTGCTCTGAATTGCTATTTAAATGCGTAAAGGTGCCCTCATGCGATTTGTTTGTCACATTGGAAATTCTGTGTGTAACAAATCTACAGCTTTGCCTGAGCCTTTTGTGTTTTCAATTGTTTGTCCTTTTCGTTTTAGTAGGATGCAGGCTTGTGTCCCACTTTGAAAAAAATGTTCGTACTGATTTTACTGGATTCAAAAATATTAAATATTGGACCTCTGTCCGGCTGGACAAGTTTAACAAATATAGTACTGACTGGGTCTATATTTATTCCCCTGTTCCTAATTTTTTCTCTAGGGCCCACTGTTCTTTATAATAGCTTAAATTCCCAAGGACCCTGGTTGACTTTATTTGGGTTTCCTTGGTACCTTACAACACAGACCTTCTAACCAGCAGCAAAACACCTGGGACCTGATCCGCATGATTTTTCCTCTTGTGCTGAAAACAACTTAAATTATTTGCAAAAGAGATTTCTGACAGGCATCTAAATGTTTTTAATAGCACACTGCTTGGGTCTGCTTGTTAGGGCATATGAAGCAAAGAGCTGCTTTAACTATTCCATGTCCCTTGGCATTGATCACTAAGCATTGGTTTACTCCACCAGTACTTCAATCTGACATAAATGGAGTTGAAAAGGAAAAGTGAGCAAATATTGTTTTGGGATATTATCACACTGTCAAAAGAAGTCCAGATACTGATTATCCCTTCTTGACCAACTGTTACAATAATAAGTGGTAAACCCCACCCTCACCGCAAGAATAAATATGTATGCTTAAGGTATTGAGTGATTTTATTGAGATACCATCCACAGTGTGATACCACTCATGAGAGAGAGAAGACGTGGCTCTGTTGAGCATGAAATTAGCACAAGTAACTAGACCACACATTGATGCACTGATCTCCTGGACTTTGAAGCCTCTGGACATGGTGACAAGTTCTACAGATGACTGAGGAAAGTGCCATCCTGAGGCGAATATAGTGGAGCTGAGTTACCATTCAGGCCTCCTGCTCTTTCTGATTCACACACCATGACTCACATTGGAACAATGACCCACTAAAGTTCGAATCACTGAGAACGGAGTGGGCACGGGATTTGCTTTGTGAGATGTGTGCTGTGTAGAGTGTGATGACTCATTGTGGAAGAACAAAGGGGCATATTACCAAGCAATAGCGATAATTATCGCTATTGCTTGGTTAGCGTGAAAAATTTATCGCCAAGCTGCGGCGATTTTTATCGCAGATAAACCTTGGTATTACCATGGTTTATCGCAAATGCGATAAAAATCGGCTGCAATGCATGAATATCGCTTAAAAGTCAGCGATATTCATGCATTAGTGAGCTAATGCTCTTAGCCATGTTATCCAACTCCCATTGGATAACATGGCTAAGAACTGCTCAGGGCAGGTGTTAGCTTTTGGAGATAATCACGCTTAGCGCGAATATCTCCAAAAGTTGGGAATAGGAGATAGCGATGTTAGCGACTGTTTCCAGTCGCTAACATCTTGGCACGCCCACTTTGCATGTCATTGGTGATAAATATCACTGACATGCAAAGTGGGGCCCAAGATGGTCGCTATCTCCTACTAGCTGTCGCTAACTGGTATTAGCGACAGCTAGGTAATAGGGAGATAATTTTATCTCCGCTTTCTTGGCTTTTAAAGCCAAAAAAGTGGAGATAAACCCCCTTGATAATATGCTCCAAAATGTGTGGATTTTGTTCAGGGATGCTAGGGTTGCTCCTCAAACAGGGAGGTCATGCGTGGTAAATGCTCAAGCTGAGTTGACCACTTTGGCCCTCAGATTTCCTAAATATCAAATTTCAGGTGAGGGGCAGCAAGAGGTATATAGTACATGATTAACTTCTACTATTGTGCTGAGAATATGGCTCAGGAGTGTGTGAGCAGTTTCTATTAAATGTTATACTTTTCTCTTGATGCAATCTCCTTTCAGGGGAGCTGAAGTCAATTATAACAAGCATTATAAATGCAATAGGGCTCGCATTAGGAAAGTTTGAGCTATTGGTCTTATAAATGTTATTTTTTTATTTATGTGTTATTTTTTCAATTAGTTAAATTAACAGCTTTGTCATTTACAATGCCAATAGTGATAACTTTCGCAAATGTGACACCTATAGCATTTGTAATGCAACATGTTTTGTATTTACGTGACTTGGATGTATCTAATCTACCAGTTTCTATAAATTTGATTGAAAGTAATCCGATGTCAGTAAACATTCAACCCTTGTAATAAGTGTTGCAGCTAAAAACGTTCAATGACTTGTTTCCTCGTGCAAGGGACTGCTATAGCTATGTGTGCTTTTTGAGATACAAATGTTTTTTTGCTTGTGAACAATTTGTTTTATTCTATGTTAACGAGGGTTCGCAGCTTCCTCAACAATAACGTTTTATCAAAACAAACGTGGCAAATCCAACATTGGCAAGCCAAAAGGATGCTAACCAATGCCATACCTAATATTGACTTTGTTGAAGCTTTTTTTTTTTTTTATGAAACTGCACCTGCTTAAGTTTTTTGTTTTTTGACGCATCTCGCTCCTAGGGCTTAAAATATAAACAAAATGCAGTTTTTTTAAATAATTGCATATTCCTTGCTGATAGACTGATGGGGTATTGATTTTATTTTTATATCATGTAAAAATTGCTTCCATGCCTGCAAGTGCACATCTGACCGATTCGAAGGAAGATTATAACCTTTCTTTACAAATGGAAATGTTTATATTGGCTCCTGAGCACATATGTAATAAAATTGCAAGGCATCGAGGGTGGTCGGGTCTCTTATTTCATCACGAGGGAATGATCGTATTTAAAAAAAAAAAAAGTATTTCTCCTGCTTGTATGGCAATTGACGAGATGTGCAAGTGCTTACAACCTAGTGCACCTTGTTTCATTTTTATATTGCAAACTAAAGTAGATGCATAAAAGGAGACACGGCCGGTGGCCGTGAAACTGAAAGTACGGCCGGCCGGCTGTGAATAATTAGGGGATGAGCAAGGTTGAAATTATGCTAATCACGGTCTACGTATGCCAGATTGTTCACTAACCTGATAGTTTTTCATAGTCTTTGCCAGTGCCCTCCCAGTTAATGTAGGAGTCTGACTGTCAAGAGCGCATGAAAGGGCTTGTGTTGTGTGTCACATTTTGCATTCATGTTTTAAATGTGAGTTGTGCTTGATTTTGCTGTTAACGGGAGTGCATGGGGGGGTCGTACTGAAAAACGTAAAACCTGTTGCTTCTGTTGATGATCCAGCTCTCTCCTGCAGAGACTATTAAATCCACTACCAACAGTAAACAAAAAGTAACGTGTGCATACTAAAACAAGTCACCAGAAGTCACGAGAAGAGAAATGCAAACTAAAGTAGATGCATAAAAGGAGACACGGCCGGCGGCCGTGAAACTGAAAGTACGGCCGGCCGGCCGTGAATAATTAGGGGTGAGAGCACGCTGAGAAGCTGCCTTTGATGTGGTAATGAGAGGCAGGCAGGCAGGCGGCTGGTGGCATTGTGCACGCGCTTTTTACGGCTTGCGCTTGCGCAATGCCCTAAAAAGCGCACATGCACTTGAAGAAATCGCCAGTGGAATCGTGCTTGTTTAAACGCTGTTTAAGCCCCTATAGAGCTTCCAGCTGTGCACATGCGCACAGCAGGCGAGCCCTAAAAATGACCCTTTCTTGATACTTAGGGTCACCTCTTCTCTAGTCACAAGACCCAAGCAAAAACACTGATGTCAAAAGCGAGCATGTAGTGTAGAGAAGGAGGAAGCAGCTGTGTGCTTCTTGCATTGACCCCAGATCGCTCTATGGGGCATCGTCAAAATCAATGGTTGCTGCAGCAGAATGTCCACCACAACACCCACTGCCCACCCCTTTCATGCTAAGTATAGTGTGAAAGGGGCCTTATTTACCAGGCAATGTTAAGTCATGTTAAGGGGCTTAATGCTGCCTTGTAAATAAGGCGAAGCTCCTATCGCCACAGGAACATCTTTAAAAGTGACATTCCTGAGGCGATAGGGGCTTGTAAATATGCCCCTAAGTGTGAAAGGGGCCTTATTTACTAGGCAATGTTAAGTCATGTTAAGTGGCTTAATGCTGCCTTGTAAATAAGGCGAAGCTCCTATCGCCACAGGAACATCTTTAAAAGTGACATTCCTGAGGCGATAGGGGCTTGTAAATATGCCCCTAAGACTCTTGTGAATCTTCAAGAGGTATGATGAAGAATGGGACTCCTGAGCTTTTCACAGAAAACAATACTAAAAAAGACAAAAATAAGGCTTTACTTCTCAAGATTTGGTGTCAAACTGTTTTATCCCTATGGCATCTGAAACACCCACATCTATTTATTTCCCTACTACAGCGATCTAATACATTTTGTAATTGTACCAGAATACCGTTGCCTAATATCATCTGAAAAACTAAAGTGTTCTAATTATTGTTTTCAAAAATAACACCCCATTGAAGTTAATAGTAGAAAACGGATACACACTTCAACAATATTTTTGAAAACAATATGCAGACAATGATAATTATAGAAGACAATGTTTTTGCTATTGATTTTCTTACATGCAATCAGATTTTCAACTTTGCAGCTCCACTCAAAAACCTGTACGAGTACCATTTTGAAGGCCATTGTAACACCTGAATACCCTCAAACAGCTTCTAATTGGGAGAGAGCTTGAAGGTCTTCACATAGATATGTCAAAGGTGGCATGGGGCAATACTGTACTACCTGCATTATTAATGCCCTCTTCAGTTTATTAATGGTCAGTGAGTTCTACTGCATTAAAGCAAGTATTAAAATGAATGTTAAAAACGTCAAAGTTCTCCCTGTAGGGAACAACTGGGAGATTTAGAGAGGGCTCTGTCCAAAGGGCACCAAGTTAAATTCCATTTTAGCCTCTAACTTGCCTATCTTTTTATGTGCGTAGACACCACACCTCTAAAGAGACTATTCGTAAAAAAATGTGTGAATGCCAAACAGTCCTAAACTTACACAAAAGTGTAAGCTTACCTTTGTAAATCAGGCCAGAAATGTTTGGGAGGAACCCTTAATGAATGATTGCCTGACCTGTCCACACCTGGGATGAAATACAATCAAGAGATGTGAGCAGGGTATCATTTGCAAAAAAGATGTTTTATTAATCTTAAGGGCACACAAGTGCTGCTAGAAATGGGATCTGGGATGGGTTACACAATTTTGGGATTACAGGCTGCTTATTCACTGCTAATGCACTGGATGTGTTATGAAATATTCTATATTTTCAGCAAGGGAACACAAAGTGAAGGACTAACCTGATCCCCAGGGTACTGTCTCTGAGGATCAAAGCATGTTGGTTCCTCTCAGTGGCATAGCTAGAGGGGTGCGGGGGGGGGCAGACCGCCCCAGGCGGCACTGTTTTGGAGGCGGCGGCCGCGCAGCTCTTGTGGCCCGTTGCGGCGGCCTTTATGATTCATTTAGGGACACTCACTGTCTGACACTGTCAGTCAGTGTCCCCAGCCCCCAAATAAATGATAAAGGTCGCCGCAATGGGCCACCAGTGCCGCGCCCACGCCGCGCGGCACAGTTTGAAGTGCAAGCAAACTCACCTGCTTGCAACTGCTGCCTGCAGCGCACGCACGCTGCACACACGTTGCACGCACCACCACCTAGTATAGTGGTGGTGGTGTGGTGTGTGTGCAAGTCGCGACCGGGTCACCCCGAGGTCATGCGGTTTCTCATGGGCAATGCCAACCTCCCATGCACAGACACGGGCTAAGACGGGGATGAGTCACAGGTCCCGTAGTCATGCTGAGCTCAGCTGCCACCCGCGGTGCGCATCGAGCGGGCGGCATTTCATCAAAGGTTTCTGAACTGTGCTACATCTTGGGAGACAGCCTCGAGCTATTCGACCCTGTCCCAGTGGGGATCTTGTGGAATGGATTGATTCAGGATTCCCACCACCAACGCACCGCACGCCATCCGGGACAGGCGGGCCCAGGCAACGCAAGTCGCAGCTAAATTAAGATAGTCAACACAACAGCCTGCTAAGTGCTGAGCAAAGCAGCATGATGATGAGATCCCGCCTGGCGACTCGACCCATGACCTCAGGCCTACCTGTGACTTACTCGAGTGAGGCAGGCCTTCTGAGTCGCCGGCGAACCTGTGCAGAAGTATAGGAGCTTCTCACGTTTTGGCACCTGCTCGCGTGATCCGATGCACAGCTCCCACAAGAAGTCCTTCATCTTCAGAAGTCAGTACGAGTGCCGGTATGTTTTAAAGCAAACACTTCTGTACAGTGCCATATGTATTTTTTAGACTACTTTTACACCCTGCTGCATAACACGCACTGGGGCAAGTACTCTTAGATAGCGCAAGCTTTTTAATGCTCACTCTCTCAAAAAGTATATATATTTGAAATAAAACTGCCTACAGCCGAGTTGTGACCCCTAGGCTATGTGTACTTTAGTCAAACTTTTCTCCTGAGGTTTGCATGCACCCCCATGCTTAATTGTGTCTCAATGTTAATTGCTTAGACTTGCAATGGAACGTAGCTTCAGCCTCAGGTTGTTAATAAATAATGAGCGGCTCCACACACCGTGCTGTTATCAGCAAATTCATTTTTATCAAATTGCTCAGTGTGTCTTTTTGAGATAAATTACAGTCTGCAGAGGGGTTGTGACCTCTAAGCTACGCGTGTACCCTTCCATTTCCAGTGCTTTGAAGCTGTTTTAAAATCTTTCTACAGTTTCTCTTTGCTGAAATGGGTGTAATTTCTGATATTTATGTTTCCGTTGTTTTTATTGCTTGATTTTCCTTGCGAAAAAAGTGTCACTCATAGTTGTTGAAATGCCATTCATAATTAAGCTGACATTATAAAAATGTCACTCTTAGCAATCTGAAACCTTGGCATCTATGTTTCCTTTATGTCCGGCCTGCTGTTGTTATCTGTACTTCCGGTGTCAGCTGCGCCCCTCCACGTGCACAAACCATGAGGTGAGCATTGCAGGCATTGCCCTGCAACTACAGAAACGTAGACATGGCCGCCGGTTGTACAGTGTGGTGTCGGAGAACATTCCATAAAGTATAGAACCCTGCGAATGCTGGTAATTTCTACGTTTTTATTTCTGTATTTGAAATTTTATACCACACGCAGACGACGTTAAAGTACTCTACAGTTTGTTTTTTTTTACAAAAAAATGAGAGAAATGATTCCAAATAATAAACATACATATTTACAAAGAAATATTCAGGATGACGTCAGAGCATTTTGCAATTTGTAGATACATATTCTGAGAAATGCATCCAAGTCATATAAATCCATGTTAGCAAAGATGTGTTGTCTTATAGTGAATGTTAAGTAGTCAGTTTGTTCTTCACGCTACAATATTTGATTTAAGAATGACACTGCATATGTGGCGGTGCAGGTGCTGGAGAGAGCTGCAATTAAATGTCACAAACGTAAGTGTTAGTAGTAGGTGTTATGATGCATGAATATGGAGAATAAAATTTGGATAAATAAAAACCCATATTCTTTGTGCTGTTATTGAGATGGAGTAAGGGTCTACTTTGGAGTTTGGCCGATGGGATACTCAGACACAAATGTATTACAGGTGCATTGTAGCCTATAGCCTTTGTATACAGAGCACAGGGTATGTGCCACTGTGTGGCAGAGTATTTCATTCACCATTCACCAATCTCTAAAAAAGGCCATACGATTTTTGTATGTTGAATTTCAGAGCTACAAGCTTCAGTGCTTCTTTGTTTCTGTGGTTTCTGTTTTGCCCAGTGACGTGTAATTGCTGATGCTAGGTAGGTTGGTGAAGGGCTTTGAAAGTTATGCACACAGTATGCAGTGTTTCTCTACTAGGAGCGAGATCAAACATTCGCTAACTGATGAGCCGTGGTCTGCCCTTTCCATGCTTGCAGTAAGCCTTGCTGCTGAGATTAATAATAATGTGGGGAAGCTAGGCTCGATAGGCCAGTGTGTAGAGCAGTTTCACATACCTACCTGGTGCCATCTAGAGACTGGACTAAGGTTTGCAGATCTTGTTTTAACATTAGGCACCACAACATGCACAAATCTTGCACTGAAACAAGATCTGCTATTCTCGAGTTAGGGCAAGAGTTAGAGTTTGCCCTAAAGCTGGTATTGGTGTTTGAGTTGGAGTGACAGTTAATATTAGTGTTAGAAAGAATTAGGTTACAACTTGGATGAGGGTGATGGTTAGATGAATGGGATAGGGGTGGAACAAGGACAGAAATTATTAGCATTGCTTGGATTAACAATAGGTTTAGAGATAAATGTATGATTATGCGTAGATTGCGGGTTAGTTTTAATGTTTGGATGAACACGAGTATTTCAATTGGGTCTTACCGCAGGTTTTTGGTTAGGGTTTGTGTTCTAGGTTTAGAGTTACAGTTAAAATAATTGAGCTGACGAGCTTGTGGAGATGCACCTGTTCGCCTGTGAGAGGTACTGAGACCTGAAAGGATTGGGGCAGATTGCTCAGCAACCCCAGATTAAATTAGTTTTTACATCGTAGTTTTAAAAGCAGCCGCATTCCAGCTCAAGACACTGGAAATACGTGTGAGCAAAAGCAGCGCGTGGCTAACAGGGCACGGCACTCTTTCTCTGCACCACTGCAATGAGTCATGGGACGCTTGCGTGTTTAAAAAAAAAACGACCTCGACCACTAATAACACGGGACATGCTGCCACTCAGAGCCTATGCATGCCTGTGGACTGTGCTGCTTGTTTTTATGACCCTAGTGCCTGCGGTGAGAAATACCCACTTTTGCTTCAAAATTTCCGTTTGGGGCAAATATTTTCTAGTCTCTTTATTCAGTTATTTTTTGACTGGCTAGACTAGACAGGGGCCGATGTGTCACAATAACTTTACTAAACTCTAGTAAAAGATTATATCAAGGAGATAAGGCTAACTGGTGCTCATTAATGTCGTGCCAACACGAGGATAAGAAATAGTTTAAAAATGATACGCAAAAGAGGTCTGCACACGCCAACAATTGTGCAAGGAGGAATCCAGATTGCTTAACACCCAGCCTTAGCACAAAGGCCAGACTGTATCGAGCTCTGAAAACTATAAAGGGCGACAGCAGGCTTCATTTTTTGGCCACTCTGGTGAGACACTAAAAACACACACAATATGCGCCCTTCTTTAAAAATGCAAATGAGTAAAATATCTGGTTACCATATTATCAGGACAATACCTGCCTTAATAATGTCCAGAGGGCTTGTGACACATTCACATTGTAGGGGGACTAGAATTTCGTTGAGTCAGAAAAGGTAATAGCCAAGAGAAACAGAATTGGGAACACCCAGTGGTACTCAATCAATTTTCAGAGTGGCGGAGCTGCCATCAATGCTTCATCACTGAACTCACAATGTTGCACATATATCATTAAAGCATGGTGTGTTAGTGCACTGTCATTTATAGACATCACAATCTCCATTGAAGTGGTCACTTAACTTGCAAAGACATACAGTTTTACAGATAAAACTAATATAGCGCAAAAGCGATGTGTGGAAATCGGGTGTCAATCAATCAAACAAACAGGATTTACATAGCGCTACTTATCACCTGTGAGGGTATCTAGGCGCTGGGGGGTGGGCGTGGTGCTGCTGATGAGGGACGTTAATCGAATAACCATGTTTTTAAGGCCCTTTCTGAAATCCTGCAGGGTGGCAGTCTGTTTGTTCTCCTTTGTACTGCCAGTCACCGGTGCATTTAACTGTGTAGCCTTGGACCGCGTCATGTATGTGCATGTAACTAGCATGATCAAGGTAACTATTAGCGGCGATACTGCGTGTCTCTTGGTCTTTTTCCCCCGCCCCTTCCCTAGGGGCGGAAATCTGAGGGATAGCCCCCGGCGCTACAAGCTCTAGCTACGCCTCTGGTTCCTCTCTAAAACTCCAGGATCTGTTGATGAATTTAACTAAAGAAGCTGAAGGATCAAACGTGAAGGATTTGATTGTTAAAATGAAAGTGACAAGAAATACTGAGATGGGCTAATTCTGAGCCCAGTTATATCGATTTACCTGGTGTTTGATTTCTCAATAAATAAGTGCAGGGAGCAAACATTTTTCTTATGATCCCACTGCCACTGCGGAATGCTAGAGTTACCGAAAACCAAGGTTGCTAAGTCTTGATTGCATTTCATGTCGGTTTCATCCACCTTCCTACACTCCCAGTCTGTTTATCTCACTCTTGCAGGTCCTTTGGCATCCCTGCCTTTTCTCTCTGTTTGTCTATCTTTTTCTTCCTCCTCCTTTCTTCCTTTCTCTCTCTTGTTCTCATCACAATATGATGATAAGAAATAAGTCCCAGTCCAAAAACACGAGAACCAGTGACCACCACCTTAAACCACCAGCACAAATGAAGTACTTAGTAGTGGAGGCTCTCTCTAGAAGGCACATATAACTAATTGATTGAACAACCTTTTTTAGGAAAACCTTGGGGCATATTACCAACAACTAGCGATAATTTTTGTCTCTAACTTGTTTAGAGACAAAAATTATCGCCGCACATCGGCGATTTTTATCGCAGATAAACCTTGCTATTAACAAGGTTTATCGCAAATGCGATAAAAAACGGCCGAAATGCATGAATATCGCTGAAAAGTCAGCGATATTCATGCATTATCGAGCAAATGCTCTTAGCCATGTTATCCACCTCCCATTGGATAACATGGCTAAGAACTGCTCAGGGCAGGTGTTAGCTTTTGGAGATATTTGCGCTTAGTGCGAATATCTCCAAAAGTTGGTAATAGGAGATAGCGATGTTAGGGACTGTTTCCAGTCGCTAACATCTTGGCACGCCCACTTTGCATGTCATTAGTGATAAATATAACTGACATGCAAAGCAAGGCCCAAGATGGTCGCTATCTCCTATTAGCTGTCACTAACTGGTGTTAGCGACAGCTTGGTAATAGGGAGATAATTTTATCTCCGCTTTCTTGGCTTTTAAAGCCAAAAAAGCGGAGATAAACCCCCTTGATAATATGCCCCCTTATTCTCAAGACTCAGACAGACGGTCTAAACAGATCTCCCTCAAGGAGCGCCTAGGCATGACTGCTGTTGGTGGTTACTGCGTCTCAGAACAGATGACCAAAAGGTAGAAACAAAAAAGCAATTAACATTGTGATGGGGTGTGCTGGGTACAGTGACTACTATGCAGTGACTGAAAACGCAGCACCCTTTTTGCCTTCCTCTGAAAGTCATACTGTGGAAAAATATATAAATATATGGCGTATAGTAGTTTTAAAGAGTTCAGGGATAGATGCTTGAATCCCTTTCTTTTAAAACTGGATATAGGTACCAATGGCAATTGATACTCTAAGGTGCTCATTTAGAGCTCTGCACAAACATGTTGTATGTGTGTTTACCTGATCACTCCACATTTAGGGGCTCATTTTCAAGCCCATTGCGCTGCCGGTGCGTCAAATCTTTTTGGCACACTAGCAGCGTGACCGGCTTGACCATATTTACAAGGCTAGAGTAAAGTCGCCCTGCGTGACTTTTCATTGCCTTGTAAATATGGGCCCCTTTCACACATTACTCTGCGTGAAAGGGGCATTCCATGGGTGCTGCTGTGGGTGTTCCCAAACAGGTTTCATGGAACTTGACGCTTTCCCAGATTTACAACATTTTGTGAAACTGGGAATGCGTCAGAATACTACACCTCCCCGGGCGTAGGAATGGCACAACGAGGAGAAATGCTTTCATTTCTCTTCGTTTTCTCCTCTTTCTATGCATGTGATATTCTGCAGCCTGCATAGAAAGAGGAAAATGCCTTTAATATTTTTTTTCATGCAGGAAGGTGTCCCTTCCTACACAAAAACAGTCATCTCCGAAGCGCAGGCACCCTTGTAAAATTATGCAAGGGTGCCTGCGCTTGGCGCATGACTGCTGTTTGTGCGGTGGCGCAGGGGAGAAGGGAACAAATGTGCCGTATCTTGTAGGCATGGCACATTCCTGTGCTTTTCTTTTGATGCACGGCAGCGCAGCAGGAAGGCTTGCAGGGCTCTTATGCGTCAAAATATAGTAAAAGAACAACCCTATAACACAAGCTGTTTTACTGCACAAGTCGAGGTAAAACTGGATCACAACATGGTAAACATCATGGGGCAGATGTATCAAGCAGTTTTACCCATTCTGTGTCTATGGGAAAATGTGTTCATACATCTGGCCCCATGTCTCATTATAACAAGCAAAAGGCTCCTGGTAATCGCATGGTGTAAAAAAATGAAAACGCGAGGGGTGATAACGCTTGTTTGCGTGTGTATTATTCTTTTTTCCACTCAAGGACTAAATCAGAAAGTAACCATTGAAAATTGTGCGCGCAAATCAACAGGGACACCAAAGATAATTAAAATATCACCTGCATAGTTTGAAGAAGGGAAATATCACTAGTTCTTTTCGTGATTCTTCCAAACAACCTATCATTCCTTCCTGCCGTAAAGTAAAACAACATTTCAGGAGCCCATCGATTTCTTTAATAAATATGAAGGGCTTTTGCTTTGCTCGTTTAAATGTCTTTCATTGTTTGCATCTTAAATAAATAACCTCTGACGACTACAGATTCCCTCCCAGTATTCAATGTGACCAGTGCCATCTTAAGAAATTTGGGGGCCCTGGGTCAAAGGGATTTTGGGGGCCCCTGTTCAGAAGAGCTTTGAATTTATGATTCAATTTCAACGTTTCTTGCTCTCTATGGCCACTGACGGTGCACAAGAACACTTGACTACATTCCTGTGTTAACATCTAATATTCATGGATTGTGACGTGTGTTTTCAATATTGTAACGCAGCAGAAGCTGAATGATAATATTGCAAATAATATCTGTGACACCCTCTCATTTCTCCTATGAGACGTCCTATTGTGATTTTAAAGAAACTTGTTTTTTATGGATGTTGCATGAAACATAAACTCCAGATTTCTCTGCAAAATGTTGGTAACACTCTCACACATCACCCCCATTAAAAATAAATTAAAGGAAAACGACATTTAAAACAATGTGTTTAATAATTATTCAAGGTCATCAGGGGAAAACTCTGCAGAACACAGCTGGCTCTACCAGTGGGTCGCTGAAAGGCTGGGGCCCTGGGCCAGAGCCCACTTTGCCCATGCCTTAAAACTTCTCTGAAATCGACTCCAGTTTTGAGAAAGTGAAAGCATACACCTCACTGTGGGAATACCGCAATCTTTATAGGTGTAAAAATACCTTAACTTTCTACATATTCATGTTTGCTGAGAGGAAGAGAATGCAACATCCACAAGCAGATCCTTATGGAAATATGACGTGTTGATAACACAGTCATCCCCCAAATATTTTTCAACGTGTATGTAGTAGCCCCCCACCCAGGTAAATTGCATGTACCATAAAAAAGTAAAACCCATCTCGAAATTGTAGACTATAAGTAACGAAATAATCGATTGTATAATGCAAATCCCTGAAAAAATGGTTAACCACTAAAAATAATTTTAAATGTTACCTGTTTTGGAGATAACTCGAGTCCCAGAACCAAAAGCAAACCGGAGAAAAGTACACAGAAGAGAAACCCCAGTCGAGCCTCTCGCAGCCCCAGCCAGGAAATTGTCTTTGTCCGCAGCCCAAGAGCAGCTCCTAAAGCCGGTCCCTTTTATCTGTGCTTCTTTGCCTGGAAAGTAATTCAAGCCCATTGGAGGTGAAATTGTGCTGGCCCATCAGACCATGTGTCCGGGACACTAACTGAAAAACTCTGTTCCCATTTGTCTACCATTAGAAAATTGCACATATTCGAGAAATGTGCCTCGGGAGACTCTCAATAAGTTTTTTGTTGCAGTTAGAGGTTGATATTTGTAATGTTTGTAGGAATGCGTTAGGCATGTATCCTTGGCTCTGCTCCTAGTGAGGAGGGGATGTCTCTCCCCTGCATTGACATGTTTGTGACATCAGTGAACTTGACAGGGACAGACAGTGGGTGAAACAGTGTTTCACTAGTTTTTCTTTTATTAACAGAGGATTTCACTGTGGCTCTGTTCCTTAATCAAACATTGGGCCTCATAAGGTGGTCCCCTTTGAGGGGCCCAATAACTCCGGGCTCCCGGGGTTATATATACTGGAGGTACTGGTCACATTGTGGGGTGCATTATAAGGTGGACCTGAGGATCTCTTTAGGAGGGAAGAAATACTCGAGGGATCTGTAATTCTGTGTTTGATTCTTCTGGTAGCTGCTCATTTCTCCCTAGAATTGCACCAGAAGACAGTGGCTGTGTGAAAAACGACTGGTCCACAGAGTACATAACATTACCGGCCCCATTGAATTGCCATAGACTTCAAAATGAGGCATCAAAAGAGTTAAACTAATTAGACAGGTTTGGTGCACCTGTTTTATATTTATCACATTGAGGAAACAACTTCCTTTGCAACTGTTCTGGTATTTCAAGAGGTAACACAATATGTTACCTCCCTGATGACAGAATCAAATGTATGCATTAATTTAGGGGTTTTTAAATCACTTCAACATGTCACCTAACAGGCCGAAAGGTGGGTAGGAGTCACCAATGTAAGAGACAGCACCTTCTGGGAATGTCATTCCTATTAATCTATGCCTCCCACTCAGCAATGGTTCAGGAATCCTCGAGTGATAATGCCAAGTATTGATTTGTGTAGGTAGAATTGGTTCTGCTTGTAAGAGGGGAGTGTCGGAGTTGAAAGCGGTCTTGATGTGTCCCATGTTGAGAACTAAAGGACAGATTTATTTTTTGACAGGTGGCCCGTTTCTCCGTCAGGGAGAAGAGTAAATTACTCAATCTCCCTGACCGACATGCCCACTGTCAAATTTAGAAATGACAGTCAAGCTGGCTGGAAGGAACCGCTGTCATGGCAGTTCTTGTTGAGACTGTATACATTTTGGTGCACAACATGATGGAGCTTTGCTCCGAACTTTTTTTTATTTTCAAAAAGAAAATCCAGAAGCAGAGATATAAATCGGACCATAAGATACAGTTCCTCAAGGTAAATGGAAGTAAGTGTCCTGTATTAACTTGTGTGACGCAAAAGTTTTCTTGAAATGTGTGAATTTAAGATACTTCCCGACAATGCGGTTCTAGTTTGGGCAGCGGCACAATTCATAAACCGGGTCCACAGGCTTTGCGGGTTCCTTACCCATGTCTCCTCTACATTGACTTACTGTGTCACATTGTACTGTAAGTTTGAATGTCAGGATCTTTCTCGGCATGTAGGGAGTTGCCAATTTTTGTAGTTGCACGGTGTCAGAGCCCCACAAGTCTTACCTCAGCTTGTGAAGCGATTCCGCAGAGACGACAAAGCCACGGCCCCTGTACCCAGCTTACCCGCACAGAATGTAAAACACAGTAAGGATGAGATGGGAACAGGGAAGGGAACCAGAAAGGAACAGCAAGCCTGGGTTGTGTGGAGTTCGGGCAGGGATATGACATCAACTGGTAATCAGCTGCAAGACAAAGGAGATTACATTAAGGAAAGACCTCACCTCCCCCCTTTTATTACAGACCTCTAGGCACACACAGAAGGCCCTTTCACCCACAAACTCACCAGTGTAATGCAGGCTGCCGTACCCAAATGAATGGCTTGTTGCTCCAAAGGAAAGAAAACCAATGAATAGCGCTCCTGCACGTAATATACAAAATAATGTCCTGCGCTCCTGCGCACTGAATAACCCCTAAGCAATGTGCTCCTGCATGTGTCCAAACCCCAAGGATAGCGCTTCCTGCACGTTAGTTCATCCCTGGCGTCACAACTGGCAAAGAAACTCAGGTAAAGCGCTCCTGCGCTGGGAAAGGTTTATAGGTGAAAACAAGGAAAGAAGTTAATTGCGCTGCAGCGCGGGACACCAGAAGAGGACAGCCGCTCCCTCACTGCGGCAAACTAGGATCAAACAGAAAGCGCTCCTGAGCGGCGTAGAGTCTGAGGCAAGGGCACTCCCAGCAAGGGAATGCGTGGATAACTGCAGCGCTCCTGCGCGGCGTAGAGTCCGAGGCAAGGGATAACTGCAGCGCTCCTGCGCGGCAGAAACGTGGCGAAATACGGAACCAAGTCGAGCGCTCCTGTGCTCTGATGCTGCACGAGACAGCAGCTGAGGAAATGTTTGTTCAAACTCGCCAGAATCCAAAGCGCTGCTCCGGTGGGAGAACGCGGTATTAAGCGGTTTCCCCCGGAAGCGCTTGCCTGGTCTGTGAGAGAAAGACTGGACCGGGACTCGACTTCCGCCGGAAGTGAGTATCCCGGTCCAGCGTATGTGCCCAGCAGCCTCCAATGACCGGCAAAACGCCGCAACACGACAGTACCCCCCCAAAAAACAGACCCCCCCCCCCAACCAGCCGGACTCAGAAAGGAGAGGCAGGGCGAGGGCTAAGTGGATGACTCAGATGGAAGGCACGGACCAAACGGGGAGCATGGCGCACATGGGACAGGGGTTCCCAGGACCGCTTATTGGAACCATACCCTTTCCAGTCAACCAGGTAGAAGAGCTTCCCCCTAGTACGACGGGAACCCAAGATCGCCCTGACTTCGTACTCAACATGGTCCTCCACCACCACCGGGGAAGGAGGAGACGGGATAGAGCTGTCAGGATGAACGGCATGCAAAAGGGAGACATGGAAGACCGGATGGATCTTCAGATGCGGCGGAAAGCGTTAGCCGCATTGCAACAGGGTTAACCACCTTCTCAATGACAAAAGGGCCCACATAACGGGGCAGCAGTTTCTTGGGACCATCCACATTGAGGTGCCGAATGGAAAGCCCACTCTGTTACCCACGTGGTATTCTGGTTCCCTCTGTCTGTGAGCATCCGCATGCATTTTGTAGGAGTCCTTTGCCTTGGCCAGCTCGAACCGGGCCTGTTGGCAAAGGCCGCACAGGGTACTATGATACGCCCCCACCGTTGGAAATTGGCTGTCAAGAGGTTCCTCCCAGGCAGAGGCACAGGGATGCCGACCCTGGAGACAGAAAAAAGGGGACATGCCAATGGCCGAATGTTTGCTGTTGTTGTACGCGTATTCCGCCATCCACAGCACCTCAGACCATTCTTTCTCGCCTATTAGCAGCAAACAACGGAGGTACTGTTCCATGGTATGGTTCGTTCTCTCTGCTTGTCCATCCGTCTGGGGATGGTATGCGGAGGAAAGGCATCCATCCATATCCAGGATCCTGCACACCTCCTTCCAGAAACGGGATATGAACTGAGACCCACGGTCCGTTACCACCACCGCCGGAACGCCGTGGATGCGAACCACGTTGTGCACGAAGATCAAGGCTAGGTCAGTGGCCGTGGGTATCTTCCTCAAAGGCTCAAAATGAGCCATCTTCGAGAGGTGGTCCAGTATGGTGAGTATCGTGATGTGGCTGGACCTGGTCAGAGGGAGGTCAACCACGAAATCCATGGAGATGGTGTGCCATGGGAACGGTGGTACGGGGATGGGACGCAGCAGACCAACCGAAGGTTCAGATCTGTTCTTGCCCTGTAAACAAAATGACACAACTCGACACATGACTTTTAGTGTCGGGCACTAACGATGGCCACCAAAACCGTCTCTGCAGAAGGTCGAGCGTCTTGTGGTAGCCAGGGTGACCGGAGAGGACGTGATTGTGACACATGCGGATGGCTTGTTTCTGACTGGTTTCTCCAGGTAGGTACAACTTGCTTCCCCTGTACAGCAACCCATCCACACGGGTCACCCCGTCGCGTCCTTTTGCCAGGCTGGCAGGATATGTTTGGCTCGTGTCTCTGTGCACCTGTGACATGAACTCTGAGGACGCTATCACACCCTGGAAACGTTGTTCCGGTAGGATGGGGGCCGGCTCCACCACTGTGGTTTCGTCACCGGTTTCGTCCAGTCGTGACAGTGCGTCCGCCTTGGCGTTTTCTTTTCCGGGTCGGAACGTGATCACAAAATTGTATTCGTTAAAGAACAACATCCATCGAAGCTGTCAGGCTGTGAGGGCACGTGCTGAGCATAGGAACTGGAGGTTCCGGTGGTCTGTGTAGATGGTCACGGTGTGCTTGGCGTCTTTCAAGTAGTGGCGCCATTCCTCGAAGGCCGTTTTTATCGCCAGCAGCTCTCGGTCAGACACGGTGTAGTTGCGTTCTGCGGGTTGGAGTTTCTTTGAGTAGAATGCCACTGGATGCATTAGTCCTGTGCTGGGGTCCCTTTGTGACAATACGCCCCCGATGGCGTCTTTTGAGGCGTCCACCTCCACTATGAAAGGCTGTTCTGTATCCGGGTGCACCAGGACAGGGGCTGTGGTGAACCGTCTTTTTAGCTCCTGGAATGCGTCGTCTGCTTTCTGATCCCAGCTAAAGCACACCCCTTTCCGCAATAAGCGTGTGATAGGGGCCACCATCTTCGAGAAGCCTGTGATAAAACGTCGGTAGTAGTTTGAAAACCCCAGGAACCGTTGGATCCCTTTTACTGATTCTGGAGTGGGCCACTGCAAAATGGCCTCTACCTTCTTGTTGTCCATGCGGATGCCAGCTGGTGTGATGATGTGATCCAGGAACTCAACAGAGTTGACATGAAAAACGCTCTTCTCCAGTTTTACATACAACCGATGCCTTCCCAACTGCTGGAGGACGGAGCGCACATGTTGGACGTGTTCTGTGGGGTTCTGCGAATAAATCAGGATATCGTCTAAATAGACGATACAGAAGATGTCGATGAATTCCTTTAACACCTCATCGATGAAATACTGGAACGCCGCGGGGGCGTTTGAAAGTCCGAAAGGCATGACCTGGTATTCAAACAGACCGAACCTCGTCCGGTAGGCGGTCTTCCATTCGTCTCCCTTTCGGATTCTGACTAGGTGGTAAGCCTCCCGTAGATCCAGCTCGGTATAGATGGAGGCGTTTTTTACTTGATCCAAGAGGTTGGATATCAACGGGAGTGGGTACCGGTTCTTCACCGTGATGGCATTCATCGATCTGAAGTCAATGCAAGTCCTCAGATCGCCTTCCTTATTCGATACGAAGAAAAGAGGAGAGGACACCGGAGACCTGGAATGGCGGATAAACCCGTTGGCCAAAAACTCGTCCAGATAGGAGCCTAGATGGATGTTCTCCTTCTCTGTAAGGGAATAAATCCTGCTCCAAGGCAACGTCGAGCCGGGTATCAGGTGTATTCGGCAGTCAAAAGAGCGATGCGGTGGCAGGGTGTTGGCTCCTTTCTTGTCAAATAGTTCCGCCAGGTCCAGGTAACATGCGGGAACTTCTGTTTGGGTAACCATCCCCATTCCTTGTAAAGGTAGAGAGCGTGCCTGTATGGTGCGATCACCTCATGGGTTGTCCATCGTGTAACAGGACCTGCAGCAGTGTTCCGAATCCAGGTGTATAATGCGGGACACCCAAACGATGCGAGGATTATGGTTTACCAACCATGGCAGTCCTAAAATGACCCGGAACTGAGGAGCGTCGATGACGTCGAAGTCGATGTGTTCGGTATGGTGGTTTGCAAGAGCCATAGTTAGGTCTTCTGAACGATGACTGATAAGACCGGAAGTCAGGTCCGTTCCGTCGACTGTCTTCACCGTTTCTGGTTGTGCCTTGGGTACTGTTTTTATGCCCAGTACTTGCAAATAGGCCATGTCGATGAAGTTACCGGTTGCTCCAGAGTCCAGCATGGTGGTCACTAGCCAAGCTCTGCCTGCCTGGTTCCGCAAGGTCACTTCAACTCCTATGTGGATTTGGAGGGTGGATTTGGTGTTGGAGGGTGTATTTGGATTTGGAGGGTGGAGTTAGAGGGTGGTGTTGGAGTTAGAGGGTGTATTTGGAGATGAAGGGTGGATTTGGAGTTGGAAGGTGGGTTTGGAGTTGGAGGGTAGATTTTGGGTTGGAGGGTGGATTTAAAGTTGCAGGGTGGATTTGGAGTTGGAGGGTGCATTTGTAGTTGGGGGCTGGATTTGGAGTTGGAGGGTGGAGTTGAAGGTTGGATTTGGAGTTGGAGGGTGAAGTTGGAGGGTGGAGTTGGAGGGTGGATTTAGAGTTGGAGGGTGGAGTTGGAGTTGGAGGGTGGAGTTGGAGTTGGAGGTTGGAGTTGGAGGGTGGATTTGGAGGGTGGATTTGGAGTTGGAGGGTGGATTTGGAGTAGGAGGGTGGAGAAGGAGGGTGGAGAAGGAGTTGGAGGCAGGATTTGGAGTTGGAGGGTGGAGATGGAGGGTGGAAATTGAGGGTTGAGTTGGAGGGTGGAGTTGTGGGGTAGATTTGGAGTTGGAGGGTGGATTTGGAGTTGGAGGATGGATTTGGAGTTGGACGGTAGAGTTGGATTTTGAGGGTGGAGTTGTAGTTGGAGGGTGGAGTTGGAGTGTGGATTTGGAGTTGGAGGGTGGATTTGGAGTTGAAGGGTGGAGTTAGAGTTGAAAGGTGAATTTGGAGTTGGGGGGTGGATTTGGAGTTGGAGGGTGGAGTTGGATGGTGGAGTTGGAGTTGGAGTTGGAGGTTGGAGTTGGAGGTGGATTTGGAGTTGGAGGGTGAATATGGAATTGGAGGGTAGAGTTGGAGTTGGAGGGTGGAGTTGGAGGGTGAATTTGGAGTTTGAGGGTGGAGTTGGAGTTGGAGGGTGGAGTTGGAGGGTGGATTTGGATTTGGAGGGTGGATGAGTTGGAGGAGGGTGGATTTGGATTTGGAGGGTGAAGTTGGAGTTGGAGGGTAGATTTGGAGTTGGAGGGTGGATTTGGAGTTAGAGTGTGGATTTGTAGTTGGAGGGTGGATTTGGAGTTGGAGGGTGGATTTGAAGTTGGAGGGTGGATTTGGAGTTGGAGGGTGGATTTGGAGTTGGAGGGTGGATTTGGAGGGTGGAGTTGGAGGGTGGAGTTGGAGAGTGGATTTAGAGTTGGAGGGAGGATTTGGAGTTGGAGGGTGGATTTGGAGTTGGAGGGCTGAGTTGTAGGATGGAGGGTGGAGTTGGAGGGTGGATTTGGAGTTGGAGGGTGGAGTTGGAGGGTGGATTTAGAGTTGGAGGGTGGATTTGGAGTTGGAGGGTGGATTTGAAGTTGAAGGGTGGAGTTGGAGGGTGGAGTTGGAGGGAGGGTTTGGAGGGTGGAGTTGGGGGTTGGATTGGGATTTGGAGGGTAGATTTGGACTTGGAGGGTGGATTTGGAGTTGGAGGGTGGATTTGGAGTTGGAGGGTTGAGTTGGAGGGTGGATTTGGAGTTGAAGGGTGGATTTGGAGTTGGAGTTTGGAGTTGGAGGGTAGAGTTGGAAGGTGGATTTTGAGTTGGAGGGAGGGCTTGGAGTTGGAGGGTCGAGTTGGAGGGTTGAGTTGGAGAGTGGAGTTGGAGGGTGTAGTTGGAGGGTGGATTTGGTGTTGGAGGGTGGATTTGGAGTTGGAGGGTTGAGGTGGAGGGTGGATTTGGAGGGTGGATTTGGAGTTGGAGGGTGGATTTGGAGTTGGAGGGTGGATTTGGAGTTGGAGGGTGGAGTAGGAGGGTGGATTTTGTCTTGGAGGGTATATTTGGAGTTAGAGGATGGATTTGGTGTTGGAGGGTATATTTGGAATTGGAGGGTGGAGTTGGAGAGTTGAGTTGGATTTAGAGGGTGTATTTGGAGTTGGAGGGTGGATTTGGAGTTGGAAGGTGGATTTGGAGTTGGAGGGTGGATTTGGAGTTGGAGTGTGGATTTAGAGTTGCAGGGTGGATTTGGAGTTGGAGGGTGGATTTGGAGTTGGAGGGTGGAGTTGGAGGGTGGATTTGGAGTTGGAGGGTGGATTTGGAGTTGGAGGGTGGAGTTGGAGTTGGTAGGTAGAGTTAGAGTTGGAGGGTGGATTTGGAGTTGGAGGGTGGATTTGGAGTTGGAGGGTGGAGTTGGAGGGTGGATTTGGAGTTGGAGGGTGGATAAGTTGGAGGGTGGATTTGGAGTTGGAGGGTGGAGTTGGAGTTGGAGGTTGGGTTTGGAGTTGGAGGGAGGATTTGGAGTTTTAGGGTTGAGTTGGAGGGTTGAGTTGGAGTTAAGGGGGGAATTTGGAATTGTAGGGTTGAGTTAGAGTTGTAGGATGGATTTGGAGTTGGAGGGTGGATTTGGAGTTGGAGGGTTGAGGTGGAGGGTGGATTTGGAGTTGGAGGGTGGAATTGGAGGGTGGATTTGGAGTCAAAGGGTGGATTTGGAGTTGGAGGTTGGAGTTGGAGGGTAGAGTTGGAAGGTGGATTTTGAGTTGGAGGGAGGGTTTGGAGTTGGAGGGTCGAGTTGGAGGGTTGAGTTGGAGAGTGGAGTTGGAGGGTGTAGTTGGAGGGTGGATTTGGTGTTGGAGTGTGGATTTGGAGTTGGAGGGTGGAATTGGAGTTGGAGGGTAGAGTTGGAGGGTGGAGTTGGAGGGTGGATTTGGAGTTGGAGGGTGGATTTGGAGTTGGAGGGTGGAGTAGGAGGGTGGATTTGGAGTTGGAGGGTGGAATTAGAGTTGGAGGGTGGATTTGGAGTTGGAGGGTGGATTTGGAGTTGGGGAGGTGGATTTTGTCTTGGAGGGTATATTTGGAGTTGGAGGATGGATTTGGTGTTGGAGGGTATATTTGGAATTGGAGGGTGGCGTTGGAGAGTGGAGTTGGATTTAGAGGGTGTATTTGGAGTTAGAGGGTGGATTTGGAGTTGGAAGGTGGATTTGGAGTTGGAGGGTGGATTTGGAGTTGGAGGGTGGATTTGGAGTTGGAAGGTGGATTTGGAGTTGGAGGGTGGATTTGGAGTTGGAGGGTGGATTTAGAGTTGCAGGGTGGATTTGGAGTTGGAGGGTGGATTTGGAGTTGGAGGGTGGAGTTGGAGGGTGGATTTGGAGTTGGAGGGTGGATTTGGAGTTGTAGGGTGGAGTTGGAGTTGGAGGGTGGAGTTGGAGTTGGTAGGTGGAGTTAGAGTTGGAGGGTGGATTTGGAGTTGGAGGGTGGATTTGGAGTTGGAGGGTGGAGTTGGAGGGTGGATTTGGAGTTGGAGGGTGGATAAGTTGGAGGGTGGATTTGGAGTTGGAGGGTGGATTTGGAGGGTGGATTTTGAGTTGGAGGGTGGATTTGGAGTTGCAGGGTGGAATTGTAGGATGGAGGGTGGAGTTGGAGGGTGGATTTGGAGTTGGAGGGTGGAGTTGGAGGGTGGATTTAGAGTTGGAGGGTGGATTTGGAGTTAGAGGGTGGATTTGGAGTTAGAGGGTGGATTTGGAGTTGAAGGGTGGAGTTGGAGGGAGGGTTTGGAGGGTGGATTTGGGGGGTGGATTGGGATTTGGAGGGTAGATTTGGACTTGGAGGGTGGATCTGGAGTTGGAGGGTGGATTTGGAGTTGGAGGGTTGAGTTGGAGGGTGGATTTGGAGTTGAAGGGTGGATTTGGAGTAGGAGGTTGGAGTTGGAGGGTAGAGTTGGAAGGTGGATTTTAGTTGGAGGGAGGGTTTGGAGTTGGAGGGTCGAGTTGGAGGGTTGAATTGGAGAGTGGAGTTGGCGGGTGTAGTTGGAGGGTGGATTTGGTGTTGGAGGGTGGATTTGGAAGGTGGAGTTGGAGATTGGAGTTGGAGGGTGGATTTGGAGTTTGAGGGAGGGTTAGGAATTGCAGGGTCGAGTTACAGGGTTGAGTTGGAGAGTGGAGTTGGAGTTGGAGGGTGCAGTTGGAGGGTGGATTTGGAGTTGGAGGGTGGAGCTGGAGTTGGAGAGTGAATTTAGAGTTGTAGGGTTGAGTTAGAGTTGTAGGATGGATTTGGAGTTGGAAGGTGGATTTGGAGTTGGAGGGTTGAGTTGGAGGGTGGATTTGGAGTTGGAGGGTGGATTTGGAGTTGGAGGGTGGAGTTGGAGTTGGAGGATAGATTCAGAGTTGGAGGGTGGATTTGGATTTGGAGGGTGGAGTTGGAGTTGGAGGGTGGATTTGGTGTTGGAGGGTGTATTTGGAATTGGAAGGTGGAGTTGGAGGGTAGATTTGGAGTTGGAGGGTGGATTTAGAGTTGCACTGTCGATTTGGAGTTGGAGGGTGGATTTGGAGTTGGAGGGTGGATTTGAAGTTGGAGGGTGGATTTGGAGTTGGAGGGTGGATTTGGAGTTGGAAGGTGGATTTGGAGTTGGGGTGGATTTGGAGTTGGAGGGTGGATTTAGAGTTGCATGGTGGATTTGGAATTGGAGGGTGGATTTGGAGTTGGAGGGTGGATTTGGAGTTGGAGGGTGGATTTGGAGTTGGAGGGTGGAGTTGGAGGGTGGATTTGGAGTTGGAGGGTGGATTTGGAATTGTAGGGTGGAGTTGGAGTTGGAGGGTGGAGTTCGAGTTGGTAGGTGGAGTTGGAGGGTAGATTTGGAGTTGGAGGGTGGAGTAGGAGTTGGAGGCTAGAGTTGGAGTGTGGAGATGGAGTTTGAGGGCAGAGTTGGAGGGTGAATTTGGAGTTAGAGGATGGAGTTGGAGGGTGGAGTTGGAGGTTGGAGTTGGAGGGTGGATGTGGAGTTGGAGGGTAGATTTGGAGTTGGAGGGTGGAGTTGGAGGGTGGATTTGGAGTTGGAGGGTAGATTTGGAGTTGGAGGGTGGAGTAGGAGTTGGAGGCTAGAGTTGGAGTGTGGAGATGGAGTTTGATGGTGGAGTTAGAGGGTGGATTTGGAGTTGGAGGGTGGAGTTGGAGGGTGAAGTTGGAGGTTGGAGTTGGAGGGTGGATTTGGAGTTGGAGGGTGGATTTGGAGTTGGAGGGTGGAGTTAGAGTTTGAGGGTGGAGTTGGAGGGTGGATTTGGAGTTGGAGGGTAGATAAGTTGGAGGGTGGTTTTGGAGTTGGAGGGTGGAGTTGGGGTTGGAGAGTAGATTTGGAGTTGGAGGGTGGATTTGGATTTGGAGTGTGGATTTTGAGTTGGAGGGTGGATTTGGAGTTGGAGGGTGGAGTTGGAGGGTGGATTTAGAGTTGGAGGGTGGATTTGGAGTTGGAGGGTGGATTTGGAGTTGAAGGATGGAGTTGGAGGGTGGAGTTGGAGGGAGGGTTTGGAGTGTGGAGTTGGGGGGTGAATTGGGATTTGGAGGGTAGATTTGGAGTTGGAGGGTAGATTTGGAGTTGGAGGGTGGAGTTGGAGTTGGAGAGTGAATTTAGAGTTGTAGGGTTGAGTTAGAGTTGTAGGATGGATTTGGAGTTGGAGAGTGGATTTGGAGTTGGTGGGTTGAGTTGGAGGGTGGATTTGGAGTTGGAGGGTGGAGTTGGAGTTGGAGGGTGGAGTTGGAGTTGGAGGGTGGATTTGGAGTTGGAGGGTTGAGGTGGAGGGTGGATTTGGAGTCGGAGGGTGGAATTGGAGTTGGAGGGTAGAGTTGGATGGCGGAGTTGGAGGGTGGATTTGGAGTTCAAAGGTGGATTTGGAGTTGGAGGGTTTATTTGGAGGTGGAGGGTGGAGTAGGAGGGTGGATTTGGAGTTGGAGGGTGGATTTGGAGTTGGAGGGTGGATTTGGAGTTGGAGGGTGGAGTTGGAGTTGGAGGGTGGATTTTGTCTTGGAGGGTATATTTGGAGTTGGAGGGGGGATTTGGTGTTGGAGGGTATATTTGGAATTGGAGGGTGGAGTTGGAGAGTGGAGTTTGAGTTAGAGGGTGTATTTGGAGTTGGAGGGTGGATTTGGAGTTGGAAGGTGGATTTGGAGTTGGAGGGTGGATTTGGAGTTGGAGGGTGGATTTAGAGTTGCAGGGTGGATTTGGAGTTGGAGGGTGGATTTGGAGTTGGAGGGTGGATTTGGAGTTGTAGGGTGGAGTTGGAGTTGGAGGGTGGAGTTGGAGTTGGTAGGTGGAGTTAGAGTTGGAGGGTGGATTTGGAGTTGGAGGGTGGATTTGGAGTTGGAGGGTGGATAAGTTGGAGGGTGGATTTGGAGGTGGAGGGTGGAGTTGGAGTTGGAGGGTAGATTGTGAGTTGGAGGGTGGATTTGGATTTGGAGGGTGGATTTTGAGTTGGAGGGTGGATTTGGAGTTGGAGGGTGGAGTTGTAGGATGGAGGGTGGAGTTGGAGGGTGGATTTGGAGTTGGAGGGTGGAGTTGGAGGGTGGATTCAGAGTTGGAGGGTGGATTGGGAGTTGGAGGGTGGATTTGGAGTTGAAGGGTGGAGTTGGAGGGTGGAGTTGGAGGGAGGGTTTGGTGGGTTGAGTTGGAGGGTGGATTTGGAGTTGGAGGGTGGAGTTGGAGTTGGAGGGTGGAGTTGGAGTTGGAGGGTGGATTTGGAGTTGGAGGGTTGAGGTGGAGGGTGGATTTGGAGTCGGAGGGTGGATTTGGAGTTGGAGGGTAGAGTTGGATGGCGGAGTTGGAGGGTGGATTTGGAGTTCAAAGGTGGATTTGGAGTTGGAGGGTGGATTTGGAGTTGGAGGGTGGAGTAGGAGGGTGGATTTGGAGTTGGAGGGTGGATTTGGAGTTGGAGGGTGGATTTGGAGTTGGAGGGTGGAGTTGGAGTTGGAGGGTGGATTTTGTCTTGGAGGGTATATTTGGAGTTGGAGGGGGGATTTGGTGTTGGAGGGTATATTTGGAATTGGAGGGTGGAGTTGGAGAGTGGAGTTTGAGTTAGAGGGTGTATTTGGAGTTGGAGGGTGGATTTGGAGTTGGAAGGTGGATTTGGAGTTGGAGGGTGGATTTGGAGTTGGAGGGTGGATTTAGAGTTGCAGGGTGGATTTGGAGTTGGAGGGTGGATTTGGAGTTGGAGGGTGGATTTGGAGTTGTAGGGTGGAGTTGGAGTTGGAGGGTGGAGTTGGAGTTGGTAGGTGGAGTTAGAGTTGGAGGGTGGATTTGGAGTTGGAGGGTGGATTTGGAGTTGGAGGGTGGATAAGTTGGAGGGTGGATTTGGAGGTGGAGGGTGGAGTTGGAGTTGGAGGGTAGATTGTGAGTTGGAGGGTGGATTTGGATTTGGAGGGTGGATTTTGAGTTGGAGGGTGGATTTGGAGTTGGAGGGTGGAGTTGTAGGATGGAGGGTGGAGTTGGAGGGTGGATTTGGAGTTGGAGGGTGGAGTTGGAGGGTGGATTCAGAGTTGGAGGGTGGATTGGGAGTTGGAGGGTGGATTTGGAGTTGAAGGGTGGAGTTGGAGGGTGGAGTTGGAGGGAGGGTTTGGAGGATGGAGATGGGGGGTGGATTGGGATTTGGAGGGTAGATTTGGACTTTGAGGGTGGATTTGGAGTTGGAGGGTGGATTTGGAGTTAGAGGGTTGAGTTGGAGGGTGGATTTGGAGTTGAAGGGTGGATTTGGAGTTGGAGGTTGGAGTTGGAGGGTAGAGTTGGAAGGTGGATTTTGAGTTGGAGGGAGGGTTTGGAGTTGGAGGGTCGAGTTGGAGGGTTGAGTTGGAGAGTGGAGTTGGAGGGTGTAGTTGGAGGGTGGATTTGGAGTTGTAGGGTGGATTTGGAGGGTGGAGTTGAAGGGTGGAGTTGGAGGGTGGATTTGGAGTTGGAGGGAGGGTTAGGAATTGGAGGGTCGAGTTGCAGGGTTGAGTTGGAGAGTGGAGTTGGAGTTGGAGGGTGCAGTTGGAGGGTGGATTTGGAGTTGGAGGGTGGAGCTGGAGTTGGAGAGTGAATTTAGAGTTGTAGGGTTGAGTTAGAGTTGTAGGATGGATTTGGAGTTGGAGGGTGGATTTGGAGTTCGAGGGTTGAGTTGGAGGGTGTATTAGGAGTTGGAGGGTGGATTTGGAGTTGGAGGGTGGAGTTGGAGTTGGAGGATAGATTCGGAGTTGGAGGGTGGATTTGGATTTGGAGAGTGGAGTTGGAGTTGGAGGGTGGATTTGGTGTTGGAGGGTGTATTTGGAATTGGAGGGTGGAGTTTGAGGGTAGATTTGGAGTTGGAGGGTGGATTTAGAGTTGCAAGGTCGATTTGGAGGGTGGATTTGGAGTTGGAGGGTGGATTTGAAGTTGGAGGGTGGATTTGGAGTTGGAGAGTGGATTTGGAGTTAGAAGGTGGATTTGGAGTTGGGGGTGGATTTGGAGTTGGAGGGTGGATTTAGAGTTGCATGGTGGATTTGGAGTTGGAGGGTGGATTTGGAGTTGGAGGGTGGAGTTGGAGGGTGGATTTGGAGTTGGAGGGTGGATTTGGAATTGTAGGGTGGAGTTGGAGTTGGAGGGTGGAGTTCGAGTTGGTAGGTGGAGTTGGAGGGTAGATTTGGAGTTGGAGGGTGGAGTAGGAGTTGGAGGCTAGAGTTGGAGTGTGGAGATGGAGTTTGAGGGCGGAGTTGGAGGGTGGATTTGGAGTTAGAGGATGGAGTTGGAAGGTGGAGTTGGAGGTTGGAGTTGGAGGGTGGATGTGGAGTTGGAGGGTAGATTTGGAGTTGGAGGGTGGAGTTGGAGGGTGGATTTGGAGTTGAGGGTAGATTTGGAGTTGGAGGGTGGAGTAGGAGTTGGAGGCTAGAGTTGGAGTGTGGGGATGGAGTTTGATGGTGGAGTTGGAGGGTGGATTTGGAGTTGGAGGGTGGAGTTGGAGGGTGGAGTTGGAGGTTGGAGTTGGAGGGTGGATTTGGAGTTGGAGGGTGGATTTGGAGTTGGAGGGTGGAGTTAGAGTTTGAGGGTGGAGTTGGAGGGTGGATTTGGAGTTGGAGGCTAGATAAGTTGGAGGGTGGTTTTGGAGTTGGAGGGTGGAGTTGGGGTTGGAGAGTAGATTTGGAGTTGGAGGGTGGATTTGGATTTGGAGTGTGGATTTTGAGTTGGAGGGTGGATTTGGAGTTGGAGGGTGGAGTTGGAGGGTGGATTTAGAGTTGGAGGGTGGATTTGGAGTTGGAGGGTGGATTTGGAGTTGAAGGATGGAGTTGGAGGGTGGAGTTGGAGGGAGGGTTTGGAGTGTGGAGTTGGGGGGTGGATTGGGATTTGGAGGGTAGATTTGGAGTTGGAGGGTAGATTTGGAGTTGGAGGGTGGAGTTGGAGTTGGAGAGTGAATTTAGAGTTGTAGGGTTGAGTTAGAGTTGTAGGATGGATTTGGAGTTGGAGAGTGGATTTGGAGTTGGTGGGTTGAGTTGGAGGGTGGATTTGGAGTTGGAGGGTGGATTTGGAGTTGGAGGGTGGAGTTGGAGTTGGAGGGTGGATTTGGAGTTGGAGGGTTGAGGTGGAGGGTGGATTTGGAGTCGGAGGGTGGAATTGGAGTTGGAGGGTAGAGTTGGATGGCGGAGTTGGAGGGTGGATTTGGAGTTCAAAGGTGGATTTGGAGTTGGAGGGTGGATTTGGAGTTGGAGGGTGGAGTAGGAGGGTGGATTTGGAGTTGGAGGGTGGATTTGGAGTTGGAGGGTGGATTTGGAGTTGGAGGGTGGAGTTGGAGTTGGAGGGTGGATTTTGTCTTGGAGGGTATATTTGGAGTTGGAGGGGGGATTTGGTGTTGGAGGGTATATTTGGAATTGGAGGGTGGAGTTGGAGAGTGGAGTTTGAGTTAGAGGGTGTATTTGGAGTTGGAGGGTGGATTTGGAGTTGGAAGGTGGATTTGGAGTTGGAGGGTGGATTTGGAGTTGGAGGGTGGATTTAGAGTTGCAGGGTGGATTTGGAGTTGGGGGGTGGATTTGGAGTTGGAGGGTGGATTTGGAGTTGGAGGGTGGATTTGGAGTTGTAGGGTGGAGTTGGAGTTGGAGGGTGGAGTTGGAGTTGGTAGGTGGAGTTAGAGTTGGAGGGTGGATTTGGAGTTGGAGGGTGGATTTGGAGTTGGAGGGTGGATAAGTTGGAGGGTGGATTTGGAGGTGGAGGGTGGAGTTGGAGTTGGAGGGTAGATTGTGAGTTGGAGGGTGGATTTGGATTTGGAGGGTGGATTTTGAGTTGGAGGGTGGATTTGGAGTTGGAGGGTGGAGTTGTAGGATGGAGGGTGGAGTTGGAGGGTGGATTTGGAGTTGGAGGGTGGAGTTGGAGGGTGGATTCAGAGTTGGAGGGTGGATTGGGAGTTGGAGGGTGGATTTGGAGTTGAAGGGTGGAGTTGGAGGGTGGAGTTGGAGGGAGGGTTTGGAGGATGGAGATGGGGGGTGGATTGGGATTTGGAGGGTAGATTTGGACTTTGAGGGTGGATTTGGAGTTGGAGGGTGGATTTGGAGTTAGAGGGTTGAGTTGGAGGGTGGATTTGGAGTTGAAGGGTGGATTTGGAGTTGGAGGTTGGAGTTGGAGGGTAGAGTTGGAAGGTGGATTTTGAGTTGGAGGGAGGGTTTGGAGTTGGAGGGTCGAGTTGGAGGGTTGAGTTGGAGAGTGGAGTTGGAGGGTGTAGTTGGAGGGTGGATTTGGAGTTGTAGGGTGGATTTGGAGGCTGGAGTTGAAGGGTGGAGTTGGAGGGTGGATTTGGAGTTGGAGGGAGGGTTAGGAATTGGAGGGTCGAGTTGCAGGGTTGAGTTGGAGAGTGGAGTTGGAGTTGGAGGGTGCAGTTGGAGGGTGGATTTGGAGTTGGAGGGTGGAGCTGGAGTTGGAGAGTGAATTTAGAGTTGTAGGGTTGAGTTAGAGTTGTAGGATGGATTTGGAGTTGGAGGGTGGATTTGGAGTTGGAGGGTTGAGTTGGAGGGTGTATTAGGAGTTGGAGGGTGGATTTGGAGTTGGAGGGTGGAGTTGGAGTTGGAGGATAGATTCGGAGTTGGAGGGTGGATTTGGATTTGGAGAGTGGAGTTGGAGTTGGAGGGTGGATTTGGTGTTGGAGGGTGTATTTGGAATTGGAGGGTGGAGTTTGAGGGTAGATCTGGAGTTGGAGGGTGGATTTAGAGTTGCAAGGTCGATTTGGAGGGTGGATTTGGAGTTGGAGGGTGGATTTGAAGTTGGAGGGTGGATTTGGAGTTGGAGGGAGGATTTAGAGTTGCATGGTGGATTTGGAGTTGGAGGGTGGATTTGGAGTTGGAGGGTGGATTTGGAGTTGGAGTGTGGATTTGGAGTTGGAGGGTGGATTTGGAGTTGGAGGGTGGATTTGGAATTGTAGGGTGGAGTTGGAGTTGGAGGGTGGAGTTGGAGTTGGTAGGTGGAGTTGGAGGGTAGATTTGGAGTTGGAGGGTGGAGTAGGAGTTGGAGGCTAGAGTTGGAGTGTGGAGATGGAGTTTGAGGGTGGAGTTGGAGGGTGTAGTTGGAGGGTGGATTTGGAGTTGGAGGGTGGAGTTGGAGGTTGGAGTTGGAGGGTGGATTTGGAGTTGGAGGGTAGATTTGGAGTTGGAGAGTGGAGTTGGAGGGTGGATTTGGAGTTGGAGGGTAGATTTGGAGTTGGAGGGTGGAGTAGGAGTTGGAGGCTAGAGTTGGAGTGTGGAGATGGAGTTTGATGGTGGAGTTGGAGGGTGGATTTGGAGTTGGAGGGTGGAGTTGGAGGGTGGAGTTGGAGGTTGGAGTTGGAGGGTGGATTTGGAGTTGGAGGGTGGATTACGAATTGGAGGGTGGAGTTGGAGTTTTGGAGTTGAAGGGTGGATTTGGAGTTGGAGGTTGGAGTTGGAGGGTAGAGTTGGAAGGTGGATTTTGAGTTGGAGGGAGGGTTTGGAGTTGGAGGGTCGAGTTGGAGGGTTGAGTTGGAGAGTGGAGTTGGAGGGTGTAGTTGGAGGGTGGATTTGGAGTTGTAGGGTGGATTTGGAGGGTGGAGTTGAAGGGTGGAGTTGGAGGGTGGATTTGGAGTTGGAGGGAGGGTTAGGAATTGGAGGGTCGAGTTGCAGGGTTGAGTTGGAGAGTGGAGTTGGAGTTGGAGGGTGCAGTTGGAGGGTGGATTTGGAGTTGGAGGGTGGAGCTGGAGTTGGAGAGTGAATTTAGAGTTGTAGGGTTGAGTTAGAGTTGTAGGATGGATTTGGAGTTGGAGGGTGGATTTGGAGTTCGAGGGTTGAGTTGGAGGGTGTATTAGGAGTTGGAGGGTGGATTTGGAGTTGGAGGGTGGAGTTGGAGTTGGAGGATAGATTCGGAGTTGGAGGGTGGATTTGGATTTGGAGAGTGGAGTTGGAGTTGGAGGGTGGATTTGGTGTTGGAGGGTGTATTTGGAATTGGAGGGTGGAGTTTGAGGGTAGATTTGGAGTTGGAGGGTGGATTTAGAGTTGCAAGGTCGATTTGGAGGGTGGATTTGGAGTTGGAGGGTGGATTTGAAGTTGGAGGGTGGATTTGGAGTTGGAGAGTGGATTTGGAGTTAGAAGGTGGATTTGGAGTTGGGGGTGGATTTGGAGTTGGAGGGTGGATTTAGAGTTGCATGGTGGATTTGGAGTTGGAGGGTGGATTTGGAGTTGGAGGGTGGAGTTGGAGGGTGGATTTGGAGTTGGAGGGTGGATTTGGAATTGTAGGGTGGAGTTGGAGTTGGAGGGTGGAGTTCGAGTTGGTAGGTGGAGTTGGAGGGTAGATTTGGAGTTGGAGGGTGGAGTAGGAGTTGGAGGCTAGAGTTGGAGTGTGGAGATGGAGTTTGAGGGCGGAGTTGGAGGGTGGATTTGGAGTTAGAGGATGGAGTTGGAAGGTGGAGTTGGAGGTTGGAGTTGGAGGGTGGATGTGGAGTTGGAGGGTAGATTTGGAGTTGGAGGGTGGAGTTGGAGGGTGGATTTGGAGTTGAGGGTAGATTTGGAGTTGGAGGGTGGAGTAGGAGTTGGAGGCTAGAGTTGGAGTGTGGGGATGGAGTTTGATGGTGGAGTTGGAGGGTGGATTTGGAGTTGGAGGGTGGAGTTGGAGGGTGGAGTTGGAGGTTGGAGTTGGAGGGTGGATTTGGAGTTGGAGGGTGGATTTGGAGTTGGAGGGTGGAGTTAGAGTTTGAGGGTGGAGTTGGAGGGTGGATTTGGAGTTGGAGGCTAGATAAGTTGGAGGGTGGTTTTGGAGTTGGAGGGTGGAGTTGGGGTTGGAGAGTAGATTTGGAGTTGGAGGGTGGATTTGGATTTGGAGTGTGGATTTTGAGTTGGAGGGTGGATTTGGAGTTGGAGGGTGGAGTTGGAGGGTGGATTTAGAGTTGGAGGGTGGATTTGGAGTTGGAGGGTGGATTTGGAGTTGAAGGATGGAGTTGGAGGGTGGAGTTGGAGGGAGGGTTTGGAGTGTGGAGTTGGGGGGTGGATTGGGATTTGGAGGGTAGATTTGGAGTTGGAGGGTAGATTTGGAGTTGGAGGGTGGAGTTGGAGTTGGAGAGTGAATTTAGAGTTGTAGGGTTGAGTTAGAGTTGTAGGATGGATTTGGAGTTGGAGAGTGGATTTGGAGTTGGTGGGTTGAGTTGGAGGGTGGATTTGGAGTTGGAGGGTGGATTTGGAGTTGGAGGGTGGAGTTGGAGTTGGAGGGTGGATTTGGAGTTGGAGGGTTGAGGTGGAGGGTGGATTTGGAGTCGGAGGGTGGAATTGGAGTTGGAGGGTAGAGTTGGATGGCGGAGTTGGAGGGTGGATTTGGAGTTCAAAGGTGGATTTGGAGTTGGAGGGTGGATTTGGAGTTGGAGGGTGGAGTAGGAGGGTGGATTTGGAGTTGGAGGGTGGATTTGGAGTTGGAGGGTGGATTTGGAGTTGGAGGGTGGAGTTGGAGTTGGAGGGTGGATTTTGTCTTGGAGGGTATATTTGGAGTTGGAGGGGGGATTTGGTGTTGGAGGGTATATTTGGAATTGGAGGGTGGAGTTGGAGAGTGGAGTTTGAGTTAGAGGGTGTATTTGGAGTTGGAGGGTGGATTTGGAGTTGGAAGGTGGATTTGGAGTTGGAGGGTGGATTTGGAGTTGGAGGGTGGATTTAGAGTTGCAGGGTGGATTTGGAGTTGGGGGGTGGATTTGGAGTTGGAGGGTGGATTTGGAGTTGGAGGGTGGATTTGGAGTTGTAGGGTGGAGTTGGAGTTGGAGGGTGGAGTTGGAGTTGGTAGGTGGAGTTAGAGTTGGAGGGTGGATTTGGAGTTGGAGGGTGGATTTGGAGTTGGAGGGTGGATAAGTTGGAGGGTGGATTTGGAGGTGGAGGGTGGAGTTGGAGTTGGAGGGTAGATTGTGAGTTGGAGGGTGGATTTGGATTTGGAGGGTGGATTTTGAGTTGGAGGGTGGATTTGGAGTTGGAGGGTGGAGTTGTAGGATGGAGGGTGGAGTTGGAGGGTGGATTTGGAGTTGGAGGGTGGAGTTGGAGGGTGGATTCAGAGTTGGAGGGTGGATTGGGAGTTGGAGGGTGGATTTGGAGTTGAAGGGTGGAGTTGGAGGGTGGAGTTGGAGGGAGGGTTTGGAGGATGGAGATGGGGGGTGGATTGGGATTTGGAGGGTAGATTTGGACTTTGAGGGTGGATTTGGAGTTGGAGGGTGGATTTGGAGTTAGAGGGTTGAGTTGGAGGGTGGATTTGGAGTTGAAGGGTGGATTTGGAGTTGGAGGTTGGAGTTGGAGGGTAGAGTTGGAAGGTGGATTTTGAGTTGGAGGGAGGGTTTGGAGTTGGAGGGTCGAGTTGGAGGGTTGAGTTGGAGAGTGGAGTTGGAGGGTGTAGTTGGAGGGTGGATTTGGAGTTGTAGGGTGGATTTGGAGGCTGGAGTTGAAGGGTGGAGTTGGAGGGTGGATTTGGAGTTGGAGGGAGGGTTAGGAATTGGAGGGTCGAGTTGCAGGGTTGAGTTGGAGAGTGGAGTTGGAGTTGGAGGGTGCAGTTGGAGGGTGGATTTGGAGTTGGAGGGTGGAGCTGGAGTTGGAGAGTGAATTTAGAGTTGTAGGGTTGAGTTAGAGTTGTAGGATGGATTTGGAGTTGGAGGGTGGATTTGGAGTTGGAGGGTTGAGTTGGAGGGTGTATTAGGAGTTGGAGGGTGGATTTGGAGTTGGAGGGTGGAGTTGGAGTTGGAGGATAGATTCGGAGTTGGAGGGTGGATTTGGATTTGGAGAGTGGAGTTGGAGTTGGAGGGTGGATTTGGTGTTGGAGGGTGTATTTGGAATTGGAGGGTGGAGTTTGAGGGTAGATCTGGAGTTGGAGGGTGGATTTAGAGTTGCAAGGTCGATTTGGAGGGTGGATTTGGAGTTGGAGGGTGGATTTGAAGTTGGAGGGTGGATTTGGAGTTGGAGGGAGGATTTAGAGTTGCATGGTGGATTTGGAGTTGGAGGGTGGATTTGGAGTTGGAGGGTGGATTTGGAGTTGGAGTGTGGATTTGGAGTTGGAGGGTGGATTTGGAGTTGGAGGGTGGATTTGGAATTGTAGGGTGGAGTTGGAGTTGGAGGGTGGAGTTGGAGTTGGTAGGTGGAGTTGGAGGGTAGATTTGGAGTTGGAGGGTGGAGTAGGAGTTGGAGGCTAGAGTTGGAGTGTGGAGATGGAGTTTGAGGGTGGAGTTGGAGGGTGTAGTTGGAGGGTGGATTTGGAGTTGGAGGGTGGAGTTGGAGGTTGGAGTTGGAGGGTGGATTTGGAGTTGGAGGGTAGATTTGGAGTTGGAGAGTGGAGTTGGAGGGTGGATTTGGAGTTGGAGGGTAGATTTGGAGTTGGAGGGTGGAGTAGGAGTTGGAGGCTAGAGTTGGAGTGTGGAGATGGAGTTTGATGGTGGAGTTGGAGGGTGGATTTGGAGTTGGAGGGTGGAGTTGGAGGGTGGAGTTGGAGGTTGGAGTTGGAGGGTGGATTTGGAGTTGGAGGGTGGATTACGAATTGGAGGGTGGAGTTGGAGTTTGAGGGTGGAGTTGGAGGGTGGATTTTGAGTTGGAGGGTGGATAAGTTGGAGGGTGGTTTTGGAGTTGGAGGGTGGAGTTGGAGTTGGAGGGTAGATTTTGAGTTGGAGGGTGGATTTTGAGTTGGAGGGTGGATTTTGAGGGTTGAGTTGGAGGGTGGATTTGGAGTTGGAGGGTGGATTTGGAGGGTGGAGTTGGAGTTGGAGGGTGGATTTTGAGTTGGAGGGTGGATTTTGAGGGTTGAGTTGGAGGGTGGATTTGGAGTTGGAGGGTGGAGTAGGAGTTGGAGGCTAGAGTTGGAGTGTGGAGATGGAGTTTGAGGGTGGAGCTGGAGTTGGAGAGTGAATTTAGAGTTGTAGGGTTGAGTTAGAGTTGTAGGATGGATTTGGAGTTGGAGGGTGGATTTGGAGTTCGAGGGTTGAGTTGGAGGGTGTATTAGGAGTTGGAGGGTGGATTTGGAGTTGGAGGGTGGAGTTGGAGTTGGAGGATAGATTCGGAGTTGGAGGGTGGATTTGGATTTGGAGAGTGGAGTTGGAGTTGGAGGGTGGATTTGGTGTTGGAGGGTGTATTTGGAATTGGAGGGTGGAGTTTGAGGGTAGATTTGGAGTTGGAGGGTGGATTTAGAGTTGCAAGGTCGATTTGGAGGGTGGATTTGGAGTTGGAGGGTGGATTTGAAGTTGGAGGGTGGATTTGGAGTTGGAGAGTGGATTTGGAGTTAGAAGGTGGATTTGGAGTTGGGGGTGGATTTGGAGTTGGAGGGTGGATTTAGAGTTGCATGGTGGATTTGGAGTTGGAGGGTGGATTTGGAGTTGGAGGGTGGAGTTGGAGGGTGGATTTGGAGTTGGAGGGTGGATTTGGAATTGTAGGGTGGAGTTGGAGTTGGAGGGTGGAGTTCGAGTTGGTAGGTGGAGTTGGAGGGTAGATTTGGAGTTGGAGGGTGGAGTAGGAGTTGGAGGCTAGAGTTGGAGTGTGGAGATGGAGTTTGAGGGCGGAGTTGGAGGGTGGATTTGGAGTTAGAGGATGGAGTTGGAAGGTGGAGTTGGAGGTTGGAGTTGGAGGGTGGATGTGGAGTTGGAGGGTAGATTTGGAGTTGGAGGGTGGAGTTGGAGGGTGGATTTGGAGTTGGAGGGTAGATTTGGAGTTGGAGGGTGGAGTAGGAGTTGGAGGCTAGAGTTGGAGTGTGGGGATGGAGTTTGATGGTGGAGTTGGAGGGTGGATTTGGAGTTGGAGGGTGGAGTTGGAGGGTGGAGTTGGAGGTTGGAGTTGGAGGGTGGATTTGGAGTTGGAGGGTGGATTTGGAGTTGGAGGGTGGAGTTAGAGTTTGAGGGTGGAGTTGGAGGGTGGATTTGGAGTTGGAGGCTAGATAAGTTGGAGGGTGGTTTTGGAGTTGGAGGGTGGAGTTGGGGTTGGAGAGTAGATTTGGAGTTGGAGGGTGGATTTGGATTTGGAGTGTGGATTTTGAGTTGGAGGGTGGATTTGGAGTTGGAGGGTGGAGTTGGAGGGTGGATTTAGAGTTGGAGGGTGGATTTGGAGTTGGAGGGTGGATTTGGAGTTGAAGGATGGAGTTGGAGGGTGGAGTTGGAGGGAGGGTTTGGAGTGTGGAGTTGGGGGGTGGATTGGGATTTGGAGGGTAGATTTGGAGTTGGAGGGTAGATTTGGAGTTGGAGGGTGGAGTTGGAGTTGGAGAGTGAATTTAGAGTTGTAGGGTTGAGTTAGAGTTGTAGGATGGATTTGGAGTTGGAGAGTGGATTTGGAGTTGGTGGGTTGAGTTGGAGGGTGGATTTGGAGTTGGAGGGTGGATTTGGAGTTGGAGGGTGGAGTTGGAGTTGGAGGGTGGATTTGGAGTTGGAGGGTTGAGGTGGAGGGTGGATTTGGAGTCGGAGGGTGGAATTGGAGTTGGAGGGTAGAGTTGGATGGCGGAGTTGGAGGGTGGATTTGGAGTTCAAAGGTGGATTTGGAGTTGGAGGGTGGATTTGGAGTTGGAGGGTGGAGTAGGAGGGTGGATTTGGAGTTGGAGGGTGGATTTGGAGTTGGAGGGTGGATTTGGAGTTGGAGGGTGGAGTTGGAGTTGGAGGGTGGATTTTGTCTTGGAGGGTATATTTGGAGTTGGAGGGGGGATTTGGTGTTGGAGGGTATATTTGGAATTGGAGGGTGGAGTTGGAGAGTGGAGTTTGAGTTAGAGGGTGTATTTGGAGTTGGAGGGTGGATTTGGAGTTGGAAGGTGGATTTGGAGTTGGAGGGTGGATTTGGAGTTGGAGGGTGGATTTAGAGTTGCAGGGTGGATTTGGAGTTGGGGGGTGGATTTGGAGTTGGAGGGTGGATTTGGAGTTGGAGGGTGGATTTGGAGTTGTAGGGTGGAGTTGGAGTTGGAGGGTGGAGTTGGAGTTGGTAGGTGGAGTTAGAGTTGGAGGGTGGATTTGGAGTTGGAGGGTGGATTTGGAGTTGGAGGGTGGATAAGTTGGAGGGTGGATTTGGAGGTGGAGGGTGGAGTTGGAGTTGGAGGGTAGATTGTGAGTTGGAGGGTGGATTTGGATTTGGAGGGTGGATTTTGAGTTGGAGGGTGGATTTGGAGTTGGAGGGTGGAGTTGTAGGATGGAGGGTGGAGTTGGAGGGTGGATTTGGAGTTGGAGGGTGGAGTTGGAGGGTGGATTCAGAGTTGGAGGGTGGATTGGGAGTTGGAGGGTGGATTTGGAGTTGAAGGGTGGAGTTGGAGGGTGGAGTTGGAGGGAGGGTTTGGAGGATGGAGATGGGGGGTGGATTGGGATTTGGAGGGTAGATTTGGACTTTGAGGGTGGATTTGGAGTTGGAGGGTGGATTTGGAGTTAGAGGGTTGAGTTGGAGGGTGGATTTGGAGTTGAAGGGTGGATTTGGAGTTGGAGGTTGGAGTTGGAGGGTAGAGTTGGAAGGTGGATTTTGAGTTGGAGGGAGGGTTTGGAGTTGGAGGGTCGAGTTGGAGGGTTGAGTTGGAGAGTGGAGTTGGAGGGTGTAGTTGGAGGGTGGATTTGGAGTTGTAGGGTGGATTTGGAGGCTGGAGTTGAAGGGTGGAGTTGGAGGGTGGATTTGGAGTTGGAGGGAGGGTTAGGAATTGGAGGGTCGAGTTGCAGGGTTGAGTTGGAGAGTGGAGTTGGAGTTGGAGGGTGCAGTTGGAGGGTGGATTTGGAGTTGGAGGGTGGAGCTGGAGTTGGAGAGTGAATTTAGAGTTGTAGGGTTGAGTTAGAGTTGTAGGATGGATTTGGAGTTGGAGGGTGGATTTGGAGTTGGAGGGTTGAGTTGGAGGGTGTATTAGGAGTTGGAGGGTGGATTTGGAGTTGGAGGGTGGAGTTGGAGTTGGAGGATAGATTCGGAGTTGGAGGGTGGATTTGGATTTGGAGAGTGGAGTTGGAGTTGGAGGGTGGATTTGGTGTTGGAGGGTGTATTTGGAATTGGAGGGTGGAGTTTGAGGGTAGATCTGGAGTTGGAGGGTGGATTTAGAGTTGCAAGGTCGATTTGGAGGGTGGATTTGGAGTTGGAGGGTGGATTTGAAGTTGGAGGGTGGATTTGGAGTTGGAGGGAGGATTTAGAGTTGCATGGTGGATTTGGAGTTGGAGGGTGGATTTGGAGTTGGAGGGTGGATTTGGAGTTGGAGTGTGGATTTGGAGTTGGAGGGTGGATTTGGAGTTGGAGGGTGGATTTGGAATTGTAGGGTGGAGTTGGAGTTGGAGGGTGGAGTTGGAGTTGGTAGGTGGAGTTGGAGGGTAGATTTGGAGTTGGAGGGTGGAGTAGGAGTTGGAGGCTAGAGTTGGAGTGTGGAGATGGAGTTTGAGGGTGGAGTTGGAGGGTGTAGTTGGAGGGTGGATTTGGAGTTGGAGGGTGGAGTTGGAGGTTGGAGTTGGAGGGTGGATTTGGAGTTGGAGGGTAGATTTGGAGTTGGAGAGTGGAGTTGGAGGGTGGATTTGGAGTTGGAGGGTAGATTTGGAGTTGGAGGGTGGAGTAGGAGTTGGAGGCTAGAGTTGGAGTGTGGAGATGGAGTTTGATGGTGGAGTTGGAGGGTGGATTTGGAGTTGGAGGGTGGAGTTGGAGGGTGGAGTTGGAGGTTGGAGTTGGAGGGTGGATTTGGAGTTGGAGGGTGGATTACGAATTGGAGGGTGGAGTTGGAGTTTGAGGGTGGAGTTGGAGGGTGGATTTTGAGTTGGAGGGTGGATAAGTTGGAGGGTGGTTTTGGAGTTGGAGGGTGGAGTTGGAGTTGGAGGGTAGATTTTGAGTTGGAGGGTGGATTTTGAGTTGGAGGGTGGATTTTGAGGGTTGAGTTGGAGGGTGGATTTGGAGTTGGAGGGTGGATTTGGAGGGTGGAGTTGGAGTTGGAGGGTGGATTTTGAGTTGGAGGGTGGATTTTGAGGGTTGAGTTGGAGGGTGGATTTGGAGTTGGAGGGTGGATTTGGAGGGTGGTTTTGGAGTTGGAGGGTGGAGTTGGAGTTGGAGGGTAGATTTTGAGTTGGAGGGTGGATTTTGAGTTGGAGGGTGGATTTTGAGGGTTGAGTTGGAGGGTGGATTTGGAGTTGGAGGGTGGATTTAAAGGGTGGATTTGGAGTTGGAGGGTGGATTTGAAGTTGGAGCGTGGATTTAGAGTTGGAGGGTGGATTTGGAGTTGGAGGGTGGATTTAGAGGGTGGAGTTGGAGTTTGGGTTTGGATTTGGAGTTTTAGGGTCGAGTTGGAGGGTTGAGTTGGAGTTAAAGGGTGAATTTGGAATTGTAGGGTTGAGTTAGAGTTGTAGGATGGATTTGGAGTTGGAGGGTGGATTTGGAGTTGGAGGGTTGAGGTGGAGGGTGGATTTGGAGTTTGAGGGTGGAATTGGAGTTGGAGGGTAGAGTTGGAGGGTGGAGTTGGAGGGTTGATTTGGATTCGAGGGTGGATTTGGAGTTGGAGGGTGGATTTGGAGTTGGAGGGTGGAGTAGGAGGGTGGATTTGGAGTTGGAGGGCGGATTTGGAGTTGGAGGATGGATTTGGAGTTGGAGGGTGTAGTTGGAGGGTGGATTTGGTGTTGGAGGGTGGATTTGGAGTTGGAGGGTTTATTTATTTATTTATTTATTTTGATTTATATAGCGCTATATAACCCCGGGGTCTCTAAGCGCTTGTCCAGTAAACACCACAGGAACCAAAAGAAACACTACAGGAAATTTATATCCCTCCCCAGGCTTTCTGGAAAAGAACAGTCTTCAGCCTCTTCCGAAAGGTCAGCAAATTGGGTTCTTTGCGCAAGTCCACCAGTAGACTGTTCCAGGCCCCTGGGAGGGTGTTAGAAATGGCACGACCGCCCACTGTCGCCAATCTAAACCGAGGTTGCATGAGCAGGGTTGCTTCAGCAGATCTTAACACCCTGGCCGGTGTGTATGGGGTCAGGCGGGTCTTGATGTAGCTTGGTGCCTTACCATAAAGGGATTTATGTGCAATGCATAACCCTTTAAAGAGCCCCCTCTGCCTTATTGGGAGCCAATGTAGCTCACGCATGAGTGGGGACACATGCGTGCTCCTGGGTTTCTTGTGAATGAGCCTGGCGGCATCGTTCATCACCATCTGAAGTTTGTCCAGGAGTTTTTGGGGTAAACCCAAATAGAGCGAGTTACCATAATCCAGTCTTGCAAGGATCATAGCAGAGACCGCCCTTCGCAGGGTAGAATGGGACAATAATGGCGCGATCTTCCTAAGTTGACGCAACATGCCAACACAGGTTCCTACCACCGTGGTGACCTGTTTCCGCATGGAAAGCTTGTCATCCACATAAATGCCAAGGCTTTTTACAGCCACTGCCGGCTCCGGGGGCGGTCCAAGTTCCCTCGGCCAGAATCCATCATGCCATGGATTGCCGGCGATGGTAACAGGTAGAACTTCCGTCTTATCCGGATTGATTTTTAAAGAATTCAGTGACATCCAGTTAGCTGTCTGCTTCAAGATGGTTTGCAGATTTGCTGGTGCCCCATCATCCATTTGGATAATGATTTGGGTGTCATCAGCGTAGTTATATACCTGACAATCCATCTGATTCAGAAGTCCAATCAGTGGTTGGAGGTATATGTTGAATAGCAGGGGCGACAGAGCCGACCCCTGTGGCACTCCACAAGAGATTGGTGATGCAGTGGAGAGCAATTCTCCCAACTGAACTCTTTGTGTCCTCCCTTGTAAGAAAGAAGCAAACCAGGCGTGGGCTGTGCCCCGGATGCCGAAGTCTCTCATCCGCGTCAACAGTTGTTTGTAACTGACGGTGTCAAACGCCGCGGAGAGGTCTAACAGCACCAGGGCGCCGGGTATCCTCTTGTCTGCCCTATTTCGGAGCTCGTCTATGATGGACAGCATGACCAGTTCCGTGCTGTGGTTTGCACGGAACCCTGATTGGTTTGGTTCCAGCAGGCCATTCTCTTCTAGATGGTCAGAGAGGGCGGCCAGAACGTGCTGTTCCAACACCTTGGCCAGGAAAGGGATCTGGGAAATAGGCCTAAAGTTTTTTAGGCATTTCACATCTGCCCCAGGCTTTTTCAGCAGAGGGATCAACCTTGCTTCCTTAAAGGCATTAGGAACCTTTCCTGATGCTAGAGAGGAGTTCAAAAGATTCAACACCTCCTCTTCTATTCCTGGCATGGCCAGTTTGAAAACGTCAGGGGGACAAGGGTCTGCCTGGGAACCCGACTTCACTCTCCCGGTGAGCCGGGGCAGGTCCTCTTTCGTAATGGGGGGAAGAAGCTCCAGAGGTCTAACCACCGGCTTTTTGGCCGACGTGGTCAGTGGGGGGCAAGCATGTATGGGAGTACAGGCAATTTCCGAATTAAGATCCGCAATTTTGCGGGTGAAAAAATTCTGAAATCTCTGGCAGTCCTCTAGAGTAAACTCCGGCCTCTGTTCTTTCACTTTTTTAAGTTCGTTTAGGACTCGGAAAACTTCTTTTTGAGGATTTGTCGCTGTGATGATCCTTTCCTCATAGAATTCTGCCTTCCTAGCTGTAATTGCCTGCTTATAATTTGCTAATTCAAGCAAATGGACGCTTCTCGCCTTCGTATCATAGGCTTTGCGCCAAGCTCTCTCCACCTTGCGCACGACCCTCTTTTTCTCCCTTAGGGAGTCGTTGTACCAAGGGGACCTCCGTCCTCTATTCACTAGATTGACCCTGCGTGCTGGCGCCACATGGTCGACCGCACTACGAAGCCTCTCCTCTAGGTTACCACAGAGGGCATCAGGATTATCAGCTAAACGGGTCTGAGGATAATTCGCTGAAAGATGTGCCACCATCTTTCCACCATTGATGTTTTTCCATTTCCTCACCAGCCTCTGACCTACTGCCGGTTTCGATTTGAGCAGGTTCATCAAGAGATCTCCCTTCAGTAAGTAATGGTCCGACCAGACACACGGTTGTGAGGTTGTCGATCCCTGTACCGGTATTGACGACCAGACTAGGTCGAGCGTGTGGCCTTTCACATGTGTCGGTCCCCTTACCTGCTGAATTAAACCTAGCGAGGATAATACCTCGTCAATATGGCCAGCCTGCCCTTCTCTTGGGGTGAGCTCCCAGTGATAATTAAAGTCTCCCAAGATGACCAAATTATCGAACCTCGAGCGCATGTCCTGCACCAGTTTCAGAAATAGATCCGGGAACTCCGGCAAGGCCCAGGGAGGACGGTAGACTACCAGGACAGTTAAACAATCTGTCCCCAGCCTAAGTTTAACACCTAGAACCTCCGCCCCGCCTATATCCTCGGCCAAGATTGTTTCTCCGCGCATACGGCATAGGGTTGAGGTGGAGGGTGGATTTGGAGTTGGAGGGTGGAATTGGAGTTGGAGGGTAGAGTTGGAGGGTGGAGTTGGAGAGTGGATTTTGAGTTGGAGGGTTGATTTGGAGTTGGAGGGTGGAGTAGGAGGGTGGATTTGGAGTTGGAGGGTGGATTTGGAGTTGGAGGGTGGAGTTGGAGTGTGGATTTGGAGTTGGAGGGTGGATTTTGTCTTGGAGGGTATATTTGGAGTTGGAGGATGGATTTGGTGTTGGAGGGTATATTTGGAATTGGAGGGTGGCGTTGGAGAGTGGAGTTGGATTTAGAGGGTGTATTTGGAGTTGGAGGGTGGATTTGGAGTTGGAAGGTGGATTTGGAGTTGGAGGGTGGATTTGAAGTTGGAGGGTGGATTTAGAGTTGCAGGGTGGATTTGGAGCTGGAGGGTGGATTTGGAGTTGGAGGGTGGAGTTGGAGGGTGGATTTGGAGTTGGAGGGTGGATTTGGAGTTGTAGGGTGGAGTTGGAGTTGGAGGGTGGAGTTGGAGTTGGTAGGTGGAGTTAGAGTTGGAGGGTGGATTTGGAGTTGGAGGGTGGATTTGGAGTTGGAGGGTGAAGTTGGAGGGTGGATTTGGAGTTGGAGGGTGGATAAGTTGGAGTGTGGATTTGGAGTTGGAGGGTGGATTTGGATTTGGAGGGTGGATTTTGAGTTGGAGGGTGGATTTGGAGTTGGAGGGTGGAATTGTAGGATGGAGGGTGGAGTTGGAGGGTGGATTTGGAGTTGGAGGGTGGAGTTGGAGGGTGGATTTAGAGTTGGAGGGTGGATTTGGAGTTAGAGGGTGGATTTGGAGTTGAAGGGTGGAGTTGGAGGGTGGAGTTGGAGGGAGGGTTTGGAGGGTGGATTTGGGGGGTGGAGTGGGATTTGGAGGGTAGATTTGGACTTGGAGGGTTGATTTGGAGTTGGAGGGTGGATTTGGAGTTGGAGGGTTGAGTTGGAGGGTGGATTTGGAGTTGAAGGGTGGATTTGGAGTAGGAGGTTGGAGTTGGAGGGTAGAGTTGGAAGGTGGATTTTGAGTTGGAGGGAGGGTTTGGAGTTGGAGGGTCGAGTTGGAGGGTTGAGTTGGAGAGTGGAGTTGGAGGGTGTAGTTGGAGGGTGGATTTGGTGTTGGAGGGTGGATTTGGAAGGTGGAGTTGGAGGGTGGAGTTGAAGGGTGGATTTGGAGTTGGAGGGAGGGTTAGGAATTGGAGGGTCGAGTTGCAGGGTTGAGTTGGAGAGTGGAGTTGGAGTTGGAGGGTGCAGTTTGTATTTGTAAGGTGTTTTGTAAGGTGTTTTGTAGCGCGCTCAATTACTACCGGAGTATCCTGGCGCGAATGACCGCTGGGGAACCCGTCCTGGCTTTCCCTGTGAGATGGTCCCATGCTGGGTATCTCCAAGGTGAAGCCAGGCATCCCGGGCGTCTGTGGGGGGGCCGTTGTAGCGATGAGGCAAGCTTAATGCCCAGAGTTACCGAGTGTGATCACTGCCCAAAGTGGGCACCGAGGCGAGAATTATCAGTCCGCTGACCCTGGACCTCGACCCTGCCGCGTCGGGAATCGAACCCTGGTCCCGGGCCGTTCTCAGCCTCCGGGTCTGCCGCCTCTAACCAGTGAGCCACACCTGGCACAGTTGGAGGGTGGATTTGGAGTTGGAGGGTGGAGCTGGAGTTGGAGAGTGAATTTAGAGTTGTAGGGTTGAGTTAGAGTTGTAGGATGGATTTGGAGTTGGAAGGTGGATTTGGAGTTGGAGGGTTGAGTTGGAGGGTGGATTTGGAGTTGGAGGGTGGATTTGGAGTTGGAGGGTGGAGTTGGAGTTGGAGGATAGATTCAGAGTTGGAGGTTGGATTTGGATTTGGAGGGTGGAGTTGGAGTTGGAGGGTGGATTTGGTGTTGGAGGGTGTATTTGGAATTGGAGGGTGGAGTTGGAGGGTAGATTTGGAGTTGGAGGGTGGATTTAGAGTTGCACTGTCGATTTGGAGTTGGAGGGTGGATTTGGAGTTGGAGGGTGGATTTGAAGTTGGAGGGTGGATTTGGAGTTGGAGGGTGGATTTGGAGTTGGAAGGTGGATTTGGAGTTGGGGGGTGGATTTGGAGTTGGAGGGTGGATTTAGAGTTGCATGGTGGATTTGGAATTGGAGGGTGGATTTGGAGTTGGAGGGTGGATTTGGAGTTGGAGGGTAGATTTGGAGTTGGAGGGTGGAGTTGGAGGGTGGATTTGGAGTTGGAGGGTGGATTTGGAATTGTAGGGTGGAGTTGGAGTAGGAGGGTGGAGTTGGAGTTGGTAGGTGGAGTTGGAGGGTAGATTTGGAGTTGGAGGGTGGAGTAGGAGTTGGAGAGTGGAGTTGGAGGGTGGATTTTGAGTTGGAGGGTGGTTTTGGAGTTGGAGGGTGGAGTTGGAGGGTAGATTTTGAGTTGGAGGGTGGATTTTGAGTTGGTTTTCTCTCTTTTTATTAATTCCATGGAACATGAATTAAAACAGGTCCAGGCTGATGCACCACAAGCAGGGGGCTTACCAATTCCAGTGTTGCTATACGCGGACGACACTGTTTTATTATCCAGAACTCCAATTGGCTTGCAGCGGCTAATGAATTGTTTTTATGACTTCATCCAGGGTAAAAAACTTAAAATTAATAACACCAAAACATTTACAATGGTCTGTGGCAAAAAGTCGAATTACCACAAGTCTTTTTATTTTAAAAATAACAGAATCGAGGCAGTAGACAATTTTTGTTATCTGGGCATTACGTTCAACAGTCAGGGCTCATGGGCACCAGAACATACTAATATTAAAGCCAGGATGGGGAAGGCTTCTTTAGGTGTCTTTCGCTTTGCCAATAAATTGGGCAGCCGCAGGATTCCTGCAATGTTAAATATTTATAAACACCGATGTCTATCTTTAGCGCTCTATGGATCGGGGGTATGGGGGTACGGGTCTAACAAAGAGTTGCAAATTTCGGAAAATTTGTTTCTGAAACGGTTACTTTGTCTACCCCCTACGGCATCAAACTATCTGGCCCACGAGGAACTAAGGTTGGACCATATAGCCGATCTAATTGAATTGAGACCTCTCCTGGTTTGGAGGTCTATCTGGCTGAAGGATGAAACAAGTTTTACAAAGTGCATTATCAAAGATAGTCTGGTACTGGATAAATATGCGAATATACCATGGATAAAGTATGTGACTACTACTTTTAAGGAACTTTTCCATTTGGATGTATGTAAAGATCCTGAGATTGCAACTGCTTTATCCAAAAAGGGGTTGAAAGAGGAATTCATGAGGGTAAAACTAGGTAAACGGAAAGCAGATACATGCAATTATTCAACCCATGCTTTCTATTTTTCCAATGTGAATGATGGCCCTGGTTTGCCGACCTACCTTAAAATAATCCATAGACAATCTCATCAATTCGTACTATCCAGACTTAGACTTGGCATTGTCCACATTCTTGTGGCCTTCCCAAAGATGAAAAATTATTCAATTTCTGCTTGTCCATGTGATGGACTGACCAAACAAAGTACCATCCATTTCATGTTATTTTGCCCCCTCTTTAAAGCCCTACGAATTGTCTACCTGAAACCGATGTTTAAAAAATACTCTGTGTTTTCTACCTCACATGCTATGAAACTGCTATTTTCGCTTGCTAGCCCGGATCTGTGTTTTTTTATTGCAACTTTTATCCTGAAGTCTGTTGCTCTGAGGAAGAGTATGGTTTTTTAGTGGTTTTACTGTGTTCCCCATTTATTGACTTTTGTATGTTCTCGAAATCACATTTGATGATATGTACTCTCCCAGTGTTGTGATATTTGTACGATTTTATTTTGTGTACTTTTATGACGTTTTTTTAAAACTGTCGAATAAAGTTTATGAACTGAACTGAACTGAGTTGGAGGGTGGATTTGGAGTTGGAGGGTGGAGTTGTAGGATGGAGGGTGGAGTTGGAGGGTGGATTTAGAGTTGGAGGGTGGATTTGGAGTTGGAGGGTGGATTTGGAGTTGAAGGGTGGAGTTGGAGGGTGGAGTTGGAGGGAGGGTTTGGAGGGTGGAGTTGGGGGTGGATTGGGATTTGGAGGGTAGATTTGGAGTTGGAGGGTAAATTTGGAGTTGGAGGGTGGAGTTGGAGTTGGAGAGTGAATTTAGAGTTGTAGGGTTGAGTTAGAGTTGAAGGATGGATTTGGAGTTGGAAGGTGGACTTGGAGTTGGAGGGTTGAGTTGGAGGTGGATTTGGAGTTGGAGGGTGGATTTGGAGTTGGAGGGTGGAGTTAAAGTTGGAGGATAGATTCAGAGTTGGAAGGTGGATTTGGATTTGGAGGGTGGAGTTGGAGTTGGAGGGTGGATTTGGTGTTGGAGGGTGTATTTGGAATTGGAGGGTGGAGTTGGAGGGTAGATTTGGAGTTGGAGGGTGGATTTAGAGTTGCACTGTCGATTTGGAGTTGGAGGGTGGATTTGGAGTTGGAGGGTGGATTTGAAGTTGGAGGGTGGATTTGGAGTTGGAGGGTGGATTTGGAGTTGCAAGGTGGATTTGGAGTTGGGGGTGGATTTGGAGTAGGAGGGTGGATTTAGAGTTGCATGGTGGATTTGGAATTGGAGGGTGGATTTGGAGTTGGAGGGTGGATTTGGAGTTGGAGGGTGGATTTGGAGTTGGAGGGTGGAGTTGGAGGGTGGATTTGGAGTTGGAGGGTGGATTTGGAATTGTAGGGTGGAGTTGGAGTTGGAGGGTGGAGTTGGAGTTGGTAGGTGGAGTTGGAGGGTAGATTTGGAGTTGGAGGGTGGAGTAGGAGTTGGAGGCTAGAGTTGGAGTGTGGAGATGGAGTTTGAGGGTGGAGTTGGAGGGGGATTTGGAGTTAGAGGATGGAGTTGGAGGGTGGAGTTGGAGGTTGGAGTTGGAGAGTGGATGTGGAGTTGGAGGGTAGATTTGGAGTTGGAGGGTGGAGTTGGAGGGTGGATTTGGAGTTGGAGGGTAGATTTGGAGTTGGAGGGTGGAGTAGGAGTTGGAGGCTGGAGTTGGAGTGTGGAGATGGAGTGTGATGGTGGAGTTGGAGGGTGGATTTGGAGTTGGAGGGTGGAGTTGGAGGGTGGAGTTGGAGGTTGGAGTTGAAGGGTGGATTTGGAGGGTGGATTTAGAGTTGGACGGTGGAGTTAGAGTTTGAGGGTGGAGTTGGAGGGTGGATTTGGAGTTGGAGGGTGGAGTTGGAGGGTGGATTTAGAGTTGGAGGGTGGATTTGGAGTTGGAGGGTGGATTTGGAGTTGAAGGATGGAGTTGGAGGGTGGAGTTGGAGGGAGGGTTTGGAGGGTGGAGTTGGGGGGTGGATTGGGATTTCGAGGGTAGATTTGGAGTTGGAGGGTAGATTTGGAGTTGGAGGGTGGAGTTGGAGTTGGAGAGTGAATTTAGAGTTGTAGGGTTGAGTTAGAGTTGTAGGATGGATTTGGAGTTGGAGAGTGGATTTGGAGTTGGTGGGTTGAGTTGGAGGGTGGGTTTGGAGTTGGAGGGTGGAGTTGGAGTTGGAGGGTGGAGTTGGAGTTGGAGGGTGGATTTGGAGTTGGAGGGTTGAGGTGGAGGGTGGATTTGGAGTTGGAGGGTGGAATTGGAGTTGGAGGGTAGAGTTGGAGGGCGGAGTTGGAGGGTGGATTTGGAGTTCAAAGGTGGATTTTGAGTTGGAGGGTGGTTTTGGAGTTGGAGGGTGGAGTTGGAGGGTAGATTTTGAGTTGGAGGGTGGATTTTGAGTTGGAGGGTGGATTTGGAGTTGGAGGGTGGAGTTGTAGGATGGAGGGTGGAGTTGGAGGGTGGATTTAGAGTTGGAGGGTGGATTTGGAGTTGGAGGGTGGATTTGGAGTTGAAGGGTGGAGTTGGAGGGTGGAGTTGGAGGGAGGGTTTGGAGGGTGGAGTTGGGGGTGGATTGGGATTTGGAGGGTAGATTTGGAGTTGGAGGGTAAATTTGGAGTTGGAGGGTGGAGTTGGAGTTGGAGAGTGAATTTAGAGTTGTAGGGTTGAGTTAGAGTTGAAGGATGGATTTGGAGTTGGAGGGTGGATTTTGAGGGTTGAGTTGGAGGGTGGATTTGGAGTTGGAGGGTGGATTTGGAGGGTGGAGTTGGAGTTGGAGGGTGGAGTTGGAGTTGGAGGGTGGATTCGGAGGGTAGAGTTGGGGGGTGGATTAGGAGTTAGAGGGTTTATTTGGAGTTGGAGGGTGGATTTGGAGTTAGAGGGTGGATTTGGAGTTAAAGGGTGGATTTGGAGTTGGAGGGTGGATTTGAAGTTGGAGGGTGGATTTGGAGTTGGAGGGTGGATTTGGAGTTGGAGGATGGATTTAGAGGGTGGAGTTGGAGGTTGGGTTTGGATTTGGAGTTTTAGGGTCGAGTTGGAGGGTTGAGTTGGAGTTAAAGGGTGAATTTGGAATTGTAGGGTTGAGTTAGAGTTGTAGGATGGATTTGGAGTTGGAAGGTGGATTTGGAGTTGGAGGGTTGAGGTGGAGGGTGGATTTGGAGTTCGAGGGTGGATTTGGAGTTGGAGGGTGGATTTGGAGTTGGAGGGTGGAGTAGGATGGTGGATTTGGAGTTGGAGGGCGGATTTGGAGTTGGAGGATGGATTTGGAGTTGGAGGGTGTAGTTGGAGGGTGGATTTGGTGTTGGAGGGTGGATTTGGAGTTGGAGGGTTGAGGTGGAGGGTGGATTTGGAGGGTGGAATTGGAGTTGGAGGGTAGAGTTGGAGGGTGGAGTTGGAGGGTGGATTTTGAGTTGGAGGGTTGATTTGGAGTTGGAGGGTTGAGTAGGAGGGTGGATTTGGAGTTGGAGGGTGGATTTGGAGTTGGAGGGTGGAGTTGGAGGGTGAATTTGGAGTTGGAGGGTGGATTTTGTCTTGGAGGGTATATTTGGAATTGGAGGATGGATTTGGTGTTGGAAGGTATATTTGGAATTGGAGGGTGGCGTTGGAGAGTTGAGTTGGATTTAGAGGGTGTATTTGGAGTTGGAGGGTGGATTTGGAGTTGGAAGGTGGATTTGGAGTTGGAGGGTGGATTTGGAGTTGGAGGGTGGATTTAGAGTTGAAGGGTGGATTTGGATTTGGAGGGTGGATTTGGAGTTGGAGGGTGGAGTTGGAGGGTGGATTTGGAGTTGGAGGGTGGATTTGGAGTTGTAGGGTGGAGTTGGAGTTGGAGGGTGGAGTTGGAGTTGGTAGGTGGAGTTAGAGTTGGAGGGTGGATTTGGAGTTGGAGGGTGGATTTGGAGTTGGAGGGTGGAGTTGGAGGGTGGATTTGGAGTTGGAGGGTGGATAAGTTGGAGGGTGGATTTGGAGTTGGAGGGTGGATTTGGATTTGGAGGGTGGATTTTGAGTTGGAGGGTGGATTTGGAGTTGGAGGGTGGAATTGTAGGATGGAGGGTGGAGTTGGAGGGTGGATTTGGAGTTGGAGGGTGGAGTTGGAGGGTGGATTTAGAGTTGGAGGGTGGATTTGGAGTTAGAGGGTGGATTTGGAGTTGAAGGGTGGAGTTGGAGGGTGGAGTTGGAGGGAGGGTTTGGAGGGTGGATTTGGGGGGTGGATTGGGATTTGGAGGGTAGATTTGGACTTGGAGGGTTGATTTGGAGTTGGAGGGTGGATTTGGAGTTGAAGGGTTGAGTTGGAGGGTGGATTTGGAGTTGAAGGGTGGATTTGGAGTAGGAGGTTGGAGTTGGAGGGTAGAGTTGGAAGGTGGATTTTGAGTTGGAGGGAGGGTTTGGAGTAGGAGGGTCGAGTTGGAGGGTTGAGTTGGAGAGTGGAGTTGGAGGGTGTAGTTGGAGGGTGGATTTGGTGTTGGAGGGTGGATTTGGAAGGTGGAGTTGGAGGGTGGAGTTGGAGGGTGGATTAGGAGTTGGAGGGAGGGTTAGGAATTGGAGGGTCGAGTTGTAGGGTTGAGTTGGAGAGTGGAGTTGGAGTTGGAGGGTGCAGTTGGAGGGTGGATTTGGAGTTGGAGGGTAGAGCTGGAGTTGGAGAGTGAATTTAGAGTTGTAGGGTTGAGTTAGAGTTGTAGGATGGATTTGGAGTTGGAAGGTGGACTTGGAGTTGGAGGGTTGAGTTGGAGGGTGGATTTGGAGTTGGAGGGTGGATTTGGAGTTGGAGGGTGGAGTTAAAGTTGGAGGATAGATTCAGAGTTGGAAGGTGGATTTGGATTTGGAGGGTGGAGTTGGAGTTGGAGGGTGGATTTGGTGTTGGAGGGTGTATTTGGAATTGGAGGGTGGAGTTGGAGGGTAGATTTGGAGTTGGAGGGTGGATTTAGAGTTGCACTGTCGATTTGGAGTTGGAGGGTGGATTTGGAGTTGGAGGGTGGATTTGAAGTTGGAGGGTGGATTTGGAGTTGGAGGGTGGATTTGGAGTTGCAAGGTGGATTTGGAGTTGGGGGTGGATTTGGAGTAGGAGGGTGGATTTAGAGTTGCATGGTGGATTTGGAATTGGAGGGTGGATTTGGAGTTGGAGGGTGGATTTGGAATTGGAGGGTGGATTTGGAGTTGGAGGGTGGAGTTGGAGGGTGGATTTGGAGTTGGAGGGTGGATTTGGAATTGTAGGGTGGAGTTGGAGTTGGAGGGTGGAGTTGGAGTTGGTAGGTGGAGTTGGAGGGTAGATTTGGAGTTGGAGGGTGGAGTAGGAGTTGGAGGCTAGAGTTGGAGTGTGGAGATGGAGTTTGAGGGTGGAGTTGGAGGGGGATTTGGAGTTAGAGGATGGAGTTGGAGGGTGGAGTTGGAGGTTGGAGTTGGAGAGTGGATGTGGAGTTGGAGGGTAGATTTGGAGTTGGAGGGTGGAGTTGGAGGGTGGATTTGGAGTTGGAGGGTAGATTTGGAGTTGGAGGGTGGAGTAGGAGTTGGAGGCTGGAGTTGGAGTGTGGAGATGGAGTGTGATGGTGGAGTTGGAGGGTGGATTTGGAGTTGGAGGGTGGAGTTGGAGGGTGGAGTTGGAGGTTGGAGTTGAAGGGTGGATTTGGAGGGTGGATTTAGAGTTGGACGGTGGAGTTAGAGTTTGAGGGTGGAGTTGGAGGGTGGATTTGGAGTTGGAGGGTGGAGTTGGAGGGTGGATTTAGAGTTGGAGGGTGGATTTGGAGTTGGAGGGTGGATTTGGAGTTGAAGGATGGAGTTGGAGGGTGGAGTTGGAGGGAGGGTTTGGAGGGTGGAGTTGGGGGGTGGATTGGGATTTCGAGGGTAGATTTGGAGTTGGAGGGTAGATTTGGAGTTGGAGGGTGGAGTTGGAGTTGGAGAGTGAATTTAGAGTTGTAGGGTTGAGTTAGAGTTGTAGGATGGATTTGGAGTTGGAGAGTGGATTTGGAGTTGGTGGGTTGAGTTGGAGGGTGGGTTTGGAGTTGGAGGGTGGAGTTGGAGTTGGAGGGTGGAGTTGGAGTTGGAGGGTGGATTTGGAGTTGGAGGGTTGAGGTGGAGGGTGGATTTGGAGTTGGAGGGTGGAATTGGAGTTGGAGGGTAGAGTTGGAGGGCGGAGTTGGAGGGTGGATTTGGAGTTCAAAGGTGGATTTGGAGTTGGAGGGTGGATTTGGAGTTGGAGGGTGGAGTAGGAGGGTGGATTTGGAGTTGGAGGGTGGATTTGGAGTTGGAGGGTGGAGTAGGGGGGTGGATTTGGAGTTGGAGGGTGGATTTGGAGTTGGAGGGTGGATTTGGAGTTGGAGGGTGGAGTTGGAGTTGGAGGGTGGATTTTGTCTTGGAGGGTATATTTGGAGTTGGAGGGTGGATTTGGTGTTGGAGGGTATATTTGGAATTGGAGGGTGGAGTTGGAGAGTGGAGTTTGAGTTAGAGGGTGTATTTGGAGTTGGAGGGTGGATTTGGAGTTGGAAGGTGGATTTGGAGTTGGAGGGTGGATTTGGAGTTGGAGGGTGGATTTAGAGTTGCAGGGTGGATTTGGAGTTGGAGGGTGGATTTGGAGTTGTAGGGTGGAGTTGGAGTTGGAGGGTGGATTTGGAGTTGGAGGGTGGATAAGTTGGAGTGTGGATTTGGAGTAGGAGGGTGGAGTTGGAGTTGGAGGGTAGATTTTGAGTTGGAGGTTGGATTTGGATTTGGAGGGTGGATTTTGAGTTGGAGGGTGGATTTGGAGTTGGAGGGTGGAGTTGTAGGATGGAGGGTGGAGTTGGAGGGTGGATTTGGAGTTGGAGGGTGGAGTTGGAGGGTGGAGTCAGAGTTGGAGGGTGGATTGGGAGTTGGAGGGTGGATTTGGAGTTGAAGGGTGGAGTTGGAGGGTGGAGTTGGAGGGAGGGTTTGGAGGGTGGAGATGGGGGGTGGATTGGGATTTGGAGGGTAGATTTGGACTTTGAGGGTGGATTTGGAGTTGGAGGGTGGATTTGGAGTTGGAGGGTTGAGTTGGAGGGTGGATTTGGAGTTGAAGGGTGGATTTGGAGTTGGAGGTTGGAGTTGGAGGGTAGAGTTGGAAGGTGGATTTTGAGTTGGAGGGAGGGTTTGCAGTTGGAGGGTCGAGTTGGAGGGTTGAGTTGGAGAGTGGAGTTGGAGGGTGTAGTTGGAGGGTGGATTTGGAGTTGTAGGGTGGATTTGGAGGGTGGAGTTGAAGGGTGGAGTTGGAGGGTGGATTTGGAGTTGGAGGGAGGGTTAGGAAATGGAGGGTCGAGTTGCAGGGTTGAGTTGGAGAGTGGAGTTGGAGTTGGAGGGTGCAGTTGGAGGGTGGATTTGGAGTTGGAGGGTGGAGCTGGAGTTGGAGAGTGAATTTAGAGTTGTAGGGTTGAGTTAGAGTTGTAGGATGGATTTGGAGTTGGATTGTGGATTTGGAGTTTGAGGGTTGAGTTGGAGGGTAGATTTGGAGTTGGAGGTTGGATTTGGAGTTGGAGGGTGGAGTTGGAGTTGGAGGATAGATTCGGAGTTGAAGGGTGGATTTGGATTTGGAGAGTGGAGTTGGAGTTGGAGGGTGGATTTGGTGTTGGAGGGTGTATTTGGAATTGGAGGGTGGAGTTTGAGGGTAGATTTGGAGTTGGAGGGTGGATTTAGAGTTGCAAGGTCGATTTGGAGGGTGGATTTGGAGGGTGGATTTGAAGTTGGAGGGTGGATTTGGAGTTGGAGAGTGGATTTGGAGTTGGAAGGTGGATTTGGAGTTGGGGGGTGGATTTGGAGTTGGAGGGTGGATTTAGAGTTGCATGCTGGATTTGGAGTTGGAGGGTGGATTTGGAGTTGGAGGGTGGATTTGGAGTTGGAGTGTGGATTTGGAGTTGGAGGGTGGAGTTGGAGGGTGGATTTGGAGTTGGAGGGTGGATTTGGAGTTGGAGGGTGGAGTAGGAGGGTGGATTTGGAGTTGGAGGGTGGATTTGGAGTTGGAGGGTGGATTTGAAGTTGGAGGGTGGAGTTGGAGTTGGAGGGTGGATTTTGTCTTGGAGGGTATATTTGGAGTTGGAGGGTGGATTTGGTGTTGGAGGGTATATTTGGAATTGGAGGGTGGAGTTGGAGAGTGGAGTTTGAGTTAGAGGGTGTATTTGGAGTTGGAGGGTGGATTTGGAGTTGGAAGGTGGATTTGGAGTTGGAGGGTGGATTTGGAGTTGGAGGGTGGATTTAGAGTTGCAGGGTGGATTTGGAGTTGGAGGGTGGATTTGGAGTTGTAGGGTGGAGTTGGAGTTGGAGGGTGGATTTGGAGTTGGAGGGTGGATAAGTTGGAGTGTGGATTTGGAGTAGGAGGGTGGAGTTGGAGTTGGAGGGTAGATTTTGAGTTGGAGGTTGGATTTGGATTTGGAGGGTGGATTTTGAGTTGGAGGGTGGATTTGGAGTTGGAGGGTGGAGTTGTAGGATGGAGGGTGGAGTTGGAGGATGGATTTGGAGTTGGAGGGTGGAGTTGGAGGGTGGAGTCAGAGTTGGAGGGTGGATTGGGAGTTGGAGGTGGATTTGGAGTTGAAGGGTGGAGTTGGAGGGTGGAGTTGGAGGGAGGGTTTGGAGGGTGGAGATGGGGGGTGGATTGGGATTTGGAGGGTAGATTTGGACTTTGAGGGTGGATTTGGAGTTGGAGGGTGGATTTGGAGTTGGAGGGTTGAGTTGGAGGGTGGATTTGGAGTTGAAGGGTGGATTTGGAGTTGGAGGTTGGAGTTGGAGGGTAGAGTTGGAAGGTGGATTTTGAGTTGGAGGGGTTTGCAGTTGGAGGGTCGAGTTGGAGGGTTGAGTTGGAGAGTGGAGTTGGAGGGTGTAGTTGGAGGGTGGATTTGGAGTTGTAGGGTGGATTTGGAGGGTGGAGTTGAAGGGTGGAGTTGGAGGGTGGATTTGGAGTTGGAGGGAGGGTTAGGAAATGGAGGGTCGAGTTGCAGGGTTGAGTTGGAGAGTGGAGTTGGAGTTGGAGGGTGCAGTTGGAGGGTGGATTTGGAGTTGGAGGGTGGAGCTGGAGTTGGAGAGTGACTTTAGAGTTGTAGGGTTGAGTTAGAGTTGTAGGATGGATTTGGAGTTGGATTGTGGATTTGGAGTTGGAGGGTTGAGTTGGAGGGTAGATTTGGAGTTGGAGGTTGGATTTGGAGTTGGAGGGTGGAGTTGGAGTTGGAGGATAGATTCGGAGTTGGAGGGTGGATTTGGATTTGGAGAGTGGAGTTGGAGTTGGAGGGTGGATTTGGTGTTGGAGGGTGTATTTGGAATTGGAGGGTAGAGTTTGAGGGTAGATTTGGAGTTGGAGGGTGGATTTAGAGTTGCAAGGTCGATTTGGAGGGTGGATTTGGAGGGTGGATTTGAAGTTGGAGGGTGGATTTGGAGTTGGAGAGTGGATTTGGAGTTGGAAGGTGGATTTGGAGTTGGGGGGTGGATTTGGAGTTGGAGGGTGGATTTAGAGTTGCATGCTGGATTTGGAGTTGGAGGGTGGATTTGGAGTTGGAGTGTGGATTTGGAGTTGGAGGGTGGAGTTGGAGGGTGGATTTGGAGTTGGAGGGTGGATTTGGAAATGTAGGGTGGAGTTGGAGTTGGAGGGTGGAGTTGGAGTTGGTAGGTGGAGTTGGAGGGTAGATTTGGAGTTGGAGGGTGGAGTAGGAGTTGGAGGCTAGAGTTGGAGTGTGGAGATGGAGTTTGAGGGTGGAGTTGGAGGGTGGAGTTGGAGGGTGGATTTGGAGTTGGAGGGTGGAGTTGGAGGTTGGAGTTGGAGGGTGGATTTGGAGTTGGAGGCTAGATTTGGAGTTGGAGAGTGGAGTTGGAGGGTGGATTTGGAGTTGGAGGGTAGATTTGGAGTTGGAGGGTGGAGTAGGAGTTGGAGGCTAGAGTTGGAGTGTGGAGATGGAGTTTGATGGTGGAGTTGGAGGGTGGATTTGGAGTTGGAGGGTGGAGTTGGAGAGTGGAGTTGGAGGTTGGAGTTGGAGGGTGGATTTGGAGTTGGAGGGTGGATTTGGAGTTGGAGGGTGGAGTTGGAGTTTGAGGGTGGAGTTGGAGGGTGGATTTGGAGTTGGAGGGTGGATAAGTTGGAGGGTGGTTTTGGAGTTGGAGGGTGGGTTGGAGTTGGAGGGTAGATTTTGAGTTGGAGGGTGGAGTAGTGTTGGGTGGGGAGTATTTGGAGTTGGAGGGTGGAGTTGTAGGATGGAGGGTGGAGTTGTAGGGTGGATTGGAGTTGGAGGGTGGAGTTGGAGGGTGGATTTGAGTTGGAGGGTGGATTTGGAGTTGGAGGGTGGATTTGGAGTTGAAGGTGGGTGGATGGATGGGTGAGTTGGGGAGGGTTTGGAGGGTGGAGTTGGGGGTGGATTGGGATTTGGAGGGTAGATTTGGGTTGGTGGGTAGGTTTGGAGTTGGAGGGTGGAGTTGGAGTTGGAGAGTGAATTTAGAGTTGTAGGGTTGAGTTAGAGTTGAAGGATGGATTTGGAGTTGGAGGGTGGATTTTGAGGGTTGAGTTGGAGGGTGGATTTGGAGTTGGAGGGTGGATTTGGAGGGTGGAGTTGGAGTTGGAGGGTGGAGTTGGTGTTGGAGGGTGGATTTGGAGGGTATAGTTGGGGGATGGATTAGGAGTTAGAGGGTTTATTTGGAGTTGGAGGGTGGATTTGGAGTTGGAGGGTGGATTTGGAGTTAAAGGGTGGATTTGGAGTTGGAGGGTGGATTTGAAGTTGGAGGGTGGAATTGGAGTTGGAGGGTGGATTTGGAGTTGGAGGGTGGATTTAGAGGGTGGAGTTGGAGGTTGGGTTTGGAGTTGGAGGGAGGATTTGGAATTTTTGGGTCGAGTTGGAGGGTTGAGTTGGAGTTAAAGGGTGAATTTGGAATTGTAGGGTTGAGTTAGAGTTGTAGGATGGATTTGGAGTTGGAGGGTGGATTTGGAGTTGGAGGGTTGAGGTGGAGGGTGGATTTGGAGTTTGAGGGTGGAATTGGAGTTAGAAAGTGGAGTTGGAGGGTGGAGTTGGAGGGTGGATTTGGAGTTCGAGGGTGGATTTGGAGTTGGAGGGTGGATTTGGAGTTGGAGGGTGGAGTAGGAGGGTGGATTTGGAGTTGGAGGGCAGATTTTGAGTTGGAGGATGGATTTGGAGTTGGAGGGTGGAGTTGGAGGACGGATTTGGAGTTGGAGGGTGGATTTTGTCTTGGAGGGTATATTTGGAGTTGGAGGGTGGATTTGGTGTTGGAGGGTATATTTGGAATTGGAGGGTGGAGTTGGAGAGTGTAGTTGGAGTTAGAGGGTGTATTTGGAGGTGGAGGGTGGATTTGGAGTTGGAAGGTGGATTTGGAGTTGGAGGGTGGATTTGGAGTTGGAGGGTGGATTTAGAGTTGCAGGGTGGATTTGGAGTTGGAGGGTGGATTTGGAGTTGGAGGGTGGATTTGGAGTTGGAGGTTGGAATTGGAGGGTGGATTTGGAGTTGTAGGGTGGAGTTGGAGTTGGAGGGTGGAGTTGGAGTTGGTAGGTGGAGTTGGAGTTGGAGGGTGGATTTGGAGTTGGAGGGTGGATTTGGAGTTGGAGGGTGGATAAGTTGGAGGTTGGATTCGGAGTTGGAGGGTGGAGTTGGAGTTGGAGGGTAGATTTGGAGTTGGAGGGTGGATTTGGATTTGGAGGGTGGATTTTGAGTTGGAGGGTAGATTTGGAGTTGAAGGGTGGGGTTGTAGGATGGAGGGTGGAGTTGGAGGGTGGATTTGGAGTTGGAGGGTGGAGTTGGAGGGTGGATTCAGAGTTGGAGGGTGGATTTGGAGTTGGAGGGTGGATTTGGAGTTGGAGGGTGGAGTTGGAGGGTGGATTTGGAGTTGGAGGGTGGATTTTGTCTTGGAGGGTATATTTGGATTTGGAGGGTGGATTTGGTGTTGGAGGGTGGATTTGGAGTTGGAGGTGGGTTTAGAGTTGCAGGGTGGATTTGGAGTTGGAGGGTGGATTTGGAGTTGGAGGGTGGAGTTGGAGGGTGGATTTGGAGTTGGAGGGTGGATTTGGAGTTGTAGGGTGGAGTTGGAGTTGGAGGGTGGAGTTGGAGTTGGTAGGTGGAGTTGGAGTTGGAGGGTGGATTTGGAGTTGGAGGGTGGATTTGGAGTTAGAGGGTGGATAAGTTGGAGGGTGGATTTGGAGTTGGAGGGTGGAGTTAGAGTTGGAGGGTAGATTTGGAGTTGGAGGGTGGATTTGGATTTGGAGGGTGGATTTTGAGTTGGAGGGTGGATTTGAAGTTGGAGGGTGGAGTTGTAGGATAGAGGGTGGAGTTGGAGGGTGGATTTGGAGTTGGAGGGTGGAGTTGGAGGGTGGATTTAGAGTTGGAGGGTGGATTGGGAGTTGGAGGGTGGATTTGGAGTTGAAGGGTGAAGTTGGAGGGTGGAGTTGGAGGGAGGGTTTGGAGGGTGGAGTTGGGGGGTGGATTGGGATTTGGAGGGTAGATTTGGACTTTGAGGGTGGATTTGAAGTTGGAGGGTGGATTTGGAGTTGGAGGGTTGAGTTGGAGGGTGGATTTGGAGTTGAAGGGTGGATTTGGAGTTGGAGGTTGGAGTTGGAGGGTAGAGTTGGAAGGTGGATTTTGAGTTGGAGGGAGGGTTTGGAGTTGGAGGGTGGAGTAGGTGGGTGGATTTGGAGTTGGAGGGCAGATTTGGAGTTGGAGGATGGATTTGAAGTTGGAGGGTGGAGTTGGAGGACGGATTTGGAGTTGGAGGGTAGATTTTGTCTTAGAGGGTATATTTGGAGTTGGAGGGTGGATTTGGTGTTGGAGGGTATATTTGGAATTGGAGGGTGGAGTTGGAGAGTGGAGTTGGAGTTAGAGGGTGTATTTGGAGGTGGAGGGTGGATTTGGAGTTGGAAGGTGGATTTGGAGTTGGAGGGTGGATTTGGAGTTGGAGGGTGGATTTAGAGTTGCAGGGTGGATTTGGAGTTGGAGGGTGGATTTGGAGTTGGAGGATGGATTTGGAGTTGGAGGGTGGAATTGGAGGGTGGATTTGGAGTTGTAGGGTGGAGTTGGAGTTGGAGGGTGGAGTTGGAGTTGGTAGGTGGAGTTGGAGTTGGAGGGTGGATTTGGAGTTGGAGGGTGGATAAGTTGGAGGGTGGATTCGGAGTTGGAGGGTGGAGTTGGAGTTGGAGGGTAGATTTGGAGTTGGAGGGTGGATTTGGATTTGGAGGGTGGATTTTGAGTTGGAGGGTGGATTTGGAGTTGGAGGGTGGGGTTGTAGGATGGAGGGTGGAGTTGGAGGGTGGATTTGGAGTTGGAAGGTGGAGTTGGAGGGTGGATTCAGAGTTGGAGGGTGGATTTGGAGTTGGAGGGTGGATTTGGAGGGTGGATTTGGAGTTGGAGGGTGGATTTTGTCTTGGAGGGTATATTTGGAGTTGGAGGGTGGATTTTGTGTTGGAGGGTGGATTTGGAGTTGGAGGTGGGTTTAGAGTTGCAGGGTGGATTTGGAGTTGGAGGGTGGATTTGGAGTTGGAGGGTGGATTTGGAGTTGGAGGGTGGATTTGGAGTTGGAGGGTGGATTTGGAGTTGTAGGGTGGAGTTGGAGGGTGGAGTTGGAGTTGGTAGGTGGAGTTGGAGTTGGAGGGTGGATTTGGAGTTGGAGGGTGGATTTGGAGTTAGAGGGTGGATAAGTTGGAGGGTGGATTTGGAATTGGAGGGTGGAGTTGGAGTTGGAGGGTAGATTTGGAGTTGGAGGGTGGATTTGGATTTGGAGGGTGGATTTTGAGTTGGAGGGTGGATTTGAAGTTGGAGGGTGGAGTTGTAGGATAGAGGGTGGAGTTGGAGGGTGGATTTGGAGTTGGAGGGTGGAGTTGGAGGGTGGATTAAGAGTTGGAGGGTGGATTGGGAGTTGGAGGGTGGATTTGGAGTTGAAGGGTGGAGTTGGAGGGTGGAGTTGGAGGGAGGGTTTGGAGGGTGGAGTTGGGGGGTGGATTGGGATTTGGAGGGTAGATTTGGACTTTGAGGGTGGATTTGAAGTTGGAGGGTGGATTTGGAGTTGGAGGGTTGAGTTGGAGGGTGGATTTGGAGTTGAAGGGTGGATTTGGAGTTGGAGGTTGGAGTTGGAGGGTAGAGTTGGAAGGTGGATTTTGAGTTGGAGGGAGGGTTTGGAGTTGGTGGGTCGAGTTGGAGGGTTGAGTTGGAGAGTGGAGTTGGAGGGTGTAGTTGGAGGGTGGATTTGGAGTTGTAGGGTGGATTTGGAGTTGGAGGGAGGGTTAGGAATTGGAGGGTCGAGTTGCAGGGTTGAGTTGGAGAGTGGAGTTGGAGTTGGAGGGTGCAGTTGGAGGGTGGATTTGGAGTTGGAGGGTGGAGCTGGAGTTGGAGAGTGAATTTAGAGTTGTAGGGTTGCGTTAGAGTTGTAGGATGGATTTGGAGTTGGAGGGTGGATTTGGAGTTGGAGTGTTGAGTTGGAGGGTGGATTTGGAGTTGGAGGGTGGATTTGGAGTTGGAGGGTGGAGTTGGAGTTGGAGGATAGATTCGGAGTTGGAGAGTGGATTTGGATTTGGAGGGTGGAGTTGGAGTTGGAGGGAGGATTTGGTGTTGGAGGGTGTATTTGGAATTGGAGGGTGGATTTGGAGTTGGAGGGTGGATTTGGAGTTGGAGGGTGGAATTGGAGGGTGGATTTGGAGTTGTAGGGTGGAGTTGGAGTTGGAGGGTGGAGTTGGAGTTGGTAGTTGGAGTTGGAGGGTGGATTTGGAGTTGGAGGGTGGATTTGGAGTTGGAGGGTGGAGTTGGAGGGTGGATTTGGAGTTGGAGGGTGGATAAGTTGGAGGGTGGATTCGGAGTTGGAGGGTGGAGTTGGAGTTGGAGGGTAGATTTGGAGTTGGAGGGTGGATTTGGATTTGGAGGGTGGATTTTGAGTTGGAGGGTGGATTTGGAGTTGGAGGGTGGGGTTGTAGGATGGAGGGTGGAGTTGGAGGGTGGATTTGGAGTTGGAGGGTGGAGTTGGAGGGTGGATTCAGAGTTGGAGGTTGGATTTGGAGTTGGAGGGTGGATTTAGAGTTGGAGGGTGGAGTTGGAGGGTGGATTTGGAGTTGGAGGGTGGATTTTGTCTTGGAGGGTATATTTGGAGTTGGAGGGTGGATTTGGTATTGGAGGGTGGATTTGGAGTTGGAGGTGGGTTTAGAGTTGCAGGGTGGATTTGGAGTTGGAGGGTGGATTTGGAGTTGGAGGGTGGATTTGGAGTTGGAGGGTGGAGTTGGAGGGTGGATTTGGAGTTGGAGGGTGGATTTGGAGTTGTAGGGTGGAGTTGGAGTTGGTAGGTGGAGTTGGAGTTGGAGGGTGGATTTGGAGTTGGAGGGTGGATTTGGAGTTAGAGGGTAGATAAGTTGGAGGGTGGATTTGGAGTTGGAGGGTGGAGTTGGAGTTGGAGGGTAGATTTGGAGTTGGAGGGTGGATTTGGATTTGGAGGGTGGATTTTGAGTTGGAGGGTGGATTTGGAGTTGGAGGGTGGAGTTGTAGGATAGAGGGTGGAGTTGGAGGGTTGGATTTGGAGTTGGAGGGTGGAGTTGGAGGGTGGATTTAGAGTTGGAGGGTGGATTGGGAGTTGGAGGGTGGATTTGGAGTTGAAGGGTGGAGTTGGAGGGTGGAGTTGGAGGGAGGGTTTGGAGGGTGGAGTTGGGGGGTGGATTGGGATTTGGAGGGTAGATTTGGACTTTGAGGGTGGATTTGAAGTTGGAGGGTGGATTTGGAGTTGGAGGGTTGAGTTGGAGGGTGGATTTGGAGTTGAAGGGTGGATTTGGAGTTGGAGGGTGGATTTGGAGTTGGAGGGTGGATTTGGAGTTGTAGGGTGGAGTTGGAGGGTGGAGTTGGAGTTGGTAGGTGGAGTTGGAGTTGGAGGGTGGATTTGGAGTTGGAGGGTGGATTTGGAGTTAGAGGGTGGATAAGTTGGAGGGTGGATTTGGAATTGGAGGGTGGAGTTGGAGTTGGAGGGTAGATTTGGAGTTGGAGGGTGGATTTGGATTTGGAGGGTGGATTTTGAGTTGGAGGGTGGATTTGAAGTTGGAGGGTGGAGTTGTAGGATAGAGGGTGGAGTTGGAGGGTGGATTTGGAGTTGGAGGGTGGAGTTGGAGGGTGGATTAAGAGTTGGAGGGTGGATTGGGAGTTGGAGGGTGGATTTGGAGTTGAAGGGTGGAGTTGGAGGGTGGAGTTGGAGGGAGGGTTTGGAGGGTGGAGTTGGGGGGTGGATTGGGATTTGGAGGGTAGATTTGGACTTTGAGGGTGGATTTGAAGTTGGAGGGTGGATTTGGAGTTGGAGGGTTGAGTTGGAGGGTGGATTTGGAGTTGAAGGGTGGATTTGGAGTTGGAGGTTGGAGTTGGAGGGTAGAGTTGGAAGGTGGATTTTGAGTTGGAGGGAGGGTTTGGAGTTGGTGGGTCGAGTTGGAGGGTTGAGTTGGAGAGTGGAGTTGGAGGGTGTAGTTGGAGGGTGGATTTGGAGTTGTAGGGTGGATTTGGAGTTGGAGGGAGGGTTAGGAATTGGAGGGTCGAGTTGCAGGGTTGAGTTGGAGAGTGGAGTTGGAGTTGGAGGGTGCAGTTGGAGGGTGGATTTGGAGTTGGAGGGTGGAGCTGGAGTTGGAGAGTGAATTTAGAGTTGTAGGGTTGCGTTAGAGTTGTAGGATGGATTTGGAGTTGGAGGGTGGATTTGGAGTTGGAGTGTTGAGTTGGAGGGTGGATTTGGAGTTGGAGGGTGGATTTGGAGTTGGAGGGTGGAGTTGGAGTTGGAGGATAGATTCGGAGTTGGAGAGTGGATTTGGATTTGGAGGGTGGAGTTGGAGTTGGAGGGAGGATTTGGTGTTGGAGGGTGTATTTGGAATTGGAGGGTGGATTTGGAGTTGGAGGGTGGATTTGGAGTTGGAGGGTGGAATTGGAGGGTGGATTTGGAGTTGTAGGGTGGAGTTGGAGTTGGAGGGTGGAGTTGGAGTTGGTAGTTGGAGTTGGAGGGTGGATTTGGAGTTGGAGGGTGGATTTGGAGTTGGAGGGTGGAGTTGGAGGGTGGATTTGGAGTTGGAGGGTGGATAAGTTGGAGGGTGGATTCGGAGTTGGAGGGTGGAGTTGGAGTTGGAGGGTAGATTTGGAGTTGGAGGGTGGATTTGGATTTGGAGGGTGGATTTTGAGTTGGAGGGTGGATTTGGAGTTGGAGGGTGGGGTTGTAGGATGGAGGGTGGAGTTGGAGGGTGGATTTGGAGTTGGAGGGTGGAGTTGGAGGGTGGATTCAGAGTTGGAGGTTGGATTTGGAGTTGGAGGGTGGATTTAGAGTTGGAGGGTGGAGTTGGAGGGTGGATTTGGAGTTGGAGGGTGGATTTTGTCTTGGAGGGTATATTTGGAGTTGGAGGGTGGATTTGGTATTGGAGGGTGGATTTGGAGTTGGAGGTGGGTTTAGAGTTGCAGGGTGGATTTGGAGTTGGAGGGTGGATTTGGAGTTGGAGGGTGGATTTGGAGTTGGAGGGTGGAGTTGGAGGGTGGATTTGGAGTTGGAGGGTGGATTTGGAGTTGTAGGGTGGAGTTGGAGTTGGTAGGTGGAGTTGGAGTTGGAGGGTGGATTTGGAGTTGGAGGGTGGATTTGGAGTTAGAGGGTAGATAAGTTGGAGGGTGGATTTGGAGTTGGAGGGTGGAGTTGGAGTTGGAGGGTAGATTTGGAGTTGGAGGGTGGATTTGGATTTGGAGGGTGGATTTTGAGTTGGAGGGTGGATTTGGAGTTGGAGGGTGGAGTTGTAGGATAGAGGGTGGAGTTGGAGGGTTGGATTTGGAGTTGGAGGGTGGAGTTGGAGGGTGGATTTAGAGTTGGAGGGTGGATTGGGAGTTGGAGGGTGGATTTGGGGTTGAAGGGTGGAGTTGGAGGGTGGAGTTGGAGGGAGGGTTTGGAGGGTGGAGTTGGGGGGTGGATTGGGATTTGGAGGGTAGATTTGGACTTTGAGGGTGGATTTGAAGTTGGAGGGTGGATTTGGAGTTGGAGGGTTGAGTTGGAGGGTGGATTTGGAGTTGAAGGGTGGATTTGGAGTTGGAGGTTGGAGTTGGAGGGTAGAGTTGGAAGGTGGATTTTGAGTTGGAGGGAGGGTTTGGAGTTGGAGGGTCGAGTTGGAGGGTTGAGTTGGAGAGTGGAGTTGGAGGGTGTAGTTGGAGGGTGGATTTGGAGTTGTAGGGTGGATTTGGAGTTGGAGGGAGGGTTAGAGAATTGGAGGGTCGAGTTGCAGAGTTGAGTTGGAGAGTGGAGTTGGAGTTGGAGGGTGCAGATGGAGGGTGGATTTGGAGTTGGAGGGTGGAGCTGGAGTTGGAGAGTGAATTTAGAGTTGGAGGGTTGAGTTAGAGTTGTAGGATGGATTTGGAGTTGGAGGGTGGATTTGGAGTTGGAGTGTTGAGTTGGAGGGTGGATTTGGAGTTGGAGGGTGGATTTGGAGTTGGAGGGTGGAGTTGGAGTTGGAGGATAGATTCGGAGTTGGAGAGTGGATTTGGATTTGGAGGGTGGAGTTGGAGTTGGAGGGAGGATTTGGTGTTGGAGGGTGTATTTGGAATTGGAGGGTGGAGTTGGAGGGTAGATTTGGAGTTGGAGGGTGGATTTAGAGTTGCAAGGTCGATTTGGAGTTGGAGGGTGGATTTGGAGTTGGAGGGTGGATTTGAAGTGGGAGGGTGGATTTGGAGTTGGAGAGTGGATTTGGAGTTGGAAGGTGGATTTGGAGTTGGAGGGTGGATTTGGAGTTGGAGGGTGGATTTAGAGTTGCATGGTGGATTTGGAGTTGGAGGGTGGATTTGGAGTTGGAGGGTGGATTTGGAGTTGGAGGGTGGAGTTGGAGTGTGGATTTGGAGTTGGAGGGTGGATTTGGAATTGTAGGGTGGAGTTGGAGTTGGAGGGTGGAGTTGGAGTTGGTAGGTGGAGTTGGAGGGTAGATTTGGAGTTGGAGGGTGGAGTAGGAGTTAGAGGCTAGAGTTGGAGTGTGGAGATGGAGTTTGAGGGTAGAGTTGGAGGGTTGAGTTGGAGGGTGGATTTGGAGTTGGAGGGTGGAGTTGGAGGTTGGAGTTGGAGGTAGGCATGGGGGAAAATCCGTTTCGCTCGCGGATTTTGCGGATTTTCGGTAAATTCGCAATCCGCGAGATTCGCGAATCTCCCGCAAAATCCGCAAATCCGCGAGCAGCGGATTTTGCTCGCACTGCTCGCACTGTTCGCGTGAGTTCGCGGCTTCCTAGTACAACTTCGTGCCCCGCGAATAAGTGCAAAATTGCAGAAATACGATTTTAGCAAAACTGAAAGTACTTACCAGGTTCAAAAGTTCAGGCTCATCATTAGTAGCCATTTCCTGTAGTGCTTCCTGAGGGGCCCCTCCAGAGTTCAGTTGCCAGTTGCAACTATTATGTGACCCTGCTCTGAACCTCAGAATAGTTACACATATGCCACAAAGGTCCTGAATTACAGCTAAGGGAGACAAGCAGGAGCCAGGCTGGAGGTTCAAATCCATTAATCAGCCCCTAATTCATTATTGTCAGTTGGGGCAGGGCAGGTGTTGTAACTAATTTTGCAACAATGAAAGCACTTAGCAAGTTCAAAAGATCACTAATCAGGAAGCACTAAGGAAGCAGGTGCCAGCTAAAAAAATATTCTGTGACACATTAATCAGCCCCAAATTAATTCAGGTCACTTGAGGCAGGGAAGGTGTGCTTGCGTTGCCACAATAATGTACACTGCTGGACAACCAGAGGGTGCTGTGATGAAACAGAGGGTGGCATGGGTGGGCCAGAGGGTGGCATGAGTAGTCAGAGAGTGGCAGTGGTGACAGAGAGTGGCAGTGATGAAGAAGAGTGTCCCAAACAGGCTGGACACGTAGAAACAACAAGTTCGCGAAACGTGCGACCCGACAGGTAATTTCGCAATTTGCGACATTGTAAGAAATACTCGCGAACTGGCAGAAACCCGCGCAAACACACAAAAAAAAAATCCGCAAATTCGCGAGAATTCGTGGATTTTGCGGATTGCGAGTTCGCAAATCCGCAAAATACGCGAACGAGAGATTCGCAAAATTCGCCCATGCTTAGTTGGAGGGTGGATTTGGAGTTGGAGGGTAGATTTGGAGTTGAAGAGTGGAGTTGGAGGGTGGATTTGGAGTTGGAGGGTAGATTTGGAGTTGGAGGGTGGAGTAGGAGTTGGAGCCTAGAGTTGGAGTGTGGAGATGGAGTTTGATGGTGGAGTTGGAGGGTGGATTTGGAGTTGGAGGGTGGAGTTGGAGGGTGGAGTTGGAGGTTGGAGTTGGAGGGTGGATTTGGAGTTGGAGGGTGGATTTGGAGTTGGAGGGTGGAGTTGGAGTTTGAGGGTGGAGCTGGAGGGTGGATTTGGAGTTGGAGGGTGGATAAGTTGGAGGGTGGTTTGGGAGTTGGAGGGTGGAGTTGGAGTAGGAGGGTAGATTTGGAGTTGGAGGTTGGATTTTGAGTTGGAGGGTGGATTCGGAGTTGGAGGGTGGAGTTGTAGGATGGAGGTAGAGTTGTAGGGTGGATTTGGAGTTGGAGGGTGGAGTTGGAGGGTGGATTTAGAGTTGGAGGGTGGATTTGGAGTTGGAGGGTGGATTTGGAGTTGAAGGGTGGAGTTGGAGGGTGGAGTTGGAGGGAGGGTTTGGAGGGTGGAGTTGGGGGTGGATTGGGATTTGGAGGGTAGATTTGGAGTTGGAGGGCAGATTTGGAGTTGGAGGGTGGAGTTGGAGTTGGAGAGTGAATTTAGAGTTGTAGGGTTGAGTTAGAGTTGAAGGATGGATTTGGAGTTGGAGGGTGGATTTGGAGGGTTGAGTTGGAGGGTGGATTTGGAGTTGGAGGGTGGATTTGGAGTTGGATTGAGGGTGGATTTGGGGTTTGGAAGTTGGAGGGTGGATTTAGAGTTGCATGGTGGATTTGGAGTTGGAGGGTGGATTTGGAGTTGGAGGGTGGATTTGGAGTTGGAGGGTGGAGTTGGAGGGTGGATTTGGAGTTGGAGGGTGGATTTGGAATTGTAGGGTGGAGTTGGAGTTGGAGGGTGGAGTTGGAGTTGGTAGGTGGCGTTGGAGGGTAGATTTGGAGTTGGAGAGTGGAGTAGGAGTTGGAGGCTAGAGTTGGAGTGTGGAGATGGAGTTTGAGGGTGGAGTTGGAGGGTGGAGTTGGAGGGTGGATTTGGAGTTGGAGGGTGGAGTTGGAGGTTGGAGTTGGAGGGTGGATTTGGAGTTGGAGGGTAGATTTGGAGTTGGAGAGTGTAGTTGGAGGGTGGATTTGGAGTTGAAGGGTAGATTTGGAGTTGGAGGGTAGAGTAGGAGGCTAGAGTTGGAGTGTGGAGATGGAGTTTGATGGTGGAGTTGGAGGGTGGATTTGGAGGGTGGAGTTGGAGGGTGGAGTTGGAGGTTGGAGTTTGAGGGTGGATTTGGAGTTGGAGGGTGGATTTGGAGTTGGAGGGTGGAGTTGGAGTTTGAGGGTGGAGTTGGAGGGTGGTTTTGGAGTTGAGGGTGGAGTTGGAGTTGGAGGGTAGATTTGGAGTTGGAGGGTGGATTTTGAGTTGGAGGGTGGATTTGGAGTTGGAGGGTGGAGTTGTATGATGGAGGGTGGAGTTGTAGGGTGGATTTGGAGTTGGAGGGTGGAGTTGGAGGGTGGATTTAGAGTTGGAGGGTGGATTTGGAGTTGGAGGTTGGATTTGGAGTTGAAGGGTGGAGTTGGAGGGTGGAGTTGGAGGGAGGGTGTGGAGGGTGGAGTTGGGGTGGATTGGGATTTGGAGGGTAGATTTGGAGTTGGAGGGTAGATTTGGAGTTGGAGGGTGGAGTTGGAGAGTGAATTTAGAGTTGTAGGGTTGAGTTAGAGTTGAAGGATGGATTTGGAGTTGGAGGGTGGATTTTGAGGGTTGAGTTGGAGTTGGAGGGTGGAGTTGGAGTTGGAGGGTGGATTCGGAGGGTAGAGTTGGGGGGTGGATTATGAGTTAGAGGGTTTATTTGGAGTTGGAGGGTGGATTTGGAGTTGGAGGGTGGATTTGGAGTTAAAGGGTGGATTTGGAGTTGGAGGGTGGATTTGAAGTTGGAGGGTGGATTTGGAGTTGGAGGGTGGATTTGGAGTTGGAGGGTGGATTTAGAGGGTGGAGTTGGAGGTTGGGTTTGGAGTTGGAGGGAGGATTTGGAGTTTTAGGGTCGAGTTGGAGGGTTGAGTTGGAGTTAAAGGGTGAATTTGGAATTGTAGGGTTGAGTTAGAGTTGTAGGATGGATTTGGAGTTGGAGGGTGGATTTGGAGTTGGAGGGTTGAGGTGGAGGGTGGATTTGGAGTTGGAGGGTGGAATTGGAGTTGGAGGGTAGAGTTGGAGGGTGGAGTTGGAGGGTGGATTTGGAGTTTGAGGGTGGATTTGGAGTTGGAGGGTGGATTTGGAGTTGGAGGGTGGAGTAGGAGGATGGATTTGGAGTTGGAGGGTGGATTTGGAGTTGGAGGATGGATTTGGAGTTGGAGGGTGGAGTTGGAGGGTGGATTTGGTGTTGGAGGGTGGATTTGGAGTTGGAGGGTTGAGGTGGAGGGTGGATTTGGAGTTGGAGGGTGGAATTGGAGTTGGAGGGCAGAGTTGGAGGATGGAGTTGGAGGGTGGATTTTGAGTTGGAGGGTTGATTTGGAGTTGGAGGGTGGAGTAGGAGGGTGGATTTGGAGTTGGAGGGTGGATTTGGTGTTGGAGGGTATATTTGGAATTGGAGGGTGGAGTTGGAGAGTGGAGATGGAGTTAGAGGGTGTATTTGGAGTTGGAGGGTGGATTTGGAGTTGGAAGGTGGATTTGGAGTTGGAGGGTGGATTTGGAGTTGTAGGGTGGATTTAGAGTTGCAGGGTGGATTTGGAGTTGGAGGGTGGATTTGGAGTTGGAGGGTGGAGTTCGAGGGTGGATTTGGAGTTGGAAGGTGGATTTGGAGTTGTAGGGTGGAGTTGGAGTTGGAGGGTGGAGTTGGAGTTGGTAGGTGGAGTTGGAGTTGGAGGGTGGATTTGGAGTTGGAGGGTGGATTTGGAGTTGGAGGGTGGAGTTGGAGGGTGGATTTGGAGTTGGAGGGTGGATAAGTTGGAGGGTGGATTTGGAGTTGGAGGGTGGATTTGGAGTTGGAGGGTGGAGTTGTAGGATGGAGGGTGGAGTTGGAGGGTGGATTTGGAGTTGGAGGGTGGAGTATGAGGGTGGATTTAGAGTTGGAGGGTGGATTTGGAGGGTGGAGTTGGAGGGTGAAGTTGGAGGGTGGATTTGGAGTTGGAGAGAGGGTTAGGAATTGGAGGGTCGAGTTGCAGGGTTCAGTTGGAGAGTGGAGTTGGAGTTGGAGGGTGCAGTTGGAGGGTGGATTTGGAGTTGGAGGGTGGAGTTGGAGTTGGAAAATAGATTCGGAGTTGGAGGGTGTATTTGGATTTGGAGGGTGGAGTTGGATTTAGAGGGTGGATTTGGTGTTGGAGGCTGTATTTGGAATTGGAGGGTGGAGTTGGAGGGTAGATTTGGAGTTGAGGGTGGATTTAGAGTTGCAAGGTCGTTTTGGAGTTGGAGGGTGGATTTGGAGTTGGAGGGTGGATTTGAAGTTGGAGGGTGGAGTTGTAGGATGGAGGGTGGAGTTGGAGGGTGGATTTGGAGTTGGAGGGTGGAGTTGGAGGGTGGATTTGGAGTTGGAGGGAGGGTTAGGAATTGGAGGGTCGAGTTGCAGGGTTGAGTTGGAGAGTGGAGTTGGAGTTGGAGGGTGCAGTTGGAGGGTGGATTTGGAGTTGGAGGGTGGAGTTGGATTTGGAAGATAGATTCGGAGTTGGAGGGTGTATTTGGATTTGGAGGGTGGAGTTGGAATTAGAGGGTGGATTTGGTGTTGGAGGGTGTATTTGGAATTGGAGGGTGGAGTTGGAGGGTAGATTTGGAGTTGGAGGGTGGATTTAGAGTTGCAAGGTCGATTTGGAGTTGGAGGGTGGATTTGGAGTTGGAGGGTGGATTTGAAGTTGGAGGGTGGATTTGGAGTTGGAGGGTGGATTTAGAGTTGGAAGGTGGATTTGGAGTTGGGGGTGGATTTGGAGTTGGAGGGTGGATTTAGAGTTGCATGGTGGATTTGGAGTTGGAGGGTGGATTTGGAGTTGGAGGGTGGATTTGGAGTTGGAGGGTGGAGTTGGAGTTGTAGGGTGGAGTTGGAGATTGAGGGTGGAGTTGGAGTTGGTAGGTGGAGTTGGAGTTGGAGGGTGGATTTGGAGTTGGAGGGTGGATTTGGAGTTGGAGGGTGGAGTTGGAGGGTGGATTTGGAGTTTGAGGGTGGATAAGTTGGAGGGTGGATTCGGAGTTGGAAGGTGGATTTGGAGTTGGAGGGTGGAGTTGTAGGATGGAGGGTGGAGTTGGAGGGTGGATTTGGAGTTGGAGGGTGGAGGGTGGATTTAGAGTTGGAGGGTGGATTTGGAGGGTGGAGTTGGAGGGTGAAGTTGGAGGGTGGATTTGGAGTTGGAGAGAGGGTTAGGAATTGAAGGCTCGAGTTGCAGGGTTCAGTTGGAGAGTAGAGTTGGAGTTGGAGGGTGCAGTTGGAGGGTGGATTTGGAGTTGGAGGGTGAAGTTGGAGTTGGAAGATAGATTCGGAGTTGGAGGGTGTATTTGGATTTGGAGGGTGGAGTTGGAATTAGAGGGTGGATTTGGTGTTGGAGGCTGTATTTGGAATTGGAGGGTGGAGTTGGAGGGTAGATTTGGAGTTGGAGGGTGGATTTAGAGTTGCAAGGTCGTTTTGGAGTTGGAGGGTGGATTTGGAGTTGGAGGGTGGATTTGAAGTTGGAGGTTGGAGTTGTAGGATGGAGGGTGGAGTTGGAGGGTGGATTTGGAGTTGGAGGGTGGAGTTGGAGGGTGGATTTAGAGTTGGAGGGTGGATTTGGAGGGTGGAGTTGGAGGGTGGAGTTGGAGGTTGAATTTGGAGTTGGAGGGAGGGTTAGGAATTGGAGGGCGAGTTGCAGGGTTGAGTTGGAGAGTGGAGTTGGAGTTGGAGGGTGCAGTTGGAGGGTGGATTTGGAGTTGGAGGGTGGAGTTGGAGTTGGAAGATAGATTCGGAGTTGGAGGGTGTATTTGGATTTGGAGGGTGGAGTTGGAATTAGAGGGTGGATTTGGTGTTGGAGGGTGGAGTTGGAGGGTGTATTTGGAGTTGGAGGGTGGATTTGGAATTGTAGGGTGGAGTTGGAGTTGGAGGGTGGAGTTGGAGTTGGTAGGTGGAGTTGGAGGGTAGATTTGGAGTTGGAGGTTGGAGTAGGAGTTGGAGGCTAGAGTTGGAGTGTGGAGATGGAGTTTGAGGGTGGAGTTGGAGGGTGGAGTTGGAGTGTGGATTTGGAGTTGGAGGGTGGAGTTGGAGGGTGGAGTTGGAGGTTGGAGTTGGAGGGTGGATTTGGAGTTGGAGGGTAGATTTGGAGTCGGAGGGTGGATTTGGAGTTGGAGGGTAGATTTGGAGTTGGAGGATAGATTCAGAGTTGGAGGGTGGATTTGGATTTGGAGGGTGGACTTGGAGTTGGCGGTGCATTCAGTGTTGGAGGGTGTATTTGGAATTGGAGGGTGGATTTAGAGTTGCAAGGTCGATTTGGAGTTGGAGGGTGGGTTTGGAGTTGGGGGGTGGATTTGAAGTTGGAGGGTGGATTTGGAGTTGGAGGGTGGATTTAGAGTTGGAAGGTGGATTTGGAGTTTGGGGGTGGATTTGGAGTTGGAGGGTGGATTTAGAGTTGCATGGTGGATTTGGAGTTGGAGGGTGGATTTGGAGTTGGAGGGTGGATTTGGAGTTGGAGGTTGGAGTTGGAGCGTGGATTTGGAGTTGGAGGGTGGATTTGGAATTGTAGGTTGGAGTTGGAGTTGGAGGGTGGAGTTGGAGTTGGTAGGTGGAGTTGGAGGGTAGATATGGAGTTGGAGGGTGGAGTAGGAGTTGGAGGCTAGAGTTGGAGTGTGGAGATGGAGTTTGAGGGTGGAGTTGGAGGGTGGAGTTGGAGGGTGGGTTTAGAGTTGGAGGATGGAGTTGGAGGGTGGAGTTGGGGTTGGAGTTGGAGGGTGGATTTGGAGTTGGAGGGTAGATTTGGAGTTGGAGGGTGGAGTTGGAGGGTGGATTTGGAGTTGGAGGGTAGATTTGGAGTTGGAGGGTGGAGTAGGAGTTGGAGGCTAGAGTTGGAGTGTGGAGATGGAGTTTGATGGTGGAGTTGGAGGGTGGATTTGGAGTTGGAGGTTGGAGTTGGAGGGTGGAGTTGGAGGTTGGAGTTGGAGGGTGGATTTGGAGTTGGAGGGTGGATTTGGAGTTGGAGGGTGGAGTTGGAGTTTGAGGGTGGAGTTGAAGGGTGGAGTTGGAGTTGGAGGGTAGATTTGGAGTTGGAGGGTGGATTTGGATTTGGAGTGTGGATTTTGAGTTGGAGGGTGGATTTGGAGTTGGAGGGTGGAGTTGTAGGATGGAGGGTGGAGTTGGAGGGTGAATTTGGAGTTGGAGGGTGGAGTTGGAGGGTGGATTTAGAGTTGGAGGGTGGATTTGGAGTTGGAGGGTGGATTTGGAGTTGAAGGGTGGAGTTGGAGGGAGGGTTTGGAGGGTGGAGTTGGGGGGTGGATTGGGATTTGGAGGGTAGATTTGGATTTCGAGGGTAGATTTGGAGTTGGAGGGTGGAGTTGGAGTTGGAGAGTGAATTTAGAGTTGTAGGGTTGAGTTAGAGTTGTAGGATGGAATTGGAGTTGGAGAGTGGATTTGGAGTTGGTGGGTTGAGTTGGAGGGTGGATTTGGAGTTGGAGAGTGGATTTGGAGTTGGAGGGTGGAGTTGGATTTGGAGGGTGGTGTTGGAGTTGGAGGGTGGATTTGGAGTTGGAGGGTTGAGGTGGAGGGTGGATTTGGAGTTGGAGGGTGGAATTGGAGTTGGAGGGTAGAGTTGGAGGGCGGAGTTGGAGGGTGGATTTGGAGTTCAAAGGTGGATTTGGAGTTGGAGGGTGGATTTGGAGTTGGAGGGTGGAGTAGGAGGGTGGATTTGGAGTTGGAGTGTGGATTTGGAGTTGGAGGGTGGAGTTGGAGGGTGGATTTGGAGTTGCAGGGTGGATTTTGTCTTGGAGGGTATATTTGGAGTTGGAGGGTGGATTTGGTGTTGGAGGGTATATTTGGAATTGAAGGGTGGAGTTAGAGAGTGGAGTTGGAGTTAGAGGTTGTATTTGGAGTTGGAGGGTGGATTTGGAGTTGGAAGGTGGATTTGGAGTTGGAGGGTGGATTTGGAGTTGGAGGGTGGATTTAGAGTTGCAGGGTGGATTTGGAGTTGGAGGGTGGATTTGGAGTTGGAGGGTGGAGTTGGAGGGTGGATTTGGAGTTGGAGGGTGGATTTGGAGTTGTAGGCTGGAGTTGGAGTTGGAGGGTGGAGTTGGAGTTGGTAGGTGGAGTTGGAGTTGGAGGGTGGATTTGGAGTTGGAGGGTGGATTTGGAGTTGGAGGGTGGATAAGTTGGAGGGTGGAGTTGGAATTGGAGGGTAGATTTGGAGTTGGAGGGTGGATTTGGATTTGGAGGGTGGATTTTGAGTTAGAGGGTGGATTTGGAGTTGGAGGGTGGAGTTGTAGGATGGAGGGTGGAGTTGGAGGGTGGATTTGGAGTTGGAGGGTGGAGTTAGAGGGTGGATTTAGAGTTGGAGGGTGGATTGGGAATTGGAGGGTTGATTTGGAGTTGGAGGGTGGAGTTGGATTTGGAGGGTGGTGTTGGAGTTGGAGGGTGGATTTGGAGTTGGAGGGTTGAGGTGGAGGGTGGATTTGGAGTTGGAGGGTGGAATTGGAGTTGGAGGGTAGAGTTGGAGGGCGGAGTTGGAGGGTGGATTTGGAGTACAAAGGTGGATTTGGAGTTGGAGGGTGGAGTAGGAGGGTGGATTTGGAGTTGGAGGGTGGATTTGGAGTTGGAGTGTGGATTTGGAGTTGGAGGGTGGAGTTGGAGGGTGGATTTGGAGTTGGAGGGTGGATTTTGTCTTGGAGGGTATATTTGGAGTTGGAGGGTGGATTTGGTGTTGGAGGGTATATTTGGAATTGGAGGGTGGAGTTGGAGAGTGGAGTTGGAGTTAGAGGTTGTATTTGGAGTTGGAGGGTGGATTTGGAGTTGGAAGGTGGATTTGGAGTTGGAGGGTGGATTTGGAGTTGGAGGGTGGATTTAGAGTTGCAGGGTGGATTTGGAATTGGAGGGTGGATTTGGAGTTGGAGGGTGGATTTGGAGTTGGAGGGTGGATTTGGAGTTGGAGGGTGGATTTGGAGTTGTAGGCTGGAGTTGGAGTTGGAGGGTGGAGTTGGAGTTGGTAGGTGGAGTTGGAGGGTAGATATGGAGTTGGAGGGTGGAGTAGGAGTTGGAGGCTAGAGTTGGAGTGTGGAGATGGAGTTTGAGGGTGGAGTTGGAGGGTGGAGTTGGAGGGTGGATTTGGAGTTGGAGGATGGAGTTGGAGGGTGGAGTTGGGGTTGGAGTTGGAGGGTGGATTTGGAGTTGGAGGGTAGATTTGGAGTTGGAGGGTGGAGTTGGAGGGTGGATCTGGAGTTGGAGGGTAGATTTGGAGTTGGAGGGTGGAGTAGGAGTTGGAGGCTAGAGTTGGAGTGTGGAGATGGAGTTTGATGGTGGAGTTGGAGGGTGGATTTGGAGTTGGAGGTTGGAGTTGGAGGGTGGAGTTGGAGGTTGGAGTTGGAGGGTGGATTTGGAGTTGGAGGGTGGATTTGGAGTTGGAGGGTGGAGTTGGAGTTTGAGGGTGGAGTTGAAGGGTGGAGTTGGAGTTGGAGGGTAGATTTGGAGTTGGAGGGTGGATTTGGATTTGGAGTGTGGATTTTGAGTTGGAGGGTGGATTTGGAGTTGGAGGGTGGAGTTGTAGGATGGAGGGTGGAGTTGGAGGGTGAATTTGGAGTTGGAGGGTGGAGTTGGAGGGTGGATTTAGAGTTGGAGGGTGGATTTGGAGTTGGAGGGTGGATTTGGAGTTTAAGGGTGGGAGTTGGAGGGTGGAGTTGGGGGATGGATTGGGATTTGGAGGGTAGATTTGGATTTCGAGGGTAGATTTGGAGTTGGAGGGTGGAGTTGGAGTTGGAGAGTGAATTTAGAGTTGTAGGGTTGAGTTAGAGTTGTAGGATGGAATTGGAGTTGGAGAGTGGATTTGGAGTTGGTGGGTTGAGTTGGAGGGTGGATTTGGAGTTGGAGAGTGGATTTGGAGTTGGAGGGTGGAGTTGGATTTGGAGGGTGGTGTTGGAGTTGGAGGGTGGATTTGGAGTTGGAGGGTTGAGGTGGAGGGTGGATTTGGAGTTGGAGGGTGGAATTGGAGTTGGAGGGTAGAGTTGGAGGGCGGAGTTGGAGGGTGGATTTGGAGTTCAAAGGTGGATTTGGAGTTGGAGGGTGGATTTGGAGTTGGAGGGTGGAGTAGGAGGGTGGATTTGGAGTTGGAGTGTGGATTTGGAGTTGGAGGGTGGAGTTGGAGGGTGGATTTGGAGTTGCAGGGTGGATTTTGTCTTGGAGGGTATATTTGGAGTTGGAGGGTGGATTTGGTGTTGGAGGGTATATTTGGAATTGGAGGGTGGAGTTGGAGAGTGGAGTTGGAGTTAGAGGTTGTATTTGGAGTTGGAGGGTGGATTTGGAGTTGGAAGGTGGATTTGGAGTTGGAGGGTGGATTTGGAGTTGGAGGGTGGATTTAGAGTTGCAGGCTGGATTTGGA